>NC_085985.1:10643245-11311275 GCF_910591565.1 Cydia splendana
ACCAAGTTATATTTAAGTATTTGAACAACTTTTTTTTATTATATCGACAAAAAGTTTTTATAAGAATTAGGGATAAATTGTGCCTATTAAAAGTTATCTTCTCTTAAAGTCGACTATGTGACATATTTTGCTACAAAACGACGCATTTGAAAACATCATGCACAGACGGAACTATGTGCCTACCACCAGTTTGGTACTGACATAAACGTTAACTTACTTTCTATGCATCTCGCTCGTACTCGCGTGTTAGTGCGAGCGAGATGTATAGAAAGTAAATTACATTGACATTAGCATATATGTCTGTTTAGACACTGTCAGTGACTCATGGTGTGGGTTTTAGTCCTAATCCTAACTTTTGAATGCTTGAGTATGGTGATAGCTGTCATCTTGTAAAATTGTATTAAGTTGACATCTGTAGGTATCCTATTTGAAAAATCAGTAACAAAACAAAGTCCCCCGCCGCGTCTGTCAGTATGTATGTTCGGTTTTCACCTATCAATACTCTCTTGATAATCTTATCTAAGAATCACTGATTGACGATTTGATTGAAGAATGACTTTTGACGAAGGTTAAAAATGTTTAGGTTTTGTATAACCCGTCCGAAGCCGGGGCTGCTCGCTAGTACTATAGTAATGCTATGTCCTATGCATACTTGTGACTGTGTGACATGTTTCCACTTACATACACAACTAGCTTCATTATTTATTTCACATATTTATAGTATAGTTAAGAAGCCGTCTTTATGTTAATTTGGTTACTTAGTAACAGGGCAGGGCATAGGTGTTCTGCCTTTTCGCAGAACTATTTTTGGCGGAATTTCATTTGCCAACCAACATTTCGCCGACGTTTCACTTTGACAACTAACGATTAGCAAATTTTTGTATGACAACGTTTCAATTGGTAGAATTATTGTAAAGCAGATTATTATAACGCCTCTAAACTTTTGGGAGACTTATCATGTGTCAAATCTTTCATTTGGTCGAACAACTCTTGGACGAATAACGTTTCGTTGAAGCTACAGTTCGCTTTTCATACATTAGGCAAGTTACAAATAAGAAAAAGATACATCCCAAAAAATCAAAAATGGCCGAGTTGTTCGACTTTTTATAATGTATATTTTAATATTTGAAGCCAGTGGCAGCGAGCTAGCGAAGCGAGCGAGCAAGACCTTCCTGGGCAGAGCCGACTTGGATATGGTTAGGTTAGAAGACTAAGGGGGGAGCTTTGCTCCCGCCTTAGTCTTCGAGGTTATTTTTTTTTCAACAACCTAAAAAACGTAATTACACTTTCGGGTCGTATATCCCAACTTTCGTGTCAAATATCTCGGCCATTTTTGATTTTAGAGAAAAGTTATTCCTACAAAACGGCCCCCCTTTGGCACAGTCTGACCAAATGAAACAATTGGTAGACAAGAAACAACTAAGTGTATATTATGCCAACTAAAACATTCTACGACATGAAAGTTGGCATTTTGAAAATTGACATTATAAAACACAGACCAAACGTTTAGTTGGTAACTGTGCGGTTGGCAAATAAAAAAAAAACATTTGATAAGTTTGGAAATAAAAATTCGGCGAAATAAAATTCCGCCAAACGTGAGTTGGGAAGTGATAATCGGCCATACCATTTTCGGCGATAAATAAGAGAACCCAGGGCATATAACGCAAAAATCTTCGTAGGGAGCATCATTAGCACAAACAGTAAACAAACCTCCTTGATGCATCATGCCATATTTATTCGTAACAAATAATCTGTGAAAACTTGTCAAATAAGTGTTTACGGTATAGTATAGTCAGCAGCAGAAGTTGCTAAGCGGGCGAGGTGTTCAAAATTACCTTGACGCGCTCTTATTCTCTTAACAATAAAGTCGCGTCAAGATCATTTTGTAAAGTGTCATTCAATGCAACTTGCTAACTATGTAAACAAACCGCCATACTGAAATTGTCTCTGTATGTCAATTTACTAGTGACTTTTGTTTACATAGTTAGCAAGTTCCATAGAATTACACTTTACACCTCACCCGCTTAGCAACTATTGCTGCTGACTGTACGACTATAATATAAAATACTCTATGGTTTACAGTTTGTGCTAGTGCTGCTGGCGGCAGGACATTGCAGATATTAATAATAATGCCATGCCATGCATTATTTGCATAGCATGTTTATAAAATCTAAGTAAGGTAAACATACTAGTGCTCGACATGCTTATGCCCAATAGATGACACCCTGCTGTCACCTCTATTGACAATAACTTAAGTTTCAAGATGACATGTACTGGGACCGCGTCGAGCACCAGTACATTTACCTTATAACTAATGGGCGGACGACGGATGCAATATACGTCAAAATCATGTCAAACGATATACGTAATTAAAATTGGTTTAAATAAGACAACATGATTTTGATTTATATTGCATCCGTCGTCCGCCCATTACTGTGTAGTAGTATTATTTGTAGTTGTATTTTACATAATATGTTTTATTAGCATCATTGTAGATACCCATTTATTCTTTCAGACAAACGAGTGAATAGTCCACAAGAGACGATGGAGACGACAGCTGCGGTCGTCTTGTTTTTTGACGAGCTTTTTGACAGCGTCAATGGATCGCCAGGCCAAGGCAAAGGCAAACTCAGATGTGCCGTCAAAGAAACTTCAAGCCATAAGGATTTTTGGCTAAATGCTATAAGAACATTGCAAAGTATGTCATTTTTAGACCGTCACAGCAAACTGGCGATACGTAATGGCCAGCCAAGGCATGTACGCGTTCCGTGCTTGGAAGGGTGGATAACCACATTAAAAAGTTTCCTTGGATTGTCAAAAATATTATTTTCTACATACAAAGTAAAATACTTTTACCCTCGTTTTGTCAATCAGGATCCGATCGAAAACTTCTTTGGTCGTATAAGAGCAATTAATTACAGAAATGTAAATCCCGACGCAAACACTTTTATATATTCTTTTAAATCTATAGTCCTCTCAAATATCTTGGCTCCACAGTCCACATCAATGAACTGTGAAGACGATGACGGCGAAACCCTAATTAATTTAGGTAATCTGTTCTTGACAACATCACCTCAGGATGAGAAAGAAAACTGGCCCAGAAATTTAAATACGCCGTCATCGTCTTCAGTCCCCTTGTCCCATCAGGACAAAATTAATTATAGAGAAATTGTAACTGAAAGAATGAACGTCCAAACGTCCGCGTATACGGCGGGATACATATGCCGAAAAATAACAAAAAAAGCAAACTGTAATGAATGTGCAAAAAGTTATACAACAGAAGAAAAGCAAGGGATCCATGAATACATTAAACATAGGGAGTACAAGAGATTGAAAAATGCCAATTTGAATTACCCAAATTCGAGAATAGTATGTTTGTATAGGGAATGTGCCCAAATAATACACAATTATTTAAACGCGGCATGCCATTCAAATAATATTAAAAAGAATATTATTGCTTTAATAAAATCACGCTGCGACTTGTCTTGGCTGGGGTGCAAAAGTCATAAAATATTAATAAAAAAATATTTTATGACTTTAATAATACGATTACAGGTACACAACTGGTGTAATATCATCAACAGAATTTTAAACGGCAAAATTGAAGAAAAATATATTTTAAAAATGCATACTTTGCATGTTACTGCTTATAAAAAGTACAAAGCGCATCGTTTGCGACAAAAAGCAACAAAAGATTGAAAATAAATATTGTATAAACACATTCCTTCTCTAGTTTTATTTTTATTCTCCTTTTTGAAAGTATTTTTTAAAGACCCTCCTGTCATTCATCGTATTTTTTATCGTAGTCACAACACTAAAGAATATCGATATCGATAAGTTCCATTCTTGAAATCCCTAGTCTAGACTGTCAAATAAGTGCCACAGATTAGAAAAGTTAACAGCGCCACAACTGCAGTAGAGGGAACTAACACAAGGGCACTGTCCCATCTGTAGCTAGCTACATATTATTAATCTGTGATGTACACTCTGCACCAAGGTCTCGAAGGGGAAGTAAGAACAAATACCGAGTTTAATAATAAACTGACGTATATTTGCCTGGCTCACACAAATCACACTTAATACAAATTTCAATAAATATCTTAAGAAATCCACGGTATACAAGCGTTAGCTAGTTTCCGAAATGAAAGGCGACATCTACCGGGAAATTGAGACAACATCGTAAATAAGGCGTTTTATACAAGTACTCATTTATTGAACCGAATAACAAGTGTTATAATATACATATAAATAACACTTGCACTGCGTGGGCTATGAAAATTGCTGCAGACTTTTCTTGGTCTTACTCTAACGGCTCTAACCGAAAACGTGACTGTTGTTTTTGCCAAAAATCCACATAATCGTTTACATTTCTACGGTTTTAGCTTCGGGCCGCGTAAACAAGCCATACTTAAGCCCGAACAGTCCGAAATAGCGCGACGTGAATAGTCTGAGTGGGAGATAGAGTAAATATGTTGATGTAGTCAGATCGCAGTTCAACTACACTACAGTTCAAGTAGGCCCGGGACTGATTTTAGCTACCTACTTCTTGTATTACACTAATTACTAGAGATGCCAATGCCACAAATATTCGGCAACTATTTGGTATACGGCATTCGGCCAAAACCACTATTCGGGGCATCTCTACCTCGGGTGTGTAATGTTTTTGACAACAACTATTTTCGAATTTTCATTTTGCATAAATAGAAGTGCATAATTTTGAAATGCAGAAATGATTATTTAGTTTAAAAACAAAATGAATAAGAACAAATTGCATAATTTCAGAAATAATAATAATTCAGTTGCATAGTAATGTATTTGCATAACAGGCAATCAGTATAATGATCACTTTGTATACTATTTAATGCTCATAACGTTCTTTTTCCATAAAAACCACGCACGCCTTCCAAATGTCCGGGACCTCATGGTCCCGAGAATTTGTAAGAGACAGACAAAATAATAATAATAATTCAGCCTATGCACGCCCCACTGCTGGGCACAGGCCTCCTCTCATGATCGAGAGGGTAATAAAATGTGTACTATTATAAAATAAGTCGGTTCTGGCCAATCGGTCGGTCGGTCGCTGTAGGGTCGCAGTTCTACCTAACACTCCTCCTCGCTTCGCTCGTCGTCGTACCTAACGGCGACCTGCCTTAAGGTAGAATATGTAAGTTGTTTTATAGTTTATGTCATATTATATTATGTCACCGATCATTCGTTAAAATATAGTTCTACATTTTAATCATAATACTAACTGTATGTTATAACAAGTAAAATTATTCCTAATGATCGTTATAAAGAACGTTTTTATGATTATAGAACATTCTGTAATTTAATTATTATAACGAATAATATTATGAATTTTGTTTCTATACATTATGTTTATTATAAGTTAAAAGTAGTTATATGTAATTATGCAAAATGTTTGTATTAAAATTGAACGGCACCCCTCTACCTCTAGTAATAGGGAATATTAGGCAAAGCTCTGCGTAGGTGGCACCTTTGTGGCACATACAGTAAACAAACCACATTGACACATGGTGACATGGCCTACCGCGAAACAAGAAAATCGAAATATCATTATCTAATCTCTATCACTCTTGCATATTCGAGCGATAAAGAGGCAGATAACAAAATTTTGATTTTCGCGTTTACCGGTAGGCCCTTGTTAACAAACCGCCTTGATGCATCAATGTCATATTGTCTGTGAAAACTTGTCAAAAAACAGTTTAAGGCACAGTATGTATAAGTTTAGTCTATGAATTTACTGAGTCGGTAGTGCTGCACTCTGGCGGCAGAACATTGCTGTAATATAATATCCCCTATTAATTATAGTGCGTCTACGCTATTTTAACGCCAAACTGAATGGCGGTGTCGCTATCATACATTCAAATACATTGTTACAAGTGTCACAGTCAAGGTCACAACTAACTCGGTGCAAACCTCAGAGGGGTCATCCATTAATTACATCACACGAATTTCTAGATTTTTTTACCCCCCCCCCCCTTATTAGGGCTTGTGCACAAATCACGCGAAAAAAATCACGACAGATCACGTTGGGGGAGGGGTGGTGTAACGAGACCTCACGTGTATTTTTCTACAGTGAAACTAAGATAAAATACGTACCACATGAGTAGATACTTTTTCTCGGTTTCGTTAAACATTTCTCCACTCCGCACTTCAAAATAGCGAGTTTATTTTACGAAATTTTGGAGCGCGCGGCCTTGACCGGTCGGATAGAAAAATTTCAAAAAATACACGTGAGGTTATGTGAATAGAGGCGTGTTCAGATATTTGTGAGCGCCTCGACCGCTCCGATATATCTGATGGCGATTGTACCTTTATTGACGACGGAACTGCAAATTATAATAATAGGTTTAATGGATTGTCAAGAATACACAACATCAATTATAAGTAGGAAATGCAAAACAAGATGGCGGACGAGGAAGCACAACTTCCGTAAGTTATAAATACTCACTAGCAAAAATAAAGGTTCCGTCACACAGGCGCGTTTTCCGGGCGGGGCGTGAGCAAAACGCTCCTGTGTGACGAAGCCTTAACACGAAGAAACGAACCAGTCGGGTCGTTTTGCCGTAGGGCAAGTAAATAAACAAAACCGGTCAAGTGCGAGTCGGACTCACGCACCGAGGATTCCGTACTATTTAGGGTTCCGTACCCAAAAGGTAAAACGGGACCCTATTACTAAGACTTCGCTGTCCGTCCGTCCATCCGTCCGTCCGTCCGTCCGTCTGTCACCAGGCTGTATCTCACGAACCGTGATAGTTAGACTGTTGAAATTTTCACAGATGATGTATTTCTGTTGCCGCTATAGCAACAAATACTAAAAATATAATAAAATAAAGATTTAAATGGGGCTCCCATACAACAAACGTGATTTTTGACCAAAGTTAAGCAACGTCGGGCGTGGTCAGTACTTGGATGGGTGACCGTTTTTATTTTTGCATTTTTTTTCCGTTTTGTTTTTCATTATGGTACGGAACCCTTCGTGCGCGAGTCCGACTCGCACTTGCCCGGTTTTTAGTATTTGTCGCGGCAACAGAAATACATCATCTGTGAAAATTTCAACTGCCTAGCTATCACGGCTCATGAGATACAGCGTGGTACAGACAGACAGACGGACAGTGGAGTCTTAGTAATATATATAAGGTCCCGTTTTTACCCTTGGGTACGGAACCCTAAAAATGAACAATCATAGTCAAAGAGAATAAGTATAACAAGAATATAACCAATCGAGCTATTACATATAAACAGTTCGAGTAATATCGAACGCGTTTCAAATAATGTTCGAATTCGAATCGCACCGCTCGGGTCGATCGTCCAACGACCTTGGTCGGCTGGCAACGCCGCGCCGTCGGACCGAGGCCGTTTGCGACACGCCCGGACGCCATTTTGAATCGGTCGGCGGCGCGCACACAACATGACAACGGTCGAGCGAGACGTTTTGAAGGAGTTTATTCAGGTGAATATTGAAGTTTTTACTTTAAATGTTAATCAACTGTGTTGATTAGATTATAGGTACCAAAATTGACAGTTCGTTTGGATTAATACTTACCTATTAAATTGTACTTACTACATTTGACCCAATTTCGTACTAAGATGACATCCATTACACGTCGGTTTGACAAACTAAGAACTATTATATAATCTGTGGCCTACTATTGTATAACCTACTGAGACAAGCGAATTGGCGTTTTATTTTAGCATCGTACCTACTGATATGAGGATATGACCGTCGAATTTAGGGTTGCCAACCGTAATAAATAATAATGTAGTATCGTACAATATAAAGTAGCTAACACACTATCGCACCGCAGTCACCGCACCAAGGTCATTATGGGACGCACCCATAAGTAAGAGGGAGAAAGCGATATCTCTTTCTCCCTCTTACTTATGGGTGCGTCCCACAATGACCTTGGTGCGGTGCGGTAGTGTGTTAGCTACTTTAGACCTGCTTAGCGTACAGTTGAGACATAGAATAAAGAAGTAACTTCTTTACTTATTACTTTATGTAAAGTATTAGTAAAGTCTTTACTTATTACTTTATGGTCGAGATCATAAATGTACCTAATTAGTAATTTATCGATCCATCGTGTTTAAAACATACTATAATTAATTGCACAGACGGGTCTACCGCGATATAATTTCATTGTTTTTACCTTTAATTCCGACGTTTCAGCTGAGTTGCACCAGCTGTGGTCACGGAAAGACCTTGTGGTCACAACAATGAAATTATATCGCGGTAGCGGTAGACCCGTTTGTGCAATTAAATATGTGTACAAAACGCGAGAGTTTAAAGTGTTATACTATAATTATTCAATGGCTCAGGATCAGGTTCCTGTTGCATTTACTAAATAAAATTGGTTGACATTGATTTAACCTTCACGTGACCGCAAATAGAGGTCAAATCGAAACTTCGTTAAGTACCTATTTGGTATCCACTCTTGCATATAGAGGCAGATAACAAAATTTACATTTGGGACCCTTAAACTTAACCAAATTTACATTTGGGACCCTTAAACTTAACCAAATTTACATTTGGGACCCTTAAACTTAACGAAATTAGGCATTACTTATTTTTACAAAGGTTTGATTTTGTTTCTGGTACATCTCAATTTTAGGGGTCCCTTAATTGTACATTATTAGTGGCATTATCTATGAAAAGGGACTTTATTGTCGATGGCGCTTACGCCGCACAGCGTCGCGCGGCATTGTATTTATTCAGCGTTCATATTATTTTATATCGGAGGCATCGGAGCATCGGTAATAATGGCGTAAGCGCCATCGACAATAAGGTCCCTTTTCATAGATAACGTCACATTAAATTGATTGAAGCAGGGATTGGCAACCTTTTTTGAGTTTACCCCGGCCAAAGAGAATTAAGTAGATATAGAATTAAGTAGATGCTTTCCTTTGTCTATGCCCCGGCATATTTTTCTTTTCTTTAATCTTTGATTCTTTATTTATTTAAATATATTTATCTTGTTTGGTCTATGTCTATTTTCAGTGGTGAAGTTATTGTTTCAAACATATGATATGATTCAATGCAAGGAAAGTGCTAATACTACTTACATAATTTCTCTTTGATAACATCCATAAAACGACGTATTGTATTAAGCTCCTCTGTAAATAGAAATTTCCAAATAAATAGATTTTATTTCAATGGTATAAGGTTTACTTTTAACAATAAATTAGTTTGCACATTCTCAGATAGCGAAAGATCAACTAATTTGACCCCTGAACTTATGATCCCTGTTTTGATGGGAAGTCTAGATGTTTTCATAATTTCCTTATCATATCCACAGAATGATAACCAATATATGGTTGTCATGGTTGCTATCTCGAAAGATTGTTTTTTATTGCAATGTTTTTTAGCGTTGCACTAAAAGTAATTACAGATACACTTTCTGAAGAAAGAGAAGAAAGTGTATCTGTTAACTACTTTTAAGTTACTTCGCTTTTACTGAACTGTGACGCGGTGGGCAAAGTTATGTTACAGGGCAAAGTTTCATACTTTTACAATACGTTCCCATCAGGCATACCATGACAACCCGTGCCTATGGGACATCACCTCCGACTTGTACAAGAACAAGGAGATGAAGCAGGCGGCGTGGGGCGAGCTCACCAAGATCCTCAAGAAGCTGGACGAAGATGCCAACGTCAGCTCCGCCAAGAAGAAGGTAAATATAATCTTATATACCTTTAAACGAGCAGTTCTTGTATATTTATTTATATATTTGGGGGATCTCGGAAACTGCTCTAACGATTTCGATGAAATTTGCTATAAGATAAACGTACTAGTCCTCGACATGCTAATGCCCAATAGATGACACCTTGCTGTCACCTCTATTGACAATGACTTAAGTTTCAAGGTGACATGTACTGCGACCGCGTCGAGCACCAGTACGTTTACCTTACAGGGGTTTTCTGGGGCGAAAAACCGATCTAAGTAGGCAGGTCTTAATATCTCTGGGAAAATGCGCATTTTTGAGGTTTTTCATGTTTCCGAGCAAAGCTCGGTCTCCCAGATATTAATATTTTAAATAAACACTACAATATGTTCTTTACAATTTGTTAAAGGTGGATAATTTGAGATCGGCGTACTTCAGGGAAGTGAGGAAGGTTGGTACTAACTGCAAAATGTTAAAAAACTAGACTAAATTCTGCTATCTTGCTGTTCTGTTTGTTCCTGCTACTAAAGTTCGTTTTTTTAGCATTAGAAAGAAGGTAAGCGATCTTGACATGTATTTTAATTAAAAAGCGCTTTTTAAAAATCAGTAACTATTACTTATGAAAGCAGAAGAATATAAATGATCGTATTAGATTCATAATTGTTACATATTTGTCGTGACTTATATTAAAACGTGTTTTCAATAAAAAGACACGTCAAGATTGTTTACCTTATTTCTAATGCTAAAAAAACGAACTATAAAAGAGACAGGGTAATAACTCAACATAAAGAGCCTACTTGATATTACCACTTTAGGCCTACTTACAGTTTTCTTTTTAAACTTGCATGCATGTTCTCCAATAGCTTTGGTAGACAGTTCTGTCTCAGCTCGGCTTGAGTGTTAAAGAGTCTAAAGACTATCATACTACACTCGGGTGCAAAGAAACCGGACCACCTCAGCATTATACTCATTTTTTCGATTTCTGTAAAAACTGTAAACCTTTTCCTATTACCGTATAAAACACTATAACATTGCCCTTTCAACATAACTTACAATTTGACACTAATAGCAGTAATTGCTATTACTGCTATTAGTGTCAAATTGTATGTTGCCTTTTTCTTTTTTTGTCTCTTGTCAACTTTATTCTTGTCTCTTATTATTATTTATTGTGTCACAAAGCATGTAAGTTGTGGTTAAATAAAGATTTTATCTATCTATCTAACTTTGCCCACCGCGTCACAGTTCAGTACAAGCGAAATAAAATAACTTAACTTCTTCCCTATCTTCAGAAAGTGTATCTGTAACTTTAAGATATTTCGCTTTTACTGAACTGTGACGCGGCGAAGTTATTTTGAAAGGGCAATGTTATAGTGTTTTACAGTACTATATTTTTTAGGTGCGAGCGTCCAAGCTGAAGGCCCGGGACGTAAAGGACGTATTCCACCCGAACCTATGGTACTACAAGCTGATGTGCTTCCTCGGGTCTCGTCGGTCGTCACAGCAAACTATGACCTACTCTTCGGACCCACTCGAATGTGATAACAAGCAAGATTCAAGTAGCGATGAGGTAGTTATATCAGTTTTTTCACTTGACTATATTCCCTTGAAGTTGGTCCTCTTCTATACCCTGTTTTTTTAGAATTTTCGTACCTTAACAGTAGTGGTAATTAACTTTTTCTTCCGAAATGCTAGGGTTCCTATGATCACACTGATCGCAGCTATGATATTTAATACTACGGTACGTCATAATATGTCGTAATTCTCTTTGAATATGTTAACGAAACTATAATTCAGAGCATATTAAGTAGTCTGTATCTTTAGGTATTCAAATTTAGGTATATAAATATAGTTGACAGTATAATAGTAAGATCAGCATCAGCATAATGTTAGCTATTAAACTAGCGCTGATCTTCCGTGGGGCGCATCCGGAAAACCCAAGGTCTTTTTGAGAAAGTTTTTACCGGTGGTGATAGACTCAATTAAATTTGGTTTTCATTTTTTATCGAAATCGTCTTAATACCAAAATATTTTCCAGGAATCAATAGAAACCTCGGCAAGAAGGAAACCAAATCGTTCTCAAAGCAGCGCTCGGAAAAAAAGAGCAACATCCATAACTAGAACACAGACTTTCGTGGAACCTTTACAGTATTGCGAACCAAAGTACCAGCAGGAAGTTAAAAACGTGGAACAAAAGTCAAAGGCGCCTAATTATTTCGGGGTATACGTAGGAGAACAATTAGAACAAGTATCGTCATTCCAAAGGACTGTAGCTGAAAAATTGATATCCGAAGTCCTATTCCTGGCCAAAACGGAGAATTTGAGCTACGACTCGAAGATAGAAACACCGAAGAGGGACTCATCCGACGGTCTGGAGCCGGAGTATATCATGATCTCGTCTCCTGGAGTCATTGAGGAAGAGAAGGACCCTTGCGAGTCGACTCTGTTAAAGGAATTGCTGACTGAGGGAAGAAGTACATTAGGAAATAAAGACTGATTAAAATTGTGACAAGTTCTGTAGTCTGTACCTTTAGGTACTATAAAACACTATAACATTGCCCTTTCAACATAACTTTGCCCACCGCGTCACAGTTCAGTACAAGCGAAATATCTTAAAAGTACCTAACTACTGATACACTTTCAGAAAGTGTATATCATGATCATTATTTGACCGTGTAATGTTTTCATCTACCCTCAATTGGCTTAACGAGCCATTTGAGGGTAGATTTTGTTTACTTTTATTTAAATACCTAAAGATATAGAGTATAGATGAGATAAGAGAAAGGTTAAAAACCGGGCAAGTGCGAGTCGGACTCGCGCACGAAGGGTTCCGTACCATAATGCAAAAAAAAAAAAGAAAAAAAAGGAAAAAAAAAACGGTCACCCATCCAAGTACTGACCACTCCCGACGTTGCTTAACTTTGGTAAAAAATCACGTTTGTTGTATGGGAGCCCCATTTAAATCTTTATTTTATTCTGTTTTTAGTATTTGTTGTTATAGCGGCAACAGAAATACATCATCTGTGAAAATTTCAACTGTCTAGCTATCACGGTTCGTGAGATACAGCCTGGTGACAGACGGACGGACGGACGGACAGCGAAGTCTTAGTAATAGGGTCCCGTTTTACCCTTTGGGTACGGAACCCTAAAAACTAAGACTAGTTCAAGGTCTCGCTTGCACTTCTGCAAATAATGAAGGCTAGAGTGAGATAGCAAAAGCTGTAACAAGTAACAACCTTTCAGTACCTACTACTTCCTACTGCTAGCGGAATTGCGAATGCAAAGTTTACGGTTGCGCCACGACATTGCGTGACTGGCGACGGCGGCGGCGGAAACCATAGGTTGGAGTGAGACACACCAATCGGACCTTTCGTTCCCACCTATCTATTATCACACCTATGGTTTCCACCGCCGCCGTCGCCAGTCGCGCAATGTCGTTGCCGAGCCGTTAAGGCTCAATATCATTTCTGGTCAAGCCTCAATTTATCTAGAGTTCAAGTCCAACTCCAACTTAAGAGTTCAAGTCCAACCTTTAATTCTTGAGCATAAAGTACAAACCTCAAGCTTTAAATGTGATGAGTATTATGATTAATAGGTAATTGAAGTGGTGATGTTTATTAATATTAAAATTAAATATGTTGAGTTAAGCCCACATGTTTTTTATTCCTTTCCACCCGGTTGCTAGAGTCGGACCAAAAAAAGTCTGCAGCGGATTTGATAGCCCACGCAGTGCAAGTGTCATTTATACGTCATAATTTCATAGAAGTTTGAAGTTTAAAATAACACTTGCACTGCGTGGGCTATCAAATCCGCTGCAGACTATTCTTGGTCTGAATCTAATATAATTTTTGGTTTTGAAATGAGAGCGTCATATAACTTCTAGCTTGCGAGGGGGGTTTCGGCGGCGGCTTCGAGTGACTCTGAAGTTTCAAGCACTCGGACGTTTATTTACCTATTTAACCTTTATTGCACAAAAAACCGACCGCAATCGGAGAACGGCGAGACGAGACAAGTGAGACCGAGACAAGACGAGAGCAATCTGTACACACTCGCTCTCGGCCTGTCTCGGGGTGTCTCGCCGAGAGTGTACAGCCGGCATTAAGGCTTGGTCACACAGGCGCGTTTTCCGGGCGGGGCGTGAGAGGGGCGCGCCGCTTTTACATATAAAACGCTCACGCGCCGCTCACGCCCCGCCCGGAAAACGCGCCTGTGTGACGGAACTTTTACTCTTTCACCTTCTACGGGCGAAGTCGCGGGAAGTAGTTGTCATAAAATAGTTGACAATTTCATGTGCGCCTTCATCGTCCGCATCGCCGCGCCGGCCCAGTTGGCTGCCGGCCGTTCCGGGTTCTATTCCCGGACTTGGACTACATAACTTGGGCAAAAACATACGAGCTAAAATGAAAATCGTAATTAAATTCCAAAAAAAAGTAAGACAATGTTGCCCCTTTTTACTAGCGCGTCTTGTATTTATGTAAAAATAAGTAAATAAAAGTACTTTTTGAAATCGTAGGAGTAAAATTACCAATAAATAAATTATCTTAGCGTGTTTATTTATAAAAAGGAATTTACTATTTTACAAAAAAATTATTGCAGTGGCAACATTGTCTTACTTTTTTTGGAATCTAATTACTATTTTCAGTTTATATGATATCACAGAATAAATAATAGTACTACCGTACAGAAAGGAAACTTCCTACAAAACCGAAGTTTGACAGCGGTTCAGGGTCGAATGTTGTCCCTTTCTAATATATGGCACTATCCCTTTCGGCTATTTAGCGCCGTCAAAATTCAAGCCATTATCTTATCTGTGGTCGTGCACGCAAAGGGACGTCAAGATGTGTCAACCCTAATAATTGCTCGGAGCAATGCTGAGCCGAGCGGAGCCGAGTTTGCCCGAAGCGAGGAGTTTCGCACCCCTGATGATATTTGGAAGAAAAAGCTCCCACCAACCCGACTGCAACTTGTAATGGGAACTGCACGCCAACGTTGCAGTTGCAGTTCCCATACAAGTTGCAGTCGGGTTGCAATACTTGCAATACTTGCAATCCGTCTGTATCGGCCCTTAAAGCAAGATCATTTTGAAAAAGGATACTTTTACCTACATATCTATCAGAATAAAAATGATAGACAATCGAACACTATTTGTAAAAAAAAGTAACTAGGGTAATTCGCCAGTGGCCACCCTAAACTAAAAATGAATTCTATTCGCCTACAAACAGAATTCATTCTAGTATAAGGTGGCTAGTTATTGAAGGCTGGCCAGTTATTGAAACTTTGAAACTTTATACTAAAATGAATTCTGTTTAAACGTGAATAGAATTCATTTTTAGTTTAGGGTGGCCAGTTACTGGCCGGTGGCCAGTTACTGGCGAATTAGCTTATTTACTATTTTTACCGTTTTCACCAAGAAAGGAAGGTTCAAATGTTTCAATGCAATAAAGGTTACGAACCTCTGGCGTAAAAGGATCGAAGCGAGCAAAGAGAGTGCGTTGCGTGGTACCGTAAAATGGGGTGAGTAGGTGCAAAACTGACATTCAAACCTCGATAACATTTTATTTTTACATATGCAAACTGAATGGTGTATATAATAAGTGTTCCGGACGTTTGTATTTTAGTTTTTATTTTATTTTGGGTAGTTCCATTTCATAACTTTGACAATAAACAGGAAATCCCACCTCACCCCGTAGTGCCTCGTATTTGGGGTGAGTTGGGTTTTCATACAAAGGTGATTTTGGAAGATTGTTGGATCGATTTTTTTTTATTATGAGTATTACTATAGCTCCATTTTAAATTGGAATACATTTTTTTGTAGCAGTAGCCTTAAAATCCCTTCTCACCCCCCTTTCATCCCTTCTCTCCCCATTCATAACCCAACTCTCACCGCGAACCCTACTCACCCCATTTTACGGTACCTTATAAGTTCGTTTTTTTTAGCATTAGGTACACAAAAAATGACATTTTTGCCAATTTTTTTTTAAGATAAAGGTAGTTTAATATTTATTACATAACAAAAATACATTATGATTATCTCTGCCTCTGCCTTCTACTCCGCCCACTGGCAGGCGTCTATTGCCAAACTATAAAAGAAAGTTTAAAAAATATATGTTCCATGTGGATTTATTCTAAAAATCACCATGGGAGCATCAAAATATAATTTAATAGAATAACTGGCATCCCATGATATTGATAAATTGATAATATTCTGTCACTTGATACTCAAACAGGTACCTTTTCCTTTCGCCTATTATTGTGCACAAGATATACCTGCTAGCCTATATGGGCTATATGCCATTTATCATTTTTAGCTTCCAATTTCTTCACAATCCTAGCTATACAGGCCAACCGTCAAAACATGGCCACCACCTATTATTATCTGCGAGTAATAACATGCTTATTTCCTTAACAATACAGTCCATTTTGTTAAAACCAAATAAATAATAAATTTGTTGCTACTTATAGGCCTATCAATGAATATGCATTTGATAACAAACTTATTCATAGGTTTATAGAGTCTAGTATGGCTTGAGTTGTTCGTAATTTTGATTGGCAGCTACTTGTATAACCGGCAAAGATATAATTTACTGCCGTTACCACTCTTATTGCATCACAATACAGTCTATTACAGTTTAAAAAATGGTACGGGTGTATTGGTGAAAAAGTGTGGAAGTGTGTGTGTGACCAGCCGTCAACTCGCTTGCGTCACTTGTTTACTGGCGAACTGGCAACGTCGCATTTGTTTAGGCAGGTGACAGAGTAAACGGTGGAGCCGCGCGGTTTTTATGCCGACGATTTTTAAAATGTATATTTTAAATGATAATATTGATAATAAATGGAAGATTTATTACAACACTATTAAATAAATATAAAACATTAAAATAGCTTAAAAATAATAATACAAAAAAATTTGCACCCTTCTTAAATTTTGATTATGTCGGTTTGGCTCTTAGGGTTTCTTGCCTAACACAACAGAAACTCATGGCCCCAATTTCACATCGGTGACAGGTGCGACAATTGTAAAATCACTGTTGCTGACGTCACAGGCATCCATGGGCTACGATTACTACTTACCATCGGGCGGGCCGTATTCCTGTTTGCCACCATAATTGTATTATTTAAAAAAAACTTTATTATATCGGAAAAAAACAGATATTTCTCCTGCGAAGTTTCTGACAATTGTCAAGATTTAGAAGAATTGTAGGTAATTCTTGACAGGTAATGAGTTATATGTCGGAATTTCGTGACAATTGTAGTGTTTCTTGTGACAATTGTCATAAACTTAGCAAGAGAAATATCTGTTTTTTTCCGATATAATAAAGTTTTTTTTAATAATACAATGATGGTGGCAGACAGGAATAGAGGAATACGGCCCGCCTGATGGTAAGCGGTAACCGTAGCCCATGGATGCCTGTGACATCAGCAACAGTGATGTTTTACAATTGTCGCACCTGTCACCGTGGTGAAATTAGGGCCTGGAGCGATTGAGTTGAAATTTGGTTCAACACATAAATATGTAAATATGTAAGACGCATGTGTAAATAAATTAAAACAAAAATATTGATTTGCTAATCCGTGAAATAACGTGCTAGTCAATTAATGATAACCCGTTAATTTTTTCATGCAACTAATGCTCAACCCTTCCACCGCGAAAATAGATATAACAAATCACTAGCAAAACAACACAACAAAACTCAACACATATGTCGCCTCTCTTCAAAGCATCATCAGAAGTCGCTGGCGAGATGTTGATGGTATGACGCTCTGGCGCTCTGAGGGCCTACCGCGAGCCACGCTCAACGTGTTGCCTCCCTGTCACACTTACGTACGAATTTACAAGTGCGACAGAGAGACAACACGTCGAACGTGGTTCGCGGTAGGCCCTCTGGTGTCCCGACACTCCCGACTAAACTGAAAATCGTAGTTCAAGACCAAAAAACCGGTCAAGTGCGAGTCGGACTCGCGTTTCAAGGGTTCCGTACATAAGTCTGACTCACGGTTGACAGCACATTTCTAATAGGTTTTCCTGTCATCTATAGGTAAAGTACTATTTTGTGTATTTTTTTCAAAATTTTAGACCCAGTAGTTTCAGAGATAAATGGGGGGAATTGTCGGACAGACAGACAGACGCACCAGTGATCCTATAAGGGTTCCGTTTTTTCCTTTTGAGGTACCCTAAAAAGTAAGACAATGTTGCCACTGCAATAAATTGTTTGTAAAATAGTAAATTCCTTTTTATAAATAAACACGCTAAGATAATTTATTTATTGGTAATTTTACTTGTACGATTTATAAAAGTACCTACTTTTATTTATTTATTTTACATAAATACAAGACGCGCTAGTAAAAAGTGGCAACATTGTCTTACTTTTTTTGGTCTTGAACTACGATTTTCAGTTTAGTCGGTGTTCTTGTCTGGACTGTGTTTTGAATAATGAAAGAACACCGGTGTAGAAGTTTAAAAAAGCGTTCCGCCGGCTCGAGGTTCTGCGGCCTAATATACATAAACCGGATGACTAGAGTCAGACCCAACTAGTTTCTCCCTAAGGAGGGTTATGGGTTTTTCATCACAGTTGACCAATTATTTTTTAATAAGGTTTCTATAATATAAATAATTCTTGACCGCGCCCGTGACTTCAACCGCGTATAATAGATAAAACAATTATTTATTTCAGATCATTGATCCATAAAGTTGTTAGTATAAAAATCTTAAAAACTATGTTAATTACTAAAGAAAATAATAACAAAACAACAAAAAACTAAGAGTTAGGTACATATTAGAAATAGGAATAGTTTATTCGTGGCAAAGAAATACAGAACTAACAGATAAAAAAGTGGAACAAAAAAAAATCTTACACATAACATTACAAGTAAGTATTACAACACATAACATAACAAGTATATTAGCCACGAAATGGTCCCGACTATTAAATAGTTAGGCGTGGCCACTACGAGACCAGATTGCCATGCTCTATCTATTCTATATACATTTCATTTTTTTATTTTTATATATATATTTCGCATCTAAAAACTAACAACCGCATATATAAAATCCTTACTTGAGGCGATGTTTTTTTGTTGACTATTTGATTTAGGTACCTACGTTAGATTTTGATCAAATTTGGCTGGTTTCAGTGGCGTAGCTAGGGGGGGGCGGCGGGGGCGGCCCGCCCCGGGTGTCACCCATTTGGGGGGTGACACCCGACCGTGAACATCAGTAGTGCCATTTATAAAAATTCGAAAAACTGTGGCAGATTGCATAACCGCCATTAAGGAAATAATATACAACCATGAGGAACCCGAGAGATTTTGACAGAATATTCCTGATCATATTTAAAGACTAAAATGTCCTATAAACTGTTTTGGAATTCGCCTAGTTTCATAGTCCAGTACCACCAGCATAGCAATGTACAAATTGCAGAACATTCCCAAAAAGCGGAAACGTTCTCGAGAATGTTCTCAGAACATTCCTGCAACATGGAAATTATTGTTCCACCATCTTGGATTTTTTCCAAAAAAAATTTTTTGTCATAGGAATCTAGAGGCCTCTATCTCCCGCCATGCTAAATCTCAGCGCGCTCGGACCATCTTGAAAAAATTAAAAAAAAAAGTCGGCCATTTTGTTTTTTTTAATGCAGTTTGTTTTGGCTCGGGGCCCTCTATGACATTTGGTCGAGCACCCCCCACCTATCACGCACCGTTTAAAAGTTGCCATACAAAATAAAAGTGGCCAGTTTTCCCGCAATTGTAGCATTTATTAAAAAAAAAATTTTCATAGGTATTTAGGGGACCCCGAGATTCCGTGACCAAAATATCAGCGCGCTAGGACAAACTTGAAAAAATTAAAAAAAAAGTCATATTGAAAAAAACATGGCGGCGTCAAAAACTGCCAGGGTCCCTCTATGACATTTGGTCGAGCACCCCCTACCTAGGTCTGACCGTTTGGCCGGGCCGTCATACATTTTTCTGACCGGAAGCGGTAGACCAAAAGTCGGAACTTTCTGGGGGTAAGGATACTACACCTAAACTATCGTGAATAGTCATGGTATAAACTACAATAAATAAATAAATTCTCGTTCTCGAGAACATTCTCAGAAGTTACCAAGAAATTCTCATGTGGAAAGTTTCGCAAGTTTGGAATGTTTTTTTTTTTAATTATGTGATTATTTCTGTAATTGACAAAAAAAAGTTAAAATTATTTTTGGGTGACAGTTTTACAAATTATAGCATTTACATTTTATGTACAAAAAATCGAAAAACGAGAAATTCTCATGTGGAAAGTTTCGCAACTTTGGAAAGTTTTTTTTTTAATTATGTAATTATTTCTGTAATTGACAAAAAAAGTTTAAATTATTTTTGGGTGACAGTTTTACAAATTTACATACATTTACATTTTATGTACAAAAAATCGAAAAACAATTTTATTTTGGCGAAATTGACGTAAACTCTTTTAGTATATTTTCCTTATTTTGGCCTCAGAAATGCATGGTTAAAATCTCTCTGGGTTCCTGGTATGTAACAATAATATGTTGGCGCCTCGTAGGTTTTTTTATTCAGAAAGGTTTTTTTTTATTATGTGATTATTTCTGTAATTGAGAAGCTATGTCACTGTTTCTAATTGGGTGACTCTGGACTATTTGAAGTTCATTGTGAAATGGGATTTTACAGAATCTCTTTCAAATCGCGCACTTGGCAAAAAAAGTTTTTTTTTTACGTAAATTATTTGTATATCTTTCACGGGACAATGATGACTCGGACCTTTGGGAGGCGTGCGCGGAGCCCAAGCCAACATGTAGATGCCCTTATGACACTTATGAAATGTGGGTTACACTGAGCGGATGCTGTCCTTGCCCGTGTCATAGAACGCGCGCAGAGGCAACACCCGCCAGGGTGTGGACTATTGAGAGTTCATGGAATCTAAAATGAAAGCGATGGAGTAAATTGTGAGCTATGGAATATTAAACGTAATTTTATAATTGTAAAATATTAAACATATTTTACAATTTTGATTGAATTTTGGGGTGACACCCACAATTTCCGCCCCGGGTGCCACCCATGCTAGCTACGCCACTGGCTGGTTTCAAGAGCTCCTACCTTTTGTCAGGTGGAATATACGAAATCTCAATTAGAGACAAAAATAACCTCCTCGTTTTTCGAAGTTAGCTAAAAAAAAAACCATTGAATTATGAAAATATCGTACGTTTTCGTAACTTAGTGATTTTTTTTAGGAAATACTGTGAAATTGCGCTTATAGGTGTACATAATACGGAACTCTACCTATCCACCAAATTTAATCGTAATCTGACGAAAAAAACCTACCTTCTTCTTCCCAATCCATTCCACCATTTCCACCTACATAGTATTTTTACAGTTTAGCCTCACACACACAAAGCTAAAACTACTCGTCTGTGGCAGAACGGCAGAACTAACTGTGTATTCCCATTGACATTGACAGCGGGCGCGAGTCAAGGTCTCACAAACACCAACGTAATGAGACCTCGAGATACGAACAATTACATCGCACACTTATACTGGTGTTTCTACGCCCTCAATTCACTCGTGCACTGCGAGTGATTGGAATTAGCCAACGTTCGATTCAACTCAACGGGCGTCCTACTATTATGCCAAACCAATAGGAACCTTACTCTGTCGTGTTAAGGTCCAAAATAAAATTGCTTTATAATCCGAGTTCCATAATGGATTTCATTGAAACTCACACGGCATTGCCATACGAATAACGACTAAAATGCGTTAAAATAAAGTACAAAATACATTGATAGATAATACAGTTGTTACGATTTTACTTCGAATAGTAGAACCTGTTCTAAACATGCCACATAAGATAAGGCACTCTATGTAAAGGACATAGAGCTCAAAATTAACTACAACAAAACAGTCACTATCGATCTTTGCACCACAACTGACATAATTCGTCTCTTTCATAAATTCGTATAAAAATAAGTAAAATAACTGAAATATAGATACGTAAGTATTAAAATTAATTTGTTTTAAAAAGAATAAAGTAGATATTTTATGTTCTACGTCATTATTTCGTATTTTCCGTTAAACTGTGTGATTCAAGTGTGGTTGCGTATTTCGAACGCCGGCTGTCGGCCATTTTAGATTTCTCCCGTCAGTTGTCAAGCGAGCGGCTTGGGTAAGGTCGCGTTGGGGCTATTTCGTATAAATTATTTCAAAACAAATTAGATTTGAGGTAAGATTGTGTTATTTGTTGTGTTGTTTAGAGATTACTGTGATAATATTCACCTGCTGTGTTTGTTTTATGATTTATTTCACTAAGAAATAAGGTTTTGGGTCAGAAACGTTCGGGAAAAAGCGTATTTACAAGAGTTAACGATTTGGATACATTTTTCTGACTTTCGTCAATACAAATAAAGAGATCGAAGGATCAGAATAAATTACCTACTAATATTAGGCTTTAAAGTCCGTTTATTTAAGTACCTAGGGGCTATTCATAAATTACGTCATTTCAAATTAGGGGGGGGGTCTGGACATCGGATGACGGTAGCATGAAGTAGGAGGAAATGGGGTCATTTGAAGCATGATTTTTGGATGATTATAGGGGGGGGGGTCCAAAATCGTCAAAAATCGATGACGCAATTTATGGACAGCCCCCTACCTACATATACGATGTTTACAGAAAGGTCTCAAAACCTTAATTAATGAACACTAAAAGTTTTTGACCCGTTTATCCGATAAATTTTAGTGGAACGTTTTTTCGTAATTGTTCATCAAATAAAAAATTTAGTTTAGAATAAGCAAGCTTAGCGACTTGCTGATGAAATAAAATAAAAAATCGGGCAAGTGCGAGTCGGACTCGCGCACGAAGGGTTCCGTACCATACAAAAAAAAACAAAAAAAAAAAGCAAAAAAAAAACGGTCACCCATCCAAGTACTGACCACTCCCGACGTTGCTTAACTTTGGTCAAAAATCACGTTTGTTGTATGGGAGCCCCATTTAAATCTTTATTTTATTCTGTTTTTAGTATTTGTTGTTATAGCGGCAACAGAAATACAGTAAAGGGCCATAAAGTTTGCACATCGGAATTTCGGCTTCGTAGAGCGTTGTCTCTTTCATTCTCGTTGCCTCCAATATTCTCTTTCTAAATACCGATGTGCAAACTTTATGGCCCTTTACTGTACATCATCTGTGAAAATGTCAACTGTCTAGCTATCACGGTTCGTGAGATACAGCCTGGTGACAGACGGACGGACGGACGGAGGGATGGACGGACGGACGGACGGACGGACAGCGAAGTCTTAGTAATAGGGTCCCGCGAAGTCTTAGTAATAGGGTCCCGTTTTACCCTTTGGGTACGGAACCCTAAAAACGACCAAGAGCATATCGGGCCATGCTCAGTGTAGGGTTCCGTTCCGTAGTTACCCGTCCGTCAAAATGTCAAAATAGACTACTGGTTCGCTATATTTTTCCTTAAAAGTCATTACTATGCTTTACTTTCACGATTGTTTTCATATTTTTTGGACCCATGGTTCAAAAGTTAGAGGGGGGGGAAACACATTTTCTTTTTCTTTCAGTGCGATTATTTCCGAAAAGTGATGAATTAATGATAATTTTCTTGAGCTAGACGGAAAACAATTGCACTAGGTACATCTGTTCTGAAATGTTAATATATTTTTCCTTTTTTATTGTGGGACGTACCACATTATTACAACCTATAAACCTTACCTAACCTTAAACCTAACCTTTTTTGTAAACCTTAGAATGCAGATGTCGCTAGTGACGTTGTCACAGTTGCAATGACAATTACTAAATTCAGAAGACGTGCGGTGAAATGTGACAAAGAATCTGTAAATAATTATTCACGATACAAGTGCGGAAAAGAGGAAATTCGAAACGAGTGGCGATAAATTAAAACACGACCGAAGGGAGTGTTTTAAATCGACACGAGTTGCGAATTACCTATTCGCACGTGTATCGTTCAACGTTTTACAGTACATATGGCCCTTTAAACTTTTGACATACGCACGAAAACAATTTTACGCACTAGTGCGGGAAAATAGGACCATATCTTGGCCGGGAGTGCCCCCGCCAAGTCGGGCCAAAATCGGTTTGGTAGATTTTGTGAATAATAAGAACACACATCGGCACTAACTTCTACACTTTATGTATTAGTTTTTAAGATTGAGTGTCATTATAAAGAACGAAAATACATTTATTTAACGCCGCAACATAGTAGGTAAGTACATAATAAAGAAGACATAGACATACAGACAGACATAAAAAAACATTGGACGCTTTTCGGTTTTACTTGTTAGTATTAAATGTAAGTGACATAAAATATTGCTTAGAATAAATTTTACAAGTGGAAAAATTACTGTTGTGGGTGTGACTTGAACTCGTCACGGCCTCTGGATCGATACTCCAGCGCAGCGGTAGAAGATTTGCTGGCTATGGATGAGGTCTTGATGGCTCAGATGGCAGAGCGCTGGAGTATCGATCAGATCCAGAGGCCGTTAGTTTAAGACTCACCAAAGACAGTAATTTTTCTACTTTAACATTTATTCTAAGCTTTTAATAGCATTGCAGATGTTTCAGCTTGTTAAAAATCATAAAAAAATATTTTGTTTCAGACACACAATGGTTCGAAACTACATCCGCAAGACTGACAGAGGCATGACGTACAGCAAAGAGAAGCTTCTGGAAGCGGTCGCGAAGATCCGATCAGGAGAGCTGAACGGGTACGAAGCCGCCAACAGGTACAACATACCTCGGACAACCTTGTACGACTACGCCAAAGGCAAGACTTTCAGGTCACTAACCCTCGGCAAACCACCAGCCCTATCGTCAGAACTCGAAAAAGTTATAGCTGATAATCTCCTAGCGCTACAGGACAACGGATTCTATTTCGGAAGAAAAGACACATTAGACCTCGTAGGACTATATTTGAAAGAGAACAAGATAAGACATCCGTTTAAGTCTGGGAAACCTGGAGAATGCTGGCTAACCTCTTTCTGTAAAAGAACGAATGTAACTTGCAAACCGCTGTATAAAGAATTTGGGAATCAAGACAAAGAAGTGGTTATGGTTAAGGAATTTTATTGTATACTAGAAATGAGGATAGATAAGCTAGAATTAGCGGATAAACCGGGACAAATTTGGCATATTGAAGAGCATAGCTTTTGTAGAGGGAAGAGAGTGAATAGTTATGACAAAGAAAAAGATCTAACTATGGTGACAATTTGTAGTGCTGAAGGCAGGAAAGCTCCACTTTTAACTGTCTTCAAAGGCGACGAAAGCCACGAGTGGATGCTAGGAAAGCACGTAAATGTAAGCCATAACAGTGGTATGTGTAGGGAAGTGTTTAAAAGCTATTTTACGACGGCATTCCTGAATTATATTGACGATAGTAAACCAAATTTGGTAATTTTCCAAGGACAGAGCTCTCTAATTGATCTCGATATCATTGAGGCGGCTAGAAAAGGCCAAGTGACGTTAATTCATGCCCCTAATTATTTGGACAACTTAAATATATCGATCGCTAGAACCTTGAAGCTTAAGTGGGGCCAAATATTCGGGGAATCTACTAAAGAGTTTGCCACAGCCGCATCTCAGCGTTTCGACGATCTACAAGAGATTGAAATAAGCGAGGACTTTAAAAACGCCGGCGTCCATCCATTTGCCGCAGTTTGTGACAGTAAATTTGGACGCGATCGTTTGAAAATCTACGAAGAATTTGTATGGTTTAAGGATAGGCATCAGAATAGTATGCAGTTGAACAAGGACACAGAACAAGTGATGGTGAATGAAGATATGGAATTCCAAATGAATTTTGAGGCGGAATTTGACAGCTCGACATCGGTATCGATGGTTTGTATCTACATATTGTTATTTTTTTATAAAATAGGTGTGCCGCAAAGAATCAAATTGGTTCTGTTAGATTTAGATTTATTTATTTCATAATATGAAATTACAATATAAATTATTTATTATGTTTATAATTTAAACGTCTCACTTATTCGTGTTGTTTTAGTATAAAGTAAGTTATAAAATAAATAACTAAACTGCAGCTAATCTGAGTTCTTGATCAGATATTGGGATTTTAGTTAACTCATCTTTTTACTTACATATTACTGTAATGTTCGATCAAGCTTATTGCAAAACACTAATATTTCACTTTCTATTGTTACAGACTGAAGAAGTGCAAACACCAAACAAATGCAGCGGCGAGATATTAAGAAGAGCCTTGATTTCTGTCAAAAAGGAACTAATGCAACATGAACAGATCCGTAACAATGGGGATTTAACCAAAGCTGAGGAGGACCACCTAGTTGAATATGTCACGGATCTAACTAACGCTGGATTTATAGTAACTGAAGACCAACTAATTGAAGCCGTGGACAATATACAAGGAAACCCGTTGAGGACTAGGGACCAACATCGTTACACGTACGAGTGTTTCTTAAAAAGTCACCCTAGACTGAAAGAGAAACTATCGCGAGAGGTATCACACAAAATTACACAAGAATCTATTAATGTCTGGCTTTATCGTGTACGGATGTATCTCAAAAAATACAATTTAGAAGACGTCCTACGTCAGCCAAAACGAATTTTCAACTTTGGAGAGATAGCTTTAAATCTCAATACTAAAGCTAAAGACCAAGATCATGAAACCGATATTACGAATGATGATATGACAGTGTTCGTAGCAGCATCAGCAGATGGCTATGTACAAGCTCCTTCTGTTCTAATCCCAATTAAGCAATCAATTAGCTGTCCCTGGTCGAAAGCAGAAATCCTTACCGATCAAGTAACTGATGTATTTTATGGCTGGTTGACTGAACACAATATTCAACTCCCTGTTGTCTTATTTGTGCACCAAGTGACTCACATCAACCTCTCTTTGTTTGAATTCTGCAAAGAAAAACAAATTGTACTTTTAGCTTTGCCGCATATCGAAATACAACCTCTGGAAGAAGTTTTTCGGCCATTAAGAGAATATTGGAATGAGAATAGTGATATTAAAACGCTTAAAAAAGAAGAACTAGCAAAGGTATTGGAAAATTATGTTAAAAAGGATTTCAGCAAGGAAATTACGAAGAGTTTTAAAGCATGTGGCATATATCCTTTCAATACAAATGTTAAATACAATACAAATGAAATTCAAACCGAAACAAACGTTAAAGAAAATCATAAAGAGGGAAAAAAAGAAAACAAAAACCAAGTTAATCTTCTAGAAGAAGTAGAAAAAAGAATTTCAAGCGAAGTCTTAGACGAATTCAAAAAAACTGGAGACGTATGGCAAGGAGATCCTCGACATGTCAGTCTTTTTTTGTTCTGGAAGAATGTCCGCGATGAAAATAAAGAAGATAGAAGAGAGCCACAAGTGTTTCTGGAGATCTGTTTAGACGAAGTTAATGTTAGTGCTCCGGATTGCAAAGTTTCAAATATGTTGATTTAAATAAATAAAAATATTGTTTTGCACTATTCTTGCTTATTGTTAACTAGCCTATTGGATGTACTCGTCATCCAACAGCCCATTACCTTCCTATTTTGTTTCCTATGGGGCTATTCATAAATTACGTCATTTCAAATTAGGGGGGGGGGGGGGTCTGGACATCGGATGACGGTAGCATGAAGTAGGAGGAAATGGGGTCATTTGAAGCATGATTTTTGGATGATTATAGGGGGGGGGGGGTCAAAAATCGTCAAAAATCGATGACGTAATTTATGGACAGCCCCTATGCCATATTTATGAATAAGTACAAAATGTAAGAAGTCACATCACAGCGACAAAAAAATAATAAGGGACTATATTTTGTAAGTCAAAATAAGTAATGTAAGTTATTTTGTATAAAGACAAGCCTAATTTTTCAATTCAAAAAAAATAAAAAAACGTATACTTACTTTTTCTTAATTTTTCAACATACAAACACTTCATAAAAACACAAACAAACAAATCATTGAAATTCATTTTAACTAGGTACTACCTTACTTATCTAAATCTAATGGATCCGTCCGAAATTTACTGACACGCTTGGCCGGTTTTTTACGATTACCGCCAGCGAGTACATTTTTATTTTACACTACATCGCAATTCGCAATAACGCGGAAAAATCTACACGGATCTCTATCGCGCCTAGTTTCTCAATCATAAACATGTATACATACTTCCACCTTATCTCATTGACATAAGACACAAAGCTGTTTACATGTTTATGACCGTGTGGAAAGGCGTGGTTGAATGACTTGAATGTATTGAAAACGCGACGCGGCATCGCCACTGCTATGAAGTGACGCTGCTCTGCGCTGCGAGCGGCAGCCATTTTGAATTCCTTCCATGTGTGTGGACCGTACAGCAATCAAATATAAACTTTATGCCTGCGCCTTAAAGTCTTCTTTTGATTGTGTTATTCACCCTTTGCTCGGCCGAGTCAGTTGTTTAATGCTAAAACGGCTTATCTCAATACTAGTTTCATAAATGATGTGACATTTTGTGTGAGTGTTGTCTGTCTGTCGTTCTCACACATAGAAGCAGGTCGTTCGCCGTTCAGTTTTACCCTTCGCGTGGTAAGAAGTGAGTGTTCTGTGGCGTTATTTAATGTTTTTAATAAGATTTAAAGGATTTTAGTTAATTTGTTGTAGTTTGGCTTAACGAAAATATTTGGAAAGGTTATGTGTACTTATATGTAGACCAGGTAAGATTATTGTTTACGCATTTTAGTGTTTTTTGCTACTTTTTGTACCATTTTCAAAAGTGTTAGGGGCCTTAGGGCTGTCACTTTGAGAAAATCTGTTATTAAAATAAAAACACCTACTTTTAGGCCTCATTCGCACTTCGCTTTGAATGACACAAATTTATTCATTTATTCACACGATGGCGGTGGCGCTTTAACCTTTTCGACGCCGTGTCAAAAACACAAAAACTGTCACTCAGACGCCACGTCACCGAAGTGTCAAAACTGAAATTGAACTTTATGCATATATGCACGTAGGTCTATGTTGCTTTGTGGTCTGTGACCGATAAATCCGTCTTTGGCGTTGGACCTGCGGTGCGAATATATCGGTCATTGCCGTCCAAAAGCTCTCCAAAAGGTTAAAAGCGCTCGTGCGAATGAGGCCTTAAATATGCACTACATTAGTATTAAGTATGTATTTACATTATAAACAGGTTTAGAAGATGCTTGAATCTGAAGCCGGTACCAGCGGTACCAGGAGTTCGAGCTCTGTAAGAAAGACCAATATGACCACAGCCGGTGAGTTTGAAATTACGCTATTATCACAGACCACAGTATAAGTAGGTAATAGTACTACCGTACAGAAAGGGAACTTCCTACTATAAGTAGTTAATTTTTTTAGCATTAGTAAGCGATCTTGACATAATTATCTTTTAATTGAAAAACGGTTTTTAAAAATCAGTAACTCATGAAAGCAGAAGAATATAAAATAAATGATCGTATTAGATTCATAATTGTTACATATTTGCCGTGGCTTATTTTTAAAACGTGTTTTTCAATTAAAAGACACATCAAGATTATTTACCTTTTTTCTAATGCTAAAAAAACGAATTTTTAGTGGTGCGCGGCGACTACTACTGCTAGACATCAAAACTGGTGTCATGGTGTGGCCGCTTCTTAGCGACTCGCCGAAATCGCGGAGTGAGCCACGCCCGGATATTTTTAACGTAAAATATGACTAAGTATAGTGCAACATAAAATATAAAATTAAACAAAATGGAACTAAAAATTACCACACTAAATTGTTGTCATGTTTAAGCATTTTATGTCAAAAATGTGACAGTTACGTAGGAAGTGGCGCCAGTGGCGGATTTGTAGTCTTCGCCGCCCTAATAGGCTCCAGGCCCTATAGCCACCCTTTTCGCAGCACCCATCATATTGATTATTGACTACATTTTAAGTTATTTCTTGTTATCATCAGCGGATTTTTTGTCACAATTGCCGCCCCTAATTTTTTGCCGCCCTAGGCCCGGGCCTACTGACTGGGCCATAGGGCAAATCCGCCACTGTGGCGCCCTCGATAATTTTCTACAATTTCTTGTCCGACTATAACATAGTATTGTCCCACAGAATCGTGGGGCGGGCCGTCAAAACTCCAATGCTGTGTGCCCGAATGTGTCAACACCGAACAGGGGCAACCCGGAAAGGTGTTTTATGAGTTCCCCAGGGAGCCGTTAAGGTTGGTAATTGACTTATTCCATCTAATTACCAGATTTATTTAACTGGCAATGTACCTATAGTTCATTTTTTTTAGCATTAGAAAGAACTTGAAAGAAGGTAAGCGATCTTGACATGACTTTTAATTGAAAAACGCTTTTTAAAAATCAGTAACTGTTACTTATGAAAGCAGAAGAATACAAATTATCATATTAGTTTCATAATTGTTACATATTTGCGGTAACTTATTTTTAAAATGTGTTTTTCAATTAAAAGAAACATCAAGATTGTTTACTTACCTTATTTCTAATGCTAAAAAAAAACGAACTATATGTAAGTATATATATGTAGGTAGTTATGTAACTATTATGTTTGTATTGTACGGGTCAAATCTTGCAAATTAAATTTGACCCACTTCCCGACTTCAAGGCTCGGAACCGGTTTTTTCTTCATACAAAAAATACCGTTATTATTTCGTTCTTTTTGGTTTATTTTATTTCATTATTAATGGGACAATGGGGTTGGCCGGTGGAAGTGTTTAGCAGATGGCGCCATCATAGCTTGCCTTGTCAATCCCTAGAATTATGTCAAATTTATGTTTTTTTAATACCCTGGATGCCAGCCCTTTAAGCCAAATCTGATAGAAAAAGGGGCAAGCTATGATGGCGCCATCTATGCAAACCTTTGACAGTTGCCAACCCCATTTAATAATACTAAAGGTGGCCACTGACGAGCCTTCCAACAGTCCAAATAGCGTGGCTGCAATCCAAAATCGGACCGTGAAGTCCGTGAATGTCAAAAACGTACAATGTTTAATATTAGGATGCCGTCCATTTAGATGAATCCATTGTAACGGCATCCATCTGGAAGGCTCGTCAGTGGCCTGCTTAGTTGTTACCCAAATACATGATTCAAATCCTACGTAAGCATAAAATAATTAAAAATATGTATTGGCCTATTTCGGGTTTTTCAATAAAACCGGTTCCGAGCCTTGCCCGACTTACAAAGTACAATGTAAGTCGGGTGACAATGCAATATTATGGTACCATCGAGCTGATCTGATGACGGAGACAGGAGGTGGCCATAGGAACTCTGTGATAAAACAACGCAACCTAATTGTAATTATTTTAAATTGTCTCGATGAGTATTAGTTGTCTGTGGAAAGAAACGTACAGTTAGCAATAAAAACTTCTACCAAAAATTAAATTTTTGCCAAAAACTTATTTAATTTTTAACAAGCAGAAACGTCTGCGAACGATTAGCGATAGCGATTTGCTGGCTATGGATATGAGGTCTTGGTGGCTCAGATGGCAGAGCGCTGGAGTATCGATCCAGCGGCCGTGAGTTCAAGTCTCACCGAAGGCAGTAATTTTTCCACTTTTAAATTTATTCCATCTACTTACATAATAATGATCGAATGCAAGAGTGATAGTTAGACCAAGATAAGTCTGCAGTGATTTTGATAGTACAGACCAGACTGCGCATGTGTTATTTAAACGTCATCATTTCATAGAAATTTGCCGTTTAAAATAACACTTGCACAGTCTGGGCCATCAAAATCACTGCCAACTTAGTTCGTTTTTTTAGCATTAGAAATAAGGTAACCAATCTTGATGCGTCTTTTAATTGAAAAACACATTTTAAAAATAAGTTACGGCAAATATGTAACAATTATGAATCTAATACGATCATTTATATTCTTCTGCTTTCATAAGTAATAGTTATTGATTTTTAAAAAGCGTTTTTCAATTAAAACACATGTCAAGATCGCTTACCTTTCTTTCAAGTTTTTTCTAATGCTAAAAAAAACGAACTATAGCTTGGAGGTAGTACATAGGTAAGTACGAATACATACATACATTACGGAGGGCGTTCTGCCAGCGTTAATTAAAAAGTGACGTTTTTCGGTAAAAGAAATGTGACTTTACACACTGATAGATCGGTATCGTATCGCTGTGACATCTTATAAGCATTGTTCGATATTGGGCCATGTGCGTCATATTGCGCAGTTCGCAAATATTGACGGAGGCTGAAGGTAAATGTTGACCTTGAGTCGGAGCCCGACCTTGACGCGCCCTTCGCCTCCGGATTTGCGGGATACTGGGTTATAATAACTGATAAAATCGAAGTTCGCAAATAGCGGGTTTCTTTCTCTGTCACTCTAATTACGCCTTCTTTGGAATAAAAGAGAAAAATACCCGTAATTTACGAATTTCGTCGCGATCGCCCCTCTGACTCCCCGACGTAGCAATATATATGTCGTAGGCCGATCGTACGTTCAGGCAGATCGTAATGTTCTTGTGTAATGTTTTGACGATAGTCACATTAAACCAATACATAGGTAGGATAGGTTCGTTAGGTTGCTTCTGCTTCAGATGCCCGAAGGGCAAACTGCCCAGAAATAGGAGCGGGGCTCCGTCGACTCAGGGAACGAGTCAAAGATTTTCACGTTTCACGATATGCCTAGGAATTTCACGATATGCCTGATCTTACGATCGGCCGCCGACATATACAGTGTGAGTCTTTTTAATGTGCACATCGGAAAATCCGAGAAACTACGACAAATTTTATCGACGTAAAAAAGGTAAAAAATTTTTTTATTGCTCTTAGATTTTTTTTATGATTTTTTAAAGTTTTTTTTTCGCAATTCCATACTACATGTAAATAAAACGTAACTGCTCTTAAACTACATGGCCTATCGACACGAAACAAAAACAATAATGATCAAGGATAACAGGCTAAGGACATAAAATAATAATTCAAAAAAAAAAATTCACCCTCAATTTATTATTACATGATTTTTACGGAAATTTTGTTTATTTTTCCTACTTTTTTTTAGAAAATGTAAGTTATCTCAATAAAATGTCCCATTTATCTAACATTTTTATTAATTCACGTTATTCTACACCGTATTAGCTTTCAAACAGTAAAATTACCACGTTTATGACTTAGATAAAACATTTGTTATCCGCGGTCAAACAATGGCCTTACCAAGTGCGTAATGGGCGCGTGCAACAAAGGTGCAAGTATAGTATTGGCGCTGTACCTAAAAACACCACAGGGTTTTGAGATAAGGCTAAGACTACATAAGGGTAGGCTAAGGCTAATCTACTGACAGTCGCTCTGAAGTTTTCACCGCTGCTACTACTCTTTTCCTACTCTTTGCCGTTTTCATTCATTCGTGTCGTAATTACGTACGGGTGTTTTCGAGTGCTCTTACGATGCCGCGTTTAAGTGAGATTCCTGCGAGACACATATCCGACATCCATTTTTATTATGGAATTGCTAGAAGAGCACGCGTGCGTGCACGCGTTACATTGGTGCATTTCCAAACCGGATACCGGTGCCGTCTGAACGCAACTTCCAAGAAATCCACAGAAAATTGGCCCGCATTGGTCTCAGAAACGGCAGAGATCGCTGCGAGCCGCAACAAATCATCGATGTCGCTGTCGAAGAAGCAGTACTAAATGCTTTATTCGCAAATCCGAGCATTAGTACTAGGCGTCTGGCCCTGCAATTCGGATTATCACAGAAATCGGTGTGGCGGATTTTAAGAAAAGAAGGTTTGCATCCTTACCATTACCGAAGAGTGCAACATCTTCATGACGACGTAGACTGGCTGGCTGTGGCTGGATCCTGGCTAAAATAAGGGAAAATCCTGAATTCATGAGAACAATACTGTGGATGGATGAAGCTACATTTACGAGAGACGGCATTACAAATTATCGTAATTTGCACCGATGGTGTCCCAAGGGCGAGAATCCAAAATTAAAACGACCCTCTGGTTTTCAAGTGAGGTTCTCAGTTAATGTTTGGGCGGCTCTCATTGACGACATTTTGGTTGGGCCAATTAATACTGCCGAGAATCTTGAACGGAGCAAGATTTTTAGAACTCTTAAGGGATGATTTGCCGGACCTGCTGGAAGACGTGCCACTCGCATTACGCCGAAGGATGTTTCTGCAGATGGATGGTTGCCCTGCCCATTACGCGCTAGATGTAAGGGCATTCTTGAACAATACCTATCCTCATCAATGGATTGGTCGGCAAGGGCCTGTAGGTTGGCCGCCACGGTCGCCCGATATGACGCCCCTTGATTACTTTTTGTGGGGCACGATGAAACAGCGCGTCTACAGCACCCCTATTCAAAATGAGGTGGATTTACAAGAACGCATTATGAACTGTGCGAACGACATTAAAAATGATCCCGCAATGATACGGAGAGCTACACATCAGATTTCAAAACGGGCGTCTTTGTGTCTTCAACAACGTGGTGGCCATTTTGAAAACTTGATGTAATTTATTAAAATTTGCAATTAAAATTTGATTTATGTTACAATGTCTTGTATTTTAATAAACCAAAAAAAACTTGACACTTTCAAACCCTCGGTAGCATTTACAGTAACTGTCAGATTACGGTCTCTACCTGCGCCTTTGTTGCACGCGCCCATTGCGCACTTGGTAAGGCCATTGTTTGACCGCTGATAACAAATGTTTTATCTAAGTCATAAACGTGGTAATTTTACTGTTAGAAAGCTAATACGGTGTAGAATAACGTGAATTAATAAAAATGTTAGATAAATGGGACATTTTATTGAGATAACTTACATTTTCTAAAAAAAAGTAGGAAAAATAAACAAAATTTCCGTAAAAATCTTGTAATAATAAATTGAGGGAGATTTTTTTTTTAGAATTATTATCTTATGTCCTTAGCCTGTTATCCTTGATCATTATTGTTTTTGTTTCGTGTCGATAGGCCATGTAGTTTAAGAGCCGTTACGTTTTATTTACATGTAGTATGGAATTGCGAAAAAAAACCTTGAAAAAATCATAAAAAAATTGTAAGGGCAAAAAAAAATTTTTTAACCTTTTTTTCCTCGATAAAATTTGTCGTAGTTTCTCGGATTTTCCGATGTGCACATTAAAAAGACTCACACTGTATATGCAGTGAGCACAACTTACGTAAGGGTGGTATTCGTGCTATCATCTTAGGGGCCACTCTATATTTTAAAATCAATAATTTAAAATCGCACACACGCGCACCCACCACCCAGCCGATTTTATTTTCTCTAGCCTCCTTAAGGCCCAGCCATACAAATGAAAAACCCGAAACTTGCCAGTGAAGTTTGAACCTATAGTACAGGGAATAGAGTTGATTTATTTGTTTGAAAATTTTGCGAAACAAAAGAAATGCGACTCTGTTCCAATTGAATATGGTTTCATCGAACTGAAGAAGTGCTATAGGTAGGACCGTGGGCCTTAGGAGGCTAGATAAAACTACGATAATATTTGTGGATAGATAGTTATTCCCTATTCTTTACTATAATAAGCGCAACACACTACTTGTTTTCTTTGGTGGTGCGATAATAGTTTACTTACTTACGTACATACACTTTATATTCCTTTTTTTTTTGTATTTTAGCGTCCTAAGTATTTTAAAATTGGTGGCTCTCCTACAGGCGCACAAAATGGCTACATCTGATCAACCGTCCTGACATGGAGCCGACAGCTAAAGACCGGGTCTGTTCAGACCACTTCTCCCCTAACCAGTACACCGTCAAGAGAGCGTTGAGGGGGGACGCACTTCCCACCATCGAGAAGCGTAAGTATCTCTATCTTGTCTATATTATTCTTGAAGAATAAAAGCTGTAGATATTTCTATTCATTATTAATCACAATCCATACCCCCAGAGCCAACGTCAACGCTTCAACTGAAAAGGAAACCAGAAGATACGAACATACAAACCTATAGCAAACAACCCCGCTTAGACATACAATCCAACATAGTCACAACTGAAACAATACAAATCAAAATAGAACCTGAAGAACCGACTACAGACTTAATAGTCAAAGATGAACCAATGATAGAAGAATATTTAGAAACCCAATATCGAGACAATGATCCTCTAGCTATCGCTGAACCAATGAACGAAGACTTAATCAACATCAAAAAAGAACCAATAGAACCTTTACACATAGAAACCCAATGTAGAGACGTAGATCATCTAGCTATCAAACCTGAGCCCGGAGTACACACAACATCAACTCAAACGTTGTCTCGTAAAAAGATGTACTTAAACGTTGCTTGTGTTACTGGTACCGAACATATATATATAGCGCAAGGAATCAATGAACAAAAGACAACCAAATTAGCTCAAACGCAAACCACGGCACCTCTTATAGCGGTCTTCACAGACCCAATAAAGAAGAAGATGAAGGCAGAAATCAGAGAAGCGAACAGAAAGACTAAGTTGTTGAGCAACGCTTCAATGGACAAGAGTAGATTCATGCAATGTTGCGACGGTTATCTAAACGAGAAGATCGCTCATATTGTAAAGACACACTCACATATACAAGAAAAATTTAAAGGGAACCGATACGGAACTGATTTCAAAGTGTTTGCTCTGAATTTGTGTCTAAGCAATACGGAATCTTACAAGTTTGTTGAGAAGATCTTCAATTTGCCATCCAAGACCACGCTGAAACGATTACAAATGCCGGCCAGAACTGGAACCAATCCAAACTTGATGGAATACTTGAAAGTAAAAGTGAGTAAGATGTCAGAGAAGGAGAAGTTGTGTGCTTTATGCTTTGATGTGATGAGAGTTAGCAAGAATCTGTGGTACGAAGTGAACAATGACTTTTTATGTGGGATGCAAGAGATCGATCAAGTTTTAGGGCCTGAGCCGGCTGAATATGCAGGTGTGCTGATGATTAGAGGTTTATATTCGAAGTGGACGCAGCCTGTTTCATTCTCATTCATGACGGAGAAACGCCGGTATCCGGAGCTGAAGGAATGGATGCACAACGTCATGGGAATAATGTTTGATATAGGACTGGACATCAAAGCTCTAGTAGTCGATTTAGAGAATGAATTCATGGATGTTTCTTTACCAGACGGTGAACACTATTTCGAAATGGATGAGAGAAAAATCTACCACTTTTATGACGTGAGGCACCTCTTTAAGAGTGCTAGAGACGCGCTAATGAAAAGTAACTTCCACATAGGGTCAAAAGTTGCTAAATGGAGTCATATATTAAAGATTTATGACAAAGACAGCGATCATGACTTAAGTCTGATGCCTAAAATCACGGATGAACATGTAAGACCCTCTGGAGATGCGATAAATGATGTCAATTTGGCAATTCAAATATTTAGCAATAGTGTCGCCGCTGCGATGAATTTGCATGTTATTTCTAACATGGCCAACCAAAATATAAAAGATACAGTAGAATTTGTAGCCAACATGAGCAGCATTTCCGACATATTAGCTTCAAAGTCACTGGCAAATGCTTATAAAGGAACGGATCGGCAGAATAAAATATTGTCTGATGTTTTAGAATATCTTCAAGACTTAAATCTGAAAGATAAGCGTGGGAATGCAATTGAAGCTCAATTCGTTGATGGACTTAAAGTGAATATAAAATCAGCATTTTCTCTATTCGAAGATTTAAAGAAGGAAAACGTTCAGTACCTTCACACGAAGGTTTTAAGCAAGGACTGCTTGGAAGTGTATTTCGATGAATGTCGCCGCCTAGGAGGTAACTGTTGCGAAAAACCAACACCCATCATGTTCGCTCGATCCTTCCGTCGCCTATTTCTAGTAAATTTAGTACACAAAGATGGCGACAGCGAAGACTTGAAAACAACGTTGTACAAGATAAGCGAATACATGAAAGCGGACACTGAAAAGAAAGATGAAATGGAAGGCGATCAATTGAAACGAATATTAGGTGCCGGAGTCAGTGATATTAAAATCCAATGGCCGTCAACTGAATATATAGCTGGATATCTAATTTGGAAGTGTCTAGAAAAGCATCCTTGTGAGAAATTTATAGAAAAACTGAGCGCACATTATGATATCCCTGTTGAAGAAAATGCGGAGACGCTGCTTGAAAATTTTCGAAAGTATAATGCAGATAACGTAATTAGTATCCATCTACTCAAGCCTCCTGGTTACCTGGTAGATTTTGTAGACCTAATGGATCAGAAATACTGCGAATATTTCGCTAAACAGGACAAAGATCCCATGAACTTCGCTTGGAACACATATAAATTTATGGAGGACGATACTTTTGAATTGCCGTGTGAATGTTTTCCTTTGAAGTTTATTAAGATTTTGTTCATACGGATAAAGATTGAACATTCTATTCGAGAGCATAATAAATATAGCAAGAATCCCCGCAAACCAAGACATCTGCAGAAGAAACAAGTTAATAAGAAGAGTAAATAAATTAAATTATGTAATATCCTATTAGAGGTATGTTATGTTAAAAAATGTTTTAATAACAATATGCTGCTAAACAATAAAAAGCCTTAAAATAGAGGATACAAACTAATATCCTTATTTACTGGTTTTTTATTCCTAAGGATCCTAACTGGACACAGTAAGTACACAGTTTAGCAAAAAGGATCTATTCACCAAACTGTGAGGGGGGGCTCTACAGCGCACAGAACCACGTATTTTCGACTTAAGTACTTACATAGATTGTTTACGACTCCTGGTTCCGCCTTAATTAAAATTGGAACTCATAATTAGAGAAACGAAATAATGCTCAAATCGACTTCGAAATTTCGAATCGACAAAACGGGAACTAGGGGCTATTCATAAATTACGCCATTTCAAATTAGGGGGGGGGGTCTGGACATCGGATGACGGTAGCATGAAGTAGAAGGAAATGGGGTCATTTGAAGCATGATTTTTGGATGATTATAGGGGGGGGAGGTCCAAAATCGTCAAAAATCGATGACGTAATTTATGGACAGCCCCCTATCAGAAAATTTTAAGAAAAAAAAATATGGTTGTCTCTATAGTTCGTTTTTTTTGCATTAGAAAGAACTCGACAGAAGCAAGCGTGCAGTTTTTATCAGGCTCTTTAATTGTTAATAATTATTGAATTATCTAATGTAGCATGGTCAATACATATGTGACGTTCCACGGGAAAAGGTACCTTATGAGGGTTTCTAGTTTCGGAGATATGAAATGTTTTGTAAAGAGGTGAAAAAATGCTCAATTTTTTTTTATTGTGTGATCTGAAACCTTAATGCGTAACGTTTGTTTACCTGTTTTTATTTTTGTTATAAGTTAGTTATAAGCCTAGTAATGTCGTCTCAGAGTTTAGTAGAAAAGGTACCTTATGGAAAAAAGAATGAAAATTCCCAAAAAAACTAGTCAATACGGGAAAAGAAGTTTGGTAGAGAACTGTATTAGCATTCTGCAAAACTAATTTGATAATTTCAGTTCTGGTTGGGGCGCCTCGCAAATACTATAACCGTACATCGACCGACATCACAAATCCAAGTAGCCTGCTATTATACCAAAGTTACACTCGTCAAGTCTTTCTTAACTAGAATAATCTTCATTTGGTTTGGTCGCATGCAGTAAATCAGCCATTGGTTGGTGCTGAAAAATGCCAATACCCGACGCATTACCTTATGGAATATCTGAGGTCATTGAACCTCAATGCCGCTTATCTTCAATAGCAACCGAAATATATTATTGATAAGAAATAGACGATTTATACCATCTGAACCCCAAAATATTATTAGTTTATCCTAACTGTTCCATCATCATCATGCCTCATCATGTAACTTAATCACAAGGTACCTTTTCATTACATACAAATGATTGGTCTTTTTTAAGATTATTATGACGAAGAACTAATTAAATTTGGGGCAGTTTAATGTAAATTAATATTTTCTATTCATAAAAGATAAACTGTAATATGATTGATATTTTGTAGTGATGTATTATTAGATTTATTTCCATAAGGTACCTTTTCGTAAATGTATGGAGCAAATACTGTTATTGTTATGTAAGTTTAAAGTGGCATAAGGGGTTAAATATAGTATTTAGTTGGGGTTTTAGGATTTATTTCATTTGAATGACATAATTTCTTTCATATGTGCTCAGAAAAATTGATTGTGTGTCACATTAAAAGTAAAAATATTCAATTTTGTGATTTTATATGAAAAAGTCAGAAAATACATTTTCACCTCTAAATCGGTATTGTTTTTTGCTTAAACTGTCTGTCAGTGTCGTTTTCTAATAGATAAAATTTAAATCTTGAGAGCTCATTGCAATCAATCGTGAAAATTAAATAAAACTTTAATTTCAAGAGATTGGTTAGTATACACATAAATCAGTCGATATCAAAAGTTTCTATTTGCATTACAGAACAAGTCGCAATATTTTTTTAATCTCAGATATATAAGGTATTATTATTTGTAGTCAACTATGTAACTTACTTCAGGAACATAGTTTTTTAGGCGGCTAAACTTAAAACTTCTCTATCGTAAAGTTGCTCATTTCACAACATTATTTTCAAAAAATCATATCTCTGTAACTACGCAACCTAGAAGGTTGATCTTTTGTGTTATCGATAGCTTATTTATTGTAGATTATTGGGGTATGCATAACTCCATACCCGCCATAAGGTACCTTTGACCGTGGGACGTCACATATAATTTACTTCAAATTATTACCGCTAAAAGTGCCGGATTTGGAACCAGAAGTTCTTTCTAATGCTAAAAAAAATGAACTATAAAGTCGTTTTTTTTTTATTTAGACGTACGATAATTTTGCAATAAGAAAACGTGGTCGTAACGTTATCATGGAGATCTGTCCACAACGTTACCATGGAGATTTGTCCACAACATGACACTTTTTCGTGCATGCTACCGATGTTCATCGATTTATAAGACGTTATCACGTCAAAAGTAAAATTTATTAGGTAGAGAAAACTCTATCCATGGGGCCCCATACATTCCACGACTCTTCTCTTTCCGAACAGACTCTACGCTTTTGTTTGTTTTTTGCTAAATACACACTAGATATAAAATGACGCTAAATTGCCTAAGGTTAGTTTCAAGACCTGAAACTCGTTTTTATTAACTAGAAAGACCTATAAGCGCTACAGAATATATACACATGAAACCTTTTGGTAGTGAATTTATCGAGGCGACCGGTTCAGTCCAAATTTAGAATGATCAATATAAACAGCGACGTTGCCAGCTCGCCTTTCAAAACAGCTCTCTACTTACAAGTGTTTACATGATACAACGTATTTACATAAAATAAAAATATTGAAACACAACCTTATTGCAAACTTATAAAGCTCAAATTTGAATAGTCGTTGGGATTGCTTAATCTTTTCTAGAATGTTGGTACGATGTAAACAAGTTAATTAGTCATTGGATTTGTGACTTTATTGTTCAAGAAATAAGATATGAAATAAAAGTGGTTTTGATTCGAATTTTAAATATGGCGTGACATATCGTAAGTGGGAATCGTGAAAACACTCACGTAGCGAAATGTGTTCGTCTTACAAATCTTTTGATGCTGTTATTCAACGCGTTACTGTGAATGAAAATTTTGTAATATTGTACCTTGTACCTACACCCAGTACCGTCTTTACCATAAGGGCACATGGGGCCCGTGCCCAGGGCCCCCATCCTCAGGGGGCCCCGGAGGACACAGTAACAGTATATTTGATTATGATTACCCATAATAAATAGAAGATCATAGTAGAAAAATGTTAGTTTAATTAGCTTTCTTTACTTTCCAAAAGGGCCCCAAATTCTTAAGTGCCCAGGGCCCCAGCATAGTTTAAGACGGCCCGATGGTTACAGTGAATGAAAATTTTGTAATATTGTACCTTGTACCTACCTACAGGTTAGTGAGACCCCTCTTAATTGTCCCGCAATGTAAACTAGCAAAGTCTAGAAAGTCACTCGCTGTTGTTGGGGCAAAATTGTACAACTCGCTTCCTGCTGAAATAATTGAATCATGCGATACAACATTCGATAAGAAACTCAGAGCACTTTTAACTGAACTGGCGTGTTATGCCGTCGACGACTTTGTCAGTAGGGCTGCCAACCCAACCACATAAAAAAAGCAGATAGGTACGTACCTATATTTGTAAAATGTATATAAATTAATTAATTTGTAATAATTTAATTTAATTTAATTATTTATTCTATTGTAAAATTGACCTGTAAAATACTAAATTTTATTAATAAATATCTGAATCTGAATCTGAATCTGAGACGGTTGAACTTGGGTTGAACGCAAACTTAAATTTGTATAAATAAAAAAACCTAAAAATCTGTGAGGTAACGAAAATAAGCTGAATTTGTAAACTGTCGAATGGCCGAGAAGTTTTTAAAATGTTTAAGGCGAGGGTAGCGGTGGGTAAATTATAAGGAAACAGAATAGTACATTTCGATGCTAGTGCGGAAGGTATGTCATTACTTCACGAGTACCGAGATATCTTGCCACGAGCCGCAGGCGAGTGGCAAGACTCGGGACGAGTGAAGAATGACATTTCCGCACGTGTATCGAACGACGTTTTTTAATACAGTTGCGAAAAAATAAGTAAAACATTGTTAATCGTACACTAAACAAAAGTGGTAACAGTGACAGCTCGCTTAGACGTCGTCTTTAAGTATATTATATCTATGGGCGTTTGGCAGCTATTCCGTTCCATTCAGACAACTTATTAAGAACGGAATTTTCAATATTAAATATTAAAAAATAAACGTGTTATAATGATGAAGAGGTAAGTATTAAAATATGAAATATGTATATTTTTCACATTCTTACATTAACAGTAGGTTTTTATGCTGATTACGACGTTTAAAGGAAACTAATATTAACACTCATCAATAAGTAGTCGTGAATTGGAACAAGTATAAATTAAAAAAAATTGGAAATGTAAAAAGCACTAGTTCGAGATAACCAACTTTCCGCACGCTAAACAGCTACGTAAAGTAGCACTTTTTGAGCAACTGTATTAAAAAAAATAGAGTAGGTATATAGGTACCTAATTTTATACACGTGGTGTAAGAAATGTACGGAGGTACAGGTACCTGGGTACCTATACCTATATTGATACCCTTTATAGGGTGCCATGTGATTCTATGTTTTTATTTACCAACTATATACCATGGTTTGCAAATAAACGATTTCTATTTCTATTTCTGATATTGACAATCTAAGCTTAGCAGTAAATTTGTTTTAGTTTAAGTCATGAATGAATATAATTTTTATCGTTACTATTTATTAACGAACAAGTATAATAAAGTTAATAATATAACTTTACACCGTTTTTACCGTTATTCAAGTAAAACGCATTGAAACACCATTTTGAGGTTATAAACCGAATGCATGCAAGTTATATTAAATGACTCATAAATTACTATTTTTTATTATTTCGATATCATTTAAGGATATAAATAAAGACAAGAAAATTATTTTAAAAATATAATAGGTATTATTAAATTTCTAATTACTAGCAGTAATTTAGTAATTTTGCTTCACAGTTCCGCAAGATTTGTATAGAGGGCACTGATTTCAATACATGCAGCATAGATCAAATGAATGTTTAGACGCGTTACTATGTTTTGTTATATTTTTAATATTTACATTTGTTACATAGGTTTTCAAATGGCAGTTGTTTCTTAATAAAAATACTGGTGTTGTGTCACATTTTAACGTAGTTCCGTTATTGAAGGAATATAGTCTTTCGATTTGTAGCTAGCCTCGAGCGCTAATCCTTTGTCTATTGTTAAGTAAACCCTCTTGCTACCACCTGCATAAAAAATAGTTCGGTCACTTTAACCGGTTATTGAATTACAACTAGCTCCTATGGAAATTGCAATAAATAAAAAAAATGGAAAAGTATTTTGCGAGGCTGTGTTTGGTCCCTTCGACCACAGCTAACGCTACAGAACCAGTCCAAAATCTATCATGGAGATGCGTAATAAAGGCGCGTTATCGGAGAGCGCCCCTACACTGGTTTATTTGAGCGTTGGACTAGCCCGCGCTCAGGTGCCAATTAGAATAATTAAGACCCTTTTTGCAGGTAAGTAGCACGTGCAGTTTTACTTAGCAATAGACAAAGGATTAAGGCCTGTGCACACCGGCTTGCGCGTGCGTGACGTGCACGTGCGCGTGCGCTTAAATGTTGGAGCCGCACACGCACACGTCACGCAAGCGGTGTGCCGTCTCTCATAAGGATCTATATATTACAACGCTGCACGCGCACGTCACGCACACGCAGCCGGTGTGCACAGTCCTTCAGCTGTCGGGGCCAGCTACAAATCGAAAGACTATAACTGGTAACGTAAGTTAAGTAAGTCACTCTTTACTACTACTTACTTTTTTTCTCTTTTTTATATTGACAAAATGTAACTTGTAAGGTTAGCTAGTAGCTACTCTATTCGTAATATTATGTAGGGTGGGGCTGCCACTGCCATCAATATTTATTTTCGGAAAACTCTAGAGTCTTGAGAACGAACATACAATTAGATGATGTGTACACTGTACAGTCGGTGTAGATACTGTAGGTAGATAAAAAAACCGGGCAAGTGCGAGTCGGACTCGCGCACGAAGGGTTCCGTACCATAATGCAAAAAAAACGAAAAAAAAAAAGCAAAAAAAAAAACGGTCACCCATCCAAGTACTGACCACTCCCGACGTTGCTTAACTTTGGTCAAAAATCACGTTTTTTGTATGGGAGCCCCATTTAAATCTTTATTTTATTCTGTTTTTAGTATTTGTTGTTATAGCGGCAACAGAAATACATCATCTGTGAAGATTTCAACTGTCTAGCTATCACGGTTCGTGAGATACAGCCTGGTGACAGACAGACAGACGGACGGACGGACGGACGGACGGACGGACAGCGAAGTCTTAGTAATAGGGTCCCGTTTTACCCTTTGGGTACGGAACCCTAAAAAATGGTTGTCTGTAAAGTCGGTTTACGGACGATAATTTTGCGTGATAACGTCATGTCATAAGAAAACATTGATGAAAAATTGCATACTTTGGCCGTGACTTTACCATGGAGATCTGTCCACAACGTGACACTTTTTCGTGCATGCTACCGGTGTTCATCGATTTATAAGACGTTATCACGTCAAAAACGTTTTACACCAGTATGAACTACGTACGAACCGATAATTGGCAGGAAAAGGCGCAGGATCGGTAAAAGTGGCGTGCTCTCGTTTCGGAGGCCAAGATCCTCTTTTGATCGCTGAGCCATATTAGTTAGTTAGTTAGTTATGAACTACTTACCCCCATCTTCCTCAAGAAACACTTCTTTCTCTTCCCCCTCCCCCTCCCCCTCCATCTCGGCGTATAGGTGCTCGTGGACCCGTCGGAGATGCGTCTTCAGATTGGCGGTGGTAGTCTTGTATGAGATGGTGCGCTGACACTCGTTGCAGCTCGCGATTTTCTTCTCATTGTCGAACACCTGTGGCAATGGGGAGACACTCCTGACTTCGTGCAAACTCGGCTCCATTCGGCTCAGCATTGCTTTGAGCAATTATTAGGGTTGGCACAACTTGACGTCCCTTTGCGTGCACGACCACAGATAAGATAATTACTTGAATTTTGACAACCCTAGTCGAAAGGGATATTGCCATAAGTTAGAAAGGGATATCATGATTCGACCCTGAACCGCTGTCAAACTTCGGTTTTGTAGGAAGTGTCATTTCTGTACGGTAGTACTATTACTTATTCTGTGACTAGCATCAGATGGATCGTACCCTTGTTTATCGCCATCGTTTCAAGACAATTTTGTTGATAAAGAAACGAAACGCAACGACAGCCAGCTCAGCATCAAATCGTTTCTTTATTTACTACATATTAACTTTTAAACGTCAATTTCTTGTTAGAAAATGTACAATAGAAAGTACCTTACCTCAAAATATTCCCATACAGAGGACCTATTCTTCCTAATTTTCGTAAGCCTCCCCGGTGTCTCAGTTACCGGAATACTCATAAACACATCGTTATGCTTATGCTTTAAATGATTTTTGAGGTTATGCGAAGTCGACTTATAATTAAACATGTTATGACACAATTTACATTCAGCCTCCTTATTCTCGTCGTCAACTTTATCAAAGTATTCCCAAATCATATTCTTCCCGCGTCTACCGGAGTCACTCATTTTCGTTAAATAACTGGTTAAATTAACGATAATAACGAGAAACGCGTTGACGCCAAGATGGCCGCCCGGGCACTGACTGCGCGCGGCTGGGATTCGTAACGCATGATTCTAAAAAGGCTTAAGTGCTGATTGAGAATAAGGAAAAAACTACTGTAAATCGTGGGCAATAAGGTTTAGAATTGGTGCAAAAAATTAAGTGTTAGGACTTTTTTCGCTCAAGTTTATTTAATAAAACGGATTTTATGTAGTAAAAAGTTCGAAGTATGGTGGTATGGATGCAATAGTTATAGTTCGTTTTTTTAGCATTAGAAAGAACTTGAAAAAAGGTAAGCGATCTTGACGTCTTTTAATTGAAAAACGCTTTTTTTTAATCAGTAACTATTACTTATGAAAGCAGAAGAATATAAATGGTCGTATTAGATTCATAATTGTTACATATTTGCCGTGACTTATTTTTAAAACGTGATTTTCAATAAAAAGACACATCAAGATTGTTTACCTTATTTCTAATGCTAAAAAAAACGAACTATAGTGAAGTAATAAATTATAATTATAGTTGGTCTAACTAATTTGTCAGTCAGTAAGAACCAGGAAAACTATACTCATCCTTTTCTTTTGGGTGCTAGTACTAGTGTAAGACAAAGATAGTATGATTTTCTCTGTCTATGATTAAAATGAGACAGTCCTTTGACAAATTTAGTTTCACTCCGTTTCATAATTCTTACTACTACTTATTATAAATGCGAATGTATTTTTATGTCTGTCTGTCCCTCTACACACCGCTGAACCGATTTAGGTGAAATTTGGTATGGCATGGAGATAGTTTGAGGCCTGAGAGGAAGGACATAGGACAGTTTTTATCAATCATACCGTTTTTATCAATCACTCAGTGATAAGTGGAGTTCATCACCAACATCATCTCTCATTTCCACTTAGGTAAATACACTGAAATATGAAACCTATGGAAGTGAAACGTCAACGAATAATGCGTGCCACTGTGACGTCATCTTAGAACTAAACATGGCGGTTTTAGTGCTGCCCAGAAGATTTTTACTGTTACTAGGTTTTATCGATACATCGATACCTTTTTAACGTTCTCGGCTCATTTTATTTAAAATACTAAGTATGTATTATTTGTGGAGTTTATGTTTTAATAGGAAGTGAGTAAATAAATAAAAATTCTTTATTAGTATATTGTTATGTGAAAAGATACTTTGATTTAGTAAGATGTGTGGAGTCTAGGACAATTTCGTGCTTCAAATTTGACAGGTAAACGAGATGACGCTGTACTACTCAATACATATTGCGATTTTTGCGGTAACACTGATTTTCAAAAGTTGACGTTTGACAACTTAGTGACCGCAAAACACATGGCGCAGTACAGCGCCATGTTTTGGATGTCAGAATAAGTGTGCGTGTTTTTCTTGGACTTTACCTCTCTATTACAATCAATTTTGTTGTGTTGCTAACCCTGAAGTCTGTAACACACTACCGCACTGCACCTCGACCTTGGTGCGCCGTATCTATAAGTGAGAGCGATACAAAATTCAAGCTTATTAAGCGACGGGTGAAAAAAAACAAAACACCTTCAGAACATTTTTTTATTACAAAAATAAGGAATGACTTCCGCTCTTCAACTTCTTCAACATTTATTCAGCAAATAGGCCACAAGGGCATTTTTATACGTCAAAATAATAACAATACATTAACCATTTTATAAATTACAACTATATGTATATGGTCTCTTAATGTCGAATTATATAAAAAAACTATAATAATGATATAAATCTCCATCTCCAGCTCTTTCTTTTTATGTTCATTTCTTGGTAAGCTATAAAAATGATTTAATTATTAAATTAAGATAATTTAGTTGGTTTGAAGCGGGGTAGCATGATAAAATAAGAAAATATAAATAGGCAATCATAATATATCGATATCAAAGTCGATAAATAAAGTACAACCCTAGCTGAAATGTTTACATTATTTAAGCGTAAAAATATAGTTAAATAAATCCAATCACTTCATGATCTATAACTGCACAGAAGAACCTTGCTATTTATAATGTGAAACATCCTTAAATTTCCCAGGAACATTAACAATAACCAATATTTTTCATGTAAATTATAGCGTACCTGTGTATGGTTAAAGATGGCTGATTTGGTGGTTTTCTTATGCCGCACCCTAATACACTACACACTGGCATATTCGCGACGTAATTATTCACATTTGGCTTCAATTATTTTCAATCACAAGCAAAATATTGAAAGATAATTAATAATTTTAATTTTCACCACGACTTTTTGACAGGACAAGTACCTGCTGAACTGACAGACAATGACATTTGCGTGACTAAACATGGCGGATTTTCGGCCGCATTAGGTATTTACGTATTTTCATGGAACACTTTATGTCCGTACTGAAATACTGTCACCTTTTTTTGCTATGGGTTACAGTGCTGAGTAAAAACGAGATAGATATATATTTATGTGTGTGCCGTCAAAATGGGTGCTATTTCTATAAGCAATTGTACGTATAGAACAATATGTCTTGTCCCTATTATATAGGTCTATGGGTAAATACAGTAACCTGTATTCGGGTAATTTTGAAACTTTCATTTACCCGAATTAACGAATTGTGTCCGAGTGGGGATGTACCTACTTTTTAAGTAAGTAGTCAAAACTGAGGTGAATAGCGACAAAACTTAAAATATGATTTACCTAACAATTTCTTAATAACTACCGATTTTCTAAGTACCGTCAACCGGGGTGAATAGCGACAGATGCTTACCTGACAATTTTTTAATAAGTATCGACACAAATTGTATCATGCAATATCTATTATTATTTGCAATCGAATCATACAATTTGTGTGTATTTTTATTAAGAAATTATCAGGTAAATCACATTTTAAGTTTTGTTCCTATTCACACAGTATAGGGATCTATTCACCCCGGCTGACCGTACCTACCTACTTTATTCGAGTGCTTCAGAGTGGCTTCAGAACATCCAAAATAAATAAAACTATGCATGCTACCAAATATTCATTTTATTTAAATAAACCATTCATCTTTTTTTGTTAATCTTATTATACTGTTTAACACTACTGAATATCTTAAGTCGAATGTACAGCATTCTCAAAAACTTATTGGGAAAACATTCACACGGCATCTTAAAGGAATCTTTCTCTATAATAGAATACAAGTTCCAACCAAAATTCATATTATCCTTCGCACTTTTGTAGTATTCATTAAATCTCTTTTCCATTAAATTTACGAATTCCAGTAATTGTACAGGAGGCCGAATATTAGATAATTTATCAACATTATCACCATTATAAAATTGAAACATCTTTATCAATATATCACGGCTTTGTGTTTCTAAATCGTAATAATCACATATATTTTTAACAGTCTTCTCACATGTATGTTTTTCAAGACACTTGCCCAGAATATATCCAGCTATGTACTCATTTGAAGGCCACGGGATCTTATAATCGTTCACACCTATACATAAACGTATAGCTTCATCTGTTTCCTCCTTTTTATCCATATCTGCTTTGACATATTCAGATATTTTACCTAAAGTTCCCATCATATCCTCCCCAGTAGCAGTATTTTTTGTGTTACTCAAAATATTACCCAGAAATAGTTTCCTGAATCCTCTAGTAAATGCAATAGGAGTCGGGGGCTCAGATACAAGTTTGACATCTTTGAAATAGTCTTGCATAAAATCTTTGCTAAGATTTCTTGTTAGTAAATATTTTACATTAGATTTCTTTATATCTACTGCCAAAGACTTTATAGATTTGACTGTAAATATCAGTCCAGCGATGAATTTACTTTCAATAACATTCCCATGCGTATTTTTCACTTGTATTGTTTTCAAATATTCTATAATTTCGTTCAAGAATTTATTTTGAGCTGTCGTTGATTTATAAGCGTTTGATAAACTTTTTGAATACAATATTTCGTGTAATTCCTTCATATTTTTCATGAATTGAACTGTAGCTTTAATTTCTTTATTTTGCAAGCGACCGACTACATAAAAATGCATAGCGGCAGCTAAATCGCTACTAAAAAGTTGCGTGGGCACTTTAACATCATCTTTTGACGTTTTGTCAGGTCTGACATGTTTTTCTGTCAGATTTGACAGTACTTTCAATTCCTGTGTCTTATCAGAATCGTAGACATTTAGAACATGCTTCCATTTAACCACAGAGCTGCCTATATGGTAATCATTTTCAATTAATTCATCTCTAGCGGTTTTTAAAAGATCTGGAAAGTCAATTATGTTATAAATTTTTCTTTCTTTTACTTTAAAATAAGGCTCTTTAGGATAATCTAGAAATTCCTCATCGACGCTTGTTATTAGTGCCTTGACATTTAAACCCATATCGAAGAGATACTCTATGGTTTTATGCAGCCATGCTTGTATCTCTGGATGTCTTCGCTTCTCAGACACCAAAGCGAAGGACACTGGTTGTTTCCATCTAGTATAAAGTCCTCTAGCTGCAATTAAAACAGCATATTCCGCTTGCTTCTCTCCAACAACGCCATCTATTTCTTCCAGTCCACACAGATAATCAACCCCCACATCATAATATAGATTCTTTTTTAACTGGATAACATCAAAACACACGACGCACTGTCTACCCAATACACTCATTTGATCTGTTTTAACTTCCAGAGCCTCCATTAGGCTGTGGTTAATACCACTTCTCATCGGCATTCTGAACCGTTTTATACAATCTTTAGACGGCAAATCGAAGAATTTCTCAACGAATTTATAAGATTTAGGATTCCATAAGTACAATTTGAGGGCAAAAATCTTAAAATCCATTGGGTACTTATTTCCAACAAACTTGTTAGACAGATACGCATGAGATTTAACGAAATTAGCTATCTTCTCGTCTAAATATTTATCGCATCCTTTTAGAAACTGCGTCTTTTCCATAGTTGGGTTTTCAACTTCATGTAACTTCTTATTGGCTTCGTCCAATTCTTTTCCAAGCTTCTGCTTCACATCTTCAATAAATACTTCTACTAATTCTGGAGGAGTTTGTGAAGCGACTGATCTGTTTATTATATCTGTCAGTCTATTATCTTCAGGAGGTGGTATATTGATATGTTCTACAGCGGAGTATGTTGCTATTCTGTACAAAGCATCTCTCTTATCGGTCTGAGTTCCAATATTGACTTGGTGGTCTAAATAAGTTGGTTCGGGCGATTCTTGTATGTTGCGTATTTTAGTCATTTTGAGTCTATTTTCATGTGCTACTTGAGTTTTGATTGGTACTTGTGTTGCTTTTAATATTTGTGTTGGATTAAATGACATTTGTGTTGGGTTGAATGATATTTGTAATGGGTTTAATGGTATTTGTGTTGCGTTCACTGATGTTTGTGTTGTGTTAACTGATGTTTGTGTTGCGTTCACTGATGTTTGTGCTGCGTTCAATCTTTGTCTTAGATTAAATGGTACTTTTGTAGCGTCAATTGGTACAAGTCTCGGAGTATGTTGAGGTACTATGAGCCCTGGAGTCAGATTTGTTAGTTTTGTAAACAAAATCGGTGCTGTGTTGAATTTTGGTACTGACATTTGGCCTGTACTGTTTGTTTGTGTTGTATGTTGAAACACTTGTATGTTTGGTATACTTTTAATTTCAGCCTGGCCCGGTGATGGTTGAGATTTCTCGACAAACATACTGGCTGGAGCGGCCTCTGGTTCAGATTTGATTTCGATCTCGAGATCGACCTCAGTTTTCAGTGGTTGTGACAACAGACCTGCAGTACCTGAAATGTAAATATAATGTTGTCAACAACAAATCTAAGTAAAAACTAATATAAAAATATCTTATCGCTTCTTTAAGGTAAGGTACATAGGCCTCCCCCAAAGAGTGAGAGAGAGTCGCGGGAGTCCGCTGGATGCGGGTGGTGTGTCATATCTTATGAGAAATCTTAGTTTACAACGCAAACATACCGTCTAATACGAACTGATGTTTCGTTGTGGGCAGTAACAGCGACGGTAGAGCGATAGGAGCCAATACCCCGTTGACAATTTGTTCAGGTAAGAAATGTATGGAGCACACCACGGCGTGATGCCCGGAGCGGAGCTTGTCGTCGAGGTCTTGTCTGTTGATGAGCTTCAGCCATTGACTGCGTCTGTAAACAAAGGAATTCATTTTTAATGGCACAAAATGTAGGTAAAAAAGAATGGTTGTCTGTAAAGTCGGTTTACGGACGATTATTTTGCGTGAAAACGTCATAAGAAAACCTTACCATTACATTACGTAACGTTACCATGGAGATCTGTCCACAACGTTACCATGGAGATCTGTCCACAACGTGACACTTTTTCGTGGATGCTATGCTCGGTGTTCATCGATTTATAAGACGTTATCACGTCAAAACAATCTACCAATTTTGTATTTGTTAAGACAATGCTCGTTTTTAGGGTTCCGTATAAGGTTGCAAATAGAAAAAAAATCAAATGTTTTTTTTCAAATTTATGAAAAAAAAACATGAAAAAAAACCTGGCACCATGGTTTTTTTTCTAAATTAAGTTTTTTTTCAGATGAACAAAAATATGCCACAATAACGGTTTTTCGTGATTTATTTATATAAGTAACTTAAAACTAAGTAATTTTTGGGGAATCCCTGAATTCCCCGATGCGGCGACGAGAGGCGTTGGTGTTGCCAACAGTAAATTGCGATAACTACCACTACAGATTTCATTTATGTTGTTATTAATCAAAGTTGTTAAATTAAATTGGTTTAATGGTTAACATAAAGTCTAAAACAAGTAAAACAACCGTATAAAAGTATTAACTGCCTTGCAAATTTTGAGTTTTCATACTTTTGAAAAAAAAACGTACTCCAAGAAAAAACCGTTTTTTTTTCACGGTTTTTTTTCATGTTTTTTTTCAAGTCAGAAAAAAAACCGTTTTTTTACAACCCTAGTTCCGTACCCAAAGGGAAAAAACGGGACCCTATTACTAAGACTCCGCTGTCCGTCCGTCGGTCTGTCTGTCTGTCGCCAAGCTGTATCTCATGAGCCGTGATAGCGATACCGAGCCTAGACAGTTGAAATTTACACAGATGATGTAATTCTGTTGCCGCTATAACAACAACAAAATAAATATTTAAGTGCGGCTCTCAAACAACTAACGTGATTTTTTTGCGTAAATGTACGGAAGCGGAACCCTTCGTGCGCGAGTCTGACGCGCACTTGGCCGGTTTTGTTTAATGTGTCAATAAGTCTGTATGAAATACCACTATTACCAGGCGTGGCTCACTCCGCGATTTCGTGGCTTTGCTACAGGTAGCTAAAAACATCCGTTCCACACCAATTTTGGTGGCTAACCATAAGCCGCGCGTGGCGCTGTCGCCACCTAGCGGCCATATCTGTCCTGATCGTAACAGACGCGTTTTGTTAGAGAGTGAGTCTTCCGTACCTAGTACTATTATTTATTCTGTGATATTACCAGATTTTTTTCCTTCATATCTTTAATTTTAGTAGAAAACTGATACAAAAGCATAGTGATTGGATAGTATATTATCTATCTATTAGTTAATAAAAATAGTTAATTGAACACTCATAATCATTTTAGTATCTTGAATACAGAGCATACCTGGGCCGCCCAGCAGGAAGACGTCCTATCGGACGCCCCAGATATTGCTGGTGCGACATAGTGAAGGCGGATCTGCGCGAACTTCGAGTCAACAATTGGCGAAAGGTCGCACAGGACCGTGAAAAGTGGCGCTGTCTTGTGTCGGAGGACACGAGTCATTTTGGGTCGCTGAGCCAACGGCATTGACGTATAATATCTAAAGGCCTACTGATTACCAGTCCGCCGGACGATATCGGTGAGTTGTTCGGAGCTGTCAAATTTTTGTTCTAACTGACAGGCCGATATCGTCCGGCGGCCTGTTAGTCAGTGGTCGGCTTAAGGACGGGCACTATGGGCACTAAAAATGGTACTAGTTCAGCGGTGTTACTCACGAATTCCAGCCAATCGTGCAATCTAACGCAACTAGTTGTGACCAATCGCGCGCGTAATGCGAACTCATCAACCAATCGCGTTGTAGCGGTGTCACACCGCCGTACTGGCCCCTGTCATGCCTCATTATTATTGCCTGTAACGGAGTAAGTATCTTGAATACAAAGTTCAGCTGACCTGTCAGGATCTTGTGGCAGCGGGTGGAAGCTGACACGGTCACGGTCAGAGCTGCGGCAGCCAAACACGGAGCACTCCACCCGAGGCGCTAGGGGCGTTGCCGCCGCGATTAGGATGGGGCACTCTGAAAACACGGTTTCATGATACTGTCTACTGTGTATAGATAGATATGCTATACTTGGTCAAGCAGATCTTGTCAGTAGAAAAAGGCGGCAAATTTGAAAAATGTAGGCGCGAAGGGATATCGTCTCATAGAAAATTTGAATTTCGCGCCTTTTTCTACTGACAAAATTTGCTTGACCATCTATATTTGTGTTTCTTAGTTTTAAGTGTCCATTGTATATCTGAATTGGGTTACCGTTAAAACTCACATGTACTACATAACACCTCTGTAACATGTTTGTACAATAAAGAACTATCTTATCTTATCTTTGTGAAAGTTATAGAAAACATCTTTTCGAGTCGCTAAAGTTACTGACATTTCCATGTCTATATATTTTCGAGTGCTGCGTTTTTGTCAAAAGTAATTTAAATTTCTTTCCTTTCAAAGAGCAACAGCGAACTTGCAGCCTTCGCCCAAGAAAGCCAGCGCTATTAGTGAGTAGGACTACGACAGCTTTGATGCAAAAAAGCGTACTGGTGATGGCACCAAAGTTATTTAATAAGTTACCAGAATCATGGCAAACGGCACCAATACATAAATTTAAGTCCTTATTATTTAAATTCTTACTAGATAAATGTTATTATAGTGTAACTGATTATTTTAATGATATTGACATATGCCTAAGTAGTGAATTGTAATTGTAATCTATTAGCATAATTATTTCCGAGCAAAGTTATAACATGAACATTTGTCATTTTTATTTTTGTATAAGTATATGAATTGTATCAATAAATTATATTTGCATATGCCAATCTCATTACCCATGTAAATAATGTAAAAAAAAAATGTATATAGTTAGATAATAAGAAATTATTTCGTACGCCAAAAGGCACATCACGGCTGTTCCTTAGAATATTAAGTTATCACCTATTTATGTACCTGTGATGAACGAATAAAGAATTTGGAATTGGAATTTGGAACATGCAAAAACAAAAGGATATTTAAATTAAACAACAACTTTGCCCCCTTTGTGAAACAAATAACTATTGTCCTTCAATTTACTGCAATGAGTTTTGTAGAGGGGCGAATGAAAACAGGGATCAATCATGATAAATTTTTCTATTTTTAAAATAATGGCTGTACACAACTGTTTTTGTGTGAGGCTTCCCACATTTCATAGTTATTTGTTTTACAAGGGGGCAAAGTTGTTGTTTAACCACTCATGCTAATATTGATACCCGAGCAAGAAAGATTCCAAAATTGAATTGAAAAATGGAATCTTGAGCATTGCGAGGGTATCAAAGCACGAGGGTTAAACAAAATTTTTCACCACACCAACCCGAAGCAAATATCATTTAAAAGTCAATTCTACCAGCAAACATAAGAAAACAACTCAAAATTTGCATTTTATTAATTGGCTTCACATGTGAATAAAATGCAACTTTGCTATCAGTTTTTGAAGTGCAAAGTAAGCCTTACCGAGCTGGTGAGGTGAAAATACCTTTATCAGAGAGGTGTTAACATAAAAAAAAATACATTACCTAAGACCTTTCCGCCTTTGTTCATCATTTGTTTATCCATGATAGTTACAGATGAGTATACACTGATCCACTTCTGCTATATTTCATCCTTCCATAGTCCACATGTCAATTGTTTCGTGGAACTATAACAAGGGAAATTGGAAAAATAATGTTTTCATCACACTTGCTCGAAAAAGACCTTATTTCATGCAGGTGTACTGAAGGACAAAGGCCTATATTGTTCCCGCGAGATTTATGGATTGTGAAATAAAAACTATAAGTTCCTAGGGAGTTATAGCTTTTTTTAAATTATTTCACTAATTTATATGTACCATGTAGGTTATATTTAATTCAAATACTTTGTTGAAAGTCAAGGGTAAATATAACAATACCTTAATAAGATGGCATTGGCAAATAGACATGTAGACCCGTACATTGGTAGACCCGTACATTGGTAGACCCATACATTGGTAGACCCGTTTGTGTAATTAAATATGTGTATAAAACGTGAGAGTTTAAAGTGTTATATTGGCAAATAGTTCAGTAATTGGGACTGGTTACGCCATGGCGAGGTGGCGTAGGGGTTAATGGCATTAGCCGCGATAGCTAAAGACGCCGGTTCAAATCCGGCCTTTCCCCACTGGAGGGCTTCGTCACTTTTTCTTTAATATATGACAACGATTTCAGTTATAACAATACCTATTTAGTTAAAATTAGTCTAAAACACAACTGAACTTAACTTACCGTTTGAAGAAAACAATGCTATTCAATAAACATTGATAACAAGTAGTTAATCAGCTTTTTCCAAACTATGGGTCGCGAGCGAATATTGAGTGGGCTCTGGAACTACTAGGGTATCTGACCGTTCCCCCTTCTTAAGACGGCCAAGAGGTGGGTCCCTAATTTGGCAGTTTTTCTTAGGTTAGGTTATCCACTGGTTTGCTAATTCTGTTTTAAAGCAAGGCAATCCATGATGGGTACTGTTCTCCTCGCATTCTCTCACAAATTTACTGATTTTATTTACGCTGATGCAAAATAAATGCTTAGATACTGTGCTACGGTTATTAAATTACCACACAAAACATGAAAACACTGAATCTAACACAAAACTGTTTTTTTCATTGGCTTGTCAATGTCAAGCAAATGGAGGACGGAGCGTTCAGATATTAACCTAAGAATCACAACGACAAGATATCTAATGTAATGATTTCTGCATTATTTTACTACTGATAGCACTAAGTGAAAATACTTTTATTACATTATCACTTTTTAGCATTTCCACGCGTCATTATTTGTAAAGGCATGCTATTCTAATGTGAAGCGATTACAAACATTCATATGATATGATGAGATATCCGAATACTTCCACAAGCTGTCAATTTATTCGATGGTGTTACTGTTTATTTCCCTTTCCAATTTCCCGTTTATTTCCAAGATTATTGTTTGTACCTTATAGCAAATATTTACTTCAACATGCCCCTCGCAATAATATCCGAACGAAATACTATCACGCACTCTAGCGCTTTGATGCGCGTGTTCAGATATTTGTTAGCATCTTGGCCGCTCCAATATATCTGATGGCGTCAGTACAGGAGGTTCTCTTGATATTGATTACCTCAACTGGTATATTCCCATTTGTCCCTACTGGGCACATAAGGTTAGGTATGTTTATATTCATAAATCCCATATGCCCTGCCTGTGGGGATAAATTAAGCCCAAGCCTTGCCACACCGTCTGGCAAAAAGAGTAGAAATTAAAAAGTGGCAACACTGTAGTGTCGTCCCTTTCAAACCAATTTATATAAGAAAACGGGACGACACTACAGTGTTGCCACTTTTTAATTTCTACTCTTTTTTGCCAGACTAAGTATGGCAAAATAAATAAATAAATATTAGGGGACATCTTACACAGATCAAACCTAGCCCCAAACTAAGCAAAGCCTGTACTATGGGTGCTAGGCGACGATATACATACTTGTATAGATAAATACATACTAAACAAAACACAAAATGTTGACATAAAATTTGGAAATGGAAAACTGGTAATGTGCAGATTAAAACACTATTTACAAAAATTACAGTCTTTATGTATAAATCCATAATATAGATGGTCAAGCAAATCTTGTCAGTAGAAAAAGGCGCGAAATTCAAATTTTCTATGAGACGATATCCCTTCGCGCCTACATTTTTCAAATTTGCCGCCTTTTTCTACTGACAAGATCTGCTTGACCAAGTATAGTTATCATTTACCTAAAGTACAGTACATATACATTATAGCTAGGTACATTAAAGTTGTGTATGTATAGAGATTTTTACAATGAGAAAGTCTTACAATATCTAACCTAAATAAACTAAAGAGTTCGTAAATCTTGAACCAGCAACCAACAAGGCTAATATAGTTGGTCAAGCAAATCTTGTCAGTACAAAAAGGCGGCAAATTTAAAAAATGTAGGCGCGAAGGGTTATCGTACCATAGAAAATTTGAATTTCGCGCCTTTTTCTACTGACAAATTTGCTTGACCAACTGCAATCTACAACTGCTTGATAAATGCAATGGTTTAAAATTCCGAAATTTAACCTTTTACTATAGAAGAAATAATAGTACTACCGTACAGAAAGGACACTTCCTACAAACCCGAAGTTTGACAGCGGTTCAGGGTCGAATCATGCTATCCCTTTCTAATATATGGCACTATCCCTTTCGGCTATTTAGGGTTGTCAAAATTCAAGTGATTATCTTATCTGTGGTCGTGCACGTAAAAGTCAAGTGGTGCCAACCCTAATAATTGCTCGGAGCAATGCTGAGCCGAACGGAGCCGAGTTCGACCGAAGTCAAGAGTGTCTCCCCACTGCTTTTACCAGATAGTAAAACCTAGCCAAGATGACAATCGGTTGCAGAAAACGAAACTAAACACTGTCTCTATCACTCTTCCATATTAGTCCGATAGAGACAGCTATTTGTTTCGATGGCGAAGGCAGAAGCTAGCCCAACAATAAATGTTTGGATGTCGAAGGCTAGCCCAAGAATAAAGAATAACACTGGGTTTTTAGACCAAGGCACAGAATAAATAATTGTACTACCATACAATTCGCAAACCGAAAACCGAAATTCGCAAATTGCGGGGATCTTTCTCTTTTACTCCAATGAAGGCGTAATTAGAGTGACAAAGAAAGATGCCCGCAATTTGCGAACTTCGTTTTTCGCGGTTATAATCTGTATCTTTCTTAGTAACAATTAGTAATAACAGGCGTGGCTCACTCCGCGATTTCGTCGCTTTGCTACAGGTAGCTAAAAGTACATCCGTTCCACACCAATTTTGGTGGCTAGCCATAAGCCGCGCGTGGCGCTATCGCCACCTAGCGGCCATATCTGTGCTGATCGTAACAGACGCGTTTTGTTAGAGAGTGAGTCTTCTGTACCTAGTACTATTATTTATTCTGTGGTAATAAGTCATTGTTGCCGCTATAATAATTGCTGATCGTACAGCACGGATATCTTTAGTCCGTGTTCGGGCCACGCGAGAGTGAGAGGCAACGATGGCGCTGGCGGCGTGTCGTCCTCGTCTGACTCGGAGTCATCGGCCAGGCGGGAGAGGGGGGCGACGGAGGCTGACACGAGTTTGGCGAGCTCGGGTGACAGTAGGATCTGTAGAAAAAAGTGGCGTTAGACGTCATTTAATACTTTATATATACTTGGTCAAGCAAATCTTGTCAGTAGAAAAAGGCGCGAAATTCAAATTTTCTATGAGACGATAATCCTTCGCGCCTACATTTTTTTAATTTGCCGCCTTTTTCGACTGACAAGATTTGCTTGACCAACTTTATAATGTAGTTTGCCTTGTGCGACCGAGAACTCGCATGCAAGTTTCATTACATTGCGGGTTTTGATCGGTCGGTTGAATTGGACGTAACCAACAGTCCGCAAAGTAACTAAAACCGCATGCGAGTTCGTTCGCCGTCTAAATCAGCCCTAAGTCACAGAATAAGTAATAGTATTATCATACAAAACGGCCACGCCCCGCCCCGCCCCGACTCGCATCACCTCGCCCCGCGACATGAATCTGGCGGACTACTGGCGTCCTCTCAGTAAAGCGACTTACCCACACATACACAATGACGCGTGCACAGACGTGCCGCGCACACATATAAACGCAAATGATTTTTGATGTATGGCGTGTCCGCCCTGTGCCTAAGTATACCTGTAGCCAGTCGCCCTTGCAGCCGTAGGGCTGCGCGGGCGTGACGGCGGCGCCGGCCACGCGCGGCGACAGCACGGTGACCGCGCGCGCGCCGGAGCGCCACGTGAAGTGACGCCCGTGCAGCACGCGCCCGCTGCAGAACAACAAACAAACAAAAGTTTAAATTTAAAAATGGAAAAATTACTGCCTTGGGTGAGACTTGAACTCACGGCCTCTGGATCGATACTCCAGCGCACTGCGATCTGAGCCACCGAGACCTCATCCATAGCCAGCAAATCATTCCACCATATTATGGGTCAAGGGGACCCTAGCGACATCTACCGTAAGAGTGTTACACTTCTTAAACGGCTACCGGAGTTCCAAGTCATATTGGAAATTCACCAGTTACGATGTGCTACCCATACTAATTTTAATTTTTAACAAGCCGAAACATCTGCGATTTATTCTAAGCTTAATGGCTTCGTTCGCAGACGTTTCTGCTTGTTAAAAATTAAAACAATAGGGTATGTTCCTACTAGTCAAATCAGTTACTTTTTTAGAACTGTCAAAACGATTTGCTAATATGGCATTTATATGAAACATTACATCGTTACGTCACGGTCAACTCACCTACTTTTTATATTTCTATCCAATTTATTAAATAGAACTTGTATTTAAAAATAACTCCTATCTGTGTTTTTCTAATAATTATCTGGTGCTTTATTTCATGCGTGGTGTAAAATAATTTATTTTAAATACAGTATAATACCCTATAATAGGGTTGTTGACACATGTTGAATTATATAACTAAATCTAAATAAATAGAAAATGAGCAATTTATCACAATAAATTGGAAACTTAAAAAATATATGGGAATAATAAAAAATACAATACCTCAAAATTAAAAAAAAAAATTAACTTCCAAAGAGGAAAAACATAATGGTACCATTCGATTATTTACATTTTATTTAAAAAATATTGTATAACAACAATATACATAAACGCAATATTTCACCGGCAAAATCGCAATTATCTTGTTTTCTATACATCGAAACGGCTTCTAACGTTACATGGTGACGTCACGATGTATTGCCATTTTGTGTTAGAAGCGTTTCGTCAGTAAAGTGCGGGTGCCAGAATTTGACTATCATTTGTGACTTTTGATTCTCAAAACAAACCTGATCGACAGATACCATTCATAAAACATTGTCAAATACCCTATTTATTCGCAGAAAAAGGGTAAAGATTACATGTGTTAGTGAAAAAATAAAATATGTTTCACCTTTCACCTTTTCCAACTGTTTTAAACAGTATACAAATATTACAGAGGACATGAATTAGCATTTAAATTCTTAAGATAACATAGATTAATGCGAGTAATGGAAACTTATTTTATTATTGGGAGCCTATAATGTCCCACTACTGGGCAAAGGCCCCCCCCCCCCCCACTTTTTCCAGTCTTCCCGATCCTGTGCAGTCTCTGGCCATTGCTTTAAAAAGGAGTCTAACTCGTCTCGCCATCGCCGACGTGGTCTGCCAAATCCTCGTTTTGAGCTGGGCTGCCACTCTGTGGCGATCTTGGCCCACAGCTCACTCGGCATTCGGCAGACATAACCAGCCTAGTCCCACTTTAGCTTGGCCGCTTTCCGAGGTACGTAGACTATTTTTGTTCTGGAGCGGTGCGTGGGTTTCCGGATACGATCCATTAATTTCACACCTAATATCCTGCGCTCCATAGCTCGCTGGCAAACCCCTAGTTTGGACCTCTGACACACCGTCAAAGACCAAGTTGTGCACCGTAGGTGAGAATTGGAAGTATGCACATGTCCATGAGTCTCCGCTTAAGTGACAGGGGGAGATCGCCTTTCATCAGATGTTTCATGGACCAATAGCTCCTCCAGGCGTTTTCAGTCCGTCTTTCGACTTCCGTCTCTTGTCACGCCTGGAAGGAAACTAGTTGGCCCAAGTTAATGTACTCCTTGGGCCCTCCTCCGAAGGCCGCAGAGAGTGATTGCGCAACGCATCATAAGAGGGTACAAGACAATAGGGCACGCAGCCGCTTGCGCCCTCGCCGGCACCATACCGTGGGAGCTTGACGCCCGACTCCTGGCCGAGAGGTACAACCAGCGGACGGAGTTACGCATCGCCGATGAGCGTCTGGCTCCCAGGGAGTTAGAGGCTCGGCTTGATGCGGAAAAGAAGAGAGCGAGGGATCGTTGGAAAAGCCAGCTGGAGGACGAGCCCTATGGTACGTATACCATAGCGGCGCTCCTCGCATCTTTTGACAGCTGGCTAGACCGAAAAAGTGGTACTCTTACGTATAGACAAGTGCAGGTAATGACTGGACACGGCTGCTTCGGTCATTACCTGTACACAATAAGGAGGGAACCTTCGCCAGTTTGTCACCATTGCGGGTACGATGATGACACTGCTTATCACACGATGGTGGAATGCCCAACCTGGGCTCCTGAGAGATGGGAGCTGGAAATGGCCCTGAACGTGGATGATCTCTCGCTGCACAATATAGTAGCAAGAACCCTAGTCAGCGAGAGATCCTGGGCGGCATTCCATAACTTTTCCGAAAAAGTAATGAGAAAGAAGGAAGAAGCGGAGCGGGCGCGCGAGGACAGAGCCGATGCGCATCCGCTACGACAAAGACGGAGGGGAGTCAGGCGGCGGCAATTCGTCAATGCCTTGATTCCCCAGTAGAGCTGCGGGCTGGGGACCCGTAAATAAGGCTCTACACGCTCGAGGAGGGGTTGTAGCGTTACATCCCTCCTCCTCCAATCTGAGGGTGCCCCCGGTGAACAGCCGGGGCGGCCGGGGGAGCATCGTGGTAGAATATTAGTGACCTCACGGTGCTCCCCTATAACGGCAGAGAGGGTAACGCCGCAGGGGTTTTAGTGGGTATTCTCCTCCCCCTCCCTCTGTTTAGCCCCATGATGGGCCCCTCCAGCCCGGGGTGGATGCGTAAACGCATTTCCCCTGCGACAAAAAAAAAAAAAAACAAGTTAATGTACTCCTGGACATATGCAACCGATTCTCCGTTTATCTCAATCCTACGTGGGGTGCTGCTATTTGTCATTAGCTTGGTCTTCGACATGTTCATCCGAAGTCCAACCTCGAGGCTTGCATTGCCGAGGTCTTGAAGCATTGATCGTAGCTCGGAAGCAGTCGAGGAGAATAGAACGATGTCGTCGGCAAATCGAAGATTAGTCAGTCTTCTATTTCCGACGGCAAGGCCCCTATCACCCCAACTCGGGACGAGCTTCCGGAAGACTTGTTCTAGTGTCCTGGTAAACAGTTTCGGCGACAATGGATCTCCTTGTTTGACTCCTTTTTGAAAGCAAACCTGGGTTAACTCAGGGCACTCATACTAAAGTGACGTAGCTAATTATTTTATCTACAATTAAATATATCGATGTTACTGTCAACATCTAAATGTTCTACAAAAAAAAAATATGTATACAAAATCGCTTTGTATACTGCTTCTTAAAATTCTAAAAAGGTGTTTTTTCGTAGAATTTATTTTATTTTTAAACCAGGTCAGTATTTCCACATTGGCACCAAATGTTTTATTCTCATTTTATATCGTTATCCATCTTCATTTATTGTTAAAAGTACATAAAAAGTTAAATTAACCTTAGGTCATAAAAATACCATATATCGACATCTTTTTTATCGATGTCAAATCCCTAGAATGTGCCCCGAGTTATCACAGGTTTCGTTATACTTCTTTAACTATCATGTCTGACTTTTGTATTGCTTTAATGCAATGGGTCCCATATAGACATTTGATCCTAAAAACAAACCTGATCGATTGATACCATAAATAAAAATTAGTCATCTAGCCTATTCAATTGTTATAAACTTACTCTATGGCGAGAGGTAACAAGCTAGCGGCTTCAGGATCCATGATGAGGTGCACTCCCTCCAGGTACTCCACGCGCTCCTCGCCGCGCCACGAACCCTGAAAAACAAACACCTTCTATTACACACCACTCTAATCTGAAAATCGTAATTGGGTACTTTCCTCTACCTAAAATAAATTATTTCACACCGTGCACGATATAAAAACCAGATCATTATTAGAAAAACATAGATAGCAGTTATTTTTAAACATAATTTCTATTTAATAAATCGGATGGAAGTATAAAAAGTAGGTGAGTTGACTGTGACGTCACTACACACGTTTTCATATAAATTCCATATTAGCAAATCGTTTTGACAGTTCTAAAAAAGAAGCTGATTTGATTAGTAGGAAAGTAGCCAATTCAAGACCAAACAATCTTGCCACTTTTTACTAGCGCGTCTTGTATTTATGTAAAAATAAGTAAATGAAAGTACTTTTTTAAATCGTATGAGTAAAATTACCAATAAATAAATTATCTTAAGCGTGTTTATTTATAAAAAGGAATTTACTATTTTACAAACAAATTATTGCAGTGGCAACATTGTCTTACTTTCTTTGGTCTTGAATTACGATTTTCAGTTTAAAAAGATTTAAATAAGAAACGAAAACATAAATCTAGAGATAGACCAAGAAAAGTCTGCAGCGATAATGATAGCATACGCAGTGCAAGTGTTATTTATACGTCATAATTTCATACACGTTTGACGTTTGTTATTTTAAACGTCAAACGTGTATGACTTACTTGCACTGCGTGGGCTATCAAAATCGCTGCAGACATTTCTTGATCAACTCTATTTATCTATCTTAGTTTACCTGCATGAGTTCGGGTATCTCCGGCAGCGCTTTCTCTATGCTCGACATCTCGAAACTGTCCGTCGACATATGTCCCGATACTGCAAAAAAGGTTTTAGAATAAATAGAATAAGAAACTATTTATTGCCACACAAAAAAACAGTCAGGTTTCAAAAAAACCGGGCAAGTGCGAGTCGGACTCGCGCACGAAGGGTTCCGTACCATAATGCAAAAAACGGCAAACCAAAAACCACCCATCCAAGTACTCGTACTGACCCCGCCCGACGTTGCTTAACTTCGGTCAAAAATCACGTTTGTTGTATGGGAGCCCCACTTAAATCTTTATTTTATTCTGTTTTTAGTATTTGTTGTTATAGCGGCAACAGAAATACATCATCTGTGAAAATTTCAACTGTCTAGCTATCACGGTTCGTGAGATACAGCCTGGTGACAGACGGACGGACGGACGGACAGCGGAGTCTAAGTAAGTCCCATTTTACCCTTCGGGTACGGAACCCTAAAAATAATAAGGTTAAAAAAAATTGGCATGTGCGGCAAAAGGAACGGGCTCAGCATACGCTGCGTCAGTCATTTCATTACAAATTGCCTGCGCAGTGCGCAGCGCTGATTTTCAGTTCGTCCCCTTCACTGAACCACATTGATATGTATGCGGGTTAAAGGAAATTTTCCAGAGATAGCTTGTATGTACAACCAAAGCATAAAACAAAATAAGTTTTTGGCAAAAATTGCATTTTTGGTACAAGCTTTTATCGCTGACTGTACTTTTCTTACGACAGACAAGTCAGACAACTAATACTCATCGAGACAATTCTAACAACCCCAAACACAATTAGGTTGCGATGTTTCATCACAGAGTTCCTATGGCCACCTCCTGTCTCTATCATCAGATCAGCTCGATGGTACCATAATATTGCATTGTCATCCGATTTATACATGCATGCAAAATTTCAGCTCAATCGGAAACCGGGAAGTGGATAAAATTTAACTTACAAGATTTGATTACAGAACGACAACAACAAAACCTTGTAAAAAAAAAAACTACAAAGATAAACATCTCTAGTTAAAGTAGGTAATAATAGTACGTTTTTCATGTATCTTTTTAGGGTTCCGTACCTAAAGGGTAAAAACGGGGCCCTATTACCAAAGAGAATTTAGTATAGAGACGGATTGACAAAGTAATTTTTGGAGCCACAGTAAATTTATTAATTTACTGCCATCTTTCGACAACTGATTAAAACTTGGCGCCATCGCTCGAAAAGACGGCACCATACCTTTGACCTGTCCTCGTGCCGCCCAATGTACATCAGGATGTACACTCAGTTTCGATGGAATGTCAACCTTAATTAAAAACAAAGTAGGTAGCATTTCATTTGTCTCGTAAAATTTACGAACAAATGAAATTCAACATAATTGAAAAATACAACAAGATTCTAACTTCCATGGCTATAATTTTGTATGGTGGGCACTACGAGGATATACAGTTGGTTTACATAAGAGATGGGTCTCTATTGTTTCCCAAATAGTTTTAAGTCATAATGTATTGTTCGCCCGCATTTTCGTTAGTCATAATTTATTTGGTTCAGAACGTCACTTTTCAGGATTGCCATAAAACAAACCTAACGTAACCTATCTATAGAATAACCTTACGAAAATCCTGAAAAGTTAACGGGTACTAAACAAAATTAATAACTAACTTAAATCAAAAATATGTCCTTGGTTAAGGCATTGTACAGTGGCTGTATAGAAAAGGTACCACCCCTGCGTACAAACTTCTATGCAGGGGTGGTACCTTTTCTCTTTGGGTCCCAGCGCGCACAAGTTGTTTGCAGAAATCGCGAAGCGTCTGGTTGACGTAACTGGGGACCGAAGAGCTGGCGGCTACCTCGCACAACGTATCAGCATTGCGATACAGCGAGGAAATGCCGCCAGCATCCTTGGTACAATGCCTCAAGGGCCTATAAGGGGATTTAAGCTAGTCAGTAATTTAGTTTAGTAGTACCAAAAAGAATGTAGTACTGTATACATCTTTTATGCTTAGAGCATTTAATACTGGAGTCGCCTTTAAGAGATTACCCCTCTGCCGAAAAACTTGCACAATTGTGCAAACTTTTGTATGTTCTGACATGGCTATTTGTACGCTACGTACAAATCATGTAGAAACAGCAATACATTTGACGTCCCCTCCCCCGCAAAAATCGGCAGACGGTTTCGTAAAGAAAATGATAAGTCAAGTTACTAAATGCTCTAAGCTTTTATGTAAATAAATATATATTTCAAGTTTTCCCGTTTGATAAATTAATTTGACTGGCCCAAGACGTACCTTCGGTGGGTCGGTCGGCCATGGAGCTGAGGCCCCGCTGGAGGGTGTCTTTGATCTGTTGCTCCGCGCGCGGCGACATGGAGCCCGTCTCCTCCTTGCTCTGAAATTGCAAATATTGTCTTTGTTTACCGCGACAGTTACATCCATACTTAATATTATAAAGGCGAAAGTGTGTCTGTCTGTCTGTTACCTCTTCACGCTTAAACCGCTGAACGGATTTAGTTTAAATTTGGTATAGAGATAGTTTAAGTCCCGGGGAAGGACATAGGATAGTTTTTATGTCGGAAATCATCCCTGAAGAGAGTGCAAAGGGTTAATTGAAAGAGTTAATGCATTGCCTAATAATTTAGGTAAGCAATGCGCGGGTTGAATGATTGCTATTAGCATTATCCAGGCGCTATACCTGCTTTAGCTGCTGTCACTAATTCCACGCGGACAAAGTCGCGGGCAAAAGCTAGTACTGCTATAAACTTACTGGTGTCCAGGGTAGAGCGGTGACTCTAGCCGACACTCCCGCCAAGTGCGCAGGGCTCCTGATCTGTCGCGCGACTCGCACTCTCCTCGCGGACGTGCGACGGGACACCTGTGTCACTAGCCAGCTGCCGCCGCAACTGGAAAGAAACAAGGGTTGGACATGTTCATTTGAATACGCAATAACCCCAAAATACCCCCCCGGCACTTCATCCACTCACGGTTCCAATATATCTTTCAACTTCCTACGCCACGAAATACAATATCTAAAAACTTTACTAGAGTCAGACCAAGAAAACTCTTCAGAGATTTTGATAGCCCACGCTGTCCAAGTGTTATTTTAAACGTCAAACTTTTATGAAATTATGATGTATAAATAACAGTTGCACTGCGTGGGTTATCAAAATCGCTGTAGACTTTTTTTGGTCTAACTGTACCATACCTGGTAGCGTTTATAACCAACCTAGAGTCAATCAAATTGTATTGAAGTAAAAGTTCTCTCATGTTCAACAATACCAACAATAGTTTGAAATGCTTACTTTTCACACTTCCATCATAAATAGCTACTGGTACTTATAGTCCGACAAGAAATTGTAGAAAAGTATTGAGGGCGCCACTTCCTACGTATCTGTCACATTTTTGACGTAAAATGCTTAAGCATGGCAACAATTAGTATGGAATTTTATAGTTCCATTTTATTTCATTTCTACTATTTTATGGCGCACTATACCACCCTACAACATCACGGTTACCGTATTTTTTTCTCGTGCACAATTTTTAAACCTTAAAGTGGCAATGAGGTTTGAATTGTTTTTTTAATCGCCAATATCGGGTGTGTTAACCTTTTGAGCACTACAGACGGCAATTGACGTCAACGCAAAATCGTGACAACGACGCCAAAGACGGCATTTGACGTCGATCGTTTTTTGACGAAAATCTACTGAATAACACCCCACTTTTAGGTTGGCATTATTTATTCACAAAACTAAATTTTACCCCCGTGGCGTCAGTGGCACGGCAAATGGATGCGCCGTTTGGCGTTCAAAAGGTTAAAGGGTTAATCCTAAATGAACCAAAAAGAGACGGACCTGGGATCTTCTTGCAGCAGTTTGAGCACCTCGAAGCCGGAGCTGCGCTGCGCCGCGCGGAGCTCGCGCCCCGTGCATCCTACCAACTGAAAATAGTTATTTGTTTCACTCGGGGGCAAAGTTGTTGTTTAACCGCTCGTGCTAATATTGATATCCGAGCAAGCGATGGATTCCAAAATTGAACCACGAGCGTAGCGAGTGGTTCGAAAAATGGAATCTTGAGCGTTGCGAGGGTTTCAAAGCACGAGGATTAAACAAAATTTGCCCCCGAGTGAAACAAAATTTTTCACCACACCAACGAAGCAAATATTAAATGTAAAATATCAGTCAAAATCAAATCCAAATGAATGTTATTAAATATTTATCATCCAAAATCATCATTTAAAAGTCAATTCTACCAGAAAACAACTCAAAATTTGCATTTGATTACTTTGCCTCACATATGAATAAAATGCAACTTTGCTATCAGTTTTTGAAGTGCAAAGTAAGCCTTTCCGAGCTGGTGTGGTGAAAATAAACAGAAACATTATTAACGTCAAGCGGACCCCAGGCTCCCATGAGCCGTGGCAAAATGCCGGGACAGGTAACGCGAGGAAGAAATTTAATTTAGTTTAATTTAATTTAGTTTTCAATATCTTTAAGTATCTCTGTTTATTTTCCCTACAAGTGTCCACCTTCCCCCATAGCTCCTCTTAGCACACCTGACTTTATTGGATTTGTAAAACATTTATTTACAAACAAGATTACAGTATGTAACTGAACGAAAAGCAATTACTCATAATTCATAATTTATTGCATAATTTCATAATTCATAATTTATTGCATAATAATCATGTGGTACAAGACAGATTACATTAGGGTAAGTTCACACATGAACCCTGTTAGGGCACAGCAAATGTTCCTTAAAACTAAACTATAACTAGGATGTGCAGTGCAGGCACATATGTATTTAAAATAAACGCATTTTGATACTTATGTTCAAGGCATAAGATTAAAAGCTAATATTTATTATTTTATACTTATGTTATTACATTAGTAACTTATCTGCGTATGATTTTTGATAGGTACCATTGATTTATTATTATTAATTTGTTTTTAAATACACTCCCATAGTATCATTAATAAATTAGCATTAAGAATATTTAATTAAATTTATCATTCATTAATAAATTAGCATTAAATATATTTAATTCATCAATTTATCACCTCAACTCAAACCCATTAATGTTTAGGTCATACTGAGCAACTTTTACTATGGGACCAACCACGACAACGCGGAAAAAAAATTGGATGTTTCATACATTTTGCTGGTCTGATGTTGAAATTTCTTATGGGAGAGTCAATTTTTTTTTCGCGATTTCGGGGTTGGTCCTATAGTAAAAGTTGCTTAGGGGCTATTCATAAATTACATCATTTCAAATTAGGGGGAGGGGGGCTGGACATCGGATGATAGCATGACGTTGGAGGAAACGGGGTCATTCGAAGCATGATTTTTGGATGATTTTGGGGGGGGTCAAAAATCGCTCAGTTACATACTGCATAGTGGTATTACTAAAATAAATTAATAATAATTACTTTATTTATTTTGTACCTGCAAAAAGTTGACTTGTCCGTAAGGCGTGTCGGTGGGTCGCAGGCGAGCGTCGTCGGCCACCAGTAGATGGCGCACGCGAGACGCGCTCGCGTCCAGCGGCGCGTGCCACGACACGTGGTCGCCTGATACAAACTTGTTACCTGCAAACATATGAATTTGACGGTGAATATAATTTCATTGTTTTTACTTTAAAATTCCGACGTTTCAGCTGAGTTGCACCAGCTGTGGTCACTGTAAGACCACACTACCACAGGGGTCAGGAGCCATTAGAGGGTAGATTTTGTTTACTTTAAACTATAGGTACCTAAAAATACAGACTATAACCTGTGCTGAAGATGTATCTAGCCAACGCCTGCAGCAGCGCCGCAGGCCACAATGGCGGAGCACCAGCGGCCGGCAAGGCCAGACGGAAGGTCAGCTCCAGGCCGTACCCGGACGGCTGCGAGCGATCTGTCCCGGGGACCGGGTGGACACGGCCGTCTCCGTGCAGGTCTGACAGGCCAAAGCTGGAAATAAGGTTAATAGGGTATTTAAAATATATTATTTTACACCATGCATGAAATAAAGCACCAGATAATTATTAGAAAAATACTGATAAGAGTTATTTTTAAACACAAGTTCTATTTAATAAATCTGATAGAAATATAAAAAGTAGGTGAGTTGACCGTGACGTCACGATGTAATGTTTCATATAAATTCCATATTAGCAAATCGTTTTGACAGTTCTAAAAAAGTAACTGATTTGACTAGTAGGAAAATACCCAATTGTGTGACTTAAATGATGGTATAATTATAGACTTGAAATTTGGTTTAAGTGGATATATGCAGGATATATGACATACATGGATGATCACTTTTTGTCTTTCATTTTCTAATTAAAGTGTAGTTGGACTTAAAAGTTGGTCAAGCAGATCTTGTCAGTAGAAAAAGGCGGCAAATTTAAAAAATGTAGGCGCGAAGGGTCGTCTCATAGAAAATTTTAATTTCGCGCCTTTTTCTACAGACAAGATTTGCTTGACCATCTATAAATCATTTATTAAAACTAGAGGACCTGAATAAAATAATAGAAGAAAATCTAGATATAGAGAGATTTAAAAATAATTAGACAATAATAGCCTCCTAAGGCCCAAGGTCCTACCTAAAGTATTTATTCAGGTCAATGAAATTTAAATCATATTCGATTGGAACAGAGTAGCTTTTGCTTTGTTTCGTTCAGTTTTTGAACAACGCAAAATCAACTCTTTCCTACATTGCAGGTTCAAATTTCTGTGGCAAATTTTGCATTTTTCATTTGTATGGCCGAGCCTTAGGAGGATAATTACATATATTGAAATATGATGCGCATATTAGTAATTAGCTGTTTTAACACTGCTATCAAATATTTTACACACACATAGTTTTTTTTTGTCATAAGTGTGCATAAATGGTTTCTTTTTACATTAGTGCCACAATTTAAATATGCCTAACTTCCTATCCATACTAATATTATAAATGCGAGAGTGTGTCTGTCTGTCTGTTACCTCTTCACGCTTAAACCGCTGAACGAATTTAGTTTAAATTTGGCATAGAGATAGCTTGAGTCTCTCAGAAGGACATACGAGTTTTTATGTCGGAAATCATCTCTAAAGAGAGTGAAAAGGGGTGGAATTGAGAGTTAATAAATTGCCTGATTGATGTAAGCATTAACTTATCAAATTGAATGATTGCTAATACACTTTATCCAGGCGCTATACTTTGCTACTGAACAGTGTTTATTAACAAAAGTTGCCTAATGAATACCCCCGGCTTTACTGATTCCACGCAGACAAAGTCGCGGGCAAAAGCTAGTTGTACTATATTGCAACATACCTGACATAGTGCCAGTGCGGAGGCACTTGCTCCTCAGGTACTCCAGGGTGCCAGTACATGCTGATGTAGTCCAATGGGTCCTCACCGCCGAGCCTGCAACCATGTTTAGTTATATTTAGCCTAGTCGGTGACCCTGCGTCGTCGTCGTGGTCGAGGGAAACCTCAAAAACAATGGGCAGACGACATCATACAACTAGCTGGAAAGAACTGGATGGAAACAGCAAAAACCAGAGAGAAATGGAAGGGTAAAGAGGGGGCTTTCACCCAGCAGGGATCAGTGCAATCAAAGGTGGAACCAAAGGTGAGGATTTGTGGAGTATGTGCCGACAACCTCCGATCGTCCAAGAAGTAGCGCTGCGGAAGTGGAGATGGATCGGTCATACCCTGCGAAGAGGAGATACAAACAACGCCAGTATCGCGTTCGAGTGGCGGCCTCAGGGCGGGAAGCGAGCCCGCAAACGCCCTGTACACACCTGGAGGCGCAGCGTAGAGAACGAGCTGACAGCCGTAGGACTGAGCTGGAACGAGGCCAGGACGGTTGCTCAAGACAGGAAGGCGTGGAAGGATCTTGTGGAGGCCCTATGCACCTCCGGGGTGCCCTAGGACAGACAACAACAACAAAGCACTGAGTAAATAAAGCTATAATAATTAGATTATAAGTTTAGTGTGTATACATAAGAAAGTTTGAAGAGATACAGATAGCATAACTCACCAGTACTTTAGGCGTGTGGTGACCTGCAGAGGATTAGGCTGGTCAGGGTACAGCTCCGAGCATGCATCACACAGCGCTTTAAGTCCGGCTGGGACCAGTCTATCTGTAAGAGTTGGTAAGAGTATATTCACTTAATATTAATCAAAGCATTGTTTGTTTCAAAGTATACAGAGGCATTACTGTAGACTAAATTGACCTATTACTTCATAATTGATAGTCATAGGTGTGATAGATTCAGATATACTGCTAAGTAAAATCCAGGTTTTAAGTATTTTCAATAGTAGGTACACTAGTTCTGCCTGTCAAGAATAAAAATATCTAAGTTATAGTCTTGTGTTGGTCATGAACTAAGAACTGTAAAGATGAAATCCCATAAAGGACCGAAAAGAACAAAATTTTTTGCACACTCTTAATCGGTTGTTAGGTCCTATGGACACACAGTACAGTGGGATTGATGAGTGCTTGACATGAGTGAAACAGAAAATAGACTGAACGAATGGTTCACAATGACGCTGGAACGAATGCGAATGAGATACAAGAGTGACAAACAGTCCTAAATCAAATATTTTTTTCAAAATTTTTATTTTTTTGTCTCTAGCTTTTTAATGTTTAACCGTCATATAATATCGTACAACTTAAATTGTAATTCAGTTGCCAAAGGTTTACAAAAAAACTACTGTAAAATTTATTCATATTCATTCCCAGCTGTCAACGACTGAACTGAACTAAAAGACCGAACTAGTTATTTTGACCGATTGACCGAGAGCGGAGCGCTCTCTGTAGTGACCGAGGAGGCACAAGCCTACTCATTTCTATGCTTACCAACAATCCAGGTCCAGCGAAATCATCATGGTGATTTAGAATTACACTTTCTCCTAAAACTTAAAGTCTTAGTCATAACAAAAGAACGATTCATTTATCACAATTTAATTCTAAACCTACCAGCTTGAGAAGCAGCCTGTTCAGCCTCCTGGCTGTTGGAGGATTCGCCCGTGCCCAGGCCCTGCGCCCGCGCAAGGAAGCTCAGCGCGCTGCTCCGCACCACCCCGTCCCCCGGCGGCCCGGGCCCGCTGGCTGCCATCGCACAATATACCGAATTACTTAATTGCTAACCAATATTAACGCGCAGGGAACGAAATAATGGATAAATGCGAGTTTGGAGTTTATCGTGAGTTTGTCGTCGACAAAAGAAACAAAAGCGATGAAACGTCATGTCCAGTGTTGCTAACTTGGATTTTGAAAAAATGCTAGACTAATGTCTAGAATATGCCAAAAATAAGCTATTTTTTTTAAATAAGCTATTAAAAAATACTAAAATTTCACTTGAAAATATGCAGTAAAATACTTATACTTTAGGTTCTGTATTTTTTAAATGATTTCCATATATTAAAGTGATAAATTGGTCATTTGTTATTTTACTAAATTTTATTATAAAGGCCGTAACACACTATCGCACCGCACCAAGGTCATTGTGCGACGCACCGATAAGTAAGAGCGAGAAAGAGATATCGCTTTCTCGCTCTTACTTATGGGTGCGTCGCACAATGACCTTGGTGCGGTGCGATAGTCTGTTCTCACTATAAAATTCAACATGCGTCGTCATCCCTACTTACAGTATCTTCTTATGGCTCCTCTACACGAATGGCCAACGCCGGCCAATCCAAGGGACGCAGCCATGGGGTAGACTGAGATAGCAATATCACTTGCTCCCTCTAATGCATAAACGCAACCCAAACGTCCCTTGGATTAGCCGGCGTTGGCCATTCGTGTAGAGGAGCCATAAGTAGTTTGTGCTACTTACCAAGTGAGAGCAAAATGCAAGCAAAGCGCCACTAGGCGATGGCGTATATTGTTGCTGCAAAGTTGGTGCTAACTTGGCTTAGACCAAATATGATAAAAAATATGCCAGATGCTAAATGGAAAATTTTGGTGCCAAAGCGAGTGAAAATATGGCAGATATGGCATCTTTATATATAAACGCGAGCGGCTTTGACGGTAGAAACAAATTAAATTATGCTCAAACAAAAGAGCGTAAAAAAATAACACTTTTGAATCGACAACATATATCCGCAAAATTCGTATTGTCGCGTATTTTGCATTTAAAAGTGAAAAAATTTCGACAAACAATACTAAAGGCTCAATTTGTTGGTTGACATTTGACAGCTATGCGTTGCGTTTAGAAACTGCAAACATGCTTACAAGTTAGGTTGGTCGTATTTTTTTTAATAAAAAGCAAGACGAATATTACTGTTTATTTGATGACTTTCCGGTATGTATAATGGTTATTATTTGCATTAAGTTTCGTTTCATATGGATATGTATACCGGTATAATTATTACATAAATTTGTTTTTAAGCCAGAACGTGCGATAGTCTGTTACGGCTTTTAAGACGATAGCAACACTGCCTAGACGTCAACGACGGCTGTTATTCGAAAATACTTTATCCGGTACTCCAGACGTGATAAAAACCTGTTAAATAGTGTATTGTGTGTGTTAACAATAAAAAATAGTCACCGAACATAGTGCAAACGCCATCGTAACGTAACGAGATTTGAACTTCAAAGCGTTCCATGGGTGTATTGTGTTTAGTATAAACATCGGTCTCTCAGTTGTATTTTAATATTTCAGAATGATTCCAAATATTCTTACATGTCAAGGCACTACTAGCTACCTGGAAATGCAAGTGAAAGCAACCTTGAAGCAGCTGTGATAAACTAATAAGTGAGCGAGATGAAAATGACGTTGTTCAAAGAAACTTTGAGTTAAGTGCCAGCTGACTGTAACACACTCTAATTAAGTACATTGCCAGTGTGAAACAGTGCAAAAAGCTACAGTGTATTGTGGACATATTTAATAACTGTGCTTTAGACTATGAATCAAATTTGAGGTGTATCGGTGAATTGGAAAGTCAACTGCATAAAGCTAATAAGTTATCTCCGGAGTCAATGTAAGTTGAATATAAGATTAAATATAATAAGATATATAGATAGTATATATGTCGCAGTCAAAAGTGTGAACTGGTCAAAAGAACTTTTAACCGACAAAAACAGGCAAAACTGCTTTTGACTGAGCATGTTGGTCAAAAGTAGTTATACCTGAAAATCATTGGTTAATAGTAATTGTGTTGTGACTGTTACTATCAGTCAAAAGTACTCGCAGAGATAGGTAGGTTAGGGTTATTTTTTTGCTACGCCCAAAAAACTAAACTGTTCCCAGAGATAGGTAGGTTAGGGTTATTTTTTTTTTGCTACGCCCTAAAAACGAAACTGCTGCCAGAAATAGGTATGATTTTCAGGTAAAACTACTTTTGACCAACATGCTCAGTCAAAGCAGTTTTGCCTGTTTTTGTCGGTTAAAAGTTCTTTGGCCAGTTCACACTTTTGACTGCAACAGGTTGGGCTGGACATATGGCAAGGGAAGGTAAAGATAAGTGGGATAGAGAGGAAGCGGAATGGTATCCTAGAGATGGAAAAAGGAGAGAAGGGAGACCAATAATGAGGTGGTCGGATGACATAAAGAAGCATGCGGGACCTAATTGGATAGGGACGGCAAGGGATAGAGAGCTGTGGAGAGAGCTGGGGGAGGCCTATGCCAAGAAGGCAGACTGAAATAATTATTAAAAAGCAATGACATAAAAATTATTTAATAAAGTTACTAAGGAAAAAATATTGAAACTAATTGATATAAATGAAATGTGAATTTATTTAAATGTAATATGTGCTGAAATTTAATTTTTTGGTCAATAAAGGCTATTCTATTCTATTCTATTCTATTCTAATTTGACAGGTGACAACAAAAAAAATATTAATTCCTGCTAAAATTTCAGAGTCATAGTGAAGCATAGTACATAGTACCAAAACAAGGTTGATTTTTAGGGTTCTGTAGCCAAAGGGTAAAAACGGGACCCCTATTACGAGGACTCCAATATGTTATTAGATCAAAACAAATTATTTTCAGAAAATATTTAATTTAGGCTTAGGGATGGCGAGGCTCCATAAACCTTCAGTAAGTAGTGCATAAGTATCCTTGGAAAAATTCGACCTATGCCGCCGTGGGTGGCCCGGTGGCAGAATGGCACAGGCACCTGCTGCAATAGCAGAGGACGCTGCTTTGATTCCAGCCTAGGGCACTGGAGGCCTTGGTCACTTTTTAGGGTTGCGTACCCATAGGGTAAAAACGGGACCCTATTAAATATTAAGACTCTGCTGTCCGTCTGTCTGTCACCAGGCTGTATCTCAAGATCTCATGAACCGTGATAACTAGATTAACTAGACAGTTTCAATTTTCACAAATGATGTATTTCTGGTGCTGCTATAACAACAAATACTAAAAACAAATTAAAGAAATATTTAAGCGGGGCCAATGCAATGCTAGGCTGGATATGACTGATGAAATGAGTAAATTTTTATTAATATGTTTTAATATGACATGTTGGTGGCAAACAAGCATACAAGGCTGTTAATGCCAATGGTAAGTGGGAGTTTAGACTAGACCTCTGCTTCTCCAAGGGACTCACATTGCTGACCGAGTAAATTTTTATTAATATGTTTTAATATGACATGTTGGTGGCAAACAAGCATACAAGGCTGTTAATGCCGATGGTAAGTGGGAGTTTAGACTAGACCTCTGCTTCTCCAAGGGACTCACATTGCTGACCGAGTAAATTTTTATTAATATGTTTTAACATGGCATGTTGGTGGCAAACAAGCATACAACTCATACAAGGCTGTTAATGCCGATGGTAAGTGGGAGTTTAGACTAGACTTCTGATTCTCCAAGGGACTCACATTGTTGACCGAGTAAATTTTTATTAATATGTTTTAATATGACATGTTGGTGGCAAACAAGAATACAAGGCTGTTAATGCCGATGGTAAGTGGGAGTTTAGATTAGACCTCTGCTTCTCCAAGGGACTCACATTGTTGACCGAGTAAATTTTTATTAATATGTTTTAATATGACATGTTGGTGGCAAACAAGAATACAAGGCTGTTAATGCCGATGGTAAGTGGGGGTTTAGACTAGACCTCTGCTTCTCCAAGGGACTCACATTGCTGACCGGTTACAAATCTATTACACTCATACTAGGGTTCCGTACCTGAAGGGTAACTAAAAAACGGGAACCTATTAGCGATTCCGACTCGCACTTGGCCGGTTTTTCTTAGTAGGTATATGACATTTATTTCAGTTTTACTTCATTGTCCGTCTGTCTGTCTGTCTGTCACCAGGCTGTATCTCATGAACCGTGATAGGCCTAGGCAGTTGAAATTTTCACAGATGATGTATTTCTGTTACCGCTATAACAACAAATACTAAAAAGTATGGAACCCTTCGTGCGCGAGCACTTGCCCGGTTTGACATTTCAGGCTCCGTCACACAGGCGCGTTTCGCGTGCGGCGCGTGAGCGGGGCGCGCCGCTTTTTCATATAAAACGCTCAGGCCCGGCTCTGAAATCGCGCCGGTGTGACGGAACCTTTATTTCAGTTTACTCCACTGTCCCTCTGTCACCAGGCTGTATCTCATGAACCGTGATAGCTAGACAGTTGAAATTTTCACACATGATGTATTTCTGTTGCCGCTATAACAACAAATATTAAAAAGTGTTCCGTTCTTGATGGGTGAGTCCGACTCGCACTTATTCAGTTTTTTTTTTTGTAAACGAATTTAATATTAACGGATAGGCATTAATATTAAAGAATGAAATAGTAGTGATAATTTCCATACTTATACTTTAGTGCCATGAAGGGTAGGTACAAAAGGGTTCCCTCTTTTGAGATTGGAAAGTGGGCTAGGTTATAAATGCGGCCTTCACAGAACCGATCTGCGACCAGAAAAGTGGGTCAGGTTAGAACTGTGATCCTTACAGAACCGAACTGCTACCAGAAAAGCGGATTAGGTTTTTTTAATTACATATTTGTTTTTAGATATAATTATCGGAATAGTAAATTTTTCGAGTTATGATTGTATGTTACGGATTTAAAGTTTTCTGAGATGAGATAGGTTTGTAACCGCCTTGATGAAGGTATGAAGTCTAAAAGTAAATAATTACTTAATTCAAAATGAGTATTACCTATTACTATTATTTATTTTACCCGAGCGAAGCCGGGTTTTCATCTAGTTTTTTAAATTTGCTACCAAAATCATAAATAAATATGCCAAAAAACTATAATTATTACCGAAAATATAACGTTATAACGCGTTAACGCAGTTAAGTAACGAGTTAAAACGTGTAGTAAGGCTTTAATTCAGCTTTAATTGAAATGTCAGCTGTCAAATCAATGTTTAATAATATCACAGTATTTGGAACGCATCCCGCCCCTATATTATTTGCTACATATTTTAACTCATTTTCTTTCTGTTTTTTTTACTCTATAAATAAACTTTAACATTTCGAATGGTCCTATAAATAACTCGCGTAATTGTGCGTTTATCCTAGCATCAGTATATAACTCAACTTCGTCTAGTAACCGGCGAAATGCGATATTTTTTATTAACGATAGTCTTCAGTTCTGTGCTTGCGTTTGAAAAAGATGTTACATTCACAGTTCAGCCCGGCCACACGGACTGTTTCTTCCAGAAAGTTAAGCCCAATGAAGTTATCGACATTGAATACCAGGTAAACTTTGTAAAAAAATCTTACAAAACCTAACCTAAACCTTTCGTTTTGTTTCCAAAAAATAACCTTTTGAAAGAAAATAATACGTTATAGGGAAGCGATGATTTTATTATAATTAAACAGTATACATTTGCACTGTAATTATTTTTATGATTGAAATATATCATCAGTAATCTTTGTTTATAATATTATTTGTATGGATCTTCGATTTGGAGGGGGTGTTGGGGGCAGAGGGGGCAAAGTGCTACCCCCCGTCCAACCCCCACGGCGCGGAACCCCATGGTTGGAGATATCCATGGTTAAAAGTTGGAATGAAATTACTATGAAATAAAGGAGCAGTGTCATAGCAGATGTCGAAAGGTGCCACTGTGTCAATATTTATTACCTTTACCTCACCTATACCACACCACCATCATCACACCACAATCTCAAGGTACCCAAAATGTCAAGGTCACTTAAACCAAATCGGAGCACCCCACTATCCACGTGGTCTTGTCTGTCCTACCCCTAAAGAGCAAATCCGAAAACGGAGGCGCAGACGGAGGGCAGTGCTTTGTCACGCAGGGGCGGAAGGTTTGTTCTTCCGCAGCGCCGGAGCTACCCAGATCCAACAGCTTTACTGCTGAGGTTGAAGGCTCACAGAGTAATTCCGACTATTCGGAGGTTTCGTCAGCTCAGGGGCGACGAAGTGCCCCCTCTCCCCTCGCCCCCTCCCCCTTCAAATTTTGCTATATTCCCTTATTTCATAGTAATTCCATACAAACTTTAACCATGGATATCTCCATAACCATGGAGTTCCGCGCCATGGTGGTTGGACTGGGGGAAGCCCTCTCCCCCCTCCCCCCCATACCAAAAATCGACGTAACATAAAGTAAAGATGTACCTGTGGCCTGTGGGTATATTTATATCGTCGGGTGACAAGCAAAAGTCACTAAGTACCACCACAAGTTCATAGCCATAGTGAACCATATTACTACTAAGAGAAGGTCGATTTTTGTTTAATTTTTTTTTTGTAATTAGTGACTTGCTTGTCACCTGACGATTTATATTAGGCTGAATTTGAAACATGTTGAAAGTGGTGTCAGATTGTAGACCCAATGCGGCTACATTGGATGATTTAAGTCCCAAAATTTTAGGTATTTCCTTAAAGTAATAAATGAACAATATTCTTTATAGCCCCATTAAAATGGCCTACCTTGGCCTTATCAGCTGCCATTAGCCACATGTTTGTAATTACTGTTATCAGTAAGTTATAGATAATTAAATGTGTATGTTAGCATAGAGAAATATAGTAAGACAAGAGTGCTCACTCCATACATCAGTTTTGGCACCAATACTCCAGTAAAGATACGGTTACGTTAAACATTAATTAGTAATAGGCAATTTTTTTTTTATTCCTGGTCTTTAGATCATTTTAAGATACTTTATTTTCGAATCCAACCAACTTTCTCTCCGGAAGTAGGTAAAAAAAAATAGTTTAAAAAAAGAGCCGTTCTTGTTTGTTAAAAATAGTAATAGTATTTTTAGTTCGTAAACGTGACGAAAATAATATTTATAATGAGTCGACAATGGAATCAGTCAAAATACTTACACGGAAAATAACTAATTCAATAAATGGCGGGGCCTCACGGATATACCTCGTAACTTGATGTAAAAAAAAAGTAATAATTAGGTCTTTGATTGAATTACCATAGAACTACCTCATTAAGCTATTTATCTGAGAATCCGACATCAATATTATTTGTATCACTTGTATATATATTTACGCCTTAAACATGCTAGAAAAAATGGTTATAGATATAATTTCTTGCAGACTTTGTTCTGATAACGTTCAAAGTGATATTCAATACATAATCACACAAAAATATGGTCAATGTAATAAATATGTGCATTTTAACAAATTCGCTAAATGAAACTACCAAGTTTGAACTCTTTGCGCTAATGCTAAGGATTACATTTCCTTGCGGCGCGCGGGGACAGTTTCAATGCGGGCGGTGGCGAGAGTTCGTGCCAAGGACGCGTGGATAGTATGTAGGTAAGTATGTACTTACCTACACGTTGCTACAAGTGACAGGCCAATTCGAACGTGCGCTGGCGTTTCGCTCGCACCAAATATTTGTGCGGCTAAGTCTGAGCAAAATGAACGCGCGCGTGAATGATAGCTGATTAAAAATAACTGATATCATTTCCAATATTATTTTAATATTGGTTCATGTTCAAATTATATTCGTAATTATATACGTCAATTATGACCCACTACAAAAATAAAATTCTTATTTAATTTCAGAATGGCATAGTGTGGAGTGGCATTATAAAAGGAATACTTATTATCGTAGTCATTTGACAGTTTTGGTGACACTTTCACATTCTGTCACAGCGAAATGTGTAGGCCCACTCTTTAATTTGATATTGAAGTCTATCCAACAACTTTGTCAGTAGAAAAAGGCGCGAAATTCAAATTTTTTATGAGACCCTTCGCGCCTATTTAAGCGTCTGTAGACTTTTTTTTTTTCAATAAACGTATTATATTGACTATTTCGTGCTCTTTCTATTCATAGTTTACGTTCCTAAGTTCCATAATAAGTATAACATAGTATAATAAGAGTCGACGTCAAATATATGTTTACACTTTTGCACCTTACTCCTTTGTAATAAGGCGAAAAATACGGCTTTAAAATGACAGCGTTTTACACAGCGAAAACGATATCTCTTTCTCGCTCTTACTTATCGGTGCGTCGCACAATGACCTTGGTGCGGTGCGATAGTGTGTTACCACTATTAAGTTCCGAATATGGTAAGTTATTTAATTAGCGTTTTATTTTTGTGTAAAAACTGTCATTTTAAAGCCGTATTTTTCGCCTTATTACAAAGGAGTAAGGTGCAAAAGTGTAAACATATATTTGACGTGGACTCATATTATACTAATACGAGAAAGCGATATCTCTTTCTCGCTCTTACTTATCGGTGCATCGCACAGTGACCTTGGTGCGGTGCGATAGTGTGTTACCACTTTAAAAATAATATTGAGAGTGGCAACACTGTCGTAGGGGGCTATTCATAAATTACGTCATTTCAAATGTGGGGGGGGGGGGCGGGTCTGGACATCGGATGATGGTAGCATGACGCAGGAGGAAACGGTGTCATTCGAAGCATTATTTTTGGATGATTTTAAGGGGGGGGGGGGGGCAAAAATAGATGACGTCATTTATGGACAGCCCCTAGGTCGTATTGTCTTTTTCTAGCATATACGTCCCTCTCTCCCCCACACTCCTACCACACAGGCAGGTTGCTTTGTCAGTTATACAAGACAAATTTTCAAGTCATTTTCTCAAAATTATACATATTTGCACCATGCAGGATTAAAACTTTAGGTTCAGAATAGAGATGCACCGGATATTCGGTTACTATCCGGTATCCTATCTCGCCCTTATTTTAATATCCGGCCGGATACCGGATAGTAACTATACTTGATATCGGAATATAATCGTACTCGATTATTATTTTAAAACAGTTTAAACGTTCCATTCACTAGCTCGCGCACTAATTTCGTACCTATATGACCTACCTATATGATACCTATATGAGTCCGCGTGAAAGTTCATTACGAAACAGGTCAAAACTTCTACAATGCGCACCTGAAAAACCGGAATGTAGGTATATTTCCGCCGGCCGAATACCGAATATTTGGCCTATGGTCAGGCCGTACATCCGGTATCCTGTATGCGGCCAAACAACTATCCGTTGCATCTGCAGTTCCGAATATGATAAGTTATTTAATTAGCGTTTTATTTTTGTGTAAATGTTGTCATTAAACAGCTGTACCGATATTCGGAACCTAAGAATAATATTGAAACATGTTTGTTATCGCCTGGTGATGGGAAGACGCCAAACCAATGTGATTATACATATCCTATGATATACTTATTATGTGTATGTAATATTATTATATTATGAGTGTTACTTAATTATGTAGTACGTACACCCTTTATTGTAACACCTGTGAGGAGAGAGATATTTAGTAAAGTATACAATTTGATAGGTACATTTTGTAAAATTAACATTTATTTTATTTATTTCAAATAACAAATTGCACCTTACAGCTAATGCCAAAGCGGCACAAATTGGAACACATTAACAACATAAAGCATTTTTAACATTATTTATAACAATACAATATACAGCTAAGACACATGTATTCATTATGGTATGGTACTCTTAGGCATCTCTCCTTCTAATATCCTCTTGCACTTTCACATCACTATTCCGGATCGTTTTTATTTGCTAGATAAGTAATTTAACGGACAACTATAGTACATTGTAGGAGAGGACGAAAACCCGCTAAAAGATGGACGAGTGAGTTTGAGGGCCGACACGTTAGTGGAGGCCCTCGAATAATACGAGTCCATCTTTAGCGTTTCCGGCCGAGGCATTACATAGTGCTTTTCAAGACTACTGCGAGGAAATAAGAAAACATTTGCATAACTATAAGTAAGTGCCCGCGATTTCTCTGGTAGAAAATTACTAGCCACTGCCTGTGCTGTCTCTTGAATTTTTGGCGTCAGCGTAAGAATATAATTTTTAATACAGTTGCTCAAAAAGTGCTACTTTACGTAGCTGTTTAGCGTGCGGAAAGTTGGTTATCTCGAACTAGTGCTTTTTACTTTTCCAATTTTTTTTAATTTATACTTGTTCCAATTCACGACTACTTATTGATGAGTGTTAATATTAGTTTCCTTTAAACGTCGTAATCAGCAGAAAAACCTACTGTTAATGTAAGAATGTGAAAAATATACATATTTCATATTTTAATACTTACCTCTTCATCATTATAACACGTTTATTTTTTAATATTGAATATTGAAAATTCCGTTCTTAATAAGTTGTCTGAATGGAACGGAATAGCTGCCAAACGCCCATAGATATAATATACTTAAAGACGACGTCTAAGCGAGCTGTCACTGTTACCACTTTGGTTTAGTGTACGATTAACAATATTTTACTTATTTTTTCGCAACTGTATTAAAAAATGTCGTTCGATACACGTGCGGAAATGTCATTCTTAGTCATTCTTTGTCAGTCAGTAATGACATACCTTCCGCACTAGCATCGAAATGTACTATTTCTTCACTAGAAGAACTCATTTTTATAGCGAGCGTAGATACGTGTTTCTTATATTTTATAGTACTATCCAATTCAGTGAGAATTTTCCGATCCCGCCTTTTTTTACTTTTTTATCACATTTAAGAGGCGTTTTTCTGTTGTTTGCTTCAAACCGACTCTAAACTTAGAAGCGTTTTTGCTAAAAAACCACAAACAGCTACAAAAGTAAAAAACGCCTTAAGCGTGAATCGAATGAACTGACTGAATGAATGAATAGTTTGACATTTCGTTTTTTTTTAAACAAGAAATTGGTCCTATTAATAACCTAAATTTATTTTTGAAGGAAAAAGTTGCGCCATAAAAGACCTTTTATTGATTTTTATGTTTTAAATTATATTCATTGCTGTAGCAAACTGTCACCAATGACAGATGATGATAACAATGAAACATTGTAGTAGTGGTGGTTCAGGTGCTACAGCTATTGCCTACTTTCCAGCTTGGTTTTAGACCATCTATTGCCACATTTCCGAACAGTGGCGTGAAAAATTTAATTATTTATTTCGAACAGCATAAGCTGTTAGAAACTGTTTTTCACCACACCAGCTCGGAAAGGCTTACTTTGCACTTACAAAAACTGAGAGCAAAGTTACATTTTATTCACAAGTGAGGCAAAGTAATCAAATTCAAATTATGAGTTGTTTTCTTATGTTTGCTGGTAGAATTGACTTTTAAATCATGATTTTGGATGATAAATATTTAATAACATTCATTTGTATTTGATTTTGTTTGATATTTTTACATTTAATATTTGCTTCGGGTTGGTGTGGTGAAACATTTTGTGTTTCACTTGGGGCAAATTTTGTTTAACCCTCGTGCTTTGAAACCCACGCAACGCTCAAGATTCCATGTTTCGAATCTTGCTTGCTCAAGTATCAATATTAGCACGAGCGGTTAAACAACAACTTTGCCCCCTTGTAAAATAAATAAATATTTCAATATAGTCAGCTAAACTGAGGTACAAATTCAAAAACTCACCAGCAGTTTAGCTTCACGACCTTCTAGATGGAAAAACAGCAAGCCAATGATTTGAAAATTTGCCTTGTATAACTGACAAAGCAACCTGCCTGTGTGGTGGGAGTGTAGGAGCGAGGGACGTATATGCTAGAAAAGGGCAATACGACCTACGACAGTGTTGCCACTCTCAATTAGAGATGCAATGGATAGTTGTTTGGTCGGATACCGGATATTCGGCCTGATATTCGGTATCCGACCGCCGAATATTCGGCCGGCGGAACAATAAAAAAAAAATCATTTTGTTTCAGACCTTGGTCCATACACTTACACCAAACAACTAATTAACTACAAACTAAATTTAACAATACCGACATTTCGGTTTTTAGGTGCGCATTGTGCAGGTTTTAACCTGTTTCGTGGTGAACGTTGGCGCGGACTCATTTCTATGTTCGAAATGAGTAGGTACCTACGCGTGCAAGTGAGTAGATGTTTAAATTGTTTTGAAATAATAAACGAGTAATGTACAATATGACCGTGACTGTTTCTTAAATCCAATTTGTTTACTCTGAAATCAAGCAAAGTTACTATCCGCTATCCGGCCGGGTATATTATTCTGAGGTTCCAAATATCGGTACAGTTATTAAATTGTTGCTTAATTTGGAGATTGACCCCAATTTCATTTCTGATCAAATCCGTCGATTTGATCATCCCGTCTGGGCTTCACTTAACAGCCGTATCACATTACCGCGCCGTTCAGGGTCACGGTGCGCCAAACCATAGCCTGATGTCATGTAGGTATGTATAATGTACTTAGTCCAAAATTATGTTATTTACTAATTATGTTATTTATATGCATTAAACGTTAAATCTGAACCAATTCGATTACTATTCTATAGTGAAACACATTCAGCTTGACTAGAAAAAGCGCGGCAAATTTAAAATATGTATAAGTAAAAAGCATTTAAGGTTTCAATAGCGCTCAGAAACCTGACTTTTATCTCGATATCGTAATTTTCTAGCGACAAATCCATTATCTATACAAAACTGTCGTAAAAATGTTATCGCTTGTATATCGTGGTACAGGATAGGATGGAGCCATATACTTTACTACTTGCTTGCAAGTATCGTAATGAAACAGTCCTAAGTAGTTAAATACGCGCAATGTATTTTTATGTCATAAATAATGTATTTATTTAATGTTAATTTAGTATTAATTATAGTATGTATATTGTTCTATCCACAAATATGAATAATTGTAGTTTGTTTACCAATAAAACATAATTTATACGGCCACAAATAAAATATTAAATGCTTCTAAAGTCTGTTTGGTTATTTCTACATGGAAACGAAGTCATTTCAAATTATAAAAACATTAACTGAACACCTTATTGCCGCCTGCAGTCACCGCTCGCCGCTCAGTTATCCGCTGACGTTAATACCACGGCCTTACGTTTTATGACAGGACTCTGAATCGCGTCAGGGGAGCGACACGGTTCGGGTGCGCTTGCGTTTAGTCGAGTTTTGGAATATTACTGCAAATTTTTGTTGTTTGTTAATTTGTTGGTTATTGTTGTTTGTTAATTTGTTGGTTATGGTGTCGACTTTTATTGCCCTAGTCGCCAAATGATGTTACTAGTGAAATTTTAACCGACACCACACGGTAAAAATAAGTTTAACAATAATTACTTAATTAAAAATCGAATAAAAACGGTATTTCTAATACTTAACTTATATTTTTTGCTATTCAATTAAAGAGTACTAACAAAATCCTAACTCAATTAATTAGTGCAAATATTTTAAGGTTTGCGATTCCTGCTCGGCCTTGCGTCGCAAGGTGCCCGGTACCACTGTATTGCAGCAATAACTAGAAATGCTTACTTTGGGGAACATTAGCAACTGTCATTTTTGATAATTACATTTTAGTGGTGAGGGGTGGTACTTAAATGACCGCTATTGAAACCTTAAATGGTTTAAACTTATAGGCGCGAAGATTTGAAATCCCTAAGAAAATTTTAATTTCGCGTCTTTTTCTGCTATCAAATTGGGTGTGTTTCAGTATAATAGCCCTATATAGTTGGCCTATTATTGTATTAAATTTAACGCGCACGCAAAGACGGAAAGCCTGCAATTACGTAAAATTTACTTTCTTATTTACAGCACTCTTGCCCAGATTAAAGCTGATAATTAGTTCGAATCTAGTCTCCCATATTTTTTACGTTCACTGGTACATATGTCTTGACCGAGTAAATATACTAAATACTTTTTTAAATATTCGCGCTCGGGGCGATGGAAGTTTCATCGTTCCGTCGCCCCGCTCCATGCAACGACCAATCGCGTCAGCTCGCTGGCTCGTGCGCGGCAACTTTAAAGCAACGATAACGTTATTGATGGTTTTTTGTGTTACGAATCATATTTCAAGCCGATTTTTACAGTATACGACAAAAGAGAACTCATAATGAAAATCCCATATGATATTGATCTATTACCATTTTTAACCAGGCAATTAATGCACAACCCCATAAAACCCACCATACGGTATTATTTAGTGTACGATTAAATTGCAACGCTTGTACTTATTATAATTTGGAAATAATGAGAGAAAAAATAGCCTATTACCATTTTTGAGGACGGAAATATACTGAATTTAATAATAACCGTAGGTTACTTACTTTAAATGTAGGATACATAATTATTTTTTGTATGATTCATGCTTAATGTCATAAAGCAAATATTTCTCTATGAGTATAAATTTAAAAAATGTTATAAATATTTTTTACAAATTTTCTGTGAATTTTTATATTTTTACATTTTTTTTTAAATACCTAAATGTAATATATTTATTTGGATTATGTGTCGACGTAATCACTAGATTTATTATCTGTCCCATACACCGAATTAATCAGCTATTACTAATTATTTCCATTCCGTCATACTAGCCGAGCGTACCTTTCCTGGCCTACAAACAGACTAATATTTTCATAGTCGACATCCAGCATTGAGTCTTATATTGTTAAGCATTAGCCTTTCCGGTCGGTGCTACATCTATTGTCACTTGACATTACTACTACTGCTACTTAGCAGTACTGATAATTCCGCTACTCGATGCTAGATGTCGACTATGAAAATATTAGTCGTTTTGGTACCAAAACTGATGTACGGAGTGAGCAATCTATGTATTTTTTTCTCTATGATGTTAGTGATTGGTTAGATTGACAACTGGCTTAACTGTAATGAAGTGTAATGGGCTTACTTAGAAGATTTGGGGAAGCCTTTGCCAAAAGGCACACAGAATCGGTTATCATAGATTAAGAGCGCTCTTACAAGAAAAGTCGAAATAACGCAAAATTGATGATACTAGTCGACGAAATTCAGGACTTTGTGCTCATTATTAGAAACAATGAGTACTTGTTCCAGTAAAAGCGTCTTCTTATCTTTTTAAATATCGTTGTAATTATTAAAAAAAGGACTTATTAAATTAGTAATGATTTTTTTTCTGATGGTCGTTTCCGAAAAACCCCGTGAAGCACTGAATGGCAAGCTCTTATTTGGAAATGTTGAGAAGTTTACTCTGCTAAACCTGGCTATTTTGTATTACTAATACCCTGTACTTTAGGCATATCAAACGATATTTTTCCTACACACCTTTGAGAAAGAGAAAATCAAAGTAAAACGAACTCAATTTTCTCTCCGAAACAAGTGTCAATTCCTACAAAAATCTACTTAATATCGAAGTCATTTTCATACTCAAGCAATCTGCAACGTTTGCTTATACTGTTGGTATACATTAGTGTTTATGAAATTCTACTATAATTTTTTGGCAATTTTTTGAAAACTACTCTATATTACCGATGACGCGCGCTGCGCCAGCTCAGTGCCGCGGCAGAGCTTGTAGAGGCAGGACGTGTGTCGGTCGGCTCCGCACATTTTCAACGGCGACAACGAGATTTTTTATCATTGTGTGCGGCGGGCGCCGTGTAAAACGCTATACTGTGTGCGTGTAAACCGCAACGAGAGACTTTGATCCTAGCACTGTTTTTATAGTATTATAATTTATAATGGTACAGTTTAATAAACCACCGGACAGGATTAAAAATATTTGAAACGACCTGACATTCTATATGTATTAATTTTGACTCAAGATAGTACTCAGGGTCTGATGATGGAGCCGGAAGGTGGTCACCGGTACCAATCAACCATGCAACTAAACCACTTCGTGTTTAGGCTCGTTTTATTCATCTCAACAAGATCTTTGACACAAGATAGTACTCATGGTCTGATGATGGAGCCGGAAGGTGGTCACCGGTACCAATCAACTATGCAACTAAACCAATTCGTGTTTGGGCTCGTTTGATTCGTCTCAACAAGATCTTTGACACAAGATAGTACTCAGGGTCTGATGATGGAGCCGGAAGGTGGTCACCGGTACCAATCAACCATGCAACTAAACCACTTCGTGTTTAGGCTCGTTTTATTCATCTCAACAAGATCTTTGACACAAGATAGTACTCAGGGTCTGATGATGGAGCCGGAAGGTGGTCACCGGTACCAATCAACCATGCAACTAAACCACTTCGTGTTTGGGCTCGTTTGATTCGTCTCAACAAGATCTTTGACACAAGATAGTACTCAAGGTCTAATGATGGAGCCGGAATGTGGTCACCGGTACCAATCAACCATGCAACTAAACCACTTCGTGTTTGGGCTCGTTTGATTCGTCTCAACAAGATCTTTGACACAAGATAGTACTCAGGGTCTGATGATGGAGCCGGAAAGTGGTCACCGGTACCAATCAACCATGCAACTAAACCACTTCGTGCTTGGGCTCGTTCGATTCGTCGCAACAAGATCTTTGACAAAAGTTAGTACTCAGAGTCTGATGATGGAGCTGGACTGTGGCCACGGGTACCAGTCTACCATGTAACTGAACCACTTCGTGTTTGGGCTCGTTTGATTCGTCGCAACAAGATCTTTGACACAAGATACTACTCAGGGTCTGATGATGGAGCTCGAAGGTGGCGACGAGTACTAGTCTATCACGTAACTGAACCACTTCGTGTTTGGGCTCCGTGTTTGGGCTTCGTGTTTGGGCATCGTGTTTGGGCTTCGTGTTTAGTGTATCACCTAGTGTCAAAGATCTTGTTGAGACGAATCAAACGAGCCTAAACACGATGTGGTTTAGTTGCATGGTTGATTGGTAATGGTGACCACCTTCCAGCCCCATCATCAGACCCTGAGTACTGTCTTGTGTCAAAGATCTTGTTGAGACGAATCAAACGAGCCCAAACACGAAGTTGTTTAGTTACACGATAGACTGGTACCCGTGGCCACCTTCCAGCTCCATCATCAGACCCTGTGTATCTTCAGTGTCAAAGATCTTGTTGAGACGAATCAAACGAGCCCAAACACGAAGTGGTTTAGTTACATGATAGACTGGTACCCGTGGCCACCTTCCAGCTCCATCATCAGACCCTGTGTATCTTCAGTGTCAAAGATCTTGTTGAGACGAATCAAACGAGCCTAATCATGTTACTACATGGTTGATTGGTATCCGTGACCACCTTAATCATCATCATTATCATCAGATCCTCAATACTAGTTCGTTTTTAAACCCTCGTTGATACAAACTTTACAACCTATAGGTACCAAATGCTATGACGAAACATGTAAATAAGCGAGTACCTATAATTTATTTCGAGTAATACTTTTACCTTCATAAGTACGAGTATGGGGCTATTCATAAATTACGTCGTTTCAAATGGAAGGAGGGGGGGGGGGGGGGGGGTCTGGACATCGGATGATGGTAGTATGACGTAGGAGGAAACAGAGTCATCCGAAGCATGATTTTTGGATGATTTGAGGGATGGGGGGGTCAAAAATCGTCAAAAATAGATGAAAAATTAATTTATGAACACTGCACACACTTACATTTGCACTGCATTTAGTATTTTCGTACTTACCAAATAACAGTTTTAGGACTTTAAAAGTTAAGCACAGTTAGTGTTGTTATGGTTGATTTCAATATGCTTCGCGAAGGATCAAGAATGTTTAATCCATCATTGTAGTGCGAGTGTGGTAGAAGGGATCGGCATACTAAGCTCGCACGGCCTGCCGCAGCGCGTAAAATACCTAAACTCGCTCAACGCCGAAATGTAATAGCGCTCTTAAGGAAAACCGTAGATATAGTATAAAAAAAATGTATTTCTGATATAAGGCTATAAAATATAAAATAATTAATATCTACTAACAGTGGCGGATGTGCAGTGTTGGCCGCTCTAGCCCCAGGCCCTGTAGTAACTACTAAGATAAGATAAGATAAAAGATAAGATATATTTATTTCATTATAAAATACATTATAAATTTGCCTTAAATCAAACCTAAAACGCATTACTACACAGTTCTATACAATGAAGAATTAAGTTTCAACAAATACTACTAATTATTGTGGTCAAATTCATAATTTATTGTTTGAATTAATATCAAATTCGGAATAGTCATTAGTCATGTACTCTTTAACGCTGTACAATGTGCGAGACAACAGAAGTGTTTTCACTCGTAAACGGAATAAACTTTCGCTTTCTATATTTTTAATATTGTATGGTAACTTATTATAGAGTTCACATCCCATAGGGTCGGGTAAGCGCCTACTCATCTTCAACCTATATTTAGTTGGTATAATATCCAGAGATCGTTTGGTTTGGCGGGGATTACATTGTGATCGTAGCTTAAACTGTTTAATGTACTAGCCGCCCCTTTCTCAGCATCCATCTATAGACTGCCACTTTGCTGCCAACCCTAATATCTTGCCGCTCTAGGCGAGGGCCAGGGCCTACTGGGCCTTTGGGCTAATCTGCCACTGTCTACTAAACCAGAAACCTTCATTACCTTGGCAACATTTTTTTTCCGCTAAATTGCCTAAAGGTTGACTGGAGATCCCTTATAGGGATAAGTTCGCCTTTCTATTTTTATTTTTAACCTTTTGAACGCCAAAACGGCGCATCCATTTGCCGTGCCGTGCGTAAAATTTAGTTTTGTGAATAAATAATGCCAACCTAACGTGGGGTGTTTTTCAGTAGATGTTCATCAAAAAACGATCGACGTCAAATGTCGTCTTTTTCGTCGTCGTCACGATTTTGCGTTGACGCCAATTGCCGTCTGTGGCGTTCAAAAGGTTAAACGGTTTACATACATATCATATATGAATATGAATGAATGAATGATATGAATATGAATGAATGAATGATATGAATATGAATGAATGAATGATATGAATGATATCATTTTTATTTTATCAGGTGATAGATGCGACACATGGCGAGCTGGATATCTCATTCCAACTGGCGGATGCAGTCGGCCGGGTGCTGGTGGCCGACTATAAGAAGCCGGAGAATAGTCACCGACACACTGCCACCGTGGAGGGTGACTATAGATTCTGCTTCGACAATAGCTTCAGCACATTCAGCACCAAAACTGTGAGTACACCATCATATATGTCTCACTCTTAGAGCATTTAATGGACTGGAGTGGCCATTGAGATTTTACCCCTCTGCCGGAAAACTTGCATAATTGTGCAAACTTTTGTATGGACTGACATGGCTATCTCTATTGATAGGTGAACACCGCATGGAAATCCGTTCAGTAGTTTTTGAGTTTATCGCGAACATACAATCAGACAGACGCGGCGGGGGACTATGTTTTATAAGATGTACATATGATATAGATATACATGTACAGGCCAGATACATGGTAGTATATATCCATACTAATATTATAAAGGCGAAGGTGTGTCTGTCTGTCTGTCTGTTGCCTCTTCACGCTTAAGCCGCTGAACCGATTTAGTTGAAATTTGGTATAGAGATAGTTTGAGTCCCGGGGAAGGACATAGGATAGTTTTTATATCGGAAATCATCCCTGAAGAACTCTCTTCTCTCGCAAAGGGGGGTGGAATTGAAAGAGTTAATGAATTGCCTAATAATTGAAGTAAGCAATGCGCGAATTGAATGATTGCTATGAGCATTATTCAGGCGCCATACCTACTTTAGCTGCTGTCACTAATTCTACGCAGACGAAGTCGCGGGCAAAAGCTAGTAAATCATAAACTAAGAAAATAGATATACTTAGTGATTTAATTTACCATAACTTTCGCTGGATACTGGAAGAATTTTCATTTTCCTTCGTTTCCAATTGGACGTGCATTACTGTATGGGAATACCTTATAGATAAGGTATGACGACCGGTCTGGCCTAGTGGGTAGTCACCCTGCCTATGAAGCCGATGGTCCCGGGTTCGAATCCTGGTAAGGGCATTTATTTGTATGATGATACAGATATTTGTTCCTGAGTCATGGTTGTTTTCTATGTATTTAAGTATTTATATATTATATATATCGTTGTCTGAGTACCCACAACACAAGCTTTCTTGAGCTTACCGTGGGGCTTAGTCAATTTGTGTGAAAATGTCCTTAATATTTATTTATTTATTAAAAAAAAAAAAAAAAAAAAAAAAAAAAAAACAACGTCAAACTTTTATGAAATTATGATGATGTTTTGAGATTGTCTGGAATCGCTCTTTTAGCGATAAGACCGCCTGTTGTCTGCCTCTACATTTAATAAATTGTTCTTTTCTTTGTATCTTTTACTGACGTGTGCCAATAAAGAGTATTCTATCTATCTATCTGTCTATCTTTGCTATCAAAATCGCTGCCGATTTATTTATTTAGAAATTTAAATCAGGCAACAAGGCCCATATTACAAATACCTTACAGACTAACATACGTATGTATTTTATAAACTTAAAACTAAACACTAACTATTTAGTCGACAAAACGGCGTGGCTCCGTTGCATCGGCTGCTCTTGTGTCGGATTCGGCTGTTTGCCCCGGAACCTACGAAACACTACTAACTCTAGTAAAAAACTAACACTAGACTAGCTATCATTTATTTTAAATACAGTCAAAAAATACAAACTAAAATTAAAAATAAAATTATAAATAGAAAATTTAGCCCCAAATCGCCGTCTATTGGCAGCGTGCCCAGAAGGCTGGCAGCATTGCCACGTTGCTGATCCGCTGCGCTAGACTAGCTTGTTATATATAACTCTAGTAAAGAATTGGGATCGTTTCCAGGTATTCTTCGACCTGATGACCACGAGCGACGACGCGCCCGAACACGACTACGACGAGGACAAGGAGATGGAGCTCGGTGAGTCACGCAGCGTCATCTACTGCGGCCGCTACTCATAAAAGACTGGCCTGGTCTGGCCTAGTGGGTAGTGGCCCTGCCTGTGAAGCCTGCCTGGGTTCGAATCCCAGTAAGGGCAGAGTAAAGGCAGAGCAGTATATCGTTGTCTGAACCCACAACACAAGCCTTCTTGAGCTTACTGTGGGGCTTGCTCAATCTGGCGGCTTAGCACGGTCGCGTTTTTATCCCTTGTCACCATGCCTGTCACGTTCTAACAAGTATGTAAGTGCGAAAGGGACGCGCATAGTGATAGTCGATAAAAATGGAACCGTGCTGAGCCCGCTGGGTATGAATGTCCTATAATATTTATTTATTTATAAAAAGCCTATAAATTATTTTTCACCACACCAGCACGGAAAGGCTTACTTTGCATTTCATTAACTGATAGCAAAGTTGCATTTTATTCACATGTGAGGCAAAGATCGAATACAAATTTTGAGTTGTTTTCTTATGTTTGTTGGTAGAATTGACTTTTAAATGATGTTATGGATGATAAATATTTAATAACATTCATTTCGATTTGATTTGGTTTGATTTTGTTTGAAATTTTACATTTAATATTTGCTTCGGGTTGGTGTGGTGAAAAATTTTGTGTTTCACTCTGGGGCAAATGATGTTTAACCCTCGTGCTTTGAAACCCTCGCAACGCTCAAGATTCCATTTTTCGAACCACTCGCTACGCTCGTGGTTCAATTTTGGAATCTTTCGCTTGCTCAGGTATCAATATTAGCACGAGCGGTTAAACAACAACTTTGCCCCCGAGTGAAACAAATAACTATTTTCTGGGGAGGGGTTGACGGGTCCCTGGTATGGATGTCCTATGATATCACAGAATAAATAATAGTACTACCGTACAGAAAGGACACTTCCTACAAACCCGGAGTTTGACAGCGGTTCAGGGTCGAATCATGCTATCCCTTTATATGGCACTATCCCTTTCGGCTATTTAGGGTTGTCAAAATTCAAGTGTCTATCTTATCTGTGGTCGTGCACGCAAAAGGAAGTCGAGTGGTGTCAACCCTAATAATTGCTCGGAGCAATGCTGAGCCGAACGGAGCCGAGTTCGACCGAAGTCAGGAGTGTCTCCCGACTGATGATATTTATTATCTAATCCCTCTTTTAGGCAACTCGCTGGAGTCGTACATAATGAAAGTTCGCGACATCTCGGAGTCCATAACCCGCGTTAAGGACAACGTGGGTGCGGCGCGGAGGTTACAAGAAGCGCACTCGGCGAGGGAAGCGAGGGACAGAAATGTAGCTGAGGAAATGAATGCCAGGTAGGTGTAGAATAATCTAGATAAAATCACAGACATATTCGCAGACAAGTGGCCGTCCCTACAACGTAGTATCAGGATTTTTTTAAACTCTATCTATGTTATTTAATATCAGATTCTTTTTTTTATCTCTATGTAACTTAGTAATACATAATATGTATGTTCAATTATAAAGATAAGTGTGTAATACAATAAGTGTACCTACTAATTTTATGATACTGACAACATATGTACCTATTAACAGTATAAGTGCCTTGGCTGGAGCTGTAAACTTATACATAGTGTTTGAATAAAGAATAAAGAATAAATAGAGACATTTTAAGACCCATCAACGTGCGCACTAGCGCCACTGCAAATTAATTGTGATTATTTAAATTTAACGAAAGATATTTAAAAAAGTGGGCCGCTACGTACTGTATTGTGTATTTAAGTACCTTTTGAATACATCAAACTAGTTTTTATGTTGCTGGATTCGTCGAACTAGGACCTCAAAACAAAAACGGCCGTTTTAACTTTGGACGCATAGATTAACGAATCCAGCAACATAAAAACTAGCTTGATGTATTTCTTAAATACCTGTCGTTAAATTTAAATAATCACGATTAATTAGCAGTGGCGCTAGTGTGCACGTTGATGGGCTCTTAAGACGAAACAGGAGCTGAGTTTTAAATATTTTAGGTAAATATACCCGTCTCGCTAACGGAAGCGGCACCTAAAAGTAGTGCGATAAGGACAAGGCGAAAAATCCTGCGTAAAAATCTCAAAAATCGAGGTTTCGTACTCCTCTGTTTCCTCCTCCAATACTTAACCAATCGTAACCAAATTTGGATTTCTAAATGATTATGAAATTATCTGTGTCGGACCGTTTTGCTTTTTTGGCTAATTGATATCAGTTTTGAATGCCACGCCTCTCATTGCGGCATAGTCAATTAGGCCATTTTGGCCATTTTTGAAGGGCTCTAGCGCCTTAAAAAACAAAAATATCAAAAAAAGCAAACCGGTCCGACACAGATATTGACAATATTAATCTGTGTTGAAAAAATCATTGCTCTAGCACGGAGGAAAACGAGGAGTACGTTTGTATGGAGAAACGACCACTCCCGTTGGCTCTTAATAAGGAAAGAGTGCTAACTCCATACATCAGTTTTCTTACCAAAATGCGAGTTATTTCATAGTCGACATCTAGCGTCAAGTAGTGGAATTATCTAATTATCTATCGCCTCGGGGCACGTCTGCACTGGCCGTTTTGTGCGCGAGGAAATTGCCTCGCGCGTATGCTCGCTCTGTGTGGACCGGGCTAATAACTTGCAATACAATACAGATACTTGCATACAGAAAACAATAACTTAAGTAGAGGTGAACAGCAGTCGCTCGCACACCACAATCCTGGAAACTCCATAGGGGGCTGTTCATATATTACGTCATCTATTTTTGACGATTTTAGACCCCCCCCCCCCCCCTAAAATCATTTTGTGTTTCAGTGAATCAATGATGTAATTACAAAATATGCGTTTTTAGCTTATTAGGCCGCCTTTTAATACACGCCGCGCCGCGCTTCTAGTGTTTCGCAACCAGGCCCCAATTTCACCACGGTGACAGGTGCGACAATTGTAAAATCACTGTTGCTGACGTCACAGGCATCCATGGGCTACGGTTACCACTTACCATCGGGCGGCCCGTATTCCTGTTTGCCACCGTCATAGTTTTATTAAAAAAAACTTTATTATATCGGAAAAAAAAAGATATTTCTTTTGCGAAGTTTCTGACAATTGTCAAGATTTAGAAGAATTGTAGGTAATTCTTGACAGGTAATGAGTTATATGTCGGAATTTCGTGACAATTGTAGTGTTTCTTGTGACAATTGTCATAAACTTTGCAAGAGAAATATCTGTTTTTTTTTCGATATAATAAGGTTTTTTTTAAATAAAACAATGATGGTGGCAAACAGGAATACGGCCCGCCCGATGGTAAGCGGTAACCGTAGCCCATGGATGCCTGTGACGTCAGCAACAGTGATGTTTTACAATTGTCGCACCTGTCACCGTGGTGAAATTGGAGCCAGTTCGCAACAAATAGGTACATGACATGATGGTACAGCCAATGTCATTAGCTGTTTTTCCTTATAACTTAATTTATTATTGATTATAGTTTAGTAGGTATTTTTTTATAGCATTAACAGTTTATAGAAACACGAATTGCATTCCTTTTTTTACTCATTGAAGCACTTTTTAAAGACGCGAGAGATGATGTCATCTTGGGAATGCGGACTTTTAGCGGATATTAATAAATTATTTAACTACTTATTTTATTTTGTTGCAGAGTAATGACGTGGTCCATGTGGCAGATCGTGCTGATGATCGGAGTGGGGATCACGCAAGTGAGTTGAGCTTTGGTTTCATAGGAACGCGGTGCCGTCATATAGCGGCCGTAATACAGCGGTGAATGACGTCACTAGAACTAAAGAGAATAGAGGGTATGGGGGGGGGGGACTAGGCCTTATTAGGGGAATAAATCCTTTCTAATTAAAAAGTATATTAAGTATACCTACTAGAAATAAATCCTTTTATTTTGGCATATTTTAATTGTGAATATAATTTTCCAGGTCATTTTCGTGCGAAGTTTATTTGAAGACAAACATAGTCGCTTCAGGAAGCTCATCCCCAGCTTCAGCTCACAATGACACTAGTTACAACTCGCCCCAGTGTGTCACAACCCGCCCCAGTACGTAACAAGTCGCCCCGGTGCGTCACAACACGCCCCATGCGTCACGACCCGCCCCAGTACGTAACAACTCGCCCCAGTGCGTCACAACTCGCCCCGGTGCGTCACAAGCACAATTAGCACAACACATGGCATAATAACAACATTAGTGAACATTTATCCGAATAATACATTTATTTTTTCAAGTGAATTAGTTTACATATTAACTCACATTTATAGACGGGTCTAACGCGAATTTTATTAAATTACCTTGATTTAACGACGTTTCGACACAGGTTCCACTGGTCGTGGTCGCGGCTGACTGATGTCCCAGCAAAATGTCAAAACAGAGATTTGTGCAACTACCCACTAATACTACCTACTACCTATGTGTGTACTAATGTGAGTTAATATGTGTACAAAACGCGAAAGTTTAGAATATTGAATTAGTTTAGTTTAAAATCTTTAATGAATTGTAACTTTGTTTCGTTTTAATTATATAATAATAGTAGAAAATGTTCACAAGGCATACTCGCCGTAGTAACGTGTACAGTCACCTGCAATAATATATTACACAACGAAGTCCGCAAAAATATCTGACACGGTCTTATGTTTAGAGCCATAAGAGTGTGTCACATATTTTTGCGGCCTTCGAAGAGTGACATATTATTGCAGGTGACTGTACACCGGGTCTCCATTGTTTTCCATAAAGTTTTAAGTCATAATGTACTGTTTGTCCACATTTTCGTTGGTCATAATTTGGTTTTTCTCGCGTACTTTTCAGGATTGCCATAAAACAAGTCAATTATTACGATATTTTAGTAAAATGTGTTACTGCGATTTTGTTAGTTTCATGTTAAATAAGTGAGGTGATAAAAAACCAAAAATGCACAAATTATGTTAAAAAAACATACTTAGATATTAACATGATATGTGCAGTCAGCAGCAGAAGTTGGTAAGCGGGCGAGGTGTTCAAAATTACCTTGACACGCGCTTATTCTCTTAACAATAAGGTCGCGTCAAGATCATTTTGAACACCTCGCCCGCTTAGCAACTTCTGCTGCTGACTGTATGATTGAGTACCTAAGGGTAATTAATTTATTGAATTATGTTTATGTCATAGAGTAATAAGTAATAAAGCGTAGAGTGCTAACTCCATACATCAGTTTTGTTACCAAAACGCGAAGTTATTCCGCAGTCGACCTGGTGTCAAGTAGTGGAATTATCAGTACTGCTACTTGACAATAGATGTCGCGACGAACGAAAAGTCTTAATGCTCAACGATTTTCAGCTAATATTATAACCGTAGTAAATATACAGCCTAGCAAAAAAGAGTAGAAATTAAAAAGTGGCAGCACTGTAGTGTCGTCCCATTCAAATTATTTATATAAGAGAACGGGACGACAAGTGTTGCCACTTTTTAATTTCTACTCTTCTTTTGCCAGGTTGTAACTCCTTCTGCTTGTAATATTAGTTGTAAATTGTTGAGCACTTTTCGTCAGTCGCGACACTCGTGACATCTAGTATCAAGTAGCGGTACTGATAAATCCGCTACTTGACGCTAAGTCCACTGCGAAATAACCCTCGTTTTGGTAAGAAAACTAATGTATGGAGTTAGCACTCTATGCTTACTTGTTCTCCATGGTTTATATTAAAATTATATTTAATTTTAACTCTAAATATTAATCAAAACGTGTCTGATAACTAGTTTCTATTATCATCTGATTTATTTCAACTTCTACGATTATTAGGTATGTACATACATAAAAAAAAAGAAAAAACAATACATTACATTATCATATATGATACAAATGACATACATACATGTTTTGGAATATATTTTTTTTAGGGTTCCGTACCCAAAGGGTAAAACGGGACCCTATTACTAAGACTTCGCTGTCCGTCTGTCACCAGGCTGTATCTCACGAACCGTGATAGCTAGACAGTTGAAATTTTCACAGATGATGTATTTCTGTTGCCGCTATAACAACAAATACTAAAAACAGAATAAAATAAAGATTTAAGTGGGGCTCCCATACAACAAACATGATTTTTGACCAAAGTTAAGCAACGTCGGGAGTGGTCAGTACTTGGATGGGTGACCGTTTTTTTTTGCTTTTTTTTTTGTTTTTTTTTTGCATTATGGTACGGAACCCTTCGTGCGCGAGTCCGACTCGCACTTGCCCGGTTTTTTATATTAAGCAAGTCGATGAAGCAATCATCAAGGGATGTTTCTTACATATCATATTTTGAATAAATATGATAAAAATGTACCTACACCTATATCAAATATGAAAGTTGTTTTTAAAACTATTTAGATCGATTTTGTATTATTGTGGCTAATGTTATAAATACGAAAATGATGACTAAAATACTCTTGATTTATAAATTATTTACAAAAAAAAAAATATTTAGAATGATTATTTTTACAAGCTTTTATTTAAGTAAAGGGGCCCACTGATTAACAGTCCGCCGGACGGTATCGGCCTGTCAGTTGTTAGAAACTGTCAAAATTTTGTTCTAACTGACAGGCCTATACTGTCCGGCGGACCGTTAATCAGTGGGCCCCTTAACTTGCAATGTACCTATGTTTGTACGGTACGGGTCAAATATTGCAAGTTAAATTTGACCCACTTCCCGATTTCCGATGAAGATGGTGCATACATAATTATGTAACTATTAAATTATTATTTATTTTTTGATATATGTATATTATTATCTATTTCATTCATTTAATTTCATAAGAAAATAACTAACCTAAAAACTTAAAAACTAAATCTAAAAATAAATAATTACAAACTATCCTGCGGAATGGTGCCGTAGATGCTGGCAGCATTTCCCCGCTGTATCGCAATACTTATTCTTTGTGCGAGGAAGCTGCCAGCTCTACGATCACCAGTGGCGTCTGCTATCCTTTTGAATAAATCCTTAAATAGCGTAGACGCGTTCGGACCCCACGGGCCAAGGGTCTTATATAACTTATGTAAGTCGGGTGACAATAGGGTATTTGACTACTAGTCAAATCAGTTTCTTTTTCGAACTGTCAGAACGATTTTGCTACTATGGAATTTTTATGAAACAATAGCTTGTGAGGTCACAATCAAATTACCTACTCTTTATAGTTTTATACGGTTTTTAAAATAGAAATTGTGTCTAAAAATAACTGCTGTCTCCGTTTCTCTATTAATCTTTTGATGCTTAATTACATGCATGGTGTAAAATAATTTATTTTAAATACAGTCACATACCCAATACAATATTATGGTACCATCGAGCTGATTTGATGATGGAGACACGAGGTGGCCATAGGGACTCTGTAATAAAACAACGAAACCTAATTGTGTTTGGGGTTTTTAGAATTGTCTCGATGAGTATTAGTACTATTAGTTGTCTGTGGTAAGAAAAGTGCAGTCCGCGCTAAAAGCTTGTACCAAAAATTTAATTTTTGCCAAAAACTTATTTAGATTAACTTACGAATGAAACCAGCGAAAGCAATCTGTTATGTAAAATTAAAATTATATCCGGCTAGAATTGATTGTCTGAAGCACGAAATTGTCTTAGATTTGACGCATCTTACTCAATCTATGTATTTTTGATCCATACGAAGTAGATCAATAAAATTGTTTCGTAAAAATGTTTTTCCTTTTTTTCTTTCTTTGTTTGCCCAAGTCATTGACATAGATATCTAGGAACTGGCTTTACGGGCAATAATAATGAGGCATGACAGGGGCCAGTACAGCGGTGTGACACCGGTACAACGCGATTGGTTGATGAGTTCGCATCACGCGCGCGATTGGTTGATGAGTTCGCATCACGCGCGCGATTGGTCGCAACTAGTTGCGTTAGACTGCACGATTGGCTCGAATTCGTGAGTGACACTACTGAACTAGTACCATTTTTAGGGTTCCGTACCCAAAGGGTAAAAACGGGACCCTATTACTAAGACTGCTGTCCGTCCGTCCGTCCGTCTGTCACCAGGCTGTATCTCATGAACCGTGATAGCTAGGCAGTTGAAATTTTCACAGAAGTATTTCTGTTGCCGCTATAACAACAAATACTAAAAAGTACAGAACCCTCGGTGGGCGAGTCCTACTCGCACTTGTCCGGTTTTTACTTTTAGTGCCCGTAAGGCCCGTCCTTAGATAATATACGTCAATGGCCCAAGTACTCTGTAGCTTTAATAAGTCACTTTTGGAGGTCAATGAGGTCATGAACATTATACAGACAGGCATGGTGTGCAATCTAAGTTTCCATTATCCAGCATGAACTTAGAGGATATAACCAACGGAGACGCCATGTCTAAAATTTTCGGTACAAAATAGTCTGCCGTTTTTTGCGGGGGAGGGGCACATCAAATGTCAGTCCATACATATGGTTGACATGTGGTTGACCATTGGCCGCCTATTTTCGACAGAGGGGAACGCCTGTTAATGGCGGCTCCATTGTTAATTACTCCGAGAGCATGAAGGTGTCAAAAATAACGCAAAATCAAACCCTATCACTTAGCTGTAGAGCTCAAAATTCCCTCTGCCTTAGTGTGGTATACCATCTGTCCAATGCACAGATCTATTTCTATGGTCCAATGTGTATTGCATCTCACATTTTACTTTTATGAGAGAGTGAGATGCAATGATATTGGACAGGTACAGGAATAACACCATCAAAGAGAATTAAGTGTTTCCATTATCTGTGCCTTAATGGACCGCGTGCTTCTGCGTGAACTGGACTAAGCCCAATAAAATTGTATTTCCCACATTTATTTTGTGATTAGGCTGCCAAAACAGAACCTGCTGGGCATTTATTGCATGCAAAAGGTGTTGCTGAGCATGGTATAATAATATACTCCGCCTGGTACTCCATTCCGAGATTCGCGTATGACCTAACTGACACGCGCCTACGTCATCATGCTGTTTACAGGTTCTCAAACTTTGAAATGTGGGAGAATTTTAACCAACGGTGAAAATTATTTTAACGGCATTAATTTTAAGTTATTCATGTAGAAACATAGTAAAATAAAACAAATCTAATGTATTAAATTAAACTTTATTTATCTATACAAGACAAACGTTTAAAAAACTAATTCACAGTTACACATTAATTACCAAGCTTACGACGTGAAAAGTTTGGAAAACACTGCGACTGCTGACACTGAGCGAGAAGGAAATAACAATTAACACGCGTTCGACAAGGATGACGGTCAGGGCATGAAGTTATCTAGATCCGAATTGTCAAATGTCCACAGCGCTATCCTGTGGTACCAGTAGTATAAACAGAATTACCCGAAAGTCTGAAATTTCTTTCGTGAATCGGAAGATATTGCTAACGAGTAATTAAAAATGACGTGTTATTGTAAAATTTAAGCTAAAATACATATAAATGAAAATTATAAAATTATAAAGAAATATTTTAACTTATTAACCATAGGTATAATGTACCCATGTAACATGTTATGTTGAAATAAAGTGGCAATGTTATTGTGACGTAATCGAGTGTCACTCTGGGAATGGAAGACCATGTTTTATTAGACCATGTTGCTGAGGTGAAGTCGGTTGAGATACCAAAAGAACAAAACCTTGGCTCTTGCTACTCACCACTAGATGGCGCTATTCCTCTGAAACTCTAACGATTTTAAACGTAGCTCGAACAGCGGTCGCTTTCATTAATTAAAAAAAAACCAAAACGTCAATAAAACAATGGCCGACACAGTTGTTTATATTGCGGCTTATGAACTAAAAACTTGAATGTTTTAGCAATATCAAATAAAATATCAGGAATTTCTTTCACATAAGCCTCTCCATGAATAAACTCGACGTATCGTGGTGTTTAGCAAGCGGCTTCCATTGTAAATCAAGTCGCAAAACTTAAAAAATGTTAGCCTTATTAATATTAAACAGAATAAGTATGAAGCGACGTAGTTTACGTGCTAAAGAGTCTGCATTTACGGCCGAAAAGAAGCCGGACACGCAGTCCATGTACTGCCGAACCTGCCTGAGCGCCGAGGAGCTCGTGGCTATTTTCTACAGCCCTGGAATGGAAAAGAAACGGAGTGAAGAATTGAGACTCGTCACCGGTTTAGAGGTATTGTTTTACTGATATTGTTGCTTAAAGATGTTCTGCCGTGTATATAACAGGGTAAAGAAAGATAAATATCATTACTCTAATTAATTGCAGACATCAAATACTTATTTTCTTTATTTAGGATTACCAACAGATAATACATCTTACATGCTCTTAAATATATATAACTATCATGACTGATGCTTATCTAATTATAGGTAACCACAACTTATTCTTTACTTATATCAAACCATAAAAAATTGCTTAAGGTTTGTATGTTTCACGATAATTTAAAATTGGAAAAAAAATACTTCTCTTTCAGATAATGGAAAACGACGGCCTCTCACAAAAAATGTGCACCAGCTGCATAGAGAAAGTGAACAACGCCTTACAGTTCAGAAAACAGAGCAAGAAAGCTGAGAAGTCCCTCTTAAACATGTCCCTAGGGTGCAAACCAAAGAAAAAATCAATATCAAAAGCAACGCGGAAAACAGTAAAAATTAAAAGCCCCAAGGCGCAAAAGATTAAGCAGAAAGTGGAGAAAGAGGAACTGGACTTTGACTGTTCGTATGATGATTTTCAGAATGATGATGATTATCCGGAGGTTCCGGTGCTCGAGTATCCGGAGGAGGGGAAACCTAAAATAAAGCAGGTAATTAATTAGTAATCTCATGTGAATAATTTTACTATTTAGACTCACTTGTATTAAGTCACTCGCGCGACATGTTTCGGAGAGCCTAGGTCTCCTTTCTCAAGCACTAACAGTGCGAGCAGCGTTCTCGACGGCCGTGTATCCCGTACTGCGGCTCGTGGTGGTAGTGTAAGTGGTAAATATCAAATGATATTTCGTACATAAGTTCCTAAAAATTCATTGGTACGAGCCGGGGTTTGAACCCTCGACCGCCTGATTTAAAGTCGCATGCTCTTACTGCTAGGCCACCAGCGCTTCGTCGTCAATATTAACTTATCTTTCTAAAATGTTAACTTATCTTTTCCCAGCTGTTAAAAAAACCAGGCGTCCGAAAGCGGGTGTCCATCCCTAATGCGGCGTCCTACAAGTGTCCTACTTGCAGCAAGGAGTTCCGTATGAAGGCCACGTACAAGGCACACATGCGGTTCCACACCAACTACTGTGTGTGTGAGGTAAGCACTAGCGTGTGTATACGGGTGTCCATCCCGAACACAACTTCCTACAAGTGTCCTACTTGCAGCAAGGAGTTCCGTATGACGGCCACGTACAAGGCACACATGCGGTTCCACACCAACTACTGTGTGTGTGAGGTAAGCACTAGCATGTGTAAACGGGTGTCCATCCCGAACACAGCGTCCTACAAGTGTCCTACTTGCAGCAAGGAGTTCCGTATGAAGGCCACGTACAAGGCACATATGCGGTTCCACACCAACTACTGTGTGTGTGAGGTAAGCACTAGCATGTGTAAGCGGGTGTCCATCCCGAACACAGCGTCCTACAAGTGTCCTACTTGCAGCAAGGAGTTCCGTATGAAGGCCACGTACAAGGCACACATGCGGTTCCACACCAACTACTGTGTGTGTGAGGTAAGCACTAGCATGTGTAAACGGGTGTCCATCCCGAACACAGCGTCCTACAAGTGTCCTACTTGCAGCAAGGAGTTCCGTATGAAGGCCACGTACAAGGGACACATGCGGTTCCACACCAACTACTGTGTGTGTGAGGTAGGCACTAGCATGTGTAAACGGGTGTCCATCCCAAACACAGCGTCCTACAAGTGTCCTGCTTGCAGCAAGGAGTTCCGTATGAAGGCCACGTACAAGGCACACATGCGGTTCCACACCAACTACTGTGTGTGTGAGGTAAGCACTAGCATGTGTAAACGGGTGTCCATCCCTAACGCGGCGTCCTACAAGTGTCCTACTTGCAGCAAGGAGTTCCGTATGAAGGCCACATACAAGGCACACATGCGGTTCCACACCAACTACTGTGTGTGTGAGGTAAGCACTAGCGTGTGTAAACGGGTGTCCATCCCGAACACAGCGTCCTACAGGTTTGCTACTGGAAACAGGTGGATTTATTTCTCACCAGCTCACACTTATAATTTTTATATAAAGTAGCAAAACATTTATTCCAATGTACAGTCACCAGCAATAATATGTTACTCTTCAAAGGCCGCAAAAATATGTGACACACTCTTATAGCTCTATAAATAAGATCGTGTCAGATATTTTTGCTGCCTTCGTTGTGTAACATATTATTGCAGGTGACTGTACTGACAATTTTGTTTCGAGCCCATGCATGCAGCAGTGCTGTAGGAGAGGACAATATGATTTGGACAACGTTTTTGAAAAGTACATTTTTTCAGCAATAAAAGTCTCATGCAATTTTATTATACGATCAAAATAAACTAGATTAAACATTACTATTATGGTTCCCATTACTGGGTCATTTTAAGTTCATGTGTAAAGTTTATTAGAATAAACAAAATTTTTGTGTAGAACTAGACGTACTAATTTGCATCGGGGCTCGTACAATTAAAAATATACGGAAAATGAAATACAGTTAAAAGCCACGTAACAACAGGCAATAAAAACAGGCAGGCAAAAGTGTTGTGTACAATTGAAAACAAATAACCGTCGTCTAGTACCCACAACACAAGCCTTATTGACCTTACCGTGGGACTAGATTATAATTAATAAATAAATATTATAAGGACATTCTTACACAAATTGACTAAGCCCCACGGTAAGCTCAAGAAGGCTTGTGTTGTGGGTGCTCAGACAACGATAAAATAAATATAATATACAAATACTTTAAGTATTATACATATAAAACATCCATGACTCAGGAACAAATAATATCCGTGCTCATTGCACAAATAAATGCCCTTACTGGGATTCGAACCCCGGACCATCGGCTTCGCAGGCAGGGTCACTACCGCTAGGCTAGACCGGTTGTCAATTTAATAACTATTACAATTATGTTACTTGTCAATGTTGCAGGCGTGTGGCAAACGCTGCCGTAACAATAACCAGCTGCAGGAGCACAAACGCGCGCGGCACGGACTCGGCCGGATACACAAGTGTGCCTACTGCGAGTACAGCTCCGCCACCAAGGAGGCGCTCACGGTGAGTGCCGCATATACTTGTATACTAGATACCAGATATAGGATACCAGGTACAAGAGCACAAACGCGCGCGGCACGGACTCGGCCGGATACACAAGTGTGCCTACTGCGAGTACAGCTCCGCCACCAAGGAGGCGCTCACGGTGAGTGCCGCATATACTTGTATACTAGATACCAGATATAGGATACCAGGTACAAGAGCACAAACGCGCGCGGCACGGACTCGGCCGGATACACAAGTGTGCCTACTGCGAATACAGCTCCGCCATCAAGGAGGCGCTCACGGTGAGTGCCACATAAACTTGTATACTAGATACCAGATATAGGATACCAGGTACGAGAGCACAAACGCGCGCGGCACGGACTCGGCCGGATACACAATTGCGGGCATCTTTCTCTGTCCCTCTTATTACGCCTTCATTGGACTAAAAGAGAATTTCAATTTGCGAATTTCGGTTTTCGCGGTAGCCCCCCTGTATTCTTCAACAGATATCCTTTTTACCCGACTGCGTCGGAAGGAGGGTAATGTTTTTGGAGAGTATGTATGTATGGCCATTTCTTTGGCACGCCCTACAGCCCAAACGGCTGGACGTAGTGTTTCTACTTGAAATAAAAACAATTTAAAACATTTTCTGAAAATAAATTAATTTGTTCTAATACATACTTGTTCCAACCGGTACGAATGGAGGTCCAAGGGGGAGGCCTATGTTCAGCAGTGGACGTCTTATGGCTGAGATGATGATGATGATGATGATGATGATATACTTGTAATTTTCCCACCATTTGGGGTAGAATGCGTCCAAGTCGTCCCGCCATCTCCTTTTCAATCTGCCTAGACCCCGGCCTGCGCCGTGACAGGGTCGAGTGGAGAAAACGAGGAGAGGCCTTTGCCCAGCAGTGGGACACCAAAGTAGGCTAGTAAAATATTTTTGTATTTTTTTTTATAGCCTATTTTGTGTCCTACTGCTGGGCAAAGGCCTCTCCTTTCTTCCTTCTCTTCTCATCACGGTTTGGTGCATGTTCCCGCCAGTCGCTGCAAAAAGCGTCAAGGTCATACCGCCATCTCTTTTTTGGTCTACCTCTGCCCCGGCTAATCTGTAATATAATTATCTGTGTGTTATGAACAGATACACGAGCGGCGTCACACGGGCGAGCGGCCGTACGTGTGCGACCACTGCGGCGCCTCCTTCCATCGCCGGTCTAACCTGGTCCAGCACATCGCCATACACCTGCCGGAGAAAAACTTCCAGGTGTGTCAGTACGGATCTATATCTGAATCCCTAAAGTTATTTGTTTCACTTGGGGGCAAAGTTGTTGTTTAACCGCTCGTGCTAATATTGATACCCGAGCAATCGGAAGATTAAGATTAGCGAGTGGTACGAAAAATGGAATCTTGAGCGTTGCGAGGGTTTCAAAGCACGAGGGTGAAACAAAATATGTCCCCGAATGAAACACAACATTTTTCACCACACCAACCCGAAGCAAATATTAAATGTAAAATATCAAACAAAATCAAATCCAAATGAATGTTATTAAATATTTATCATCCAAAATCATAATTTAAAAGTCAATCACAACTCAAAATTTGCATTTGATTACTTTGCCTCACATGTGAATAAAATGCAACTTTGGTATCAGTTTTTCAAGTGCAAAGTTAGCCTTTCCGAGCTGGTGTGGTGAAAAAGTCTTTTTTCCTATCTTTGCATTCCCTAATATCGTTTGCCATAATGATCAGTTATTTAATTACACAAACGGGTCTACCGCGATATAATTTCATTGTTTTTACAATGGGTAAAAACAATGAAATTATATCGCGGTAGACCCGTTTGTGTAATTAAATATGTGTACAAAACGCGAGAGTTTAAAGTGTTATAATGATCAGAATTCCTAACACTAAAAACCCTAATTTTTGTTTCCCTATTATTGATTACGTATCCTAATGTTATTAAGCATAATTTTTCTTTTTTGCGAGGGTCGCAGTTCTAACCTAACCTAACCCACTTTTGTGGCAGCAAGTTCTAACCTAACCATTTTTCAGAACCATTACATTATGGAAAATAATCGTTATGGCAATTGATCGTTAGGGCATTAGGACAAACCAGTTAGGGCAAGTGACTTTAGGACAAACGTTGTTAGGGATTCAGAAGGACACCCGACAGTACATACTTACAGCCCAGCCCATAGATAACAGCTCAGTCTGTCAGTGGGTCTATATTGGGTCGTATAATCATTGATTGTCCTAATGCAGCATTTCCCAAACTATGGATCGCGATACAAATATACAGTGTGCGCTATTTAGGTATTGACAGCCCAGCATTTTAATATTATTTTTCACGATAATTATCAAAATAGAAATATCGTACTATAATTATCACGATGTTTATCAAATTGTTACATGATTTATTAACAAACTATTATAACACTTTAGACTCTCGCGTTTTGTAAACATATTTAATTACACAAGCGGGTCTACCGCGATATAATTCCATTGTTTTTACCTTAAAATCCTGAGTTGCACCAGCTGCGGTCACGGAAAAACTGACGTCCCAGCTAATGTCAACGGAGATATAAATATATCTCCGATAAAGGAAATTATATTGCGGTAGACCACGTTGTGTAACAAACTACTAATAATCACGACAATTATTAAACGAGAATTATCGGGAAGATTATGTTTTCGAACGTTCCTGTTAATCCTGCTTGGGTCAGGCGTGGCTCACTCCGCGATTTCGTCGCTTTGCAACAAGTAGCAAGTACATCCGTCCCACACCAATTTTGGTGGCTAGCCATAAGCCGCTAAGCTGTCGCCACCTAGCGGTCATATCTATCCTAATCTTTGTCTGTTTTGTTAGAGAGTGAATCTTCTGCACCTAGTACTATTATTTCGTCGGGTGACAAGCAAAAGTCACTAAGTACCACTACAAGTTCATAGCCATAGTGAACCATATTAGTACTAAAAGAAGGTCGATTTTTGTTTAATTTTTTTTTGTAAGTAGTGATTTTTCCTTGTCACCTGACGATGTATTCGTGGGTTTTATTGTAACAACGGTTTCCCGGGCACAGTGCGACATGTGCCCGAAGCGGCTCAAGTCGCGCAAGTTCCTGCAGATCCACAAGCACAACGCGCACACGGGCAAGCGCTACGGCTACCTGTGCCCGGTGTGCGCGCACCGCTTCGAGAAGCCCAACAAGGTGCGCGCGCACGCCCGCCGCGTGCACGCCCACGACGCGCGCGCGCCCATCGTGCGCGTGCAGCTCTAGCCGACATGACTACGACAGACTTTACTATTGGCTACTTTCCTACTAGTCAAATCAGCTTCTTTTTTAGAACTGTCAAAACGATTTGCTAATATGGAATTTATATGAAAACGTGTGTAGTGACGTCACAGTCAACTCACCTACTCTTTATACTTCCATCCGATTTATTAAATATAAATTGTGTTTAAAAATAACTGCTATCTATGTTTTTCCAATAATGACCTGGTGCTTTATTTCGTGCACGGTGTGAAATAATTTATTTTAAATAGAGGAAAGTACCCAATTTACTAGCTGATTTTTTTTCGCTCTCACACTGGCAAATAATGCAGTTATATTATATGTATATTGTTTGACTTTGTTATCTAGTACAAAATCATTCGAAACTCTGAAAGGGGCTCGGAAACAGTGGTAGCACCCCTAGAAAATTTTGTTCAGGGCTGAAATCTATAACTGAAACCACATTTTCCATACTTTAGATCCAGGGTTCTTTGTCCCTTTTTTATTTCTTTCAAGTATACACTTATTATTTAATATGTTATAGTGTATATTAACGTATTTTTATAATTGTTATTAATAAATATACATGATATTAAATCGATAAATAATCAGTATTTCTAATTTAATTAGGTTTTATTTAACGTATTTATTCGATATTAAATTTTAATGTTTATTTACAAATCATTACTCTCCTTCGTAAAGTAATTTAATGTGATCAGTAAAGTTGTATTATTGACATATTGACATTATTGACGTAGAGGCTCCGGTAATCGACATTTTCAACCATAATGTCATTGCAATAAAGTTGACAGCAAGGTGTCGAATATTGGGTCTTAAGATGTCTATTTATGGGGTGTTTACTTTGCTACAAATAGTAGAAATGACCAATTAAATTCTGAGCATGATTAACCTTTGAAAATGCAATTTTAACACAAAAAAAAACCCTTTTTTATTAGACTATTGACAAACCACATGACTGTTAATATATGTGGCATTTTATCAGAGAAGGCTCCTGCACATGGAGCATAAGGACAGTTTAGGCATGGAATAACACGTCTACAAAAATGACAATTAAAATAGACATGGACAGTCGCCATCAGATATATCGGACCGACCAAAGTTCTCCGAAATATCTGAACACTCATTCTAACGCCTTGACAATGGTTAGAGTGTTCAGAGCTTGGGCACAAATCACGCGAGGTTCGAAGGGTGGGGTGTCACGAAAAAATCACGACAGATCACGTTGGGGGAGGGGGGGTATAAGAAGACCTCCCGTGTATTTTTCTACAGTGAACGAAACTAAGAAAAATCGGGCAAGTGCGAGTCGGACTCGCGCACGAAGGGTTCCGTACCATAAAAAAAAAAAAAAAAACAAAAAAAAAACGGTCACCCATCCAAGTACTGACCACTCCCGACGTTGCTTAACTTTGGTCAAAAATCACGTTTGTTGTATGGGAGCCCCATTTAAATCTTTATTTTATTCTGTTTTTAGTATTTGTTGTTATAGCGGCAACAGAAATACATCATCTGTGAAAATTTCAACTGTCTAGCTATCACGGTTCGTGAGATACAGCCTGGTGACAGACGGACGGACGGACGGACGGACGGACGGACGGACAGCGAAGTCTTAGTAATAGGGTCCCGTTTTACCCTTTGGGTACGGAACCCTAAAAATACCTACCACATGAGTAGATACTTTTTCTCGGTTTCATTAAACATAAATCTTCACTCCGCACTTCAAAATAGCGAGTCTATTCTACGAAATTTTGGAGTGCGTGGCCTTGACCGGTCGGATCAAAAAAATACACGTGAGGTTATGCGGGGGAGGGGGTAGCCAAAACCTCACTAAATATCACCAAGGGGGAGGGAGGTGCGTGATTTGTGAGCACCTATGCCGCTCAGATATATCTGATGGCGACTACTGGACATGAGGACATGAGTGACATGACACTCGCTAGAGTTGCGCTGCGATCGCTCGCCATTCACAAGGTAAGGTAACGGCACTAGTTCACACTATATTATATAACAAACATGCAAATATTTGTCTAACTTTGCCACTATAATACTTAACTTTGCCCAATGACCACTTTGCCCGCTATAAATACATTTATGCGAGTATGTACTCATATATTTGTTTTGCTTTATTGTTGGGTATTTTAAAACGTAATCCCATCAAAAACATAAATGTGAAATGAGAGCCAAGTTCAATATTAAGAATATTCGTCGTTGTTGACTTCGCCGGAAAAATAATTGAGATCTTTATGGGTGCCAACTGCCAAGTTCTAGTTTGCTTGAGGTGTAATTAAAATTCAGGATTTGACTTGTCTTGTTTTTACATAACGCTATATTATTTCTCATATATTACTTTTCTAAAATTTAGTTTTTTGGTATAAAATTTATGTTTAATAGATTCTGAGTTACGCAGGGGTTAAAAGTGGCTCTAAATGGTTCGTGTAATATAACACACGGCCGCTGCGTCGCGTTCTTTTTTCTTTTGACCTTGGCTTGACACGCTGCCGCGTGTCTAGATAATGTATTTACCTACGTAAAGATGCAATGTCTTATGCTATATGCAAGCATAACTATACAGGTTGAAATTTTAACCACCAGCCATATTCTGCGTAGTGAACTTTTATTATGGAACCAGTGCCGAAATCGCGAAAAATAATTTGGCTGTTTCATACATTCACACTGATGGGATGCCGCTGATTTTTACGGGACAGTATGACCTATAAAGTAACTACGCAGAGTATGGCTGGTGGATAAAATTACAACCTGTATACAGGATGGCTAAAAAATAACTGCGTTCTCGTTGCCATGGAGGTTTGGGATTATACTGAGCAACTTTTACTATGGGACCAACCACGAAATCGCGAAAAAAAAATTTGGCTGTTTCATACATTTTGGCTTGGCATTAAATTTTTTTTCGCGATTTGGACGTTGGTCCCGTAGTAAAAGTTCCTCAGTTTAATCCCAAAACCTCCCTGGCAACAGGAATGCAGTTATTTTTTAGCCACCGTGTCACTGGTTGTTAGCTTTTAAATTTGATCTGATAAAATGTTCGTATTTGCATCTTTGTTTTTAAATAAACACTTACATATCTTGCGTATAGTGCACTAGTGGTTGACATTAAGGACTGCATAGTACTTGCATTTATATTTTCAACCGATTCAAAAAGACGCAATAATTAATACTTTTATGATAATCATCCATGGCAAATAAGTTTCATGTTATTTGTAGTTTATTGTCAACTACTGGTCCTATGACAAACACTAGTGCCCTTACCTTATTTTTATGTATTCTCTAAACCATGAAAATACCATGTGATTTCTACGTGTCTCTATTGTTTCCGAAAAAGTTTTAAGTCATAATGTATTGTTTGCACGTATTTTCGTTAGTCATAATTGATTTGGTTCAGAAACGCGTTACTTTTCAGGATTACCATAAAACAAACCTAACCTAACCTATATATAGGATAACCTTACGAAAATCGTGAAAAGTTAACGGTTTCAGTTTTATGACTAACGATAATATGACAAACAATACATTATGACTTAATACTTTATGGGAACCGAAGGGACCCCGAATTCTACTCCAGCGAGAAATCGAAATTGGCGTTCAAAGGGATAATATTAAATTTATAGGGACCGTGCACGAACTGTAGGGGGCAGCACAGGAGCCTCCAGTTTATTGTCCGAAGTGTAAATGTCAAGTATAAGCTTCCAATGTAACCCACAAGATGGCAGAACTCACAATGCACAAGAAAACGTACGTGAACTGTAGAGGGCACTTGCTTTGGCGTGAAGTGTCAATGTATAGTTTATGTTTCCGATTCAGGCCACAAGATGGCAGACCAACGCGCACGGCCCCTATAACTAGATAATCAGATGTCAGCTATTTTCCTATTGACAACAAGTGGTTCGTATTGCAGTGTACGCTGTGCATGAAGCGTGAGAAGTCGAAGAAGTTACTTCAAGTGCACGTGTTCAAGGCGCATCGGGAGAAGAGATACAGGTATGGGTTCTTCTCACCATCTTTTTAGGGTTCCGTGCACAAAGGGTCAATACCAGTGGGGGATTTGCAGTTTTTGCCGCCCTAAGTCCCAGGCCCTATAGCTGCCCCTTTCGCAGCACCCATCATATTGACTACATTTTAAGTTATTTCTTGTTATCGACAGCGAATTTATTGTCACAATTTGCCGCCCTAGGCCCGGGCCTACGGGGCCTTAGGGCAAATCCGCCTTATTACTAAGACTCCACTGTCCGTCTTTCACCAGGCTGTATCTCATGAAACGTGATAGCTACACAGTTGAAATTTCCACAGATGATGTATTTCTGTTGCCACTATAACAACAAACACTAATAAATTAATAGTTTAAAAAACACTAGAAAAACACGCTTGTTATAACCTTGAAACCTGGTCGTGTTCAAAGTCCATTACGAGACCTTTCTCACGAGTACAAACACAGCTATGATACGATGTTCCATCATGAAGTTCCAGTTCATATCTTCCGGCTCCATCATCAGATCAGTTCGACAGTACCATATTATTGTATTGTCATCAGAACTACATACAGCTGCCAATGTTCATGACGCTACGATCCTTGGAAGATGGTTAAATTAGTTACCTTAGATTCCATTACATAGTTACATACAGGTCGACCTAATAAAAGCGTGTTAAAAACGGAACCCTCGGTGGGCGAGTCCGACTCGCACTTGTTCGGCTTTCCTAGCGTTGCTTCCTAGCTATTTTTATTTATTTAGAACTAGCTTCTTCCTGCGACTTTGCGTGGGATGATGATGACGATTGATAAAAACTATCCTATATCCTTCCTCGGGCCTCAAACTATCTACATACCACATTTCATCCTCCAAAGGGCTTGTGCACACATCACGCGAGGTTGGATAGGGGGGGGGGGGGGGGGCAGCAGCGGCAGGTGCCTGTGCCATTCGGCCACCGGGCCACAGCGGCATAGGTCGAATTTTTCCAAGTATATGCACTTCTTACTGAAGGCTTATGACGCCCCCTGGCCATCCTTAAGGTAGAACAGTATGGTTCGGACCTTCTAACTGGATCATCTTAGGTGATACCGAGTTAGCGAGAGAGATGGCGCTGCCAATCAATACTATTAGAAGTTGGAGGCCTTGGGTCACTTTTTCTTAGTACATATATGACATTTATTTCAGTTTATTAATTGTATATTGTTTAGGTACATCTGCCCGGTGTGTCGCGACACGTTCACGCGGCCCGGCAACGTGCGCCAGCACCTCGCGCGCTCGCACGGCGTGTCGCGCGCCGACCAGCCGCGCATCGACCGCTTCCAGGTACCTTTACCTTACGTAGGTGCTGTACTGCCCTGTGGAGCAGGTACTGTACTGCCCTGCGGAGCAGGTACTGTACTGCCCTGCGGAGCAGGTACTGTACTTCCCCGCGGAGCAGGTACTGTACTGCACTGTGGAACAGGTACTGTGCTGCCCTGCGGAGCAGGTACTGTGCTGCCCCGCAGAGCAGGTACTGTACTGCACTGTGGAACAGGTACTGTGCTGCCCTGCGGAGCAGGTACTGTGCTGCCCCGCGGAGCAGGTACTGTGCTGCCCCGCGGAGCAGGTACTGTGCGGCCATGCGGAGCAGGTACTGTGCTGCCCTGCGGAGCAGGTACTGAACTGTGTATGGGAGGGCTCATACAATAAATGTGATTTTTTTTGCCGTTTTTTGCGAAATGGTACGGAACCCTTCGTGCGCGAGTCTGACTCGCACTTGGCCGGTTCTTTAATATTTGTTATATATAACGTTTACATTAAGTAAACTTGTCTTGTTGTCTTGTAAATACGCAAGTAAGTATAACGGGTTAGCACTGATTGACTAGCACGTTATCTTTTCGCGGATTAGCAAAGTAATATTTTGGTTTTAATTGTCTTGTAATCGTTATTTTTTCCAACAGGTACATAGCAATGTATCAGAAGAGATACCACCACGGGTGCTCACTTATTTATAGATCTACTAAAAATAATTTGTTAAATAGGGTATTTTCCTACTAGTCAAATCAGTTACTTTTTTAGAACTGTCAAAACGATTTGCTAATATGGAATTTATATGAAACATTACATCGCGACGTCACGGTCAACTCACCTACTTTTTATATTTCTATCCGATTTATTAAATAGAACTTGTGTTTAAAAATAAACTCCTATCTGTGTTTTTCTAATAATTATCTGGTGCTTTATTTCATGCATGGTGTAAAATAATTTATTTTATATACAGTATAATACCCTATTCTGTATGTGCAAAAAATTATTTGTAAAGATACCTTTTAGGTCCAGTGAAATGTTAACTTGATGTGGGCAGTAAGGTAATCTTTTCATTTATATGGACACTGCACTGTTTAACTTATATTATATATAAAGCCTTATCACTAATATATGATCACGCGCCATTTTGCGGAATTTCACTGGAGTTAATTTTTAGGGTTCCGTACCCAAAGGGTAAAACGGGACCCTATTACTAAGACTTCGCTGTCCGTCCGTCCGTCCGTCCGTCTGTCACCAGGCTGTATCTCACGAACCGTGATAACTAGACAGTTGAAATTTTCACAGATGATGTATTTCTGTTGCCGCTATAACAACAAATACTAAAAACAGAATAAAATAAATATTTAAATGGGGCTCCCATACAACAAACGTGATTTTTGACCAAAGTTAAGCAACGTCGGGAGTGGTCAGTATTTGGATGGGTGACCGTTTTTTTTGTTTTTTTTTTTTTTTTTTGCATTATGGTACGGAACCCTTCGTGCGCGAGTCCGACTCGCACTTGCCCGGTTTTTCATACTAAGGTGTATTCGGGTATTACCGAATGTCGGATAGTTCCGAAATTCAGATGAAAATCACCCTTAATTCCATCATAATAAAAGTCTCTTTCGGAATTATCCGACAGTTTTCGACATTCGGAATTACCCGAGTAAACCTTATACTGAACTGTCACATGAGAATAACAGCGCCCTCTTGACAATGATCATATATTACTGGTCAGGCTTTTATATATTAGCGCCTAGCGGCCGTGAAAAGAGGACAGGGCAGTTAATTTTTTGCCAAAAGTACACCGAGGAAGGTACCTATAGTCGGTTTTTTTTTAAACTATAAAGTATACTGCCCCGTACATTTTCTATGCAAGAAACAAATGAACGTTCCATTTTCCTGTGGGCATTACTTCATAGTTAAAAAAACGAACTATAGTTAAAGCAAAGAGAATAGATAGTATAGAGGGGTCCGGTCATAGTAAATTTTGTAGTCACAGTAAATTTACTGCCATCTATCGACACACGACTAAAATTCAAAATGAAAACGTATAAAATTATCAAAAAAATGTATATACAGTGAAACCTGGATAAGTGAGAATTCAAGGGACGAGCAGATTGGTCTCACTTAAAGAGGTATTCCACTTACCCAGGCTCTCAGTTAGCCAGGTACAAATAAATTTCTGTCTCATTTACAGAGGGTCCCATTAATAGAGGTGAGAATAGAGGATATTTCAGTTATAGAGGTGGTTAATAAGGTATTTTGTAATTATCTTTAAAAACAAATAAGGTAAAATAATCCTTGTCCCTAAATATTTTTTAAGTCTGTTAATTATTTCTTTAAATTTAATTTGAATGATAATATCTTCAAATGATAGTTTTTTTTTTCAATTAAATTTGATATGGACTTCCTGGATTGCCTCTTTGAAAATTATTAAATGAAAATGTGTTCATTCGTGTTACTTATCAAGATTTCAGCTTTCGTTTCGATAGTTTTAACTACATAAAGTAACTAAATTAAACTTGAAGTTGTTTAGACACATTTAAGCAAATGCGGAATTTGTGGATAGACTAAGAGTTAGTAAGAATACGGAAATTGATCAATAAAGTCCAAGTTAGAGAGGTCATAGACTGACTTTATCTCAGATACAGAGGTCAATTCCTATACAATTCTAAAAAAAACAACTAGGAAAATGTAATCTTATAAATATAGTCTCAGTAAAGGAGGTGAAGTACACTCTCTGTCTCAATTATAGAGGTAAATCTGACTATAAAATCACAACAACTAATCCCAGTTATAGAGGTTCGTTTTATCTCACTAACAGAGGTCATTCAGTGCTAAAGTGTCGGGACCGCACCATGAGTCCCAGCTATAGAGGTTTCTCACTTATCCAGGTCCCACTTAACCAGGTTTCACTGTATATGGATATATGATTTTATTATTTTTATATCGTTTTGACCCATGTTCATTCACTGATATCTGTGTTAAAATTGTTAAATATGAAACGGTGTCGTCACGCCATCTAGCCGAGCATAGGCTAAAGGTGTGTGCGCCATCTATCCGAGAATGATTTTTTCTTGATTTCCGAGGCACGTTTTTTCCTTAGACTTTATTCATCTTATACGAAGTAAAGAATAACGCTGCAGAGTTATCATGGTTTGACTATCACCATTTTTTACTTACAATTATTGGGTAAAGGTAAAGACATTTTAAGTTTAATTCTTTCTTACATATATAATTAATATAACAACATGAATAGTAGCTGAGATATTGTATTTATTGTTGCTATGTAACAAAAAAAAATATAAATTAGAAAAAAATAAATTTTAAAGGCTGTTTTATTCTTACCTGGCTTATTGCTGAATAGTTAAGGTATACATACATTCATAACCATTTTTTAAAACCAAAGTATCTACGCTTATCTACAACTTCTAGGACAGGTGCGCCGCACACAAACTAAAGTCGAACTTCTTTGCCGTGTTTGTGTGTGAGGGCCTTTAGAGTTAGTTGTTCTTAAAATAACTTTTTCAGAAATTCTAAGCCTGAAGAAGCCTAAAGGCCATAGATATTCAGGCTCTGAATCAAAGAATTTCTGAAAAAATAAGTTAATGGTGGAATGTACCCTTAGCATAGAGTGCTCACTTCATACATCAGTTACCAAAACGACTATTATTTTCGTAGTCGACATCTAACGTCAAGTAGCGGAATTATCAGTACTGCTACTCGACACTAGATGTCACGTGTCGCGACTGACGAAAAGTGTATTGCTGAACAATTCACAACTAATATTATAAGCAAAAGGAATTGAAAACAGAGTTCCGGATATAATATGAACTTTAAATTGTTGAGCATTATTAAGGCTCATTTAGACGGTGCGAGAACTCGCATGCGAGTTTCATTACATTGCGGTATTTGATTGGTCGGCTGAATTTGTTGTAACACTTGTAACCAATAATCCACAATGTAACTAAAATCGCATACGAGTTCGCGCGCCGTCTAAATCAGGCCTTAGACTTTCCGTTCGTCGCGACATCTATTGTCAAGTAGCAGTACTGATCAACTGTCACTATATAGGTAAATGATAAGAGCGCCCTCTTGACAATGATCATAATATAGGGCCCGTGCATGAACTATAGGGGGCAGCATAGGATCCGTCAGATTTTTGGAGCGAGGCGTAAATGTGTCGTTTATTCCGGTCCGATGTAGCCCACAAGATGGCAGAACCTGCTATGCACAAGGAAACGTACCTACGAGAACGGTAGATGGTAGCACTTGCTTTGGCAATGTACATGTGCACATATGTTTCCGATTCAGGCCACAGGATGGCAGACCCTCCAACGCGCACGGTCCCTATTATCAAAGATAATAGATAGTATAGAGGGCTCCTGTCATAGTAAATTTTGTAGTCACAGTAAATTTACTGCCATCTATCGACACACGACTAAAACTTAAAATGAAAACGTATAAAATTATCAAAAAAAATTACATATATATATGGATAAATGATTTTATTATTTTTATATCATTTTGACCTTTGTTCATTCACTGATATCTATGTGTTAAAATTGTTAAATATGAAACGGTGTCGTCACGCCATCTAGCCGAGTATAGGCCAAAGGTGTGTGCGCCATCTATCCGAGAATGACTATTTCTTGATTTCCGAGGCACGTTTTTTCCTTAGACTTTATTCATCTTATACGAAGTTACATATATCTTTGCTATTATATTACTGGTCAGGCGTTAGTAGTGTTGTGAATAATGCTCATTTCGAGGCTTAAAGACTCGAACCCTTAAGACTCTCGAAGCTTAACGCCTCAAAGGCGGCAAAGGCGATTTCATACATCCATACGCGTAAAATAAAGGCTACAAATATAATGACCACCAAAAAATACTTTGGTACCCTAAATAAAAAAATCATGCTTACCAAAAAAAATTACTGAACACCAAAAAAATAAGGCCTAAAAATACAAAAGTACCACCACTTTAATTACGACTGCACTTCAAATTGTATTCAAATACCAAATATATTGAATGATCACCAAAAATCATTAATGATCACCAAATCTTGAAGACCAAATTAATGCGATATTTTCACCTAAATAAACCACTATGATTACCAAAAAATGTATACATATTACCAAATAAAGTAAACTGATGCCAAAATGACTAGCCCCTCCCGCTCAACCCCCCGTAGCCCGCACCGCATACCTACCTAACCTAATCTACTTTTCTAGTAGCATTTAGTTATGCTACTAGAAAAGTAAGTTAAACTGCTATCAGTTACGTGGGTTAGGTTAGGTTAGCACTGCGACCCTTACAGAAACGAAATGGTACTAGAAAAGTAGGTTAGGTTAAGTTTCAACTGCTACCCATACAGATACGAAACGCTACTAGAAAAGTGAGTTAGGTTAGGTTTGAACTGCGACCCTTACAGAAAAGAAATGCTACTAGAAAAGTGGGTTAGGTTAGGTTTGAACTGCGACCCATACAGAAACGAAATGCTACTAGAAAGTGGGTTAGGTTAGGTTTGAACTGCGACCCTTGCAGAAAAGAAATGCTACTAGAAAAGTGGGTTAGGTTAGGTTTGAACTGCGACCCTTACAGAAACAAAATGCTACTAGAAAAGTGGGTTAGGTTAGGTTAGAACTGCGACTGTTACAGAAATAAAATGCTACTAGAAAAAGGTGACGAAGTGGATTAATTAATTTAATAGGATAACGATATATTAAATGTTTGCACATTTTTAATTAAAATGTGGTTACAATTTTTGTGATCATTTACTATTTCTGCGTTTACAATAATTATTTTGGAGCCATTTGCTTTAATAGGATAGCAATAATTAAAAATTTGGTTATCATTTTACATTAAAATGGAGTTCTAATTTTGGTGGTCATTTACTATTTTTGGGTTTACAATGATTATTTTGGTGACATTTTCTTTAATAGGATAGCAAGATGTAAACATTTGGTTATCATTTCACATTAAAATGGGGTTTGAAATTTGGTAATCATTGACTATTTTTGGGTTAATAATGATTAGTGTGGTGTCATTTCCTTTAAAAGGATAGTAAAATGTAATAAAATTGGTAATCATTTCACATTAAAATGGTGTTATAATTTTGGTGATCATTCATGATTTTAGGGTGGTAAAATAGATTTTTTTGGTATTAAATTTTACTAAATCTGGTGATCAGTTAAATAGCAGCCTAAAATAAATAATAAAATTCTCAAATATAGTCGAGTCTTGAGGGCTCGTCTATAACCTTTTCGACGCCGTGTCAAACACAAAAGCTGTCACTCGGACGCCACGTCACCGAATTGTCAAAACTGAAATTGAACTTTATGCATATGCACGTAGGTCAATGTTGCTCTGTGACGGATTAATCGGTCTTTGGCGTTGGACCTACGGTGTGGATATATCGGTCATTGGCGTCCAAAAGGTTAAGCCTAAAAATAAACGTTATTCACAACACTGCTTTAATTTTTTTCAATCAGGCAACATCAGGCTTACGTCTGATGTTGCCTGATTGAAAAAAGGGTGCCGTTTCAAAGAGTTGCCATCTGATAATTATTCAATAATCATGCAGGCGGTCTAGCATAACTAGCATAAGTTTCGTTCTCTTGCGTCCATACTTGAAGTCGCGCTAGATGTATGGAGTCGCGCGCGAGAACGCAACTCATGCTAGCAGGTCAGATGTATTTGGTAGGTAAGGCTCAAATAAAAATATAATGTAAATGGAAACGTAGTTTATTCTGGCAAAACAAATGTCATTTATAAAAGCAACAAGTTGGCAGTTCTACAAATAAAATGTAGTCTGGTATCCCTAACCTGTAAGATCAGTAGAAGTGCGATGAAGCTACAGTTCGTTTTTTCAATCTTGACGTGTATTTTAATTGAAAAACACTTTTTAAAAATAAGTCACGACAAATATGTAACAATTATGAATCTAATACGATCATTTATATTCTTCTGCTTTCATAAGTAATCGTTATTGATTTTTAAAAAGCGTTTTTCAATTATAGTTCGTTTTTTTAGCATTAGAAAGAACTTGAAAGAAGGTAAGCGATCTTGACATGTCTTTTAATTGAAAAACGCTTTTTTTTAATCAGTAACTATTACTTATGAAAGCAGAAGAATATAAATGATAGTATTAGATTCATAATTGTTACATATTTGCCGTGACCTATTTTTAAAACGTGTTTTTCAATAAAGACACATCAAGATTGTTTACCTTATTTCTAATGCTAAAAAAAACGAATTATAGGAATGGTAAGTGTTGTTGACTCTAAAGTCGTACTTGAAAACAATATAAACTTGAAACCACTAAAGTCATTACGTTTATAGGCACGAGTTTGTGAAAACTTTTTAAATATCACAGCATTAAACCAAGTCACGATACTATTCTATTAGCTCTCTGAAACTTCTGTTTTCGGAAACGCATATACAGGAACGACGTGGCTATGTGCTTTCTCAATATGCCTCCGTAACTCGTGAATCCGTACGAAAGTTGACGGACATTTAGTACAATGTAGTCTTGGACCTTTCCCGTGCTTCCTTTTAGCGTGTTCCGAACGCCTTGAGGCAGATATGAAGCAATCGCCGCAGTCTTCGCAGCGATAAGGTTTTTCACCAGTATGACGGCGTCTATGGTACACAGCGGCCATTTTGGAAACTAATTTCGCTCCGCAGATGTCACAGGCGAAGTTCCGCTCCCTAGTGTGTACAACACTATGCTCAGCTAACCTTGCTGGTGTATAAAAACGTTTTCCACACCATTGACACTGGTGTGGACGCACATCCATATGTATCCATAGTATATGGTTCTTCAATTGTGGACGGGACGTGTAAGTTTTCTTGCAATAGTCGCAGGTGAATTGAGCTGGGTCGCGAATGTTCGAGCGCCTGTTTCTCGGTACGGTGTCTCTGTCAGGTTTCGCATCTGGTTCACATTTGGATCTATGTTCTCTATAGCACGCTCTATTGGTGAACTGTACACCGCACGTCCTACAAGTGCGTACAGCGTGCATTTGCGCGTGAGTTTCGAAAGACGCATTCCTTGGGAACGTGCGTCCACAATCACCACACGTGAAGCCAGTTTTATGCGCCTTCTTCTCATGTTTCTTAGCTTCAATTTCATTGTTGAATATCGCAGGGCATTCCTTGCACACAAACGCTGTTTCTCTATGGACATTCACTAAATGATCTCTCATCTGTTTGCCTCTAAGAACAATAGCCCCACAGGATATGCAAGCGTCTTTCTGACCGCTATTTTTAAAGTGAACGTTCAAATAATAAGGACTTATGAATTCCTTCCCACAATCTGTGCATTTACATGGCGGCCCTGCGCGGTGCACTCTTGGTTTTCTTTCATCACTTTTCTTTCTATTCATTCTACTTTTAAGTCTGTTTAGGGGAGTTGTTTTTTCATTAATGGTGTAGTCTTTGGCTATTTGTATGTTCAGATTGTCTGATCTGATGAAGGCGCAGAGGGATTTGACGGTGGGGGTGTGGTTGAGGGGGATGATTTCGAGTTGCTTGACGGCGAAGGACCATATCTTGAGGGAGTCTGCGACGAGCGTGCGGAACTCTTGCGCCGCGATGGCGTGGGCGGTGCAGGCGGCGCACACGCCGTTGGGGCAGAGGGATTCCTCTGTTATCTGGAAAAGGGGAAAAACTTGGTTATTAATTTAATTACATTTAGAAGCGGGAGCTAGAGTAAAACTATAGAATTTAACTTCCGGTCCGGATTCAAATTGTACGGAAGCTTTAAAGTTACTTTAGATATGGATTTTTAACACATAGATATACATTCAGATGTAACGCAAAAAAGACAGGCGTCAATTTTAAATTTGTGTAGTTATAGACGCAAGATAATATGCTCACACTGACTGACAGCCGCCCACAGATATAGAAATTATGCACTTTCACTAGAGTGCAAATTTATACATTTTATATACTAGATAATCTTGGGAGCCAGTGCCCTTTTGAGCTTACTAGACCACTAACCACGCTATAGTACCTAATAAAACTGTTTTTTTAGATGTTGAGGTTAGGTGTTCTTAACTGCTACTGTATAGTAATTTAGCCTAGATAGCGTGGTAAGTAAAATCACCAGCTTAAAATTTCCAATGTTTCCATACAAGTACAGAGTCGTAGAAATACTGCAAAAACAATTACCTAAACCTGCCGCCGAATCCTTTTCTTGGCCGGCATAACCTGCACCACTGAATCGTGGACCGACGAATAATGCTTCTTTAGCTCAAACGGCCGTACGAACCTAGCCTGGCATATGTCGCAGCCGTGCGGCATGTCTTTAGTGCTTCTATGCCTTCTTTTAATATGGTCCAAGCGTCTTGAAGCCGATAAAAATCGGTCGCCGCACTCTTCACACTCGTACGGCTTTTCACCTGTGTGTATCCTCTGGTGTAAAAGGTATCCCAGCTCTGTACGCATTTCAGCACCGCAAGCACATTTATAAAGCTTCCTTTCCGTAGTATGTACAGCCTCATGTGATCTCAAGTGAGCTAATGTTGAAGTTCTTTTGCCACACGTTTCACATACATAAGGTAGCACGTTTAGGTGTTTCTGTATTATATGAATGCGTAACGAAGGTTTTTTGTTGTAAACGTGTCCGCAATAATCGCAAGTAAAGCTGGTTGCGACTGGTGTTCGCGCAGATTTGCATTTCTTTTGATGGTGTTTGTAACAGCGACGATTTTCGAAGCTTAGGTTACAGGATAAGCAGTGGAATAAAGTATGCGCGTACATGTGAGCTCTTAGAGCTCGGTCGTTGGTGTAGCCTCGCCCGCAGATCTGACAACCGAAGGAGAATCTGTTGTGGTGCGACACGTAATGCTGCTCAAGTAGATTTTCATCGTCAAACAGTTTGAAGCAGATATCACAATCAGCATATAAACATCCGTGTACTTTAGCCAAATGGTCAGCCAGTTTTTCCCTCTCCATAACCAAACCGCATCGGACACAAGCGCGTTTCATAGTATTTTTCAAATGTACATTCAAGTTATAGGCTACAGGGAAATCTTTCCCACAATCCGGACATTGGCATTTCCCTGCGGATCTCGTGTACGATCTCTTATTCTTTGGCGGTTTTTCGTTAAGTCTCACCACGACCTCGTCTTTGGAGATTTTTCTGAGTTCCTCTCGGATTAGCATCTCCCCGTTGTTATAGAAGACGTAGTAAGTCCTGTGATCGTCTTCCGGGTCGTGTATTTGGGTGAGGGAGTCGACAGCTTGCGTCCAGTGCTGATGGGACTGGGTGGAGAGTTGGCGGAAGTGTGCGGCTGCTATGGCGTCCTCTGAGCACTGTCTGCAGAGGCCTGGAGGCAGGCCCGGGTCCTCCGCGACCTGGAATAACGTCTTCAATCAGTCCGTTCCTTCGGTATTAACTTCCTATTCTTATCTCTGTTAGATGTATCTAGTTTTCGGCGCTAGCGCTTTCATAATGTGCTAAGGTATACGATGGTTGCGGAGCAAATAGATTCTATAATTCCTCACTGTTATTAAAATTAGTTTTCCAGATGTAGTATTTGTGATAAGTTTTCTACGTAAGGCAACCACTGCAATTCTTTTTTTATTAACCTTTCGGACGCCAATGACCGATATATTCGCACCGCAGGTCCAACGCCAAAGACGGATTCATCGGTCACAGACCACAGAGCAACATAGACCTACGTGCATATGCATAAAGTTCAATTTCAGTTTTGACACTTCGGTGACGTGGCATCCGAGTGACAGCTTTTGTGTTTGACACGGCGTCGAAAAGGTTAACCATTGTGACTGTTTTTTTTTAACATTATTATATTATTTTACGTATGTCCTCACACGTAGATAATTTCTTTAGTCAAAATAGGTTATAGGGTAGGTTTTAAGTTTTTTGGGGTCTAAAAAGACACTTTGTACCTGAATTGATTTTTAGTAATCATATCCAAAGCCCAAAATGATGTGTTTCTACAAATTAGTTCTATCCGTCCCCTATATTTCCTCGTATCTCTATCTATTGCACTACTTGGTATAACTCATCCGGTGTAAAAAGATTTTTGAATGGTCAGTTAATTAAAAATATCTGTAGACTCTATTGTCTATGGGTTGAAGTGCAATTCAAGATATTATTGACCACAATAAACGTCGGAAATAAATGAGATTGTGCTAGCTGCTACCGAATCAGGGGATTAATAAACTACGAAAAAAAATCTAGAAAAAATATTCAGGACCAAAAAAAAGTGTTTATTTCTAATTAAAACTTATAGACTAAACACGAAATAACAAAAACCTAGGCGATCTAGCTATTTGGCTGCTAGGGTACAGTCAGCAGCAGAAGTTGCTAAGCGGGCGAGGTGTTCAAAATGACCTTGACACGCTCATAAGAGCAACAACAAAGTCGCGTCAAGATCATTTTGAACACCTGGCCAGCTTAGAAACTTTGCTGCTGACTTTACGGCATTTCTACACGTCAACTTGTTCACAAAAAGGTAATAAATACAACATTTACAAGTCATCATTTATTCCCATCCAAACTCTGTATAAATGGCGTGGTCGTGCATCACATGCTCTCTCAAACGAGTGAACAGACCAAACTTCACGTCACAAAACTCGCATTTATACCTCTCCTTCCTTTTCCCCGTATTTTTTAGTCCCCTAGGCACATAGTTAGGGTTTTTAAGATGCCGCTTATAATGCCTCTGGTATCCGCGGCGAGTGCTCATCGGCACTCCACAAATGTTGCAAACGAATCTGTCCGGAACCCTGTTATGCTTGTTGCTATGCTCTGAGAGATGAATCGCGCTATGGAAGACTTTCCCGCAATGTTCACATTGGTGGGAATGCTCTTTGTTCATGTGGATATACTCTAAATGGACTTTTAAGGCGTATTTTGAGCTGTACACTTTAGCGCAGATATCACAAATGAACACGCCGCCTTTTCTTTGTGAGTTCTTACACTTTCTTGAGTGTATTCTGAAACAGTACACGTTTGAGAATTTTTTGTCACAAGCTAAACAGATTCTAGGCTCATGTTTGCTTGTCATATGAGACGCCAAGTGGTGGGGATCTCTATATGACAGCTTGCATATATAGCAGAAATACGGCCCCTTACTGTGATAAGTAACTTTGTGTTTTAAGAAAGCATCCAGTCTCTTAAAAGTTTCATAGCATATATCACATTGCATAGTAGATACGCCATGTTCTTTATAATGATCTTGTAAATCCTCAACTTTAATAAGTTCTTTGCAATGTACGCACGCTCGTTTATCATAATACCTCATATGCATGTTATACTTGTATACGCAAAGAAAACTTTTTTCGCACTCAGGGCATTTGAGACCAGTATTAATTTCCGAGTCTCGCAATTGTCTCTCTAACTCATTTCTCCTCTTAACAGCGTTCTGTTGCTGCTTTCGTTTCTTGAGATGCTTCAAAATGTCCTCCGGCTGACCTCTCTTCACATTCTCTGTATAAGTAGTTATATCTTTGACGTCATTATCTACAACTATGTAAGCTGTTTTAACGTTTTCCTTGAACTCTATCTGGTGTAGGTAGTTGGAGGCGTCTGTCCATTTTCTGTGCGAGTCTCTGAGGTATTCAATGAGGGAGATGGTGGGGGTGACAGTGTTGACGCAGGTTCCGCAGATCCTGTTGGGCAGGAGGGGCGACGTCTCCACCTAGAACAATAGGCTCTGTCAACGCTTAACTGTTCTGCACATTTTCACACAAATAATTAGTCTTCCCATTAACATTAATTCAATGATTTCAGGGTCTTGATCGGAGCGTGTCCGTTTTGAGATGCAGCGATTGGCACTGTAGTAATATATAACATAGATGAGTGAAGCGTATGATGCGCGAACTGTAATCTTGGAGCCGAAAGAGAGTTAGGGTGGAATGATTATGGAGATGTAACGTAGCTTTGTTAGACAGTAAGGCTTGTCGGGTGAATTGCAAAAAAATTGTAGTCAAGTGTAAACATATGCGTCCACAAATCATCTCAAAAATATGTCCCATAGCTCTTATGTCAGCGATACACTCATATTTTTACACTTGACTGAATGTTGTTAAGTGTCGTTAAGGTCCTGTAATTAGTTGTAAGTTAATTGATTCCATTGTGTTACGAAAACTAACCATGTAAATTGTATTGTATTATATAATATAATATTGTACTTAATTCATATTTCATACACACACAAGTTTATACACCCAAGGCCAAAAGTATGGAAACAAGCTTATACTTTGATAGAAAAGTTTAATTTTATATTATTCATTGACAATTTGAAAACAATATGGTAAAATTAATTAATTTTGATATGTAGTGGGAATTTTCAATATTTTTTAATGCAAATTTTAGGATACAAATATACAACAAAGATAGATACATGAGACATTAAAGAAAACAACGTTGTTTCTATACTTTTGGCCTTGGGTGTACTATATGCCAACTGCCAACACACTTTCATGCATGTAACTTAAATATAAACTGCTCAATGTCGTAACTAAACGGAATCAGTTAACTTAAGACTAATTTCAGTTCCTTAACTATGTGCAATATTTTAACAATTCATCCTTGTATTATTCTGCGGTCATCCTTTAATAGAGCAAGGCCACAAAAATCTAGAGGAAAATACGGATTTTTAATTTTTTTTGGTAAGTTTTTAGATTTACGATCGAGTTATGGTTTTCCGAACCGAAGTCTGTTTTATAATTGAAGATTTATCTTAATATTAATGTAGTCAAAATAAATAATAATTCAAAAGTAAATTCATTCCTATATTCAAAAATAACACATTAATTTAAATCAGTAGGTAAGGTCCACTTAGATGATACATAGGTAGGTAGGACTAATTGAAAACTAATAAAAAAAAAACAATTTTAAAGCTGATATAAAACGAATATACAACTTAGAACATAGAGTAAACATGATATATTATTTTAGTATCCTAGGCTTGCTAAGAGTTTTAGGTTGGCTATAGACTTTAAAATCAACCGCACCCTCCTTCTGATGCTTCCTACTATGGTGTGTCAGCCCTCTGCAACTGCTGAACTTTTCCATACAAATCTTACAAGAAAATGGGACTGCTGCTTTGTCCTCCTTATTGTGAACAGTGGACACATGATTTCTAAGTTTGTATGGGAGCTGGAAGCGCGCCGGGCAGTAATCACAAGCATATTTCAGTACAGTAATAGGCATTTTGTGAGCTTTACGTATATGCTCTGATCTTCTTGAAGATGCTGAAAAAGTTTCACCGCAATATTTACAAGCGTAAGGCTTCTCGCCAGTATGGAGACGAATATGCTGAACGTAACCTAGCTTGGTTTTTAATACTATACCACAGTGTTCACAGGTGAATATAGTTTCAACCTCATGTTTCTTGAGGTGTTCACCCATATGGGCAGAGGCAAGAAATTTACCACAATAAGGGCAAGGTCTGTGCGTGTTTTTAAGATGTACTATCTGTATATGTGCCGTTATAAACTTCTTCCCTGCTAGTTTCTTCCCGCAATAATCACAAATGCATTCTTTATCCGCTGCCCCTCGAAGGCCCACTCTAGTTCTCCTCTCGCTCGTCTTATTCTTAACTTCTATAGTAACTTTATGCTTCGTCTGATGAGTCTTCCTACTAATGTCTAAATCGCAGCATTTCTTCACATGATGTAAGTAGCATGTTTGGTTTCTGAATATTTTATCACAACCTGGACATGTTTTGACAGAGTGGACTGATAGGTGAGCGTTGAAAGCTGGCCTAGATTTAAAGCTACGTCCACAATCACCGCATGTGCAAGCTCCAGGACTATGCGCCTGCTCCGTATGCCGAATCAGAAACTTACGGGACTTGAACAAAGCTGGACACTTCTTACAATCATAAGTACCCAGCTGATGAGCAGTTATTAAATGCAGAATCAATTCATCTCTAGTCATGATTTTAGCACAAACATAGCAGGCACGCTTAAAGTCCATAGACTCCTTTAAATGTAAATAGAGATGTTGTGCATATGCGAATTTCTTTCCACAGTCTGGACATTGACATTTATGCTTTACATCTCTAACCTGCACCTCTTTTTGCTCTATTTGTGAAGTAATTTTCTCATGTTTATCTGGTTTACCTCTTGGATTGTTAGCTATAGAGATTTCATCATTCTTCATAATGATGTACATGGTTTTATCTTTATACTTGGTCGGTAAGTAGTTAGTGAGGAGCTGTAGAGTGGAGTCCCATTGGCTAGCGGCTTGCCTGCACAGCGTTCGGAAGCTGGCAGCATCCATGGCTCTCTGAGCACATTCGGTGCACAGGCCGGCAGGAAAGTCCTCCTCCAGCGGAACCTGCAACCACCGGTCTAGTCAAATGGCCACAATGTTCGCCCATGTTCATCCTTTAGATTTTGCTTGTTAATATTGGTAGATAAAATAAAATTCTAACCTAATATCGTATATGCAAGTATTCATTTCAATAAACTACAGTGTAATCGTGATTTTTATCATTGATGGTCTTTGTCAATTTGATAATAATAAAAATTAGGTTAAATTGTAAGCTTGCGTCATGGTCGCCGGCTATCCTCATAAACGCGAATAAACATTCCGAGCAATAAATGGCATGTAAGTCAGTTAAATGCTAATTATGTTTAGAATATAATTAAATTATGTTCGTAAAGCTTCTATTTCAATCATAATGGCATCCTAATGTAAAGGAATTTGTATAAAATTAGATTTATAAAATATAAGATAATGAAACAGGCGGCCATTTTGATTCAAAATGGAGGGAATGACGCCGTTCCGTTCGTCGCAGAAGCCATCTCGATTGAAATGGAAGTTTACGAAAAAATAAAGAATAACAAACGTACCTCGATGCCTGTGATTATTTCCAGTAGTTCAGCAAGCGAGACCGGTCGTTCTCCATCCATCATGACCGTGTCGCCGAGATAAACCTGGCCTTCGGTGGTGTCTCCCATACAAATTCGACATTTGTCCAAGCCATCGCCTCTCACTATGTGGGACACTAGCGCTTTTACATCCACTTGACGGTTCATCTTCTTAGGTTTTTCACTTTAAATGATAACAAGAAAATTATTTTTGCCTAGTTATAAAACGCAATTTTCATTTCTTCAAAAGACAGCAAGGCAGTCACAGACAAGAATGTCAGGAAATGAAAAGGCGTCAACCAAACGCCGAATCATAGACTATAGAGTTATAGTGATGTACCTAGTTATTAACGGATAACGTTTCGTTATAATTTTAATTCATTCGATTATGAATCGTTGTTTCCGTTTTATTCTTTGTTTCTCCCTTTAAACTGTATATAACTTTATACCATTCATTACACAATGGAAAACGATAATAAAAAAATAGTATGTTGAATATAATTAGACATACTTTTCTAAAAAAATATGTTTGGTTTTGCATTGTGCAGGGAGAGCTAGGGAGAGAGTCATTAAGGAACGACTATTTTGTAAAAACATGCCATATGATTAATGAATAAGGTTAGTATTTCACCTATCCAATTTCATGGTCCAATGTGTCTTGCGTCTCACTTTCTCACTAAGCAGAATGTGTGATGCAAATACACATTGGTCAAAGAAATTGGACAGGTGAATCATGGTGGAATACCACCCTATAGCCCCCTCCAGACTATGCGCGTGAATCGCGGGCGAAATGTCTGCAAAAATCGACTCACACTCGCGTTCGCGGCTTCGCCCGCGATTCACGCGCATAGTCTGGAGGGGGCTTAAGGAACGACACTCTATCTTGCCTATGATCAGCCAGCCGAACTGTCAGTGTCAACTAGTGTCAAGGCATTGTCAGTTTTGAAATTGGATTGTTGATTGCTAGAAATCCAAAATGGTATTTAAATTTGTTTTTATTACTTTAATCTTAAGATATTCCGTGATTTGAATGCTATCTAACAATTATATAATGTGTAAATTTTCTGCTTCAACAATTATTTGTAGTGCCTTTGGTGTATTTATCTTAGAAAAAGTGTCTTAAAACCATTTCTGTGATTCTCTAGAAGTATTCGTATTTCTGTGTTTTTTGTGCGTAATTAGTGATAATTTCGTGTGATAAAGCATATCTACTTAATATAAAACATGGTCGGTAATCTCCATACATAGTTATAGTTCAAAATTTCATATTACTTAAAGTTTTTGGTTATATATACCGCAAAATAAAGGCTTGTCTATGATTCACCCTCACAGGTGTTCATGTGATTTAAGGTTTTTTACAGAAATATAACAAAAACTGCATATATTTTACTACAACGGATTACTATCAGTCGTAATACATAATTTAAATACTACACGAACCTTAAATTTATCTTATTTATCCTTAAATTTATATACTATTGAGTATAACCTACATATAATAGAAATTTTAGCTTTTATTCATCAGAACAGTAGCAATAATTGTAAGTAAGATATTGCTGCATTTTAATAATCTTGTCATAAAAAAAGTTAAGGTGCATTATTACTGTAAACACCTTTTTTAAATTTTGAGGTTTTGGGCACTGTTTACATTTCAGATTATTCAGTATTCATTCTGATAAAATTCCTCTCTGAATTGCTCATATTTTCAGAAATTTGTAGATGTCCCAGCAGATATAGAATTTTAAGAAACATACACCCACTAAAAACAATTTTAGTTATTATTAAACTTATTATTCAAACTAATTTGACTGAACTTTCAAAGAGTGTGAATACAGAATAACTAATATTGAAATAGGAACACAGACAGCGACCACTTTTGTGACTCTTTGAACTCGTTTAGTCAGCTCCGCTCACTCTTATTCAGTGGAAGCACTTATATGCAATTCGCCATTGCGAGTTAAACGGACTCCGTACGGAGCTTGTACCACTCGCAGTGGAAAGTGGGCATTACTGTTAGATCTCATTACGGGGGTGACATTGTTACTACAAATCCCATTTAAAAAAAAAATTGTTTCTAAGCCTTATATCATCATTCGCAGATGTTTCTGCTTGATACAAAATTAATTTCTGTATTAATTTATTTAAATTTAAAATCTTAATGTTTTATCCACAGCAACCGCAGATCCTAGTTCTGAAGGAGGGTACGGACCAGTCGCAGGGACGTCCGCAGCTGATCTCCAACATCAATGCATGCCAGCTTGTTGTTGATGCGGTGAGCTTTATTTCAGACTAGAGATGGGCCGAATATTCAGTATTCCGGCCTAGCCACAACATTGCGCTACTGGCTTCGGCTAAGGCGACAACCACAGGTTGGGCCGACACACAGCGATCAGACCTTTGATTCCACCTATGGTTGTCGCCTTAGCTGAAGCCAGTCACACAATTTTGTGGCCAGGCCTTTCGGCATATTTTTCAATGTTCGTATTCGGCCGAATAGTTCAGCTTATCGAATATACAAATTCTTTTTTAAGGGCGCGTATGCACTTCGCGGTCAGGTATGAGACGGTTCCGTTTCTTTAGCTTTGACTTAAAAAACAGTGTTTAATACTAACTGTAACCGTTTTTGTACAAAGGATCTAATATTTAAAACGTGGGCTTTGTTAGGCACTGGGCCTTACATGGGTTTATTGTTAAACTTTAACAATTACACACATTTATTATTATTATATTGTTTAATACACTAGCAGCTGAAAGCTGATGCGTGTATATCACTGCACTTGTTTTTTTTTTAACGATTATTGTTAATTTTTTTTGTTTTAAGTGTTTGTCAAGTCTGTTTTTGAAACTGTTCACTGAAGGAGCACATATCACTGTTTCTGGCAATTTATTCCACTCGCGTACGTATTTGTGAAAGTAATCAACAATATACGCCGGTAAAAATGTTTTGTCACCATATTCTTGGGCCACCCTGTAGATTTTAATAACAAAACTTCCGTGAGACACAGACATTAAATATTATTTTATTATTTTTCGACTTAAAATACGTGAGTGACCCGTTTTTAATATATTTAATACTTCTTACTACTTCTTCTTCTTCCTCGCGTTATCCCGGCATTTTGCCACGGCTCATGGAAGCCTGGGGTCGGCTTGACAACTAATCCCATGATTTGACGTAGGCACTAGCTTTTACGAAAGCGACTGCCATCTGACCTTCCAACCCAGAGGGGAAACTAGGCCTTATTGGGATTAGTCCGGTTTCCTCACGGTGTTTTCCTTCACCGAAAAGCGACTGGCAAATATCAAATGACATTTCGTACATAAGTTCCGAAAAACTCATTGGTACGAGCCGGGGTTCGAACCCGCGACCTCCGGATTGAAAGTCGCACGCTCTTACCGCTAGGCCACCAGCGTCGCACGCTCTTACCGCTAGGCCACCAGCGTTGGTTACGTCCAATTCCGGCTGATCAAAACCCGCAATGTAATGAAACTCGCATGCGAGTTCTCGCATCGTCTAAATGAGCCCTTATTCAAGTTCTTCAAAGTTATACTTCATTTTTTTATCATTATAAAGAAGGTGAGCGATCTTTATATTCAATAAGCCGAACTATTCGGCCGAATACGAACATTAGAAAATATGCTGAATACCGAATAATTACCGAATATTTGGTCCATTCTATAGTTCGTTTTTTTAGCATTAGAAAAAAGGTAAACAATCTTGATGTGTCTTTTAATTGAAAAACGCTTTTTAAAAATCAGTAACTATTACTTATGAAACCAGAAGAATATAAATGATTGTATTAGACTCATAATTGTTACATATTTGCCGTGACTTATTTTTAAAACGTGTTATTCAATTAAAAGACACATCAAGATTGTTTACCTTATTTCTACTGCTACTACCTTATTTCTAATGCTAATAATGCCAGTCGAGTTTGGTGGACCCGGCGGGATAACAAGGCAAGGTGGATGGCCTAGAGCGATGATAGAGGGCATAGTTATCATCGGTCAGACACAGCATCTGACCCCATCTCCGGTCGTATCGGTTTTCCGCTCCACTGGGTCAAGATGGGTGACGACAAGAGTGTGCATCTGCGTTTGCGCGTACGCTTGTGCACCTTAATATTTCCTGCGCACCTGACTGTTTCTGAAAAAGGACTCCGATCATACACAAAGTCCAATGGCGATGGGTTGAGGTAGAGAGGTTCGGTTTGATGCAAGCCGGGCTTTGTCTGATGCCTGCACACTGGCGTCCCTGGGGGCGCAGTATGCGCTGTGGTCGCTTTCGCTCTGCACTGGGGTGACAGAGAGGATTCGGCAGCACCCAGGGTGACAAAGCAGCCCTATTTAGGGAGGCACTGCTTTCCCTGCTTAGCCGGGGAGGGGGCTAGAAAAGGTGCCCTAAAAAAAGCTCACCCTTCAACAAGGGATGGTAGTAACCGCGGCTGCCTCCGCATCATTTGAATCGTGGTCGACGCAACATAAGAAAAAAGACTGTCCAAAAGCAAAAAATGACATTTGGCGCGTGGAACGTGCGAACACTTCTTGACCGCAATGAGAATACCTGTCCTGAAAGAAAGACCGCGATAGTAGCTCGGGAACTCGGCCGATACAATGTGGACGTGGCTGCCATCAGCGAGACACATCTTGCCGACGAAGGAGAGCTGGTAGAAAACGGAGGAGGTTATACTTTCTTTTGGAAAGGTACAGATTCTTCTGAGCCCCGAAGGTCAGGGGTCGGATTTGCGGTAAAGAATGGTCTTGTAGGTACGTTACGGGAATACCCCGTCCATATTTCTGATCGCGTTACCACACTGCGCCTACACCTCGATAATGACAACTACCTCAATATCATCAGTGTCTATGCTCCAACGCTTGACAAATCTGATGAGATTAAGGATAGATTTTATGAGGAATTGACACAATGTCTCGACCGTATAAGTGCTAGGGAGCAGATCCTTCTACTAGGCGATTTTAATGCCAGAGTTAGACGTGACTTTGAAGCTTGGCCTAATGTGCTTGGCAGACACGGAGTCGGTAATATGAACAGCAATGGTCAGCTGCTGCTTAGCTTGTGTGCACAATATGATCTCGCAATCACTAACACTATGTTCAGACTGCCTGCCAAGCACAAGACGACGTGGATGCACCCGAGATCCAAGCATTGGCATTTAATAGACTATGCTATTGTGAGAAATAGGGATTTTTCCCAGGTCCAGGTCACTCGAGTCATGCGTGGTGCGCACTGTTGGACGGATCATCGGCTTGTTGTCATCAAACTATCTCTTTACCTTCATCGCCCTCGAAGATCCGGCAGAAATAAACCTATATGCACAAATATTGATAGACTAGAAGATCCAGAGGTAAGGAAGAACTATGCCGAAATCTTGTCCTGTGTGCTTCCGTCGCCGATTGATGAGACTTTGAATGTCGATGCTCTCTGGGAGTCTCTGTGCTCTCATATTTTGGTCGCAGCAGAAACTACGCTTGGTCTAGCAGTCCGTAAAAATGAGGACTGGTTTGACAAAAATGACAGTGTTCTGACAGAGGCATTGCACGAACACCGTCGTCTCCTACGAGAGCATAGAAGAGAGCGTCGAGATGGAGATATTAGACGTAGTGAACTGGAGTTGAGAAAACTATGCCGTGAAACCAAAGAAAGATGGTGGCAGAACAAGGCTCGTCATATGCAGTGGCTTGCTGACTCAAACCAGCTCGGAGAGTTTTATGGGGAGGTCAGAAAGCTAATCGGCACAAACTCCCATGCTAAGATACCGCTGAAGTCAGTCGATGGTGAGTGTCTTCTGAAAACTAGGGATGATGTGCTGAACAGATGGGCTGAACATTTTAACGCTTTGCTCAATGTAGATCGTACAGCAGATCTATCGCACATTAGTTTAATACCTCAGCTCTCCACTGTTATAGAGCTGGACGAGCCTCTATCGCGTGGCGAGGTACCTAGTTCTTGCCATCAAACAGCAGCAGAATAAGCGTGCGGTCGGTATTGACTCTATTCCAGGTGAATTGCTGAAGTACGGAGGTGAGAAGTTGCACTCGTCTGTTTGGGCACTTTTTGTTCGTATGTGGGAGGAAGAACATGTTCCCTCTAGTTTTAAACTTTCACGAATTAAGGCCCTCTACAAGAACAAAGGTGACCGTGCGGACTGCAACTCATACCGTGGTATTTCGCTTCTCTCAGTTCCTGGAAAAGTCTTTGCCAGAGTTCTCTTGAACCGCCTTATAAAGCTCTCTGAAGAGATCCTGCCGGAAACACAGTTTGGCTTCCGTCCTAATCGGGGTACCTGTGAAGCCATCTTCTCGTTGCGTCAACTGCAGGAAAAAAGCAGGGAACAGGGACAAAGGCTGTACTTTTGCTTTGTTGACCTTGAGAAGGCGTTCGACAGTGTCCCCCGTGAAGCTCTGTGGATAGTACTAAGAAAGTTAGGGTGCACTGATAAGTTCGTTCGACTCCTGAGACTTCTGCATGACAATATGGAATGCTGCGTTGCTGTGGATGGCGAAGAGTCTAGCTTCTTCCCCGTTACCTGTGGGGTGAAGCAAGGCTGCGTCCTAGCGCCAACACTCTTTGCTCTCTACTTTGCTGTGGCTGTCCGTGAAGTCTTGCAGAGGCAGAGCTCGTCGAATGGAATTCGCATCCGTTTCCGCACTGACGGTAGTCTTTTCAACTTGGCCAGATTTAAGGCTCGCACTAAGGTCTCGTACGCTGTGATCACCGAGATCATGTATGCGGATGACTTGTGCTTCATTGCGGAATCCCCTGGTGACCTACAGCAACTTTTGACCGACTTTCACGATTCCTGCTGCAAGTTTGGACTGAAAATCAGTGTCAAAAAGACGGAAGTAATGTCATTAGACATCCATGGTCGCGAGACACTGACTGTCAGACTTGGGGAGGATTTGCTGAAACAGGTAGATAAGTTCCGGTACCTGGGGAGCACAGTAACTTCTACGTGCGACCTTGACGCTGAGATAAACATCAGAATCGGTGCCGCTGCTGCGGCGTTTGGTAAGTTGGATGGAAAGGTCTTCCGTTCACATGACCTGACATTGGCGACAAAGATCTCCATATATATGGCTGTTGTGCTTCCTAACATATTGTATTCTTCGGAAACGTGGACCATATACCGTCGTCACATCCGCACTTTAGACCGATTCCACCTAAAATGTCTTCGCAAAATCTTGAACATCAGCTGGTCCGATCGAGTACGGAACACCGAAGTTTTGCGAAGAGCTAAAGTGGGTGGGATCGAAGTTTATATTATGCGACGACAACTTCGTTGGGGCGGCCACGTTTCAAGGATGGCAGAGGGTCGGGTGGCTAAGCGCATCTTTTACTCGGAGCTGGAGGAGGGCAAGCGAAAGCATGGCGGGCAACTTCTCAGGTATAAGGATGTGCTTAAGCGCCACATGAAGACCTGTAACATTGATCCGCTTCTGTGGGAGAAGCAGGCAGCCGACCGCCCTGTATGGAGATCTTTCGTCTTTAAGCAAACGAATGACTTTGAATCCCGTCGACTTGTGGAACTCGATATCAGACGGGATGAGCTGAAGGCCCGCCCACCAGCGGCTATTAGGTATAATTACGTCAATGGTGTGCTTTCCTGCCCGTCATGCGCACGGGTCTTCGCAAATAAAATCGGCTACGCGAGCCATATGCGAGCACACGAACGCATACAACAACGGAGCTGAAACAGTCGCCGTGGTCGAAACCGGCCGGGAGAGTATATATATATATATATATATATATTTATATATATATGATTCGTTTCTTTTATGACCACTAACTATATGGCTTAATTTTTTATATCTACATTAATACTATGCACTGCAATACTTCGAACGAAAAACAATTATGGATATCAAGCAGATGACTTATAATTTTATGCGAATTAAATTAATGAGTACAAAAATTATGACAACTAATTTATGACAAAAACTCAGTTATGCTCTGGAATAATTCTGACTAAAGATTTTTATGACTTACAATTTTATACATAAAGTGTTATGACAATTAAAAATATGACAGAAGTTGTTATGCGACCAGAGGGAGTCCCTTAATAAAATCGCATGCGAGTTCGCGCGCCCTTAAAAAAGAGTTTTTATATTCGATAAGCCGAACTATTCGGCCGAATACGAACATTGGAAAATATGCCAAATACCGAATAATTACCGAATATTTGGTCCATTCTATAGTTCGTTTTTTTAGCATTATATATATATATATATATATATATATATATATATATATATATATATATATATATATATATATATATATATATATATATATATATATATATATTATATTATATTTATATATATATTTTATATATATATATATATATATATTATATATATATATATATATATATATATATATATATATATTATATTATATTTATATATATATATATATATATATAATGCTAAAAAAACGAACTATAGAATGGACCAAATATTCGGTAATTATTCGGTATTTGGCATATTTTCCAATGTTCGTATTCGGCCGAATAGTTCGGCTTATCGAATATAAAAACTCTTTTTTAAGGGCGCGCGAACTCGCATGCGATTTTATTAAGGGACTCCCTCTGGTCGCATAACAACTTCTGTCATATTTTTAATTGTCATAACACTTTATGTATAAAATTGTAAGTCATAAAAATCTTTAGTCAGAATTATTCCAGAGCATAACTGAGTTTTTGTCATAAATTAGTTGTCATAATTTTTGTACTCATTAATTTAATTCGCATAAAATTATAAGTCATCTGCTTGATATCCATAATTGTTTTTCGTTCGAAGTATTGCAGTGCATAGTATTAATGTAGATATAAAAAATTAAGCCATATAGTTAGTGGTCATAAAAGAAACGAATCATAATAGGTAGGTTAGGTTCGTTAGGTTGCTTTAGATGCCCGAAGGGCAAACTACGCAGAAATAGGAGCCCCGCGTGAGCGGGGCTCCGTCGAATTAAGTGTTTGGCCGGAGATTAGGGAAAAGGTTTTATTCGAGGAGTTGTTGAGAAGCTAAAATTAGTTTCTTAAATTATTTATGTAAACCATTATGGTTGAAAATTATTATGCTACAAAACGTTATACGTAAAAACATTATAAATATCGATAATTATGCTTTTAGCTGGTATGACATTTGATTCATTATAATCAAAACCTATATGCACAAAAAAATTATGACAACTGCTGAGTATGTCATCAAATATTATGGCTGAAAATGTATGACACAATATAATATGACTTTTCATTTGTATGCGCAATGATGATTATGACACAAGTTGTTATGCGCATCAAGATATGACCTAAACTAGTATGCAACCCAATATGGACCCTTTTATTAACATTGCGGACTGTTGGTTACGTCCAAGTCCAATACAACTGACCGATCAAAACCCGCAATGTAATGAAACTCGCATGGTCTAAATGAGCCCTTTTCCAAGTTCTTCAAAGTTAGTGTATTATTACTTTTTATAATAGATTTTGTTTATTCAGGTACGCACAACACTGGGGCCGCGCGGCATGGACAAACTCATTGTGGACCACAGCGGCAAGGCAGTCATCTCCAATGATGGAGCCACCATCATGAAAGTATGTATTGTCTATAATCTATATCATAGAGAAATATAGTAAGACAAGAGTGCTCACTCCATACATCAGTTTTGGTACCAAAAATACTAGTATTTTCATAGTCGACATCTAGCATCGAATAAGACTTTCCGGTCGGTGCTACATCTATTGTCACTTGACAGTACTACTACTGCTACTTAAAGTACTGATAATTCCGCTACTCGATGCTAGATGTCGACTGTTAAAATACTAATATTTTTGGTACCCAAACTGATGTATGGAGTGAGCAATCTATGTATTTTTTTCTCTATGTCTATATGTATATTATGTATACGAGTATAATCCTGGGGCCTATTGTATAATACAAGCTTATACTATCAGTGATTTTACATACAAAATCACTAAGCGCCTCTTGCACCATCCCAATAACCCGAGGTTAACTGGTTAAACCTGGAGTTACCATGGTTACCAGTACAATTTGGCACTGGGTTAATCGTTTAACCGGTTAACCCCGGGTCAGTGGGATGGTGCAAGTGGCGCTAATAATAGGCCCCTGGTTATTGAACCTCCTCCTGAAAATTATCCTCTGCTATTGAGCCTAAGAATCAGTCTTTGAAATAAAAATTTTAGCCCTCAGTTTGTGCCTTTGTGCTAGTAGCGCCCTCTATGCAGTTTTGTGTAAATGTACTCGTAATATCAGTGGGGAGACACTCCTCCTTTCGGGCAAACTCGGCTCCATTCGGCTCCGAGCAATTATTAGGGTTGGCACCACTTGACTTCCTTTTACGTGCACGACCACAGATAAAATAAAGACTTGAATTTTTCAACCCTAAATAGCCGGATGGGTAAGTGCCATACATTAGAAAGGGACAGCATGATTCGTCCCGGAATCGCTGTGAAACTTCGGTTTTGTAGGAAGTGTCCTTTCTGTATGGTAGTACTATTATTTATTCTGTGGTAATATTCCCTATTGGTTTCCACAACAACAGACTTGTACCATCTGTAGTAGACTCTAAGGGGCTGTCCATAAATTACGTCATCGATTTTTGACGATTTTTGACCCCCCCCCCCCCTATAATCATCCAAAAATCATGCTTCAAATGACCCCATTTCCTCCTACTTCATGCTACCGTCATCCGATGTCCAGACCCCCCCCCCCCCCCCCTAATTTGAAATGACGTAATTTATGAATAGCCCCTAAGGCTTATGATCATCAAAGAGAATAGAGTGTATAGAAGCGGATTGTCAAAGTAAATTATGTAGCCACTGTAAATTTACTGTCATCTTTCGACAGAAGATTAAAACTGTTAGAACGCCATTTGACTTTGATCCTTATTCTTTAACTGATATGTGTTAACTTGTTAAATTTTGATATTAACGCCATTTACTCGACATTAGGCCAAAGGTATGGTGCAATCTTTTCGAGCGATGGCGCCATAACCTTCAGCCTACGCTCGTTTTAATTTTCTGTCGAAAGATGGCAGTAAATGTACTGTAGCTACATAATTTACCATGACAGTAACTCTCTATTTCAAATTCTCTTTGTGATTATGTATAAGCACGAACATTCTGCGATGAAAGCTAAATGACCTAACCTCGTGCCGCTCAATGTATATTAGGATGTACACTCAGTTTCGATGGAATGTCAACCTTAATTAAAAAGAAAGTAGGTAGCATTTTATTTGTCTCGAACAAATGAAAGTCAACCCAATTGAAAATGCAACAAGATTCTAATTTCCTTGGCTATTATTTTGTATGGGGGGCGGAACGAGGATAAATTTAGTGTACTAAATGGGAATCCTTTTGTGTTTCAGCTCTTGGACATTGTACACCCCGCGGCGAAGACTCTCGTCGACATCGCCAAGTCGCAAGATGCTGAGGTAAGGTGTAAAAAACCGGCCAAGTGCGGATCGGACTCGCGCACGACGGGTTACGCGCCATTACACAAAAACGTCAAAGAATTACGTTTGTTAGGAGCCCCACTTAACCTTTTCGACGCCGTGTCAAACGCAAAAGCTGTCACGCGGACGCCACGTCACCGAAGTGTCAAAACTGAAATTGAACTTTATTCTTTATTCAAACACTATGTATAAGTTTACAGCTCCAGCCAAGGCACTTATACTGTTAATAGGTACATATGTTGTCAGTATCAGTCAGTATCATAAAATTAGTAGGTACACTTATTGTATTACACACTTATCTTTATAATTGAACATACATATTATGTATTACTAAGTTACAAAGAGATAAAAAAAAATCTGATATTAAATAACATAGGTAGAGTTTAAATAAATCCTGATACTACGTTTATGCATATGCACATAGGTCTATGTTGATCTGTGGTCTGTGACTGATTAATCAGTCTTTGACGTTGAACCAGCGGTGCGGATATATCGGTCATTGGCGTCCAAAAGGTTAAATACTTATTTTATTTTTAGTATTTGTTGTTATAGCGGCAACAGAAATACATCATCTGTGAAAATTTCAATTGTCTAGCTGTCATGGTTCATGAGATACAGCCTGGTGACAGACAGACGGGCAGTGGAGTCTTAGTAATAGGGTCCCGTTTAATGGGGAATTGGGGTAATGTTTAGGAAAAGTACAATGAAACACTCCATATGCTAACTCAAAGAGAACTGATTTATTTTCACCAAGCCTACCCTCAGTACATGCATTCCTAATCTACCTACATATACAACATGTCCCTTCTTCACAACGGGATATAGATATAGGTACGAGTAAGTATACTTAGGTCTAATGATTATGATTGTCTTAGTTACACTTTATTTTACAAAAGCCTAACAAGATAACAGAATGATTACATAATTATAACATGCCAAATAATTTGTACTTAATTTTCTTTTTCTGTATATAGGTATATATATATATATATATATATATATATATATATTTTACATTAAATAATTAAGTTAACTTATTTGCAAGCCTTTAGTACCGCCGAATACAATTGTATATTTTATAGTGCCTATTTATCTATGTACTATTTATTTCAACATTATTTTTACATGTATTGTATTAATCCTACTTATTATATGTGTAACAGTAAGTTTATTAAGCATGGGTGCATTAACTGCCTAGTTGTATAATAATTAAATTCAATTACGTATATTGGCATGAAAAGTTTTAATACTAATTAGTCTAATTAGGTACAAATGTTTATTAATTCGGTAACTTTGTCCAACATCTTATAGGTGTTTCTCGTATACAATTTTTATAATTATGGAACAATATTTATATTAGTAGGTACATACTTTTAGACATTAACGATGTAGTATTTTTATGATACTTAGGTACATATTTATATATATATTACAAACGGTCGGGTGGATGGACCTGCCGGCCGGAGCGCGTTACGTAATAGCCACCTGTGTCTGTGCCTGTGTTTGCGCGCCCGGGGTTATTATTGCTGACAGTGCGTTGCGATTGTGTATGGGAAATAGCATTATTGTTATCTTCGAAGTCGTCATAATATTTATGAGTAACGTTATGATTTTGATCGCGGATTGGTTGGTCACTCATTTGGTTATTTTGTGGTTGTGATAAAATGTGCTGTCTGTTTCTGCGGTATCGTGACCCGTCCGGCCCACGTAACCAGTAGGAGCGAGGCTGAGCCGCTTGACCTTCGACTCGTGCTGGCATCCATCGTGCTTCGCGGCCAGTGTTTGACTCCCGCCGCATTCGTACCTGCTCGTTTGGTACAAGTGGTTTTAGTGACCGGGTTCCGACATCGTAATGTTTTTTGGATTTTTGATTTTTCTCTAACCGACATTTTTGAACAGTTGCTGAGGTTGGTACCTTTGGCGCAAGTAGTTGTTCTGAGACCGGCAATCTGGTATTAAGCCTTCGCGCCATAAGAAGTTGTGCTGGGGAGTATGACTCGCCGGAGACCGGAGTGTTGCGGAAGTTTAAAAGCGCTAAATATGGATCCGTGCCATCACTCTGCGCTTTTTCCATCAACTTTTTAACCGTTTGCACGCTTCTTTCCGCAAGGCCGTTCGCTCGGGGATAGTAAGGTGAACTCGTGACGTGTTCGAATTCCCATTTTTCTACAAAAGATTGGAATACTGCCGAGGTAAACTGTCGGCCATTATCCGATACGAGTTTCTTAGGAATACCGTGGCGGGCAAAAATGGATTTAAGTTGGTTAATTATGGTTTCACTTCGAATATCAGATAAAGAAACAACTTCGACATATTTGGAATAATAATCAACAACTAATATGTACTGTTTGTTTCTAAATTCAAATAGATCAGTCGCTAATACTTCCCAGGGTTTCCCAGGTACTTGGTGCGAGCGCATCGGCTCGCGCGGTTGTGCGGCGCGGCGCTCGGCGCACGTCGCGCACGAAGCCACTAGCGCCTCCACCTGCGCCGACATTCCTGGCCACCACATCACGTCTCGTGCTCGGTACTTACATTTTTCAATACCTAAATGCCCCTCGTGAATTCTCTGCAGCATTTCTTTCCTAAGGCTAGTAGGTATTACAACGCGGTTGCCACGGAAAACTATACCTTTTATTACATGAAGCTCCTCCTTAATAGCCCAGTAAGGCTTAGCCTCACTTTCTAGGATATTTTTAGTGTGCGGCCAGTCTTTCAGGCAATATTGCCTAACGTTCCCGAGCCCTGGGTCGTTATCCGTTTCCTCTTTGATCTTCTTAAGCTTATCAGAGCTAAAGTTAACGCTGTCGTACAGGGCGTTAACGTGAACATCAATGTCACTTCCAGTCTTGTCGTCGCACGCGTCGTCGGTCGGGGCTCGCGATAGCGTGTCGGCGACATACATTAGTCTCCCGGGAACGTACTTTATTTCTATAGAGTATTTTTGTAGTCTCAGTAACATCCTCTGTAGTCGTACCGGCGTATCATTGAGTGCCTTTCTGAATATGGCCTCTAGAGGTTTATGGTCGCTTTCCACTAATACACTTTTGTGGCCATAAATAAATTGATGGAATTTTTGGCAGCCAAACAGAATCGCCAACAATTCTTTTTCAATTTGCGCCCAACGCGTTTCGGCAGGCGTGAGCGTGCGGGCGGCAAAGGCGACCGGCCGCCCGCCCTGCAGCAAGCACGCGCCCAGCCCTCGCGAACTGGCATCTACCGACACCACCACCCCCTCCCCGGGGTCGTAATATCGTAGCGTTGGCGCCTCCATTAAACATTTTTTAACTCTCTGAAATGCGCTGGTATGCATTTCATACCACTGAAATTCGCTATCTCTCTTTAGCAGTCCTCTCAATGGTTCTACCAGTTCAGCATAGTTTGGCATGAATCTCGACACATAATTCGTCATCCCGAGGAACCTCTCCAAATCCTTCCTGCAACTAGGAGGAGGCATGTCTCTGATCGCCTTCACTCGGTCGCCGTCGGGGCGCATACCCTTGGCGTCAAACACGTGACCTAGATATTTCACTTCTTCTACGCCCAAAACACATTTTTCTTTATTAAACCTCACTCCGTAGTCTAACGCGCGCTGTAGCACGGCCTCTAACCTTGAGTCGTGTTCTTCTTTTGTTCTCCCGTACACAAGCAAGTCATCAATGAAGCATTCCACTCCCTCCATTGAAAATATCTTAACCATTGCATTATGGAATACCTCCGATGCAGAACAGATGCCAAAAGGTAAACGTAAAAATTTCCATCTCCCAAATGGTGTGGCAAAGGTACACAGCTTTGAACTATACTCATCAAGAACGATCATGTAAAAACCCTTGCTAGCATCTAAATGTGAAAAATATTTAGCTCCCGATAGATTCGCTGTAACCTCGTCTAGTGTAGGAAGTTGAAAGTGACTACGTTTGATCGCCTTATTTAAATTTTGTGGATCTATACACAATCGCAATTTGCCATCCGGTTTCTCCACGAGAACAATACTCGACACCCAGTCGGTAGGTTCATCCACGGGTTCAATAATACCTAGCTCCTGCAGACGGTCCAGCTCCTCGCGCAGACGTGGCCTTAATTTAATAGGTATCTTCCTCGAACCTCTTACGACCGGAGGAACTGACTCGTCCACAGTTAATCTGTGTACACCGGGTAAACGGCCGATCCCATGAAACACAGTTTTATATTTATTTACTAACTCAATACAGTTACTATTACTAGAAATCTCGTTCACTCTTTTAATTAAATTTAACTCACTGCATAAATCTCGGGACAACAAATTATTACAATTGACGTCTAGCACGTAAATTTTGCCTTTGCATTTTTTGTCACTGTTATGATGCGACAATTCAGCTATAAAATATCCCACCACAGGTAAAACGTTCCTACTAACCTCCCGCAATACCGTACCAGCATTGCTCAAAATGTCCTCACTGTACCCTGCCGCCCTGAAGCTGCCGCGCGACATGACGCAGGCGTCCGCACCACAGTCCAGCTTGAACGTCACAGGAACTCCGTTCACCGCCACACTCTCGAACCACCCCTTGCTTTCGACCGACAAAATCTCCACTCCCTGTATTATCAGTTCCTCGCAATCACTTATTTCGTCTGTAGCATTATACACTTCCCGCACATAATTACTTCTGCAACACCTCATAAAATGTCCGACACGATCACATCTGAAACATTTAACTTTGTACGCGGGACATTGATCACGTTCGTGTACATAGTCGCAATTTGAACATTTAAATTTAGAGCCAGTCCCGCCACGATACTGTTGTTGCGCTCGTCGCGCTATCGGCGCACCTGGCGCAGCGGCGCGAGATGTGGTCGGCGTCGGCGTCGGCGCGCGGCGGTGAGGGCGCACGCGAACTTGCTCGACGTCGGCGAGCGGAGCGCTTGTACTTCCCCGTGTCGATTCCGCGCTCGCTCCGCCCCGCACCGCTCCCGCCTGCTCACTTGCTAACTCTGCTGCGCGACACCAAGCCGTCGCATCCTCCAATTTTAAATCTCTCTTTCTTAACATTCTCTCTCTTAATTGACCATCTTTAATTCCCCGGATCACTTGAGTTAGAATTAAACTTTCCCTTAAAGTTCCAAACTCGCATGTTTTACTTTTCACACGAAGTGACGCTAAGTACTTCTCAAAATTCTCACTCGCTTGATATGTCTCAAAGAATAAGTGTCGTTCAAAATTAACATTTTTCTGTGGGTCACAGCGGTCAGCGAACTTTTGACATAACGCCTCATAATCACTTTGTTCGGTCGAACTAATATCAAATTCTTCATATAGGTCACGACCAGTTTTTCCTATGACATGAAGTAATAGGGCACATTTTTCACGACTTGGGGACTTCTCTCGGCCTGATGCGATTAGGTACCAATCGAACGTTTGTTTCCAATCCCGCCAGTTATCGGCGAGGTTGCCCGTACCCAACATGGCGGGTGGTTGTTGCACCGCTGTGTACGCTGTACCGCTTGCGGCCGCGCCTGCCTTACGCGCCGTTTTATCACTTTTACTTTCAGTGTCACTCATCTCCACTACCTAATTGTCACAATCTTTCGACGGATCTAACACGAATATTCACACCTGACACCATGTAATGTTTAGGAAAAGTACAATGAAACACTCCATATGCTAACTCAAAGAGAACTGATTTATTTTCACCAAGCCTACCCTCAGTACATGCATTCCTAATCTACCTACATATACAACAGTACCCTTTGGGTACGGAACCCTAACAAGTGCCCCCCTAATGGTAGTTGGCTGAGCTGTCTCTGTTTTAGCTCAATTTTCAGCCATTTTATTTTAAGTTGTCCGTTATATTTTTTTTTCTTCAAACTTTGTGAAGTTTTTATTTAACTTGCCATGTTAGTAATTTTGTTAGTGTGGGTCAAATCTTGGAAGCTAAATTTGACCCACTTCCCGATTTCCGATTGAGCTGCAATTTTGCATACCTACATTACCTACATATGTAAATCGGATGACAATTCAATATTATGATGACATGGAGTTGATCTGATGATGGAGATCGTTCGTATCAAAGAGTTCCCATGACCACCTCCTGGGTCATGGGAACTCTTTGATAAAACAACGATCTTAACTTATTAATTATTATTGTTAAAAAAATATATATATTAGGGGACATCTTACACAAATCAACCTAGCCCCAAACTAAGCAAAGCTTGTCCTTCGGGGCCCCCTGAGCATGGGGGCCCTGGGCACGGGCCCCGTGTGCCCTTATGGTAAAGACGGTACTGCCCATATTTTTGTCTGTTTGTGTGTTTGTATGTTCTCGACAAACTGAAAAACTACTTAACTGATTTTCAATATTTTTATGCGGTATTCACCTAGTAATTAGAGTGATTCTAAAGAAGTATTTCTAAATATATTATACATATATATGGTTGTCTAAGTACCCACAACACAAGCCTTAAGGCTCCGTCACATAGGCGAGTTTTCCGGGCGGGGCGTGAGCGTTTTATATGAAAAGCGGAGCGCCCCGCTCACGCACCGCCCGCAAAACGCGCCTATGTGACGGAGCCTTTATTGAGCTTACTGTGGGACTTAGTCAATTTGTGTAATTTGTGTTATATTTATTTTATTTATTTATTTTTATTCTTGAGGAAGGTTTAGGTGTATAATGTGTTAAGGTTTTGTGTAACCCGTTCGAAGTCGGGGTGGGGCGCTAGTAACATATATTGACAGTTAAATGATGTATTCCAGGTGGGAGACGGCACCACTTCAGTGGTGATCCTAGCCGGGGAGCTCCTTAAGCGGCTCAAGCCGTTTGTCGAAGAAGGTATGTCACTATCCTCAATGGGGTTGGCAACTGTCAAAGGTTTGCCTAGATGGCGCCATCATAGCTTGCCCCTTTTTCTATGAGATTTGGCTTAAAGAGCTGGCATCCAGGGTATTAAAAAAACAAAAATTTGACACAATTCTAGGGATTGACGGGGCAAGCTATGATGGCGCCATCTGCTAAAAACTTCCACCTGCCAACCCCATTTAATCATTTTATATTTATGGTGACATTTAATAAATGCCCACAAAGCGCTTACAGATGTAAGTGCATGAATAAACTTAGAATAAATTCAAAATTGGAAACATTACTACCTTGGGTGTGACTTGAACTCACGGCCTCTGGATCGATACTCCAGCTGCCATCTGAGCCACCGAGACCTCATCCAGCCAGCGAATCTTTCCACCATACGGGTCTAGGGGACCCTAGCGACATCTATCGTAAGAGCGTTACACTTCTTAAACGGCTGCCGAAGTTCCAAGTCACACTACACCCTACACCAGGCGTGGCTCACTCCGCGATTTCGTCGCTTTGCAACAGGTAGCTAAAAGTACATCCGTCCCACACCAATTTTGGTGGCTAGCCATAAGCCGCGCGTGCTGTCGCCACCTAGCGGCCATATCTGTCCTGATCGTAACAGACGCGTTTTGTTAGAGAGTGAGTCTTCTGTACCTAGTCACACCCCGGACACTGGCGGTCAAATGTATGAAACAAACGCGTTCCTACGCACACAGTCTAAGCTCGTGTGGGTGAACGCGTACCATGCTTGTGAGAGTGAGATAAGACGGGCTAGGGTTCCCGCCATTTTTTTGTCAAGTTCGATGACCTGAATGACTCAAAACTCATTGCGCGAATTAGGAAGAAATAAGAATCGTATTATGTTGTATGGTGGGTATCTAAGCTCGATTTATACAATAGTTTCCTATTTTCAATCAGTATAAACGAAGTAACAAAATTTTTGTAAGGAAATTCAGGCCACCAAAATATTACGTAAGTTGAAAACATGATTTTTTGTTCATATAGATATTGTGTTGTTTTCAGTGTGATCTGATAGGTTTAGGTCTAAAACCTATCTGTTTTAGGTAAAAGAAATACTAAACATAAGTACCTATTGTAAGTTGGTATTCCACTAAAACATAAAACACTTTAAAAATAACTGGGTATGTACTTGCCTTGATTCATCCAACGGGAATCTGTAGAACTTTCTTTTAAGTTTATAGAGCTTAAACAACCGTACACAGCACAACACACGCCCATTGCAAAAAGATTTGTAAATTTGTTTAATATTTTACGTGGCCTCCGCTCTGCGCTCTGCGCACCGCGTCGTCGCGTCCTTGCCGGCCGGTAACTGAGAGGTAACCGAGAGCGGGTGGGCGGCACTTTCAACGGGAGGCAGGGAGTGTCCATACTGTACGTTAGTACTATCAAAAAGAATAGATAGTATAGAGGGGTCCTGTCATTGTAAATTTTGTAGTCACTGTAAATTTACTGCCATCTATCGACACACGACTAAAACTCAAAATGAAAACGCATAAAGTTATCAAATAATGTATATATATGGATAAATGATTTTATTATTTTTATATCATTTTGATCCATGTTCATTCACTGATATCTATGTGTTAAAATTGTTAAATATGAAACGGTGTCGTCACGCCATCTAGCTGAGGATAGGCTAAAGGTGTGTGCGACATCTATTCGAGAATGACTTTTACTTGAATTTTGAGGCACGTTTTTTCCTTAGACTTTATACGTCTTATACGAAGTTATATATGTCTTTGGTACTATTTATTATACTGTGACCTAGTACTAGAGTTAGACCAAGAAAAGTCTGCAGCGATTTTGATAGCCCACGCAGTGCGTCATTTTAAACGTCAAACTTCTATGAAATTATGACGTATAAATAACACTTGCACTGCGTGGGCTATCAAAATCGCTGCAGACTTTTCTTGGTCTAGCTCTAGAGTTCTTGCCAACTCTAGGTTCGCGTCGAAAAGTTGTCACAATATGCCGCTAGATCCTATCGTAAACTAACGAACGACTTATCGTCGTAGTAGTTATAAGAGAAAACTGCTTTGTTATTGGCATAGCTTATACGAATACTTTTTATATATTATACTATTTTTGTACGCGCGTATGTCTGTTTTGATGTCGCGTGGGATTTTGTGATGTAATCATTATTGAACTGAAAACTTCTTTAGGGTCGCATCAAGAAAAGTCTGCAGCGAATCTGATAGCCCACGCAGTGTAAGTGTTATTTATACGTCATAATTTCATAGAAGTTTGGCGTTTAAAATGACACTTGCACCGCGTGGGCTATCAAAATCGCTGCAGCCTTTTCACGGTCTGACTCTAGCGGCGCTGTGCACTTTTTGTGATGGGGAAAAAATGTTAAACTCGCGACAGGTCACGTGACCGAAAGATACGTAAGACGGACACGTGACCTGATCGAAAAACTGTTACAATGTCATTTGAGTTTTTCTTAATTGACTTAAATGCCATCTAGTGACTTTCCCTCTAACTGGTACTAATATAACTCGAGTACTAACAGTGATGTGCTTAGGGGTTTCAAGTAATGCGACGTAATAACGCTAGATGGCGTTAACGTCAATTATACATAGTGCTGCAGACATTTTGCACTAGATGGCGTTGTTATTAAAATTTTGAGTTACAATGTAATTGAGTTTTCAGTGCAATTGAGTGTCACTTCTGCCGGCACTCCCGGAGTGCAACCCGTTGTACTTATGTTAGCTTTGCTTAAGGCCCAGTAGGTTCGTGTTCTTCTCTCACTCGAACTGAGCGTGAGCAGATGTGCGTGTTTTATTTTATTTTTCATGTATATTCATAGAGAGGTCAAGTCTAAGAAAATGTCGTGCCCCTTAGTCTGACATCTAAAACAGATGGCGCTGTACTGCGCCATGTGTTTTGCCGTCACTGAATTGTCACACGTCAGCTTAGCATAGGCTGAAGGTTATGGCGCCATCGCTCGAAAACATTGCACCACACCTTTGGCCTATAGTCGAGTAGATGGCGTTAATATTAATATTTAATAAGTGGACACATATCAGTGAGAGAATAAGGATCAAAGTCAAATGGCGTTCTAACAGTTTTATGTTCTGTCGAAAGATGGCAGTAAATTTACAGTGGCTACATAATTTACTTTGATAATCCGTCTCTATACACTCTATTCTCTTTGGTATAGATGGAGCTGTACAGCGCCATCTCGTTTACCTGTCAAATTCGAAGCACGAAATTGTCTTAGATTTTACACATCTTACTCAATCATTATATCTTTGCTCAAATACGACGGTAGTGCAAAGTTGTCCGAATCGTCCGCTAGATGTCGCTATGCCTATCGCAAACTTAGTAACGACTAGTCGTCGCGGCGCATTCAGTTTATTCGAACATATAATTTAGTTTGATTAAAAAAGCTTGCCATAAACCGTCACTGCGGTTTATGAGTTTTTGTAGCGCACGTCCTTTTTGACGTCGCGTGCCCTATAGCAAAGACATATGTAACTCCGTATAAGATGAATAAAGTCTAAGGAAAAAACGTGCCTCGGAAAACAAGAAAAAGTCATTCTCGGATAGATGGCGCACACACCTTTGGCCTATACTCGGCTAGATGGCGTTGACGACACCGTTTCATATTTAACAATTTTAACACATAGGTATCAGTGAATGAACATGGGACAAAATCATATAAAAATAATAAAATCATTTATCCATAAATATACATTTTTTTGATAGTTTTATACATTTTGATTTTGAGTTTTAGTGGTGTGTCGATAGATGGCAGTAAATTTACTGTGACTACAAAATTTACTATGACAGGACCCCTCTATTCTATCTATTCTCTTTGCCTATAGCAAAGAGGATTTGAAGAAGAGAGTTACTGTCATGGTAAATTATGTAGCTACAGTTCATTTACTGCCATCTTTCGACAGAAGATTAAACCTGTTTGAACGCCATTTGATTTTAATCCTTATTCTTTAACTGATATGTGTTAACTTTTTAAATATTAATATTCACGCCATCTACTCGAGCATAGGCTGAAGGTTGTGGCGCCATCGCTCGAAAACATGGAACCATACCTTTGGCCTATAGTCGAGTAGATGGCGTGAATATTAATATTTAATAAGTTAACACATATCACTGAAAGAATAAGGATCAAAGTCAAATGGCGTTCTAACAGTTTTATGTTCTGTCGAAAGATGGCAGTAAATTTACAGTGGCTACATAATTTACTTTGACAATCCGTCTCTATGGACTTTATTCTCTTTGCCTATAGCAAAGACATATATAACTTCGTATAAGATGAACAGAGTCTAAGGAAAAAACGTGCTTCGGAAATCGAGTAATAGTCAATTTAGTTATTCTCGGATAGATGACGCACACACCTTTGGTCTATTCTCGGCTAGAGGGCGTGACGACACCGTTTCATATTTAACAATTTTAACACATAGATATCAGTGAATGAACATGGGTCAAAATGATATAAAAATAATAAATCATTTATCCATATACAGAGTGATCAATCCAAATGGGTCAGTAGGGAGAAGTCAGAAACTATGAGACATAGCGAAATCTGTTCTTAGGAACCATGGCGTCGATTTTAGATTTAATAATAATGGCATTAATTTTTTTTTCTAATCTATCATACATAACCGGGATTCGAACCAGGTCAATATTCTTTACGTAATCGCGTGTAGTATTTGTTTTTATGGCAACTTTTAAACGATGCGTGATAGGTGGAGGGTGCTCGACCAAATATCACAGAGGGCCCCGAGACAAAATAAACTACACTAAAAAAAATTCAAAATGGCTGACTTTTTTTTTTAATGTTTTCAAGTTGGTCCGAGCGCGCTGAGATTTGGCATGCGGCGAGCCTGGGGGCCCAAGATTACCATGTCAAAAAAAGTTTTGGAAAAATACAAAATGGCGGCGGACACGGGCAAAGTCAAATTCCCAAGTAGGTTAAGCGAGCCCGAAGAGCGAGCTTCAGGCCGGGAGGCCGAAGGCTGACCCCGGCGGAGCCTCCAACCCGACTCCCAATAGGAAGTGTTGGGTCGTGTTTAAGCTTCAACTTCCCCCTCTCGTGTGACGCTTCAGGCCTTCGGCCTTCGCAAGCCTCAACGCTTCGCCGTCTGGCATTCGGCCCGCCGGCTTCGCGCATCAAGACAGTTGACTTTGTAGAACGCTTGGAAGCACGGCATTCACGCAGCTCCGCCTTCGGCCTCACGTTTTTGGAGTCGGGGTGGAGGCTCCGGGCCTTCGGACTTCCGCCGGGGTCGGCCTTCGGCCTCCCGGCCTGAAGCTCGCTCTTCGGGCTCGCTTAACCTACTTGGAAATGACTTTGCCCGTGTCCGCCGCCATTTTGGATTTTTCCAAAAAATTTTTTTGACGTGGCAATCTTTGGCCCCCAGGCTTGCCGCATGCCAAATCTCAGCGCGCTCGGACCAACTTGAAAAAATAAAAATAAAGTCGGCCATTTTTTTTTTTTTTTAATGTAGTTTGTTTATCTCGAGGCCCTCTATGATATTTGGTCGAGCACCTCCCATCTATCACGCATCGTTTAAAAGTTGCCATACAAACAAATACTACACGCGATTACATAAAGAATATTGACCAGGTTCGATTCCCGGTTATGTATGAGAGTTAAAAAAAAAGTTTGAATGTCATTATTATTAAATCTAAAATCGAAGCCATGGTTCCTAAGAACAGATATCGCTATCTCTCATAGTTTCTGACTTCTCCCTACTGACCCATTTGGATTGATCACCCTGTATATACATTTTTTTGTTAATTTTATACGTGTTTATTTTGAGTTTTAGTCGTGTGACGATAGATGGCAGTAAATTTACAGTGACTACAAAATTTACTATGACAGGACCCCTCTATGCTATCTATTCCTTTTTGCCTATAAAGTGCAAGTCGGTAGGTTTATGTCTGTCATGAACTAAGAACCGTTAAGAGCCAACGGGAGTGGTCATTTCTCCATACAAACGTACTCCTCGTTTTCCTCCGTGGTTTTTGAAGCTAGAGCAATGATTTTTTCAACACAGATTAATATTGTCAATATCTGTGTCGGACCGTTTTGCTTTTTTTGATATTTTTGTTTTTTAAGGCGCTAGAGCCCTTCAAAAATGGCCAAAATGGCCTAATTGACCATGCCGCAATGAGAGGCGTGGCATTCAAAACTGATATCAATTAGCCAAAAAAGCAAAACGGTCCGACACAGATAATTTCATAATCATTTAGATTTCCAAATTTGGTTACGATTGGTTAAGTTTTGGAGGAGGAAACAGAGGAGTACGAAACCTCGATTTTTGAGATTTTTACGCAGGATTTTTCGCCTTGTCCTTATCGCACTACTTTTAGGTGCCGCTTCCGTTAGCGAGACGGGTATATTTACCTAAAATATTTAAAACTCAGCTCCTGTTTCGTCTTAAGAATGAAATCCCGTCAAGGACCGAAAGGAACTAAATTTTTTTGCACGCTCTTAATCGGTCTTTAGGTCCTTTAGTTCAGTGGGATTGGTGAGCGCTTGACATGAGTGAAACAGAAAATAGACTGAACGAAATCGTTCACAATGACGCTGGCATGAGTGCGAACGAGATAAAAGAGTGACAAACAGTCCTAAACCCGAAAAGTATGAACAAAAATAAAATAGTCTTTCTATATTTTTTATTTTATTTTGTCTAGATTTTTGATGTTTAACCGTCATATAGTATCGTAATTCAGTTGACAAAGATTTAGAAAAAACCGGGCAAGTGCGAGTCGGACTCGCGCACCAAGGGTTCCGTACCATAATGCAAAAAAAACGGGAAAAAATGCAAAAAAACGGTCACCCATCCAAGTACTGACCACTCCCGACGTTGCTTAACTTTAGTCAAAAATCACGTTTGTTGTATGGGAGCCCCATTTAAATCTTTATTTTATTCTGTTTTTAGTATTTGTTGTTATAGCGGCAACAGAAATACATCATCTGTGAAAATTTCAACTGTCTAGCTATCACGGTTCGGGAGATACAGCCTGGTGACAGACAGACAGACGGACGGACAACAGAGTCTTAGTAATAGGGTCCCGTTTTACCCTTTGGGTACGGAACCCTAAAAAACTACTGTAAAATCGATTCATACATTCCCAGTTCTCAAAGACCGAACTGAACTAAAAGACCGAACTATTTCGTTTGACCGATTGACCCAGAGCGGTTGACGAAAAGTTGACGTTTACCCATTCAGTGACTGCAAAACGTAATTCATGACCAAAAAAAGTAAGACAATGTTGCCACTTTTTACTAGCGCGTCTTGTATTTATGTAAAAATAAGTAAAAAAAGTACTCTTTTAAATCGTAGGAGTAAAATTACTAATAAATAAATTATCTTAGCGTGTTCAAAATTTACTATTTTACAAACAAATTATTGCAATGGCAACATTGTCTTACTTTTTTAGTCTTGAATTACGTTTTGCAGTTTAGGCAAAATATTGGGTTTTTTCTTATACTTTACCTCTATTGGAATCAATTCTCTTTGGTGGCACAGAAATTAAGAGTATAAGCACAGAATAAATAATAGTACTAGGTACAGAAGCTTCACTCTCTAACAAAACGCGTCTGTTACGATCAGCACAGATATGGCCGCTAGGGGGCGACAGCGCCACCCGCGGCTTATGGCTAGCCACCAAACTTGGTGTGGGACGGATGTACTTGTAGCTACCTGTGGCAAAGCGACGAAATCACGGAGTGAGCCACGGCTGGTATAAGTTACTGATATAAGAGTTGCCCCAATTTCCCGTTTGATGTCGCTGTCACCAACGCAAACTGCGTAAAGAAAGTCCTGTCCATTTTATAGGCTAGTACGATCCGAGCACCGCAAGTTTAGAGATTTATCTCGAAAATGTCTATATATTGTCTATTTTGTGTAACGGACATCTTTGATGTCGCGTATATATCCAAGGCGAGGCAAGGCGTTAAGAGCGCTATTACATTTCGGCGTTGAGCGAGTTTAGGTATTTTACGCGCTGCGGCAGGCCGTGCGAGCTCAGTACGCCGATCCCTTCTACCACACTCGCACTACAATGATGGATTAAACATTCTTGATCCTTCGCGAAGCATATTGAAATCAACCATAACAACACTAATTGTACTTAACTTTTAAAGTTCTAAAACTGTTATTTAGTAAGTACGAAAATACTAAATGCAGTGCAAATGTACATAGGGGCTGTTCATAAATTACGTCATCTATTTTTGACGATTTTTGACCCCCCCCCCCCCCACCCCACCCCTCAAATCATCCAAAAATCAAGCTTCGGATGAATCTGTTTCCTCCTACGTTATGTTACCATCATCCGATGTCCAGACCCCCCCCCCCCCCCCCCCACTCCTCCCATTTGAAACGACGTAATTTATGAATAGCCCCATACTTGTACTTATGAAGGTATATTACTCGAAAGAAATTATAGGTACCTACTCGCTTATTTACATGTTTCGTCATTGCATTTGGTACCTATAGGTTGTAAAGTTTGTATCAACGAGGGTTTAAAAACGAACTGGTACTGAGGATCTGATGATGATTAAGGTGGTCACGGATACCAATCAACCATGTAGTAACATGATTAGGTTCGTTTGATTCGTCTCAACAAGATCTTTGGGGCTATTCATAAATTACGTCATTTCTAATTAGGGGGGGGGGTCTGGACATCGGATGACGGTAGCATAAAGTAGGAGGAAATGGGGTCATTTGAAGCATGATTTTTGGATGATTATAGGGGGGGGGGTCAAAAATCGACAAAAATCGATGACGCAATTTATGGACAGCCCCTTTGACGAAGATACACAGGGTCTGATGATGGAGCTGGAAGGTGGCCACGGGTACCAGTCTATCATGTAACTAAACAACTTCGTGTTTGGGCTCGTTTGATTCGTCTCAACAAGATCTTTGACACAAGATAGTACTCAGGGTCTGATGATGGAGCTGGAAGGTACCATTACCAATCAACCATGCAACTAAACCACATCGTGTTTAGGATCGTTTGATTCGTCTCAACAAGATCTTTGACACTAGGTGATACTCAGAGTCTGATGATGGAGCTGGAAGGTGGTCACCGGTACCAATCAACCATGCAACTAAACCACTTCGTGTTTAGGCTCGTTTTATTCGTTTCAACAAGATCTTTGACACAAGATAGTACTCAAGGTCTGATGTTGGAGCCGGAAGGTGTTCACCGGTACCAATCAACCATGCAACTAAACCATTTCGTGTTTAGGCACGTTTTATTCATCTCAACAAGATCTTTGACACAAGGTAGTACTCAGGGTCTGATGATGGAGCGCGAAGGTGGCGACGGGTACCTGTCTATCATCATCAGCTCCATCATCAGACCCTGAGTAGTATCTTGTGTCAAACATCTTATTGCGACGAATCAAACGAGCCCAAACACGAAGTGGTTCAGTTACATGGTAGACTGGTACCCGTGGCCACAGTCCAGCTCCATCATCAGACCCTGAGTACTAACTTGTGTCAAAGATCTTGTTGCGACCAATCGAACGAAGCCAAACACGAAGTGGTTTAGTTGCATGGTTGATTGGTACCGGTGACCACCTTCCGGATCCATCATCAGACCCTCAGTACTACCTTGTGTCAAAGATCTTGTTGCGACAAATCAAACGAGCCCAAACACGAAGTGGTTCAGTTACATGGTAGACTGGTACCCGTGGCCACAGTCCAGCTCCATCATCAGACCCTGAGTACTAACTTGTGTCAAAGATCTTGTTGAGACGAATCAAACGAGCCTAAACACGAAGTGGTTTAGTTGCATGGTTGATTGGTACCCGTGACCACCTTCCGGCTCCAACATCAGACCCTGAGTACTATCTTGTGTCAAAGATCTTATAGAAACGAATAAAACGAGCCTAAACACGAAGTGGTTTAGTGGCATGGTTGATTGGTACCGGTGACCACCTGCCGGCTCCATCATCAGACCCTGAGTACTATCTTGTGTTAAAGATCTTGTTGCGACAAATCAAACGAGCCCAAACACGAAGTGGTTCAGTTACATGGTAGACTGGTACCCGTGGCCACAGTCCAGCTCCATCATCAGACCCTGAGTACTAACTTGTGTCAAAGATCTTGTTGAGACGAATCAAACGAGCCTAAACACGAAGTGGTTTAGTTGCATGGTTGATTGGTACCCGTGACCACCTTCCGGCTCCAACATCAGACCCTGAGTACTATCTTGTGTCAAAGATCTTATAGAAACGAATAAAACGAGCCTAAACACGAAGTGGTTTAGTGGCATGGTTGATTGGTACCGGTGACCACCTGCCGGCTCCATCATCAGACCCTGAGTACTATCTTGTGTTAAAGATCTTGTTGAGACGAATCAAACGAGCCTAAACACGAAGTGGTTTAGTTGCATGGTTGATTGATACCGGTGACCACCTTCCGGCTCCATCATCAGACCCTGAGTCAAACTATCTTGAGTCAAATAAATACATATAGAATGTCAGGTCGTTTCAAATATTTTTAATCCTGTCCGGTAGTTTATTAAACTGTACCATTATAAATTATAATACTATAAAAACGGTGCTAGGATCAAAGTCTCTCGTTGCGGTTTACACGCACACAGTATAGCGTTTTACACGGCGCCCGCCGCACACAATGATAAAAAACCTCGTCGTCGCCGTTGAAAATGTGCGGAGCCGACCGACACACGTCCTGCCTCTACAAGCTCTGCCGCGGCACTGAGCTGGCGCAGCGCGCGTCATCGGTAATATAGAGTAGTTTTCAAAAAATTGCCAAAAAATTATAGTAGAATTTCATAAACACTAATGTATACCAACAGTATAAGCAAACGTTGCAGATTGCTTGAGTATGAAAATGACTTCGATATTAAGTAGATTTTCGTAGGAATTGACACTTGTTTCGGAGAGAAAATCGAGTTCGTTTTACTTTGATTTTCTCTTTCTCAAAGGTATGTAGGAAAAATATAGTTTGATATGCCTAAAGTACAGGGTATTAGTAATACAAAATAGCCAGGTTTAGCAGAGTAAAATTCTCAACATTTCCAAATAAGAGCTCGCCATTCAGTGCTTCACGGGGTTTTTCGGAAACGACCATCAGAAAAAAAATCATTACTAATTTAATAAGTCCTTTTTCTAATATTTACAACGATATTTATAAAGATAAGAAGACGCTTTTACTGGAACACGTACTCATTGTTTCTAATAATGAGCGCAAAGTCCTGAATTTCGTCGACTAGTATCATCAATTTTGCATTATTTCGACTTTTCTTGTAAGAGCGCTCTTAAGTTCGCCAATGTAAATTTGTAAATTTGTTGTAAATTTGTGCAATAAAGTTTAAATAAATTAATAAATATATTTATGGAAGCTAGAGCCAAAGAGAATTTGATATAGGAATATTGTCGAAGTATATTATAGTCAGTACATTTACTGTCATCTTTCGACACAAATGAAACACTTATAAGCCCCCTCCAGACTATGCGCGTGAATCGCGGGCGAAGCCGCGAACGCGAGTGTGGAGTCGATTTCGCTGTCTGCGAAAATCGACGCCACACTCGCGTTCGCGGCTTCGCGCCGCGATTCGTGCACGAGTGTGGAGGGGGCTTTAGAGCGCCATTTGACTTTGATCATTATTTTTGAATTTGTTAAATGTCAAAAAGTGTCGCCATCTAGCGTCATTGTTAAAATCGTGGTAAGGATACAGGAGTTGAGTTCGTAACCTTCGGATTTCTGCTAGGCTACCAGCGCCTCCTATTATTTTAGTTATATAATTTTATTTATAGCTAGGGGCTATTCATAAATTACGTCATTTCAAATTAGGGGTGGGGGGGGGGGTCTGGACATCGGATGACGGTAGCATGAAGTAGGAGGAAATGGGGTCATTTGAAGCATGATTTTGGATGATTATAGGGGGGGGGTCAAAAATCGTCAAAAATCGATGACGTAATTTATGGACAGCCTCTAGTGTCTCTACTTGAAATAAAAACAAATTAAAATATTTTCTGAAAATAATTTCAATTGTTCTAATCTTAAAGCATTTGGTAACTGGAGATGCCATCGCTGTCATTTTCTTTACGAAACAGTCTGCCGATTTTTGCGGGGGAGGGGACGTCAAATGTATTGCTATTTCTACATAATTTGTACGTAACGTACAAATAGCCATGTCAGTCCATACAAAAGTTTGCACAATTGTGCAAGTTTTTCGGCAGAGGGATAAGCTCTCAATGGCCACTCCAGTTATTAAATGCTCTAAGGTTCTAATACTAGTAAGTACTATCAAAAAATTAAAGTAACAATGCACTTTATAACACTTGTAACACGGTTTATTGTCCAATAATTTCAATGGTTTTAGTTAATGACTTTTGCTTGTCACCCGAGGAGATAATACTTCTTGTCGGTGAATTTTGAATCTAAAACGTAGCGAACAAAGTTGATATTGTTTTTATTTTTACTTTTTCAGGCGTGCACCCTCGTATCTTGGTGCGCGCCGTGCGCTCGGCCGCCAAGCTCGCCGTCGACCGGATTCGCGAGCTCGCTGTCAAGATGGATAACAAGTCGCCTCAAGAACAACGGTAAGTCCATGGTGTAAGTGTGTAAGTACTATTTTTAGAAGTTTTTATAATAATATACTCCGCCTGGTACTCTCTTCCCGTCTTTTCGTGGCCACGTGACTGACACAAGCCTACGTCATCATGCGACAGCGCTATATGATAATATGCGATAGCGTTATATAAAGTGGCAATGTTATTGTGACGTAGGCTTGTGTCACTCTGGGAAGAGAAGACCATGTTTTATTAGACTATGGCCACTATGGGTAAGTCACAGGCAAGACATCCTCCAGACTGAGCATAGTAGCCCTCTGCCACAAATATACGGTAGTTTTACTCCATTTTCGAGTCAAAGCGTCTTTGTGTGACGTCCGTGTCTTTGAACGGACCAATCACGGCACGGGACTCGCTCACCTCGTCCCCCGCACCCCTGCATTTTTGGCAGCATCGGTTTCATAAAATAATTGCGCTACATTCCGTCTAGAGGATTCCTAGTCTATGCAGTAAGTACTATTTTTAGAAGTTTTTATTTAACTTACCCTCTCTTCTTCCTCGCGTTACCCCGGCATTTTGCAACGGCTCATGGGAGCCTGGGGTCCGCTTGACAACTAATCCCATGATTTGACGTAGGCACTAGTTTTTACGAAAGTGACTGCCATCTGACCTTCCAACCCAGAGGGGAAACTTTTTTTTTTTTGTTTTTTTACGTGGAGTAATGCATTTAGGCATTCCGCCTAGCCGGAGAACTAGGATGGATATGTCGGACTCGTGGCCAAGGGGCCAAATACCGACTAAACCCTCCACGGTATGCCCGTCTCGCAGCAATGGTGACGGTGAACACGGGATCGCAGAGCATTCTACCGCGAACACCGCCTGCTGCCGACAGCCGAGGCTGTCCCCTCCTTGGACCCGAAGGCCCTGGAGCCGAAGCTCCCCCTCTCGAAGGTAGTATGCAGGGCGACACCACACACTGATCCCTCATGACAACCTCCACGCCGGGAGGAGATGGAAAAACCCCGGGTTCCACCCCCTCAGGTTGTCTTAGCGATTTTTTATAGAGGTGGTCGTCCTCGTGGCCACCACGCCGGCGCCGGCCAGCAGTGGCAACCCCCCCGGCCGTCATCATAGGCCCTCTGCCTAGACAGTTACGGGGACCGCAGTTTTATACAGGGCAGCGGCATTCCTGTGCCCTCACGCGCCCGAAGGCGCCCGGCCCGAAGGCCTCATCCGCGACCGCAGCCGCCCGGCCCGAAGGCCCCCCTCCAGCACACACTCGGGTGAACTCTCCCTCAATGAGAGAACACCCTGTGCGGAACCCCCTCAACCCCCCCACGACAGGACATTGGCAGCACCGGTAAGGAATTACTTGAAAATCAAGAGATTACTTACCGTTGCCCCCGGGGCGCACCGTCCAAGAACCCTTACCTTTCCCCCGGATCAACTGATCAAGAGGAATGACAAGAGACTCGGCACTCTAGGAGGTTTCCTGTCCGTAGCACCCCACCCAGAGGGGAAACTAGGCCTTATTGGGATTAGTCCGGTTTCCTCGCGATGTTTTCCTTCACCGAAAAGCGACTGGATATCAAATGATATTTCGTACATAAGTTCCGAAAAAGTCATTGGTACGAGCCGGGGTTTGAACACTTTGAACCCGCGACCTCCGGATTGAAAGTCGCACGCTCTTACCGCTAGGCCACCAGCGCTTACTTAACCAGGGCTTAGCACTTTTATTTAACTTAATTACTTTTCATAGTCGACATCTAGCACCGAGTAGCGGAATTATCAGTACTGCTACTTGACAATAGATGTCGCACCGACCGGAAAGTTATACAAATACAAATAATTTATTGAAAAAAGTATAGTACAATGGTTGTTCTTAAAGACTAAGAATTTACATAGAGACACGTGTTTTACAGATGCCTGAAGTAGGATTCCCTGTGTTTCAGGCAGCGAAGGACAATATTAAATTTATTTATTTTTAATTATTCACTTAATTATGAACTATATTTATTACACAAAATAACTGTAATCACCTTAACAAAGAAGTAGGTTCTTAAGTATTAAAAATCACAGAACAGTATTAGGTAATCATTTTACGACTATTATGTAGTAGGTGCTCTGTATCATCGTACGTCATTTTTTGAAGGGCGCGTCGTAGAGTATTCTTACAACAAGCATAGCTTAGGGGCTGTCCATAAATTACGTCATCGATTTTTGTCAATTTTGGACCCCCCCCCCCCCCTAAAATCATCCAAAAATCATGCTTCGAATGACCCCGTTTCCTCCTACATCGTGCTACCGTCATCCGATGTCCAGACCCCCCCCCCTAATTTGAAATGACGTAATTTATGAATAGCCCCTTAGTGGGTATAAGTCTAGTATTGCATTTAGCCTGTTGTACAAAAATGGACCTAAAAAGACAAAAAATCTAGATGAAAAAATGTGTTTTCTTCGTACTGTTTGGATACATATAATATCCTTGCGCCTTTTATTTCTATATTCAGAGTTGAAAGGAGTTATGTTATGAGAATTAGACTTTCCGGTCGGTGCTACATCTATATCAAGTACCAGTACTGAATTACTGATGTATGGAGTGAGCGATCTAAACTGGAGATCGTAATTCAAGACCAAAAAAATTAAGGCAATGTTGCCACTGCAATAATTTGTTTGTAAAATAGTAAATTCCTTTTTAAAAATAAACACTCTAAGCAAAGACATATCTAACTTCGTATAAGACGAATAAAGTCTAAGGAAAAAACGTGCCTCGGAATTCAAGTAAAAGTCATTCTCGAATAGATGCCGCACACACCTTTAGCCTATTCTCGGCTAGATGGCGTGACGAAACCGTTTCATATTTAACAATTTGAACACATAGATATCAGTGAATGAACATGGATCAAAATGATATAAAAATAATAAAATCATTTCTCCATATATATACATTTTTTGATATCTTTATACGTTTTAATTTTGAGTTTTAGTCGTGTGGCGATAGATGGCAGTAAATTTACAGTGACTACAAAATTTACAATGACAGGACCCCTCTATACTATCTATTCTTTTTGCTCTAAGATAATTAATTTATTGGTAATTTTAATCCTACGATTTAAAAAAAGTACTTATTTTTACATAAATACAAGACGCGCTAGTAGCGCGTTTTAGTTATACTCTTGTATGTTGTATGTAATCTTAGTTTTAAGTTTATCACGAATAAAATGCTTGATTCTGATTCTGATTCTAGTAAAAAGTGGCAACATTGTCTTACTTTTTTTGGTCTTGAATTACGATTTTCAGTATCTATAATTCAATTTAAAATACAACCGTTCCAGGGACCTGCTCCGCAAGTGCGCCGCCACGGCCATGGCCTCAAAGCTGATCCATAGACAAAAGGACCACTTCTCCGCCATGGTGGTCGACGCCGTCTTGTCTCTGGACGCCCCTCTGTTGCCTCTGGACATGATCGGTAAGAGATACGTAAAAATATAGTTGGTCAAGCAGATCTTGTCAGTAGAAAAAGGCGGCGAATTTGAAAAATGTAGGCGCGAAGGGATATCATCTCATAGAAAATTTGAATTTCGCGCCTTTTTCTACTGACAAGATTTGCTTGACCATCTATAGTTAGGTAATACTCGGATACTAGGTAATATAATTGCTACTCTTGTGAAAATACTTGGGGATACTGGGTTAAAATACTTGGGGATACTAGGTTAAAATACTTGGGGATACTAGGTTAAAATACTTGGGGATACTAGTTTAAAATACTTGGGGATACTAGGTTAAATTACTTGGGGATACTAGGTTAAAATACTTGGGGATACTAGGTTAAAATACTTGGGGATACTAGTTAAAAATACTTAATTATACCAGTTGAAAATACTTAGGGATACTATACGAAAACTTGGTGAGGTAAAATAGTAGAAACCACAAGCGAAAAAACCGTTTCGTGCTACTGACGCGACTTATGTCTGTTTTTGAAATAGATTGTATATTTCATTCCGATGGTCTCATCGGAAGATCAGCGCTTGAAGTAGCCAGCAAGATGCTGAGATGAGGCCATTTCGTGACACTTTATTAATACAAGCTTTAATAATCAAAATGTATTCAATAACAAAACTTATACAAACTTTTATTAAAATTAAGTATAAACTAAATAAATTAAAACTAAAACTAATAAAATAAATAAATAAAACTTACACACCTACCTTAGGTCTCCCAGGTCTGCGGAAGGGTGCCCATAAGGCTGGCTACATTCCCACGCTGAATAGCTATGCCTATTCTTTGGCCTAGGAATGAGCCAGCCCTAGGGTCACCCGTGGTTTTATTTACTTTCACCTGAACGTTGTCTGTAATCAAATCTTGCGAGTTAAATTTGATCCACTTCCCGGTTTCCGATTGAGCTGAAATTTTGCATACATACATAAGTCGGGTGACAATGCAATATTATGGTGTCATGGAGCTGATCTGATGATGGAGACCGGAGGTGGCCATAGGAACTCTGTAATAAAACAACAAAACCTAATTGTGTTTGGGGTTTTTAGAATTGTCTCGATGAGTATTAGTTGCCTGTGGTAAGAAAAGTACAGTCAGCTATAAAAGCTTGTACCAAAAATGTAATTTTTGCCAAAAACGTATTTTTAACTACGTTTTTCTACGTATGTCTATTGTCTGTGTGTTTACGAATAAAAACTATTATATTCTATCTGTTTAACTGACAGCCAATGATTAAACATAAGGATTGACCTGAACAGTATTGTGTGGGTCTTGATAGTAGAAATGAGGCTTGTCAACTAATAGGGGGTCCTTAATATAGTAAAATGATCAACAATATTATTAGAAAACTTTTATTATGCAAAACTATTTAAGGAAAAATAAAGGCTTAAATAAACTTTCTCAAGGTTTATATTTCAAAAATGTTTTTTTTTTGTTTAAGGCATTAAGAAAGTATCCGGCGGTGCTTTAGAAGACTCATTCCTGGTAGAAGGAGTGGCGTTCAAGAAGACATTCTCGTATGCTGGCTTCGAGATGCAACCCAAGAGCTATGACTCCTGCAAGATTGCGCTGCTGAACATCGAGCTCGAGCTGAAGGCGGAAAGGGACAATGCTGAGGTAAGGTACAAAAAATACTGGGGATACTAGGTAAAAATACTTGGAGATACTAGGTAAAAATACTTGGGGATACTAGGTAAAAAATACTTTTACCTAGTATGCCCATAGTATGATAGTAGGTAATCAGCGCTGGTGGCATAGCGGTAAGAGCGTGCGACTTTCAATCCGGAGGTCGCGGGTTCAAACCCCGGCTCGTACTAATGAGTTTTTCGGAACTTATGTACAGTCAACTGTAAAAATGTCGGTGGACAAATCATCTCAAAAATATGTTCCATAACTCTTATGTCAGTGAATTAAGAACTATGGGACATATTTTTGAGTAAGTTGTGTCTACACCCATATTTTTACAGCTGACTGTACGAAATATCATTTGATATTTACCAGTCGCTTTTCGGTGAAGGAAAATATCGTGAGGGAACTGGTTGGAAATGGAAAAAGGCCATTTTTTAGGAAACCTTGTAGATTGGTGCGGCCTGGAAAAGGATTAATACTCATACGACCCAAATAGGTTCTTATTTCCGGCATGTTTGCTGAGGCACGCATGGATGATTTTTATGCAATAATGCGCAAACGTGTGGCCTCTCAAATGTGTCGCGTGCGGGGCAGCGCCAATAGCTTCTTAGCGGCAATAGGAGAGAGGCTAGATAACCCTTTTAAAATACATTGGGTGTCGCTGCATGCTCCTAAGTACCAGGACTGTAAATAGTAATTTTTAAGTTTTTATTAGGATAGGACTAGGATAAACTAACATAGATATAAGTAAATAGTATTGTACATAACTAACAAATATGGACTGTAATTTTGGTCTGAAATAAATATATATTGATTGATTGATTAATTCATGGTGCATAATACGGTTTTTCATAGTTACTTCGTTTTGTAACTTTTATATACGCCTATGATTATAACAACGGATCCAATTTCTGAATTCACTTGAGGATTCAAAGTATAATGAGGCATTGACTAAGCAAATATCACTACACCTTATAAAACTGGTCCCCCGCCGCGTCTGTCTGTTAGTCTGTACTAAACTCAAAAACTACTGAACAGATTTTCACGCGGTTTTCACTTATCAATAGAGTGATTCTTGAGGAAGGTTTAGGTGTATAATAGGGTATTATATACTGTATTTAAAATAAATTATTTTAAACCATGCATGAAATAACGCACCAGATAATTATTAGAAAAACAGATGAGATCCATTTTTAAACACAAGTTCTATTTAATAAATCGGAAAGTAATATAAAAAGTAGGTGAGTTGACCGTGACGTCACGATGTAATGTTTCATATAAATTCCAAAAAAGTAACCGATTTGAATAGTAGGAAAATACCCTATTTGATACCCGTGCGAAACTTTATCTTCAGGTACGTGTGGACAACGTGAAGGAATACCAGAAGGTGGTCGACGCCGAATGGCAGATCCTGTACGAGAAGCTTGAGGCGCTGCACAAGAGCGGAGCGAACGTGGTGCTGAGCAAGCTGCCTATTGGGGACGTCGCCACGCAATACTTCGCTGACCGGTAAGGAGATACTTGCGTGAATATGCCAATAATATCTGGGAGACATATAAAATCTCAAAAATGCGCGTTTTTCCAGAGATAAGGCCTAGATCGATTTATCGTCCCCGAATACCTTCATATATCAAATTTTATCGAAATCGCTAGAGCCGTTTCCGAGATCCCCGAGATATATATATATATATATATATATAAATAAATAAATAAACAAGAATTGCTCGTTCAAAGGATTTTTACTCGCAAGTAATAGGAAAAAAAATATTTGTAAATACTTGAAAATACTAGGTAAAAATACTTGGGCATACTCGGTAAAAAATACTTGAGGATACTAGGTGATCATATTCGGGCTACTTCTAAGTAGCATCAATTCAGCTTCGGTCTATTGGCGCTCGAACGCAGTGAAACTACCTCGGTAGAAATGGGTGCTTTTCATCCCTCGGTTAACAATGTACTATTTCACCACACCAGCTCGGAAAGGCTTACTTTGCACTTCAAAAACTGATAGCAAAGTTGCGTTTTATTCACATGTGAGGCAAAGTAATCAAATGCAAATTTTGAGTTGTTTTCTTATGTTTGCTGGTAGAATTGACTTTTAAATGATGACTTTGGATGATAAATATTTAATAACATTCATTTGGATTTGATTTGGTTTGATTTTGTTTGATATTTTACATTTAATATTTGTTTCGGGTTGGTGTGGTGAAAAAAATTGTGTTTCATTCGGGGGCAAATTTTGTTTAACCCTCGCAACGCTCAAGATTCCGTTTTTCGAACCACTCGCTACGCTCGTGGTTCAATTTTGGAATCTTTCGCTTGTTCGGGTATCAATATTAGCACGAGCGGTTAAACAACAACTTTGCCCCCGAGTAAAACAAATAACTATTGTACTACAGCGACATGTTCTGCGCGGGGCGCGTGCCGGACGAGGACCTGCGCCGCACGCAGCGCGCCTGCGGCGGCGCCGTGCTCAGCTCGACCCGCTCCCTCCCCGCCGAGGCGCTCGGCCACTGCGCACACTTCACCGAGAGGCAGATCGGCAGCGAGCGGTACAACATCTTCACCGGTCAGTCTACTTCTACCACAGAATCAATAATAGTACTGCCGTACAGAAAGGAAACTTCCTACGGAACCGAACTTTGACCGCGGTTCAGGGTCGAATGCTGTCCCTTTCCAATACAGGGCCCTATCCGTTTCGGCTATTTAGGGTTGTCAAAATTCAAGCCGTTATCTTATCTGTGGTCGTGCACGCAAAGGGACGTCAAGTTGTGTCGACCCTAATAATTCCTCGGAGCGATACTGAGCCGAGCGGAGCCGAGTTTGGCCGAAGTCGGGAGTTTCGCACCCCTGCTTCTGCTTCAACATTTATTCACCAAATAGGCCACGAGAGCACTTTTACACGTCAACATTGAATTTAAAAGTTCTCTTTTCGGTGTAGCTCTCTCCGTTTGACTCTATCCAGGGCCGCCTCCTTGATTTCCTTATACGACATTACAGCTACCTTTTCTTTTATTTGTGTTATGTAGCTTATCCTCGGCCTTCCCCTTCCTCTCTTGCCTGCAACCTTTCCTTCTGTTATGTTATTTATAAAAGCGTCATGTCGTATAAGGTGACCGATCACTTTCCGTCTCCTACTCTCTATTGTCCTCAACAGTTGCCTTTACATACGAGCAAAAATAATAACAATACGTCAACAATTTCATAAAAAATACAACTACCGATTCTAACTAACGTATTACAATTACTTAGAGATGTATATGGTCTCTTAATGTCGAATTACATAAAAAAAACTATAAAGTAAAAAACTATAAAGCGACATGTAGGGTTTTTCGCCAGCAACTGGCCACCTGCTAGTAACTGGCCACCCTAAACTAAAAATGAATTCCATTCCCCTAAACATATTTCATTTTAGTATAAGCTTTCAATAGCAGGCCAGCCTGCAATAACGAGCCACCTTATACTAAAATGAATTCTTGAATAATTTTAGGTTTAGACTCACTTGTTTTGAGTCACTCGACAGACATGTTTCGGAGAGCCTAGGTCTCCTTTCTCAAGCACTAACAGCTCGAGCAGCGTTCACGACGGCCGTGTACGGCAGTACGCGATACATAGAAACATGTCACACATTCAATGTTAGTATATCTCACAACAGTTTAAATTCATAAATGAATGCTGTTTATAGGTGAATAGAATTCATTTTTAGTTTAGGGTGGCCAGTTACTAACAGGTGACCAGTTACTAACAGGTGGCCAGTTGCTGGCGAATTACCCTCCTACTCACTTGTTGACCGAGCTACGAAAGGAACTTTCAAGGGATGTAAAATACTTGGTTGAAATACTAGATAAAATACTTGACTAGATCCTCCATTGCATTTGGGTCGCGGTAATAGGGATTATTACTGCAATGTTCTGCCGCCAGAGTGCAGCACTAATTTGTTTAGTAAACCATAGAGTAACTTATACATACTAGGCATTAAACAGTTTTTTGACAAGATTTTACTATGACATTGATGCATCAAGGCGGTTTGTTTACAGGTGGCCTGTCGCGAAACGCGAAAATGGAAATTTCGGTATCTGCCTCTGTATCGATCGAATAGAGGCAAGAGTGATAGAGAGGCAGAAACCGAACTTTCGATAGTCCGATAGCCCTCTAGGCAAAGTTTTGCGTAATATTCCCTATTTGCTGACCCTAACCATAAATATACCCTATTCCTGAATCCTGTCCTATCCATAACATTTTCTTTTCTTAGGTTATGAAAACCGCGGACGGCCTGATGGTAAATTAAAGTCTGTATTTTAATGTATATTTGTCAGTATTTTAGTATGGCAGTTTAGTTTGTCAGTGTTTTACGGTATCTAACATTAGCTAGTAATAGTAACCAACGCTCGGAACCGGTTTAAAAAAACGGTTTATTTCGGTTTTACTCCGAATTTTCATAAGAACGCTAATGATTGAACATCACTATTGTAATATAAATAAACCGGTTTATTAATCGAACGCCGAGACGGCGGCCGGCGCGGCTGTGTGCCGCGTAAACAAAGACACTAAATGGGAAGAAACCGGTTTTTAGTGTTCATAACCGGTTAATCTGACAAGAACTTAGTGGAAATGTTCTTCTAAAAACCTGTTTAAAAATAACGGTTTCACGAACGAAACCGAAATTAAAAGGTTTTGAGCCAACATGATAACGGTTTGGAAATTTTACCGGTTTCCGAACCTTGGTAGTAACAATATAAATCCATCTATGAATTAAAAGTATATAGTATGCTTTTCATTTAAAATATTACAGTGTATGGGCCATTTTATTTAAAGTTGTCCCCTACACTTTTTTTTTAATTTGTGGAATTTTATGTTATTTCTACTCAGAATCACGAGCTCTTTCGATCCTAATAGGAGAAAAAAAGTGCCCCAAGGTTTTTATTTCCATTCCGTTACCATTTTTCATAGACTTTGTATGGCGGTCACGGAATGGAAAGATCGAAAATTGTATGGAAATTTTGGGACACTTTTTTTCTCCTATTAGGATTAAAAGAGCTCATGATTCTGGGTAGAAATAACATGAAAAATCCCAAATTTTTAAAAAAAGTGTAGGGGACAACTTTAAATAAAATGGCCCCATGCTTTTGTAATTCGTTATTTTAAGTCGAGCCAATGATTATAACAACGGATCCAATTACTGATGTTTCTGAGGATAATTTGTTGAATGAGGCTCAAACTTCAGTATACAGGGTGTCCGTAAAACCAACGCCAAGACTTAACACATTCAACACCAAGAACCCGACTGTCGGGTACACTGTTCGTTGCGACTACGGGGCTATTCATAAATTACGTCATTTCAAATTAGGGGGGGGGGGTCTGGACATCGGATGACGGTAGCATGAAGTAGGAGGAAATGGGGTCATTTGAAGCATGATTTTTGGATGATTATAGGGGGGGGGGGGGTCAAAAATCGTCAAAAATCGATGACGTAATTTATGGACAGCCCCTACGCGCTACATACGACGAAACCGTGGCTACGCGCTACGAGCGTAACCCGTAGCACTTAGTGGTATTGAATGTGTTAAAGGGCTTATGGAACAGCTGATGGGTGCGTGAGGTTTTAGGATTACACTGAGCAACTTTTACTATGCGACCAACCCCGAAATCGCGAAGAAAAAATTTGGCTGTTTCATGCATTTAAGCTGGTCCATTTTCTATGGGAGGGTAAATAATTTTGAAGTCTTGGCTTTGGTTTTAGGGACACCCGAGGTGTATTATATTCCTGTTTGTACCTAAAATGTCTGTTGTACAACAGACACTTGATTGTCAATGTAAATATTGTAAATGTCGTAGTTAGGTAATGTAAATTCGCGAACCTTAAGTGGTTAATTAATATTAATTGCATAATAGGGTATTTCACTGTATTTAAAATAAAATATCTGGGAGACCGAGCTTTGCTCGGATAACATAATTTATCGCCCCCGAAAACATAATTTAACTAAATCGGGCCCGTAAACTTCTATGAATAAGGGGGTAAATAAATAACAAATAGTGTTTTATCTGTAGGTTGCCCGGCGGCTAAGACCTGCACGATGATATTGCGAGGTGGCGCCGAGCAGTTCTTGGAGGAGACCGAGCGCTCTCTGCACGACGCCATCATGATTGTGCGCCGCAGCATCAAGAACGACGCCCTGGTCGCTGGTACGTACTTGTAATACTTGTTGAATACTATTTATCTGTAGGTTGCCCGGCGGCTAAGACCTGCACGATGATATTGCGAGGTGGCGCCGAGCAGTTCTTGGAGGAGACCGAGCGCTCTCTGCACGACGCCATCATGATTGTGCGCCGCAGCATCAAGAACGACGCCCTGGTCGCTGGTACGTACTTGTTATACTTGTTGAATACTATTTATCTGTAGGTTGCCCGGCGGCTAAGACCTGCACGATGATATTGCGAGGTGGCGCCGAGCAGTTCCTGGAGGAGACCGAGCGCTCTCTGCACGACGCCATCATGATTGTGCGCCGCAGCATCAAGAACGACGCCCTGGTCGCTGGTACGTACTTGTAATACTTGTTGAATACTATTTATCTGTAGGTTGCCCGGCGGCTAAGACCTGCACGATGATATTGCGAGGTGGCGCCGAGCAGTTCCTGGAGGAGACCGAGCGCTCTCTGCACGACGCCATCATGATTGTGCGCCGCAGCATCAAGAACGACGCCCTGGTCGCTGGTACGTACTTGTAATACTTGTTGAATACTATTTATCTATAGGTTGCCCGGCGGCTAAGACCTGCACGATGATATTGCGAGGTGGCGCCGAGCAGTTCCTGGAGGAGACCGAGCGCTCTCTGCACGACGCCATCATGATTGTGCGCCGCAGCATCAAGAACGACGCCCTGGTCGCTGGTACGTACTTGTAATACTTGTTGAATACTATTTATCTGTAGGTTGCCCGGCGGCTAAGACCTGCACGATGATATTGCGAGGTGGCGCCGAGCAGTTCCTGGAGGAGACCGAGCGCTCTCTGCACGACGCCATCATGATTGTGCGCCGCAGCATCAAGAACGACGCCCTGGTCGCTGGTACGTACTTGTAATACTTGTTGAATACTATTTATCTGTAGGTTGCCCGGCGGCTAAGACCTGCACGATGATATTGCGAGGTGGCGCCGAGCAGTTCCTGGAGGAGACCGAGCGTTCTCTGCACGACGCCATCATGATTGTGCGCCGCAGCATCAAGAACGACGCCCTGGTCGCTGGTACGTACTTGTAATACTTGTTGAATACTATTTATCTGTAGGTTGCCCGGCGGCTAAGACCTGCACGATGATATTGCGAGGTGGCGCCGAGCAGTTCCTGGAGGAGACCGAGCGCTCTCTGCACGACGCCATCATGATTGTGCGCCGCAGCATCAAGAACGACGCCCTGGTCGCTGGTACGTACTTGTAATACTTGTTGAATACTATTTATCTGTAGGTTGCCCGGCGGCTAAGACCTGCACGATGATATTGCGAGGTGGCGCCGAGCAGTTCCTGGAGGAGACCGAGCGCTCTCTGCACGACGCCATCATGATTGTGCGCCGCAGCATCAAGAACGACGCCCTGGTCGCTGGTACGTACTTGTAATACTTGTTGAATACTATTTATCTGTAGGTTGCCCGGCGGCTAAGACCTGCACGATGATATTGCGAGGTGGCGCCGAGCAGTTCCTGGAGGAGACCGAGCGCTCTCTGCACGACGCCATCATGATTGTGCGCCGCAGCATCAAGAACGACGCCCTGGTCGCTGGTACGTACTTGTAATACTTGTTGAATACTATTTATCTGTAGGTTGCCCGGCGGCTAAGACCTGCACGATGATATTGCGAGGTGGCGCCGAGCAGTTCTTGGAGGAGACCGAGCGTTCTCTCCACGACGCCATCATGATTGTGCGCCGCAGCATCAAGAACGACGCCCTGGTCGCTGGTACGTACTTGTAATACTTGTTGAATACTATTTATCTGTAGGTTGCCCGGCGGCTAAGACCTGCACGATGATATTGCGAGGTGGCGCCGAGCAGTTCCTGGAGGAGACCGAGCGCTCTCTGCACGACGCCATTATGATTGTGCGCCGCAGCATCAAGAACGACGCCCTGGTCGCTGGTACGTACTTGTAATACTTGTTGAATACTATTTATCTGTAGGTTGCCCGGCGGCTAAGACCTGCACGATGATATTGCGAGGTGGCGCCGAGCAGTTCCTGGAGGAGACCGAGCGCTCTCTGCACGACGCCATTATGATTGTGCGCCGCAGCATCAAGAACGACGCCCTGGTCGCTGGTACGTACTTGTTATACTTGTTGAATACTATTTATCTGTAGGTTGCCCGGCGGCTAAGACCTGCACGATGATATTGCGAGGTGGCGCCGAGCAGTTCCTGGAGGAGACCGAGCGCTCTCTGCACGACGCCATTATGATTCTACGTACTTGTTGTACTTGTAAAAATACTAGGCAAAATCAGGCGTGGCTCACTCCGCGATTTCATCGCTTTGCTACAGGTAGCTAAAAGTACATCCGTTCCACACCAATTTTGGTGGCTAGCCATAAGCCGCGCGTGGCGCTGTCGCCACCTAGCGGCCATATCTGTCCTGATCGTAACAGACGCGTTTTGTTAGAGAGTGAGTCTTCTGTACCTAGTACTATTATTTATTCTGTGGTAAAATACTTATTACAAAGTTAAATACATACATTATTGCACATTTAGACGACCGGTCTGGCCTAGTGGGTAGTGACCCTGCCTGCGAAGCCGATGGTCCTGGGTTCGAATCCAGGATAGAACAGATATTTGTTCCTGAGTCATGGGTGCCCCCTGGCAACGGGAATGCACTTATTTTTTGGCCACCCTGTATAATACTTATAGTTTAAAAAAATCAAGGTGGTTGTTATAATTTATTGAAATTGAATAGCCGATGATTATAACAACGGATCCAATTACTGATTTTTGTGAGGATTCTAGTTGAATGAGGCTAAAATATCTCTTATTATAATATAATATTAAATATATGGATTATTTAAATATTTTGACGACCGGTCTGGCTTAGTGGGTAGTGACCCTGCCTGTGAAGCCGATGGTCCTGGGTTCGAATCCCGGTAAGGGCATTTATTTGTGTGATGAACACAGCTATTTGTACCTGTTGCTTTCTATGTATATAAGTATTTGTATATTATATATATCGTCGTCTAGTACCAACAACACAAGCCTTATTGAGCTTACTGTGGGACTAGGTCGATCTGTGTAAAATTGTCCTATATTTATATTTATTTATTATACGTTAGGTTAGCCGTTAAAAATGTTAAGTAAAATATTTGTACCAGGTGGCGGCGCAATCGACATGGAGATCTCCAAGCACCTCCGCGAGTACTCGAAGGGCGTTGCCGGCAAGGAGCAGCTGCTACTGGCCGCCATCGCCCGCGCCTTCGAGGCCATCCCGAGGCAGCTGTGCGACAACGCAGGCTTCGACGCCACCAACCTGCTCAACAAGCTGCGCCAGAAACATCATCAGGGTATGTGAACATCATTCTAGCCTTCAGTCGCCCACTGCTGAGCATAGTGTTTGAACCTATCACGGTTCAAACGCACCGAGCAATAGAATTACTAAAACTCCATAGCTACAGTCCAAAACGCAGACATATTCGCAGACAAGTGGCCGTCCCTACATCGTAGTATCAGGATTTTTTTAAACTCTACCTATGTTACTTAACCCTTTACCTGGCTGACAGTTCAAAAATGACAATCGAATGTCAGCCTTACTGATCGAAAATAGAACACATGTTTGAAGTGCCGCATGTGGGAAATATATATCCCTTAGCCAGGTAAAGGCTTAAAATATTTGGTACCAAAGTACTTGGTAAATTACTTGTTCAAAATACTAAGTAAATACATATATTCAAATACTTAGTATTTTAGGTAAATATACTTAGTATTATTACTTGCTGGGCCAAAGTAACACGGACTGGATCCCACAGGATGGATCTCGGGGCTGAGGAAGACCCAAACGGAGATAGCGACCTAGCGGATGACCCGATACATTCTGTGTGGAGTGGCGGGAGTGTACATTAGACAGAGCCAAGTGGCAGGAAAGAGGGGAGGTCTTTGCCCACCAGTGGGACCCACTAATAGGCTAATTAAAAAAAAAACACTTGCCAATGATTATAACAACGGATCCAATTACTGATATTTTTGAGGATTTAACCGCAATGAGGCTGCCTTACATTACAAAAAATAACACTTGCACACTCACAGTATTTGTAACACTAAATGCTTGTTGCAGGCGAGAAATGGTACGGCGTGGACATTCAGAAGGAGGACATCGCGGATAACTTCGCCAGCTGTGTGTGGGAGCCGGCCGTCGTGAAGATCAACGCGGTTACTGCTGCCTGCGAGGCCGCCGCGCAGGTAAAAATACTAGCTAATACTAGGTATAAATACTAGCTGATACTAGGTAAAAATATTTGAAAATACTAGCTAATGGGCATTTTTATTTTAACTTTTACTTTAAAGCGCGACTTACCAGGCTTAAAGTTCAGAAATGACAATCTGATGTCAGTCTTAACTGATCGAAAATAGAACACATGTTTGAAGTGCCGTATGTGGGAAATATATATCCCTTAGCCTGGTAAAGGGTTAAGACGTGTTTCAATAACGGCTAACCGTCACATTCCTGAAAAAATGTATGGGATTTGACATTGACCGTCAGTTTTGTGACGATTACTAACCGGTCGTTAATGGTACACAGTTAAGGCGACGGTAGCGGTGGGTAAAATATCAGATTCTGTCAATTTACCCCATTTCACACACAAGCGCACTTCACGCACACTACCTCACTTTACTGGGACAGGTCAGTGACCCATCATGTTTTTTTAAGATTGGACTTTTAGTTTAGTATTGACCACTAGCCTCCTTTGAGGGTAAAAGCATTCCATTTAAAGATGAAAGAGAAACAATGCATTTAATCTTGCTTTCCTTGTCTGTTCATGTCACACGTGACGTACCTATTTAATTCATTTGATTGTTGACTGTTTTACTACCTACTATTGCTTTGTCGAGATACGCGTTTTGTACAATTAAAGCGAATAAAACAAGATGTCATTAAGTCAGATGTAAAATGTTATTTACTACTCTATACGGTTTTTCATAAGGTGCAAAATCCATTCAATAGGAATTTAAATAAATAAAGTTTCAGCAGGGTGGCAATTCCATTTTGGCGGATAAAGCGAAACAGAATAGTTCTATCGAACCTGCTTACAAATTTTCACGAGAATCAGTTGAGAAATGTGATCTGCAAAGGAGAACATACAAAAGCATTTTTGCCCAAGCTGAAACGGAGACCTTTGCTAACGCTCGGCCAATGATGGTTTAGGTACACCTATAAAAAATGATTGTCCCTGCTGTAATTTTAATATCTTTATATTTCAACCGGTATAGTTTTACCTTCAAAAATAATCGGTATCGCTAAACAATAGCGGTACCTTACTACTTATACGTGCACGAAATCGGTATCTGCATAACTTGATTGTTAGTAAACTAACCTGGAAAATAATCTCAAAATCACCGAAACATTTATGTACAGTCACCTGCAATAATATGTTACGTCATTAGCGCCAACTTTGCCTCCAGGGAAACTTTGCCCAAAACGACAATTTTAAACAAATTCGTTAATGTAGAAAAATTGATAATAGTTATGGCCACCCTGCTGTTTTTAGTAGAACATTGGTTATATTTCTGACAAAGTATATGCCAAACTTGTGCATAACTTGACTTGGGAATTTTGAGTTTGAGCGAGTTGTCTAATATAGGGTATATTTCGGCGGGCAAAAAATTGATAAATAATGAATGCAAGTAGAAAAAATTGAGAACCCTTTGACAAATATTTCCGGGTTTCAGTTATAACACATGAAGCATAGATTATGTCAATTGAGATTTAAACTAATAAGGCCTAAATACACAAAAGTTTTAGCGGTGGGCAAAGTAATCCGGTAATTTGGCAGCTATACCAACATTGCCCACCACCAAAAACGGATTAGGGTTGTCACTTTCATCTAATTTACCCAACTTCGCAAGTAAAAGAAGGTTATGTTTGTACACTAAAATAAGTTTATAAATATATACTGTATTAAATTTGTCTTATTATCCTTTATTTAGATGTTTTATCCCGTTAACGAATGAAAACACAACAAAAATCATATTTTTGGTCATTAAACTATTGTAACAGATTTTCTCAAAAGTGACAACCCTAGCCTTTGTAAAATGCTTAGGCGAGCCTTATTTGCAAATGGGCAAAAACGGGTAGGCAACATTGCCCAGCAAATTTATTTAAAAGTTTTTACACTTATCGCTAAGTTATTAACAGGGAATAGTAGGATTGCCCAAAACCTTTAAGTGATCCTTAGACATCATCATCATATATACGAGCTGTATTTGAATACCAAATTGACGTGGGCCATATGATGTGATTTTTTTTGAGAAATTCGTGTTTAAAAAAAAAAGCAGGCAAAGTTGATGATAATGAGTAATGACGGTACCTACTCTTCGAAGGTCGCAAAAATATGTGACATGCTCTTATGGTTCTACAAATAAGATCGTGTCAGATATTTTTGCGGCCTTCGTTGTGTAACATAAATTGCAGGTGACTGTACATTTGGAATAATTATTTTATTTAGTTTCAACGAAAGTTTCAAGTTTAGTACGAAAATACTTCAGATATGCAATATGCACAAAATGTAGACCTAATCGAAATAAAACATTGCTTTTTATAGTAAATTTATAAAACATTCGATACATAGGTATACATAACAATAACCAGGCCACAACGCTATTGGCCTGTAAGCTTCATCTCGGTCTCCAAAGCCGCAAAAACTTGCTAGTACTTAGTGCTGGTCTAGCCTTTATTTTTTCTTGAAGATTTTCAGAGAACAGCACGTACACGCATTATACATATAGACGGAATGAACGGCATAATCATAATAATTTATTCGTCGCAATCCATGGTATTACAGATTTAGTTACAAGACTTTCAGGTATTACTTATACGAATTACATAACTCTTCCTGTTAATAGGCAATATTTTAATATAAAAGTTCTATAATATAAATCAAGATTACAGTTGTCATCAAAATTCATTGACATACAGAAGTCAAATACGTTTTTAAAATGACGCAAAATGATACCAGCATAATAAAAATTGATCCCAATCAGTAAAGATGAGTCTTTAAACTTTTTTCATTTTAAGCGAGTTTTGAAGGAAGATAATACTTAAATTCGGCTGTAATCGTATTATTTTAATATAGTTTACTGCGGTTTTCAACAATAATGACCCGTAAATAACAGCAAATGAAATTTAAATGAGACGCGAGCTGATATTTATGTACCCTATTTTTTGAAATACATTTTATCTACTGGTATGCTTTCTCGTGTGCGTATATGATTTAATGTCAATATAATTGTCAAAAGCAAGAAAATCAAGCTGTCATTTTCATTTGAAGAAGTACACGTGTGCTCCGGTGTAGCCCCAACGGGCATCTGACTTGAAGAAGAATTTTGAGTGATGTCGTCAATGTATGGAAATTGTTCGAAAGTTTACATTTGAGATTGAATTTCTGTGTTGTCTTTGTGAGTAAAAATATAAATCGATAATAAATTGGTAGCTGAATTATCTAGCTTCCAAAATCATACAATAATTCAATTACTGTCAAAGACAAAATTGTTTTGCTTCTGTCTCAAACGGAACTCCATATTTTGATTTTTTGATACTTTTAGTGTCGGTTTGTAGAGAATAACAGCAAATTAAAAATATAATGGCATAAAGAGTCGGTACACGGTTTCTTCGTGAATAAATTTACGTGTAATTTAATGCAATTATCAAACATTTATTGAACAAATTATGGTTACAAAGTGAGGTCTAAATCGAAAACGTCATATACCGGCCCCTTAAGTGAAAAGCCCCTAATAATAGGTAAAAATATTTGAAAATACTTGAAAATACTACCTGGAGCAGAGTAACAAGCGTCATATGCATAGATGGTAGCATCCTATAGAAGTGGTATACGCGTGCCTCCGTGAGGGACAAAACATACGGAATGCGACACTGTGATTGGTCGAATTCATTTGTTGCCCACCATAAGGGCTGATTTAGATGGCGGGCGAACTCGTATGCGATTTTAGTTACATTGAAGACTATTGGTTACATCCAATTCAGCCGACCAATGAAATACCGCAATGTAATGAAACTCGCATACGAGTTCTCGCACCGTCTAAATGAGCCTTAATCCATACTAAATTTACGGTGGGTAATTTAAAAAAAATGTGAGACTGTGACAAGGACTAACAATATACATAAGACTATCCCGTTCGGTCATTTCCCCCTACCCGTCATGCCCGATATAGTTATATACTAGATTCATGGTTTATTGGCTAAACTAGATACTAGGTAAATCAATTATTTTAGAAATTTTAATTCTAGCCGATGATTATGACAACGGATCCAATTACTGATGTTTGTGAGGATTCTAGTTTAATGAGGCTACAATAAGGGATATTACTGCAATGTTCTGCCGCCAGAGTGCAGCACTACCGACTCAGTAAATTCATAGACTAACTTATACATACTGTGCCTTGAACTGTTTTTTGACAAGATTTCACAGACAATAAAATATGACATTGATCTTCGAGCAACACCGGCTTCCGACACATCGGAAGGGAGGGGCCCAAGCGATATCTCACCGTACAAATCTTTCTGCCATTTTTCGCGGGGGGAAAGGTGCACATAGTCGCACTTCTCACACACTTACATACAAAATCCAATCTGTAATGACGACACAAATACATAGAAAATGACACACGTCAAAGACAAATCTTGCAAACCTCGATCTCTTTTTGTGTACGGACGAGTGACAAGTGTCACAACACGCACACTAACACATTTTCGTTGAAGTATGTTATTGTATTCTGAGAGATGAGAAGTCGGATTTGTCGCTCGACCGATCCGCAATTTGTACTGAGCGAGCAAAATCGATAAATCCAACAATTACATGAGACTAAAATATAATAATTGTGTTTGAATGTAATTAAACGTATGATATGTAAAAAAAAATATTACATGTGAAATGTAACACTTTCTTTTTGTAAATTTGATGTCCCCGACCTCTTTTTATAACAAAAAACCGAGCAAACAGGCTTTTTTGTGCAGCAGTGTTCACGCGCGCGTCTGGACTCGGTCTAGTGAAAAATCCAAGTGCAACTAGTTTTATTACCCGCGCTAGATTAGATTGACGCGCTAATCTTGTACCTCGGCAGAGGGGAAATAGTGCGAATGCCGCCTCCCTTCCGTGTTGCTCGAAGACATTGATGTATCAAGGCGGTTTGTTAACAAGGGCCTACCGGGAAACGCGAAAATCGAAATTTAGTTATCTGCCTCTTTATCGCTCGAATAAGCAAGAGTGATAGAGAGGCAGAAACCGAACTGTCGATTGTCGTGTTTCACGGTAGGCCATGTGATTGACGTAGTGACTCATGATGTGTCATTGATGTTTGTTTACTGTATGTGCTAGTTGTGCCACCTACGCAGAGCTTTGCCTAATATTCCCTAAAACAACCAATTTCATGGTTGATCTGAAGGTCCAAGGGAGTATCCACTCTATCTCTATGAGCAATAGATTAAAAGTCAAATAATTGATAAAAGCCCGCTACTGGGATGTACCCGACTACTTATAGTGTACAACTGTAGTTGTACATAATATAGTGCATAATGGGGTTGGCAACTGTCAAAGGTTTGCCTAGATGGCGCCATCATAGCTTGCCCCTTTTTCTATGAGATTTGGCTTAAAGAGCTGGCATCCAGGGTATTAAAAAACAAAAATTTGACACAATTCTAGGGATTGACGGGGCAAGCTATGATGGCGCCATCTGCTAAAAACTTCCACCGGCCAACCCCATTGTTTTCCTTCGTATTTTTGAATAATTTACGGTTTAGACCCCTATCCAAACTTTTTTTACCTGAGGGCCATATTGCGAAACTTTCGCGCGGGCCACCGTCGGCGCCGGGTGTGCGGGGGGGTGGGATCTGGTTGCTGTGTGAGGGCTGAACCCCTGGAGCCTGGTTCCCGGGGGCTGGATTGGAACGCGTCGCGGGCCGGGGTTTGGAGCAGGGGTCTCCAAACCCGTTTAGACTCATAATATAGGACTTCATATATACCTTTGAATTTCTCCGCGGATGTATGCAGGTTTCCTCACGATGTTTTCCTTCTCCGAAAAGCTTGTGGTAAATATCAGATGATATTCCGTCGAAAAACTCATTGGTAAGAGCCAGGATTTGAACCGCGACCTCTGGTTTGAAAGTCGGACGCCAGATCCACCACAACCACCTCTTGAAAAAAAGTACAGTGAGCTAAAAAATCTTGTGGCAAATGAACTTATTTGATTGTTCAAATTATAATAGTTATTTACGATACATATGCGAAATTTAAATCGATACCATTTGCCAATTACCTATTCGCACGTGCATCGTACAACGTTTTACAGTACAGTCACGAGCTTTAATTTGGGACCCACCTAAGGTTGAATATCGTGTAGCAAACTGACGCTATTTAGAACTAATATTTTAACGCAGTGTCATAATTCATTGACATAATGTTTACCATCGACATTTACTTACGTTTACGTTTCTAGGGGCAACCACTCAATTACGTCAATTTGTGAAATAATATTTTTGAAAATGTCACTTTAAACAGATTATAAAACCGGAGTGATCACTTTTTGCAAAGAGGTTATCATTTCAAGGGTCAATTCGATATGACTTTTTGACATTTCAACACTATCGAACTGAAGTTTCAACCTTATTGCATTATGAATGTTCTAACAACATTTAATGGAAATGGGTCCCAAATTAAAGCTCGTGACTATGGCCTTATAAATTTTCGCCGTAGTTACGTAATGTGCTTATTATGGCACAGGGTGTCGTAATGGAGCACCGCATGTACTATAAAGTGTATTTGTTGTTCCAGATCCTGTCAGTAGACGAGACGATCAAGAACGTGAAGGGTGGCGACGCCATGCCCCAAGCCGGTGGCATGCCCGCCGGCATGGGCCGCGGCATGGGCCGGCCGCGCATGGGTTAAACTATTTCATCGGATTTTTAATAGAGTACTTTCTATTTATCATCATCATATCAGCCAGAGGGCGTCCACTGCTGGACGTAGGCCTCCCCCAAAGAGTGCCACAATGACCGGTCTTGCGCCGCCCGCATCCAGCGGACTCCCGCGACCTTTACCAGGTCGTCAGTCCACCTTGTGGGGGGTCTACCCACGATGCCTTCCAGTACGTGGTCGCCACTCGAGAACCTTTCCGCCCCAATGGCCATCGAGTTGGCTCTGCCTGATATGATGATGATGATGATTTTCTATTTGTCCGTACCGAAAATCTTCGGGTATTTTAATAAAGCCACAAAGCTTTTCATAACTTTAGTGAGTTTCTGGAAACTTACGTAAAAAAGTTATATTTTCTTAAGAGCCCATCGACGAGCTCACTAGCGCCACTGGTAAATAATTGTGATTATTTAAATTTAACGATAGATATTTAAAAAAGGGGCCGCTACGTACTGTATTTTGTATTTACGTACCTTTTGAATACATTATAATAGTTTTTACGTTACTCAGTTCGACAATATATGCGTCCAAAGTTAAAACGGCCGTTTTTGTTTTGAGCTCATAGATCGACGAATCCAGCAACATAAAAACTAGTTGATGTATTCAAAAGGGACTTAAATACACAATACAGTACGTAGCGGCCCCCTTTTTTAACCCTTTACCAGGCTAAGGGTTATATATTTCCCACCTACGGCACTTCAAACATGTGTTCTATTTTCGACGAGTAAGACTGACATTCGATTGTCATTTTTGAAATGTCAGCCTGGTAAAGGGTTAAATATCTATCGTTAAATCGTCGGGTGACAAGCAAAAGTCACTAAGTACTATCAAAAAATTTAAGTAACAATGCGCTTTATTACACTTATAACACGGTTTATTGTCCAATAATTTCAATGGTGTTAGTTAGTGACTTTTGCTTGTCACCCGACGAAATATAAATAATTACAATGATTTACCAGTGGCGCTAGTGAGCACGTTGATGGGCTCTTAACACAACCAATAATTAAACAATTTAAAGTATTACCATTGCTGGTCCAATAGCTTATATTTACTGAAATGTAAAATGTTTTATTTCGTCAGGTGACAAGCAAAACTCACTAATTACCACCACAAGTTCATAGCCATAGTGAACCATGTTAGTACTCACATAAGGTTGATTTTTGTTTAATATTATTTTAGTAATTAGTGAGTTTTACTTGTCACCTGACGATTTATATTAGCAATGTCAGAGACTTCGAGTTAATACAGATTTTATTCTGTTGGAAGCATTTGTTTGAATTATTTTATTAATGATAATAACGCCTTTAGCCTTCACAAATGTTTAGGATGTAAGTTAGTTAATAAAATGTAACACACTACTATTTTATGGTTTTATTTATCAAAGTATGTCCCTTGTGGTATCGTCTCGGGTCGTCCCATTCGTTTTTCGTCAAGTTCTTAAATTAGTCCTATTCTGCTTTCGTCACCCATTCTACATTCGTCACAATCGTCGGTGGCTTTCAATGTAGAATGCGTGACGAAAGCAGAATAGGACTAATTTAAGAACTTGACGAAAAACAAATGGGACGACCCAAGACGATACCTCGCTTGTATGTGTGTATGTATAATCTTTTTTGCCACTTTTGTGTTATTTCTAATCAGGATCGCGAGCCCTTTTCATCCTTATAGGAGAAAAATGTGTCCTAAAATTTCCATACATTGTTCAAACTTTCCTTTTTGTTACCGCAATACAAAGTATATGGGGAAATGGTAACACAATTGCTTAAAACGGAGACCTTCGCTAACGCTTCGGTCAACAAAACGATAATTGCAGGCATGTTTGCTAAAATATACACGCTATTAATATAATTAAGTATTAGAAGTCACTCGCGAGCAAGTTTTTATCAATATGTATAATAATAAATTAATAGACCGTGAACTGGTGTTCTCATAGGCTTGGCGAGCTGCCGCCAGCAGGGCTCTTGGTTAGACTTGGCTAAGAAGTCTAAGAACTATTGGAACTATCATGGCTCCTTTTGCAAACATTCGCTTTTTACAAGCTTTTATTTAAGTTTCACCTGACCGTTGTCTGTCCGTCTGTGTGTAATCAAATCTTGCAAGTTAAATTTGATCCACTTCCCGGTTTCCGATTGAGCTGAAATTTTGCATACATACGTAAGTCGGGTGACAATGCAATATTATGGTGTCATCGAGCTGATCTGATGATGGAGACCGGAGGTGGCCATAGGAACTCTGTGATAAAACAACGAAACGTAATTGTGTTTGGGGTTTATTTTATTTTATAAAATTGTTGATGTTATTATTTTTGCTTGTAATTATGTAAATTCAATGATGACGTGTAAAAGTGCCCTTGTGGCCTATTTGCTTAATAAATGTTGATGTTTGATGTTAGAATTGTCTCGATGAGTATTAGTTGCCTGTGGAAAAAAAAGTACAGTCGGCGATAAAAGCTTGTATCAAAAATGAAATTTTTGCCAAAAACCTATTTTTGGTTTGCACACGGAAGGTCCCCAGTTCGATCCCCAGTAATTGTATATAGGTAGGTACATAACTTTTTGTATTTTTTATACTTATATTTCGCATTTTTTTTATAATTTTTTTAATTTCATAACTCGCGTAACTTTAGTAAGTAAATTGATATAAATGGAGTTACCACTCTTTCTTTACTTAATATGTGACATTATCTATGAAAAGGGACCTTATTGTCGATGGCGCTTACGCCATTATTAACAATGCTCCGATATAAATACAATGCCGCGCGACGCTGTGCGGCGAAAGTGCCATCGACAATAAGGTCCCTTTTCATAGATAATGCCCCATATTACTATATGCTGCTCACAGCTCTTGAATCAACCTGTATTATTTCCTCATAGGTTAAATGCCGTTTTATTCACTGATCAAAACCGAGTTTACAAAACTGACGACCAAAGGCTATTTAGTAACATCCCCCGTGTCGCCATCAGATATATCTGAGCGGACATGGCGCTCACAAATATCTGAACACGCCTCTATTGTCAGGGCGCTAGAGTGCGTATTCAGATATATTTGAGCGCTCGGCCGCTCCGGTATATCTGACGGCGACTGTATAGTATTCTCCACGCTAGACTTATTTCGCTAGTGTGTCTAATTCTAATGCATTATTGATAAAGGTAGTTTATAATGAAGATGTTGCATTAAAAGTCTTAAGGGGTTGATAACTAGAACTACCAAGAAATAGCACAGAATAAATAATAGTAGTACCGTACAGAAAGGATAGCTTCCTACAAAAGTACAAAACCGAAGTTTGACAGCGTTTTATAGCAATAAATAATAATACGTCCAACGCCTATATACGTCCCACAGCTGGGCACAGGCCTCCTCTCAAGTGCGAGAGGGCTTGGGCTATAGTCCCCACGCTAGCCCAATGCTGATTGGGGACTTCACATACACCTTTGAATGTCTTCGATGTTTTCTTTCACCGAAAAGCAACTGGCAAATATCAAATGATATTTCGTACATAAGTTCCGAAAAACTCATTGGTACGAACCAGGGTTTGAACCCGCGACCTCTGGATTGAAAGATTGAAAGTATAGGTACCAAAGAGTATTTGTATTATATTGTAAAATAAGTGAAATAAAATCGAAATTTTGTGTGATTGTAATTAATGTACGACCAGTGTACGACCCCGAAGGTGAAATTAGGCCGAGGTTGCTGCGGTCTTTTAAATTCCTTCCTCATCAGCAATACAATAAGCGATTTTAGCTATTATCAGCCCCTTAATGCATTAATTGTTTTAGGCCATCCGCTATATATGTACAGTTTGTAACTGAACGAAAAGCAATTACTCAAACCCGTTAATGTTTAGGTCATACTGAGCAACTTTTACTATGGGACCAACCCCGAATTCACGAAAAAAATTGACTCTCCCATAGCAAATTTCAACATCAGACCAGCAAAATGTATGAAACATCCAATTTTTTTTCCGCGTTTTCGGGGTTGGTCCTATAGTAAAAGTTGCTCAGTATGACCTAAACAATTGCTTTTCGTTCAGTTACATACTGTACTTATATTATATGGCAAATAAAGCAAATAACTCATTACAATAATTAAATGGTGCCGGCGCCCTATCATCACACACTGTTAATTACCAACGTAAACCTTATTCGATTCACATAAGGTACAACAATGTTAAGCTCTGGGTCTTGCCGTTCCGTCGGCCACACTATTAAGAGGGGGTAACGCAAAATTTTAGTTTTTAGGGTTCCGTACCAAACGGGACCCTATTACTAAGACTCCACTGTCGGTCTGTCCGTCTGTCTGTCTGTCTGTATATTTATTCACCGAAGCGTAGTATAGTATATTTTCAAAGTAATTTAGATAAAAGGTAAAAACCCGCGCGATTGACAAGAAACGTCGCGAGATTTAAACGATTTAAAGCCTGACCAGTAATATATGATCATTGTCAAGAAGGCGCTGTTATTCTTATGTATAGGGTGACAATTCGGAATAGTATGAAAAAATTAGTTCCAGGGAAATTCCGCAACATGGCGCGTGATCATATATTCCTGGTCAGGCTTTAGCTCCCTTCGAACCTGGATCACAGAATATTTAAATAATAGTAGGTACTAGGTACAGAAGATTCACTCTCTAACAAAACGCGTCTGTTACGTAATCGTGGACAGATATGACCGCTAGGTGGCGACAGCGCCACGCGCGGCTTATGGCTAGCCACCAAAATTGGTGTGAGACGGATGTACTTGTAGCTACCTGTTGCAAAGCGACGAAATCGCGGAGTGAGCCACGCCTACCTGGATTGACGCCCCCTTTTAAACGTGTTGCTATTCCATCGTCCACACTATTACCTGACACCTTGTTAACCTTATCACAAAGTTATTAAGGTCCATTATCGGTCAATAAGTAAGGTTTACCGGCGTAACCTGTTAGAAATCGAAGCCAAGGTTCGTACGTTTCCCACACTGCTTGAGCGTGAGCACATCGTGTCCTCATTGTATACACTAATACAATGAAAGTGCCTAAGCACTTTCATTTTCATGAATCAATTGAGATGGTGGTGAGAGACATATGAGATGGTGAAAAACTAGACATGTGTCGTTCACGATCACGAGTGAGTGATTTAAATTGAACTATATCTTTTGATTGAACTCGCTCACTCTTCAACTCACTGATGATTTAACTCGCTCAGTCGATCATCTAACTCAGTGTTCCTCGTGTGAGTATAACAATCACCAGTAATTTCATTTTGCAAAGCTCTGAGATACATAGCTTCTGTGTAAGCTTCCGCTATTGACATCAGTTCTCATTCCATACTAGATAAAGCAACTGTCCTCTGTTTTAGGGTTTCGTACCCAAAGGGTAAAACGGGACCCTATTACTAAGACTCCGCTGTCCGTCCGTCCGTCCAGGCTGTATCTCACGAACCGTGATAGTTCAACCGTCTAGTTGAAATTTTCACAGATGATGTATTTTAGTTGCCGCTATAACAACAAATACTAAAAACAGAATAAAATAAAGATTTCAGTGGGGCTCCCATACAACAAACGTGATTTTTGACCGAAGTTAAGCAACGTCGGGCGGGGTCAGTACTTGGATGGGTAACCGTTTTTTTTTTGCCGTTTTTTGCGTTATGGTACGGAACCCTTCGTGCGCGAGTCCGACTAGTACTTGCCCGGTTTTTTACTAAGCCAGGAAACAGCTGACCCTGATCCCACTCATGATTTAAAAAGGGGTTATAAAATAGTATTGGTGACCCTCTGATTTCCTAATAGTCTTACAGCCCACTCAATATTTGCTCGCGACCCACCAATGGGTTGGACCCATAGTTTGGGAAATGCTTGGTTTAGACACACATGTAATACTTAAAATCATGGTTATCTTGGAGCCAAGGACGCCTACATAATATTTAGACAGCCGAGCCGATAGCTCAAATATTGCGAGTGCGCGCGAGGAAACGCTAGCGGACGTCCATCCTCCGATGTGTTGCCAGATCAAATCTTCAAAACGCGTGAATAATTATAGTTCATTTTTTTAGCATTAGAATTATTAGAAATAATGTAAACAATCTTGATGTGTCTTTTAATTGAAAAACACGTTTTAAAAATAAGTCACGGCAAATATGTAACAATTATGAATCTAATACGATCATTTATATTCTTCTGCTTTCATAAGTAATAGTTACTGATTTTTAAAAAGCGTTTTTCAATTATAAGACATGTCAAGATCGCTTACCTTCTTTCTAATGCTAAAAAAAACTAACTACATATGTGTATATTGCTTGTCAAAAAATAAAGAGTAAATACCTGTATATTGTTTGAACTCGAAAGTTAAGGTGTACAAAAAAAAGGTATAGCAGGCAAACGAATAGACAAATCGCCTGATGGTAAGCAATTACAGCCGCCCATGGACACCTGCAGGGTTGCAAGAGTGTTGCCAGCCTTTAAGATGGGGGTACACTTTTATCTTGAAGGTTTGAAGGTCGAATCTGGAATTCACTCTAAGCCCCCATTCCCACGGGACATTCCTTTTTACAACGCGCGTTAAAAAGCGTTTGAGTGATACAAATGCATTCACACGACAGCGGTGGCGCTTTTTATCAAGCGTTGTTGGATTTTCGACTTTAAGCCTTGGTCGTTAAATCGAATTTAGAGTGCGGACAGATATAAGCGCTTTTTTAACGCGCGTTGAAAAAGCTCTCGTGCGAGTGGGGGCTAATAGTGTTCACATGTCTCATTATCTCATACGCGTTGCCCTTAGATGGTAGGATACTATAGATGTGCTATAGGCGTGCGTCCGCGAGGGACAAAACATACGCAATGTGACACTATGATTGGATTGATTGGTCGAATTATTTGTTGCCCGCCATAATTCATACTAAATTTAGGGTGGGGAATAAAAAAAAAAGTGATACTGTGACAAGGACTACCAAATATAGCGCTTTCGCTGCTACTCCTACTGAAAGATACATAAGACTATCCTGTTTGGTCATTTCCCCCCTCCCCTCATGCCTGATCCAGTTAGCCCCCATTCGCACGACAGCTTTTTCAACGCGCGTTAAAAAAGCGCTTGAATCTGTCCGCACTCTAAATTCAATTTAACGACCAAGGTTTAAAGTCGAAAATCCAACAACGCTTGATAAAAAGCGCCACCGCTGTCGTGTGAATAGATACATGGTTATCCATTTGTGTCATTCAAACGCTTTTTTAACGCGCGTTGAAAAAGCTGCCGTGCGAATGGGGCCTTATATACTAGATTCGTGACTTCTAGCAAATGACAGATATTTCACAAGGCAGGCAACACTAACCTCAAACAATGAGCGCGGGAAACGCGCAATTACGTAAAAATCGATCATTGTCGGCCAATTTCCCACCAGTTGTCTACCTTCGTCTGCGAAAATTAACGCGTTTGAAGCTTAAAACACTATTCTTAAAAAATAACCTAAATTAAAATGTTCTAATACTTTTTTAAACGCCTTGGAGTGCGTGAAATCAATAAAGTTTTTCCCGCTCAAAATGTTGACAGCTGTGAAAGTCGCGTTCGGTTTTTGCACTTTTTTCCTCGCGTTCGAGGAGACTGTGTCATGGACCATAGATTTACCGCAAGTGAGGAAGTATTTTTTTGAAAAAAATATGCTCGAACGAGAGAGACAAGATAGATGGAAAATGCAGCAGGCACAGCGGCCACAGCAAGTTGTGTATGATAATATACATACAAAAAGCTTGCATTTTGATTACGAGAAGTATAAGAAGCATTACGCTGATGATTACAAGTACAATGGATACATGGAACACAAGGTAAACATATTTTCACTAAACCTAAACCGCTTCGCACATTTTATTTAAATTCAAAATTTAAATCGTAAAGGTCGCTGGCCCAATATTACAGGGTTCTATGTTACATTTTCAAGATAGTTGAAATCGACTTAATGTCACTATGACAATGTTCTTAGTTCGATAAAAGGGAAACATAGAACCCTGTAATAATAATTAAAACCAAAATATTACTTCGCTAATCCGCGAAAAGATAACGTGCTAGTCAATCAGTGCTAATTAACCCATTATACTATGCATTATACTTACTTGCGTATTTTTTATATGCAATTAATGTTCCCACCCTCCCACCTTCCTGTAATAATATTGGGCCAACGTGAAACGTGGTGTAACCGTGTTTAGTAAGAATCTGAGTGCATCAATGTAAAATAGTTATTTACGATACAAGTGCGGAAAAGAGGAAATTCGAAACGAGTGGCGATAAATTAAAACACAACCGAAGGGAGTGTTTTAAATCGACACGAGTTGCGAATTACCTATTCGCACGTGTATCGTACAACACACAGTACATATGGCCCTTTAAACTTTTGTCATCGCACTCGCTACGCTGGCTACATTTTGATTCTTTCTCTTGCTCACCTGCGTGCTTTCAGCTACGTATATCTTCTAGGGCAGCGGCCGGCAACAGGCGGCCCGCGAACCTCTCACTTACGGCCCGCGAGCCTCCCTGGCTATTTTGTATGTGATATTGATAAACGACAATGTCTGATAAAGTCATAAATATTAACAAAGTAAGGCCCGCGTCAACTTCGGTAACTACTATGTGGCCCTTGGCTGCTAAAAGGTTGCCGACCGCTGCGCTAGCCTCCTAAGACCCAGCCATACAAACGAAACTTGCAAAATTTGCCACAGAAATTTGAACCTTTAGTATAGGAAATAGAGTTGATTTTGCGTTGTTTAAAAACTGATGAACGAAACATAGCAAAAGCAACTAACTCTGTTCCAATCGAATATGATTTAAATTTCATTGAACTGAATAAGTACTATAGGTAGGCCCAAAGGAGGCTAGGGTTGTTGTTGTCTGTCCTAGGGCACCCCGGAGGTGCATAGGGCCTCCACAAGATCCTTCCACGCCCTCGTGTCTTGCGCAACCGTCTTGGCCTCGTTCCAGCTCAGTCCTACGGCTGTCAGCTCGTTCTCTACGCTGCGCCTCCAGGTGTGCACAGGGCGTTTGCGGGCTCGCTTCCCGCCCTGAGGCCGCCACTCGAACGCGATACTGGCGTTGTTCGTATCTCCTCTTCGCAGGGTATGACCGATCCATCTCCACTTCCGCAGCGCTACTTCTTGGGCGATCGGAGGTTGTCGGCACACACTCCACAAATCCTCATTTCTTATAGTCTTCGGCCAGAATATGCGGAGGATCGACCGTAGGAGGCTAGGGTACCAGTTAGTAATTTCTTTACTCCACTTTCCTATACTTCAACCTCCAAAGAAGTGCTGACTACAGTTTTTTGGTTTGGACCTAATGTGTAGGTGTAGGTATCTAATTGAAAAACCCGCCAAGTGCGAGTCGGACCCGCGCACGAAGGGTTCCGTACCATTACGCAAAACAATGGAAAAAAAATCACGTTTGTTGTATGGGAGCCCCACTTCAATATTTATTATATTATGTTTTACAACGGCAACAGAAATACATCATCTGTGAAAATTTCAACTGCCTAGCTATCACGGTTCATGAGATACAGCCTGGTGACAGACGGACGGACGGACGGACGGACAGCGGAGTCTTAGTAATAGGGTTCCGTTTTTACCCTTTGGGTACGGAACCCTAAAAAGTACTTCCCGCATTTAACCATCTTTGGTTTATAATTATAATCGGCCCTTTATTAAGTAATTTATTGTACTTATCTACTTATTTTAACAACATCTTAACACGCGATTCCATAATTAAGTACCGGATATCAGATGATTTCGTATTTGATCTTTAACACAAGTCTAGGGCCGTTCGTCGCTACATCTATTATTGTCGAGTAGCAGTACTGCACGGCTAGCACATGATGGGCGCGAAAGTCGACAGGCAAGAAAACGCCGCGATATAGAGCTATCTCGCAAATCGGTAGCATAAGATCCGCGCGACGACCCGCTGTCTCGCGGACAAATGTCAAAGCGACACATTTTTGTCGGTTGACAGTTCCACGCGCGATACTCTCGAAACTCCTAGCATCGTAGAGAATGGATGAAGATCGGAATGTGAAAATAGCGTAATACCAGGGGTGCGAAACTCCTGAGATCGGCCAAACTCGGCTCCGCTCGGCTCAGCATTGCTCCGAGCAATTATTAGGGTTGGCACCACTTGACTTCTTTTGCGTGCACGACCACAGATAAGATAATCACTTGAATTTTGACAACCCTAAATAGCCGAAAGGGATAGTGCCATATATTAGAAAGGGATAGCATGATTCGACCCTGAACCGCTGTCAAACTTCGGTTTTGTAGGAAGTTTCCTTTCTGTACGATAGTACTATTATTTATTCTGTGGTAATACCACCATAAATTCAGTATAGTCTTTGGTATAGTTTATGATGGGCAACAAATAAAACTCGACCAATCATAGTGTCGCATTGCGTATGTTTTGTCCCTCACGGAGGCACGCGTATAGCACGTCTATAGGATCCTACCATCTATGCAACTTTTGCAGGTGCATGAGGCGGTTCAAAACGGCAGCGCCTACCTGGACGGTCTGCGGCGCTCCATCGAGGCCTACCTGCAGCGCCTAGAGTCCTGCCGCGGGCAGAACATGACTGTTGTAAGTAATATGGCTATAGAAACGTCCCCGATAATGAGGAAAGCACTTGCACCATTCCACTATCCCGGTTTAACCGGTTAAAACTGCAGTTACCATGGTTACCAGTACAATTTGACACTAGGTTAACGGTTTAACCGCTTATCCTCGGGTTAGTGGAATGGTGCAAGTGGGCCTAAATATTTTCATATTTAATTACACAACCGGGTCTACCGCGAATTAATTTCGTTGTTTTTACCTTAAATTCCGACGTTTCAGCTAAGTTGCACCAGCTGTGGTCACGGAATTGTATTCCTATCCCGCCCAGGATGACAGCGGTCAATGACACTGTGCGGGCGGGATAATAGGATAGGAAAAGGAACAGGCGTGTCAATATACAACATTCCTCGTGCATCATCAAGCATCCTTTCATTAGTAGGGAAGGTATATAGGGGACCATTGGGCAGTCGGGAGGCTCGGGCACCCACTTGTAAATCAGACAGGGGGTTGCCCGAGCCTCCTGACTGCCCAATTGACCCGTATCTCCCCTAATAGTTGTCTGCTGTACACAACCTATTATTAACCTTTTGGTCTCCAATGACCGATATATCCGAACCGCAGGTTCAACGCCAAAGACCGATTAATCGATCACAGACCACAGAGCAACATAGACCTACGTGCATATGCATAATTTGCATAAAGATCAATTTCAGTTTTAGACGGGGGAAGAAAAATTTTTCCTTGCATCAATTCCTACAGTTCTGAAAGCTTTTTCTAATCAATATTTAGGGTTTACAGATGCCCACGGTACGATTATCCGGAGCGCCCTAATTGAGCCCTTCAGGAAATTAATGACCCTAGGGTCAAAGTCTAGAACGCTATACCGACAAAGTCGTACAGTCGGGAGGATGTATAAATTACATTTCGTTAGTTAGTTCATGATTAAGAACAAAGAAATCCCGAGAATTTCCTGTGAGCTGTGTAAAATAAGCTCAATCTATAGTTTTTTTTATAACAATCGATATAAATGTAACTTAGAAAATCCTACACAACTCGAAAATTCGATGATTTGGTCAAAATATAAATCTTTACTTATATGGAAACTATCACCAACGGGATACAATGAGATCTATTTATTATGGCGTATTTTTTGTTTTATGTTGCGTAAAAAACTAGTTTACTTAAACGTACACTCCAGATCAAAATATTTCTACAATCGTCCGTTTATTTAACACACTTTACCAAAAAAATATTGGAAATAAAACAAGTGCTTTGTGAGAAATTAAAATAAATAACAAATAAATTAGAGACTGCTATTTTAAAAACGCCGCCACTTTTGCGCAGACATGCGTAGAACAGATAACGTACCTGTTAGATAGAGCATATGAAGCGATTCAGGTTTTATACATATTATAATATATTGGTACTCCTTAAACTATATCGCCTGACTACGCAGTTGCATAATTCGGTTATTGTATTTAAGTAATGAAAAAATCAATAATAATCTAAATCATGGGGCAAACATAGGTTGATGTAGAACACAACAGTGTAGTGCGGTTAGCAGGTAATGGTAACATTCCATTTCTGACTGCAGCTGCACTACTAGTACTGAACGCGTCGCTGTTATTGTCAATTTCCATAGTAAAATGAACAGTAATGCAGCTGTCGTTGGAAATGGACTGTCACCTTAATACATAATATACATATTTAATTTCGACAATTCACTTCGAGGTTTTTGTAAGGTTGTGCTAAATGCGTCTCTTTCTTCCTCAACATGGCATGTCACATGAAAGAGTATATGTTATGCAAGTAAACAATGCGAGGTCTATATGTGGTAGTCTATATAACCCGGGCTTTGTGCGTGACGCGGCAGCGGCACACGTTCCGACGCGTTACGATGCTGTGAGTGTGTGAATAAAAGGGAGGGGTATATTTTCGTTGTTTGGATACCGTTCGTATGATCATGACATTCTTGACCGGCCGATTAATATGCATTTATTTTAATGTACCGGGTGTTTCCTGTACACGACACGAGCAAATAATTAAACCATATATTGTACTCTTCAAACGATATACCTTTTGACTAACTACTTTTAAAAATTATGAAAACTTTAGATTTTCTCTTTTTTCATACAAATTAAATAATATATTCAGTATACGCTGTCATCACTATCAGAGTGTTTGACATTGCTTGTCATGCCTTAAAAATAACAAAATTTGCAATATATTGCATCTGAGAATAAACTGATGTGTAATAAAAACCAAAAAATAAGTTATTTTTAAGTTCCTGAACAAATGTGAATCAGTTTGAGAAGTAAAGCCTACAATTTAATGTCAATATTGCTCCTGGTATACGAAACACCCGGTATATTACAAACATTTGCGATATATAGGCTCATGGATTTTTCTGTAAATACTCGTAAATGTCGTTTACGAAAATTTTGAGGGTGCAGATTTCAAAATTGATGACTATTTTGGAATCCAATATCTGCCATATTGGAAATCGCAATCCACTGCCACGCAATCTACCTATTGCAAATTTTATACCTGCCGCTGCCGTATGCTCTTATTCATAAAAGTCATTTATCTCATTTCCGAAATTGTTGGGGATGCAGATTTCAAAAATAATGTCCGTTAAGGAATCTAAGATGGCGGTCTTGTACTTTTTCATACAAGTCGTGATGATACTTGTTTCCAAATTTTTTGAGGATGCAGACTTAAAAACAATGTTCTTTTTGGAACCAAGATGGCGGCTATGCAATTTTCGTAAAAGTCGTCATGGTACTCATTTTCGAATTTTTGCGGGTGGGTGAATCAACTTTTAAATGTCCACATGATGAAATTATGGATTTTTTTTGTTATTGTCCATATTTATGGGTGAATCAACTTTTAAATGTCCACATGATGAAATTATGTATTTTTTTTTCTTATTGTCCATATTTATCGATCTCTTGTTTATGATTATGTATAAAGCAGAGCTGTTTCTTTAAGACTTTAGTGATATTGACGAAAAAAATTCACCAGCTTAAATCTGCTCTGTCCCCTGGACCACCCAAAAGTATTTTTAGTCAAATTAGACATCAATTATTGGTTATCAATTATTTTACTTACATTAATTAAACAATGCAGTATAATTTTTTATCTTTATAAAAATTGCCCTCTGGACAACTCTTATTTTACATAATCGGAACTTTTTATCTATACGCGAAATAGTTACAGAAATCTAAGAAAATTGCTCCTGCTACTTTGTTTTATATTGTGTTATTGTTTCTACATAAAATATGAACTGCGCTCGAATTTAAAACGAAAAAAATAAAGATATGTGTTTTTCAATTTAGGGGCAACTAAGTCGTCCCATAGACATATCTGGTTGTCCAATGGAAATATTAATAATAAACCTTAAAGAGGGTACTAAATGACACAAATTTAATAAAATATCAGAAAGCACTAACAATATAGGTACGTTAGTGCTTTCTCATACTTTATTGAATTTGTTTCAGACCCTATAAAAAATCTTATCACATCGTTTTTGTCCAAGGGACAACCAAAATGTCCTATGGAGCAGGGATGTTGTGGATGCAGATTTTTTGACATCCGCGTATGCGGATGCGGATGCGGATGTCAAGATTTGGTACTTAAAAAACGTCAAATATTACATTTTTAGCCTTTTTTATTTAAAAAAAACGAAACGATTAGTATTTGAGCAAGAATAGGCGCGTTTTATTTAATAAACAGTAACTTGGCCGACTTTTCGGGATCTAGACGATTTTGTTATATATAATGACGAAATTACCTAGCACTTACGCCGCCGGCGCCGCCGCTAATACGTTCCTGTTACCGACTTGGCCGACATCCGCATCATGCGGATGCTCCGCATCGATTTTATGCGGATGCGGATGCAGATGCGGATGTTGAAAATAATGCGGATGTTCCGCGGATGCGGATGCGAATATTCGCAACATCCCTGCTATGGAGTACCACTTCCGTTGTCCAAGTGACTAGTTGTCTGAGGGACTTATCTGTGACTTTGAGGCGTATAATAAATACTAAAGATTTTTTGTGTTTATTTCACTCTTACGGTAAAATATATGTAAAATAGTATCTGGTACAATACAATTTATTGTAATATGTTAAGTATTTATGTATTTGTGCCAGTGATTCAATGGACTTATAATAAAGCCACCATCACTCTCCAACAGTACTCGACCGACTGACGCCGCGAGTTTCGTGTTGTCAAAATGGGTAGGCCTATCTGCTTATTAGAAATTTGAACTTGTCGTCAAGTATCTTGCTACGTTATCTATATTTAGATTTTATAACTAATTTATGGTTGTCCAGTGGCCTGCATGGCGAAGATAATTCAAGGGACAAAATATAAACGCAAGAAATTCATAAACCGTTACATGCAAACAACAAATCGGTATGTTTTATTGATGATACTTATCCATAAAAAGCGGCTAAGTGCGAGTCGGACTCGCCCATGAAGGGTTCCGTAGCAGCAAATAACATAATAAAATTGCGTGTTACGATTTATGTTGTATTAAAAAAAAACTACTCACTAGATCTCGTTCAAACCAATTTTCGGTGGAAGTTTGCATGGCAATGTACATCATATTTTTATCATTCCCTTATTTTATACGTTACAGGGGGGGGGGGGGACACATTTTACCACTTTGGAAGTGTCTCTCGCGCAAACTATTCAGTTTAGAAAAAAAATATATTAGAAACCTTAGGGTAGTTTGAAAAAATAGAAATGGGTACTAAAATTAATAGTTTGGCAACAAAAACGGAGCCTTAAAATATATCAATATGAGTTGTGTTTTAATGCCGTTACAGCTTTTGATTATTTTTAGGCAGGTACCAAGTATTTATTTGGCAACTGAATTATTATATTGGAGACCATTTATGAAGCATATTTTAAAAAGAAAACGTTTCTATTAATTCAAAAATGAAGTTCTTTTAAAATATTTTGTTGGTCATTACACGGTCAACCTAACACGCTCCTCCTCGCTTTGCTCGTCGTCGCACCTATCTGTTGACTCTAGTAGAACACAGTGGTAACTATTAAAATTAGTAATTTAATATTTATAGATCTAATGGTATAATGGCCATATCCGACTATTAAGTATACTGACCATTACGTTTTGGAAAATTAATTCGAGGTGTTTTGTGTAAAGAGTTCATTAAATTTAGCAGCTTTCGTGTTAAAATACTACCTAGCTGAAACGATATGGTCAGTTATGACTATAGTTGATTACTTAGGTGTGAACAACTAGATGACAATTAAATTATATGATCGCTTTAAAATATTAGTTGCCAATTTATTATTTTAGTCGCCAACCTATCTATCACTTTAAGTTCCCTATAATTTTTTTGGGTGGCTTGATTTTGCTGCCAGTTATTTTAATAATATGATGCTTATATTTGAGGCTAATATATATTTTTTGGCGCTAAAATATCAATGCACAGCCAAATTATTTATTATATGCCCAATGAAAGTTCCTGTTTAATATTTTAGTTGCCCGGTTAATAATAAGCCCAAAAAAAATTTCTTGAGTTTCAGTTTTAAGTATGGGGACCCCCAAAAATTATTGTTTTTTTTCTATTTTTGTGTGAAAATCTTAATGCGGTTCACAGAATACATCTACGTACTAGTACGTACCAAGGTTCAACAGTATAGTTCTTATAGTTTCGGAAAAAACTGGCTGTGACAGGGGACGGACCGACAGACAGACATGACGAATCTATAAGGGTTCCGTTTTTTGCCATTTGGCTACGGAACCCTAAAAATTATTATGTGTATTAATATCAATTCCGCGACAGTATTTTTTCATGATACAAAGTTTTATGGTGCGCTGTTGCAAGGGAACAATCTGTCCTACTATGGAAAACCAACTTTTGGTCTTTTGGACAACCAATAAAAAACGGGTATATTGTAAAACAACGCGAAATGTTTTGTAATAAAATGTTAGATAATATTAATAGGAACATAACGGAATACTAAAAAAACTCATACTCTTATATAGACTCAAACAATCGTTTTTGCGACTAGAACTTTTGTCTGATCATGATGATTTTTTACGAAAAATTGCGAATCTTGGATTCCAAAACGGACATTGTTTTTAAAAGCTGCATCCCCTAAATATGTATTTGTAAAGAGTATCAACTCGACTTTAATGAAAAAGTGCATGACCGCCATCTTGGATTCCAAAACGGACATTATTTTTGAAAGTTGCACCCCCAAAAAATTCGGAAATGAGTACCATGACGACTTTTACAAAAAAGTGCGTGGCCGCCATCTTGGATCCAAAACGAACATTTTTTTTAGGGTTCCGTACTCAAAGGGTAAAAACGGGACCATATTACTAAGACTCAACTGTCCGTCTGTCCATCTGTCCGTCTGTCTGTCACCAGGCTGTATCTCATGAACCGTAATAGCTAGACATTTGAAATTTTCACTAATTATGTATTTCTGTTACCGCTATAACATCAAATACTAAAAAGTACGGAATGAATATCATAACGACTTTTACGAAAAATTGCAAGACCACCATCTTGGATTCCAAAACGGACATTATTTTTGAAATCTGCATCTCCGACAATTTCGGAAACATGTTTTGAAATCCGCACCCGATATTTTTTTTAAATAGTTCTCGTTTTAAAAATCTGCACCCAAGAACATCCAGACAACGACTATCATGACAGCCATTTTGTTAAAGGTCTTGGATTCTAAGTCAATATTTACAAAAAGGTTTATCTAGCTTGCATTACGGTCGAAACCAGATCGTCAAAGATGGTCGTTCTTACAGCGTGATAAAGCGGTGTCCGTCACTTTGTGTGTGAAAAGTGACAGATATTTTATCACTTGAATAAAGATGGATAAAGCCATCCATAATGCACCGGCAGTATCGAGTAGGTAAAGGTTAAATGCAATACTAATTCTACTAAATAAACGGAGCCCATATTTTTCTCCATATTGTATATAACTAGCGTTTGCTAACTCCTAAGATACCTACATCCTGAGTCGACGCGTTGCTCTGCGGTCGCATGTTTTGAGTTATCGCCATTGCCTCCCCTCCCCTCCCGCCCCGCGCCGATCATTTAAATAATTTAAGGATAACCATTTTTACAATTGTGTCGAACGCTCAGTGTATTAATAGGAGATACTTTGACGCTGTGATAACATTCAGTACAGGCTTTATGGTGCATTAAAAAAAAATACTGTAGAATTAGTGCGCGTGGGCTAAAATTCGTTATAATTGTTTAAAAAATAGTAAAAACAAAATCCCCTGGATTTTCTTTTTTTTATATTGAGTAGAATAATTGGCGTAACAATATAGTGGAAAATCACCAAGTGTTTAATTAATGTTGTATAGTAATTATTTATTTTAATCATTTTTATTGCTCGTGACGTATGCACCACTAAAAAAGTGGGGGATATTTTACTTACAGAGTAAAATATTTAGTTTTGCTCTTTGAATAAAAAATCACTACTGTACAATTTAATGTTTACATCTTTTTAAAAACTAAATTTTAAAAAATTTTTTTTCGAAAAATCTCAATATATTTTTTTGAGATAACTTTACACATACATTCACACAATAGTGTTCTATAATATTCCAAACACAAATATACTGTAGGACATAATGTGATGTTCTCGAACAATTCAAAGTTTGTTCCCCCGTCTATTTTGACACTTCGGTGACGTGGCGTCCGAGTGACACCTTTTGTGTCGAAAAGGTTAACGGCCTCCTAGCCTAGTCGGTAGTCGGTAGTGACCCTGCCTACGAAGCAGGAGGTCCCGGGTTCGAATCCTGGTAAGGGCATTTATTTGTGTGATAAACACAAATATTTGTTCCTCAGTTATGGATGTTTTCTATGTATATAAGTATTTATATATACGTGTATATTATATATATATCGTCGTCTAGTACCCATAACACAAGCCTAAAGGGGCCCACTGATGAACAGTCCGCCGGACGGTATTGGCCTATCAGTTAGAACAAAATTTTGACAGTTCCGAACAACTGACAGGCCGAGACCGTCCGGCGGACTGTTAATCAGTGGGCCCCTTTATTGAGCTCAGTGTGGGATTAGTTCGATCTTGATAAATATTGTCCTATAATATTTATTTATCATTATTTTCAGAACTTCGTCCAACTACGTCGGTACTCCAACCAAAACGACTCAAACGACGCTCTCTACTACTTCCTCACCAACCCCGCGAACCCCCTCACCGACCCCACCAAACCCAGTCTCGTCCAAGCAGCCCTCCTTAACATCCTCCTCCCATTCTCCACCTACGGCCTCCCAATCCCCACGAACTTAACCACAGTGACCCAAATGAACATGAATTTCACGAACTTCTTGGCGATGGCGCCGAATTACACAATGTTTAATATGAGCGAGGAGTTCAGGAACTGTGTGAGGGCGGATTTGGCGAGCGAGAATGTGCGCCGGCTCGCTGAGCTCGCTGTGTGGGCCGCCAGCGAGCTGCAGGACAAGTTGTACGCGGATAAATACAGCGAGGTAAGAGTAATTACACGTTTAATATGAGCGAGGAGTTCAGGAACTGTATGAGGGCGGATTTGGCGAGCGAGCATGTGCGCCGGCTCGCCGAGCTCGCTGTGTGGGCCGCCAGCGAGCTGCAGGACAAGTTGTACGCGGACAAATACAGCGAAGTAAGAGTAATTACACGATGTTTAATATGAGCGAGGAGTTCAGGAACTGTGTGAGAGCGGATTTGGCGAGCGAGCACGTGCGCCGGCTCGCTGAGCTCGCTGTGTGGGCCGCCAGCGAGCTGCAGGACGATATATGAGCGAGGAGTTCAGGAACTGTGTGAGGGCGGATTTGGCGAGCGAGCATGTGCGCCGGCTCGCTGAGCTCGCTGTGTGGGCCGCCAGCGAGTTGCAGGACAAGTTGTACGCGAACAAATATAGCGAGGTAAGAGTAATTACTAATTACACGATGTTTAATATGAGCGAGGAGTTCAGGAACTGTGTGAGGGCGGATTAGCCGTCCATTGTCTTTGTGACGGCCGGCGTTTGCAAATTACGATAAGGAATCCAAAATGTATTCTAATTGGTTATCTTTAAGGGGAGGCGAAGCTTAGCCTAAACAACAACAACTAATTAATTGTCCTACTACCTATATTGTGTCTCATTACCTGTTTTATCCCTTTTCATTATTAAGATAAAGAATCATAAATGCATCATAATTGGTTATCTCTAGGAGGCAGAGTTTAGCTCGCTCGTAAGGATCGAGGTATTTTTTTTCTAAAGCGGTTCACCGGGAATGTCGATTGTACACAATAAAATAAGTAGTACTAGGTACAGAAGATTCACTCTAACAAAATGCGTCTGTTACGATTAGGACAGATATGACCGCTATATAGGTGGCGACAGCCCCACACGCGGCTTTTGGCTAGCCACCAAAATTGGTGTGGGACGGATGTACTTGTTACTGTTGTACTGTTGCAAAGCGACGAAATCGCGGAGTGAGCCACGCCTGATTGTACTTTATATTTTTTCAGCACCACTACTACCACAATCTTAATGCCCACGAAAATGACCACGGCCACGAAAACGGTATCCTCAGCGATCACAGCTACGGGCACGGCCATGAGAAGGCCCACAATAATGACCATGGGCATGATGATGACACGCTGGTGCTGCGGCTAGCTTGGTTCTTAGACAGGCTGGCGCACCTGACTGGTTACGATCCTACGGGACAGGACTTTGTGGAACCATCGAAAGGTAGGTCCATATCTTCTTGCTCGTTTCCTCATCATCAGGGTCGCGACTACATGTGTTGTGTCCTGGAGGTTTCCAAAAAAAACTCCAAATTATAGGATACTGATGTGCTACGTTTAATGTTCAGATACAGACCGCCGTAAATTACATCTACCCTCTATATGAAAACATAACAATTCCTCCACCAATAGCAAAGAAAGCTTCTTAAAATTAAAATAGATACTTAGTCTAATAAATACATTAGAAAACTTATGTACTAAAATGGACGTCGGTATTCATTTATAAACTGGATTAGGATTCCGAGTGGCTCGGATATTACGACGATCGGCATTCGTCGCAGGATCCAAGATGGCCTCGGTACCCTCCGTCTCACAGTCCAAAAAAACATCATCATGAGACACCGACCTGGCAGCAGGCGAGACTACGGAGGCGGGGGGTGCACTTTCCCTCGGTACCAGCGATTGACAAGGCTCATGTGACTCATTCCCAATTTCGAGTAAACTTGACTCAGGGCTCTGGCCTTCGATCGCTGGTTGTGCCACCGCTACATGATTTGGAGATAAAGACTCATTAATTGTTATTTCCAGATCTGAAATTTCTTGGTTATCACTAGTAGTGCACACAGTTTGACTTCCTTTGTACAACAATAATTGGTCTACATGTTTCTTAACAATAATATCTAAATCTATTATATGGACTAAATATAACATATTACCTATAGATTTTTGTACATAACCTTTTTTCCATACGTGCTTATTGCCGTTACTAAATATATGTTTAACTAACACGTGATCTCCTTCCTCAAAACACACCTTCCGCCGCCCTCCATAGTTCTTAGTTTGTGAGATCTGTTTAAAACAAACATTTTGATTAGCTTCGGCGGACAACGACATCATCGGCAACTGTGAGTGTGAGTCATAATTGTTCTCAAACGAATCGTTATCAGTCGAGTGCGAGCCGGCCGACTGCAACAGATCGAGACGACAACGGAGCGGGCGGCCAAACATCAGCTGTGCGGGCGAAAAACCGGTTGTGCAATGAACGGAATTCCTTATATTAAATAATAGCTTCCCTATTCGCCTGGTTACAGGCTCCGTGTTATTGCTACTTGCCATTATAATTTTTATGCCCCTTTTTAGGAAACCGACACTATTCTCCGCTTGGCCGTTCGATTGGGGATGGTAAGGAGGACTCGTTAAATGTTTTATGCCATTAGCTAAGCAATAGGCATCCAATTCCTTTGAACAAAAATTTGCCGCGTTATCAGTTACTAAAACATGCATTGTCCCAAATCGACTATTTACCTCCACTAGCCTATCAATGATCGCTTTTGTGTCCGTTGATTGCATTAGGAAACATTCGACCCATTTAGAGTGCGCATCGATTATAGCTAAGTATTGTTTCCCATCAATTGAAAACATATCCATATGCACACGACTCCAAGGACGTTTAGGGTATGGCCACACTGCGAGCGGGGAACGGGGCGGGGTCTTCCGCATCGCATTACAGATACTACACGAGCCTATCTTTTGTTCTATATGTTTGTCAATATCCGGCCACCACATTCGCGACCGTGCTTCGGTCTTTGTTTTGACGACACCAAAATGAGAACTATGTAATTCTTCTAAAATTTGCTCCCGGTATTCCTGTGGAATTATCAATTTGTGTCCCCTTATAATACACCCATTTTCAACATGAAGCTCAAGTCTACAATTAAAATATGGTTTTAACATCTCATTTGTGACGGCCACCCTTTGATGACGTACTGCCTAACCTCATTAAGAATACTATCAGACGTGGTCGCCTCTCTTATATCTGACAATGTAACCGGTTTAAGCATGCTATCTGTGAAATAATTTATGTATAAACACGTATCTACGACTTTACTATCACTCTGTTCAACCGCCGATGAATAACTGGCTATCGAACGCGAAAGAAAATCCGCGACATTTTCTTCGCTTTTTATGTACTCAATATTAAAGTTGTAACTTGACAAAAACAACGCGTATCTCTGTAAATGATTTGCAGCCATTTCCGGTATGCCCTTTTTATCGCCAAAAATAGTAATAAGAGGTTTGTGGTCCGTGCGTAAGACAAATGGCACGTCACGGCCATACAAGTAGTGGTGAAATTTTTTCACCGCAAAGACTAAACTCGCAGCCTCCTTTTGTATTTGAGCGTAGTTACACTCTGCTTTTGAAAGCGAACGGGAAGCGTAAGCGACCACGCGTTCTTCGCCGGAGGGCTGCGTCTGTGATAAAATGGCCCCAAGGCCGGCGGGGCCAGCATCAGCTGTCACAATCGTCACTAATTCGGGGTTGTAGTGTGCGAGGACCCTATCGGAACCCATCTCCTCCTTAATACTTTTAAACGCTTTTCCTTGCTCTTCGGACCACTCCCATTTCACATCATTCTTTAAAAGCGAATACAAAGGCTTTAAAACGCTGGATGTGTTAGGCACAAAGCATCTATAATAATTAACTAAGCCCAGGAAAGACTTAAGTTCGGTAGTATTCTTAGGAGGCACACACTTTAAAATAGCTTCCACTTTCTTTGGTGACTTATGCAACCCGTGTTTATCAATAATAAACCCGAGATATTCGACAAATTTTTTAAATAGATCGCACTTATCTCGTTTTAGTCGTAGACCGGCATCCTCTAACCTACTCAAAACCTGTTCTAGCCTTTTAATATGAATTTCACGATTTTCTCCTGTCACTAGTATATCGTCAATAAATATACAAACTCCGTCTATGTCACGAAGTACGCTTTCGAGTGTCTGTTGAAATATATACGGCGCATTTGTGAGCCCAAAAACTAAACGGTTATAGCGAAATAAGCCCTTATGGGTATTTATACAAGTTAAGTCTCGGGACTCGCCCAGTTCCAGCTGATTGTACGCTCTAGAGAGGTCGAGTTTTGAGAACTCTTCCCCTCCATACAGCCTAGCAAACAAATCTTCAATACGCGGAACCGGGTAGTTGTCAACATATAACGCCTTATTTAACGTAACCGAATAGTCCCCACATATCCTAATATTTCCGTCGGCGCGCAACACAGGTACTATCGGCGTGGCGACATCGGCGTGATCTACCTTCTCGAGTATCCCTAAATCCACCAAACGATTAATTTCCGCTTCTATTTTACCTTTCAACGGCAACGGCACTGGGCGAGGCTTAAAAAACTTTAGAGGCATATTCGGCTTAACCTTGAGAGTAACCTTATATTTGTTAAAACAACCGAGCTCGTCTGCGAATAACTTAGAATACTTAGTCATAATTTTAGAACCTAAGTCATCTTCTGTTATGTTGTTAACGCTTTGTTTACAAATTTGTAAATTAAATGCCTTAAAAAAATCGCGCCCTAGTAAAGTAGGTCGATCATCGCTCTGCGCACTAACAAAAAACATAACCTGGTTAGTTTCCCCCTCGTAAGTGACGGGTAAGGTAACGGTACCTTTAAGTGCCAATTTGCTTTTATTATAACACTTCAATACGACCTTTGGCGATTTTAACTCAAACTTGGAGAAATACCTATCGAAGATATTAGGGGGCAATATTGAAACCGCGCTCCCACTGTCAATCTCGCAACTAATAGGCTCGCCCGCTATCGTGACGATCTGTATCATCGGTTCACCATTAACTGTTATAATATTGTAAACACTCTCACCTTGAATGATATCGTTGTCCTCCTCGGCTATAAAATAATTCCTTCGGACTTTGGACTTGCACATTCGCCTTAGAGATGTCCCTTCTGTTTACACTTTTGACACGTATAATTAATAAAACGACACTGCTCTTTTGCATGATTTTTGTAGCCGCAAACTTCACAACTTTCTACACTAGTACGAGGGTTACGTTGTGCGCGCGACGTATTTACGGTAAACACTGGAGTTTCGGGCACCGACGGTTGTGTTTTTTTCAACGCCAATCTCGCGCAACGCACACTTTGCGCTAATTCTATAGCCTTGCTGAACGTCAAAGTGTCGACGCTTTCGGCAAATAATTTCTCTTTTTCTTTCACGTTCTCCAACCCTAAGACAAACCTGTCACGTAACACACTGTCCAGCTCCGTTTTAAAACCACAGTATTATTGGGCCAGGCTACGCACTCGCGCCGCCCAATCTGGCAATTCTTCACCCGGACGCTGTTCAGCTTTGTAGAAAGTGTAACGTTCCGCGAAAGTACTCTTCTTGGGCGTGAAATGAGCATCGAGATGTCCTAACAAGACCTTGTATTCCGCGCCGTCAACCTCCTTTGGTGCCACTAAATCCCGAAGAATGCGGTAGGTATCTTCCGATAAGGCCGACAATAACACAGCACGGCGTTTCACTTCTGACTTGTCCGTTGTTTCATTAATGTCATTAACAGTACAGAATTGAAACAATTTGCTCTTGAAAATACTCCATTCGTGAATCCGATGGTCAAAATTTAGGCTGCTGCCGAACATTACATTTGCACTTGATGTAGCCATTTTTTTTCCAACCACTTATTGAAAAATACGTTCTGTGCACACGTAGATATCGATATCGTCGCCAATTGTTGTGTCCTGGACGTAGGTTTCCAAAAAAAACTCCAAATTATAGGATACTGATGTGCTACGTTTAATGTTCAGATACAGACTGCCGTTAATTACATCTACCCTCTATATGAAAACATAACAACATGAGCAGGGCCGTCTTAAACTATGCTGGGGCCCTTTTGGAAAGTAAAGAAAGCGAATTAAACTAACATGTTTCTACTATGATCTATTTATTATGGGCAGTTATGGGTAATCAAATATACTTATACTGTTACTGTCTGTCCTTCGGGGCCCTCTGAGGATGGGGGCACTAGGCACGGGCCCCGTGTGTCCTTATGGTAAAGACGGTACGGCACATGAGGGCGTTGTTTTGTGCATCAAGGCTCTGTATTCTGCAGGATTTTCCGCCGTTCTAATAATAGGCGCCTGTGTAGATCCCTGGCTGGTAGTTGTTGTTAAGGCCCCATACAAAATTCCACCCCTTTAAGGGATGATTTCTGGGATAAAAACTATCCTATGACCTTCCTCGGGACTCAAACAATCTCTATACCAAAATTCATCTAAATCGGTTCAGCGGTTTAAGCGTGAAGAGGTAACAGACAGACAGACAGACTTCCTTTTTAATATTAGTATGGATATTTATAATATTATTAGTATGGATATAGTATGGAGTATGGATTTCTAAGCTTAAATTTCACCCAGCTCGGCCGCCATCAGATCCGCCCATGATCCCCACCCTCATCTCCAACGCGGACCTGCAGTTCCTCACGAGCTGCCTGCGAGGCACCAACGGAACTGCCACGGAGCGGTGTGCCTTCCCCAGCGGCTCCACCCCGCCTAACCTGGAAACTCTGCGAGCTATGGGGATGACTATGCCAGGTATGTTAAAGATTAGGCACTAGCACTATAGACCGACCGCTTAAATGAGTCCTCGCCTGCGCGGTACAGGGGCGACGGGGTAGGACGACTAAGGGCGGCAGGCGTACGGCGCCCGCACCTTCCCCGCCGCCCGCACGTCGTGTCGCCCCGTCGCCCCCGTACCGCGCAGGCGAGGACTCATTTAAGCGGTCGGTTTATACACGGTGGCCAAAAAATAAGTGCATTCCCGTTGCCAGGGAGGTTTTGGGATTATACTGAGCAACTTTTACTATGGGACCAACCCCGAATTCGCGAAAAAAAGCTTGCCTGTTTCATATATTTTGGCCGGTCCTTTTTCTATGGGAGGGTAAATTTTTCGCGATTTCAGGGTTGGTCCCATAGTAAAAGTTGCTCAGTATAATCCTAAAACCTCCCTGGCAACGGGAATGCACTTATTTTTTGGCCATCCTGTATACAAAAACCTTTTGACCGCTAAAAGACGTCGCGTGGCTGGGTCAAACAGATCACTGTGTTATGTCTTTCCTGTAGACATACACAAGAGTTAAGGGCTATAAAGGTTAATTTTCTTATTTAACCCTAATCCACGTGAAAAGGTCCTCCTTTTATTTCGAGAACTATGATAAAATCATTGCTTACATGCCCACAAGCTGTTAACTATTGCCCACAGGAGAGAAAAATGTACAGTTCGCGATAACACACTAGTTTTCTCTCCTGTGGGCAATAGTTAACAGCTTGTGGTCATGTAAGTAATGATTTTATCATAGTTCTTTAAATAAAAGGAGGACCTTTTCACGTGGATTAGGGTTAAATAAGAAAATTAACCTTTATAGCCCTTAACTCTTGTGTATGTCTACAGGAAAGACATAACACAGTGATCTGTTTGACCCGGCTACATCCCAATAACAAACTTGGTGCATGCCGACAAGGTTCACATTGACGCGCTGAATGCGATAGGCGTGGCGTTTAAAAGGTTAAAAGGGAGACTAAAAAAAAATGAATTTACACAAAAAATCGTGTTTTAAATCTTCCTAACTGGAATATGACAGGGCCTCGCAAGTTCATGCCAACGCCACTGCTGAATTAAGGGCCCTCGCGTTGGGATGTTTTTTCAAACAAGCATAAACGCCAGTGTTATTTAGACAGAACCTATAGTGTAAATAACATTATTTGCGGTATTTGACGTCTGTCACTCACAACAGCAATACTACGTAAAATGTTTTGCACATCGAAATCACAAAGGAAAACAACTGCACTGCGAACGTTTACGTTCTACGTCTTTTTTTTTTAATTTTAGGGTTGGCCGGACACCACCGTTATGAATCGGTAGTCGTCTAAGTAAATCGATATGAATTTTTAATTTTTCTTTTAATAAAAATAAGGAAAAGGTGGATAATTAACTGTAAATATGGATATATTTATCGTCACTTAACAGACAACAAATTTGACACAGAAATAACATAAATAAACTTTAAAATAGATCCCCAGTTAGTTTCAATTTTGACAATGGGTGCGACCTACTCGGTCGGTGTACAGGGCCGGATTAAGCATGCCAGGGCCCCTAGGCAGTGCGAGACTCGGGGCCCCCTATAGTCAATTCTGCACACAGCATTTTCAGTACAGGGAAATAAGTTTGCGTTTTTAATTTCAATCTTCAGGCGTCGGCCGAGCCGATCCAAATCGAAAGATGTCTTTTTCGCTCTTATTGCGTGGACATAAAGCTTTATTCTATTGGTTTTTGCGGATTCCGCGTCGCGTCAAGTGTGGGGAGAGCCCTTTCGGCTTAAGGCCAATTCCCAGTGGAATACCAAAGATGAGAGCTTCAGCGTCACTTGGCTATCTACCTCTAATGGCAAATTTTAAGCGAGGCTAAAGGCTATTAAGCTCAACTGGTGCCGCAAAGTAGATTTTCTCAATAGTTCATATTTTGCGAGACTGAACAGCGATTGTCCGACCATAAGACCAAAAGCCGAGCCACATGATTAGAGTCGCACCAAACAAAGTCTGCAGCGGATTTGATAGCCCACGCAGAGTAAGTGTTATGTATACGTCATAATTTCATAGAAGTTTGACGTTTAAAATGACACTTGGACTGCGTGGGCTATCAAAATCGCTGCAGACTTTTTACGGTCTGACTATAGAATCAACCTAATAATACAGAATTCCCATATGTTAAAATTACTTAAATTAAGTACTAGAGTTAGACCAAGATAAGCTTTTGTTAACAATATCGCAAATTGTGAAAGCGTGTTAAAAGGCCGGGTATTACCGATTTTCACCTGGGCCTAAAAGTCCGAACTTCCCCAGTGAGGCGAGCTTTCATGCGAAGTCAAAGCCGTGTTTCATCAGGCTTCAGGATAAATAGTTGAGTACAGACACGAACCAATGTCCATTGTATTAAAAAGCGAGACCAGGCCGAGCTTTGCGCAGCGAGGCCAAAGGTTTAGCCTTAGGTAGACTTCCGAGCAAAGCGGCTCCGGCGACACTAACGCAGCGACACTGACGCGGCGACAGAGCGATAGTATTATGCAGTATGGAAATGTATGAACTTACTTCCGAGCGCAGCGTCACTATCGCAGCGACAGTGGCGCCGCGTCAGTATCGCTCGGCGATAGCGGCCGTGCTACGTCTGCGCAAGCACTGTCGCGCAGTCGCTGCGATCGCACGTGGTTTTGAGCTTATGTCAATAATTAGAATATCTAAAAAATGAATATTAAAGCTCCTGAATTTGTCATCGTTCTCGTTTAAATGCTTTTTTTTTTCAAGATGCTATAAGTGCCTTTACCCTATTCTACTTTTGAAAATTGAGTTGGGTAGGCTTCGCTCCACAGTAAAAGTAACGAAGCAAAAGATCGTCATCCTCCTCTTCTTCTAATAATATTTTCATAATTAATCGGTTCATCACGTCTGCACCGTAAGGAATAACAACTGCGACTGTCGCCGGAGTCGCGCCGCTCGGAAGCGAATCTGCGTCAGTTAACGTTGCGACACTGACGCAGCGACTCTGACGCTGCGGCCGTTGCGTCAGAGCCGCTTTGCTCGGAAGTCCAGCTTAAGCTGAAGTAGAGGAGATGTGGAACACAAACCAATGGTAAATTTAGGTAAAAAGCGAGGCTGAAGGTAGAGCATTCCTATGAAAAACTGGGGACACTTACATCTTCTTTCTTTTTCTTTGTTTTAATCAATACCTAGTCCTCGTGATTCTGAGTCGAAATAACCCAAAAGTTGTTGGTTGTTCGAAAAAAAGTGAACCATTTTTCCTGAAAACCCCTATTATTACAACTTTACAACAGGTACGCAGAATACGCCCCGTAAACTGTAACGTATTGCTTCAATTTTATTACAGTATTTCATTAATTTTAAAGAATGGATCGAAAAAAAAAAACAATAACAAAGCATACTCATTATTATAAGAATAAAAAAATTACTCATGAATTTTGACCCTATGGAACAAAATTGTATTTGGTGTGCGCTGAGCCGCCGGGGCCCCCTAGCCGAGGCGGGGCCCCTAGGCAGTTGCCTACTTTGACTTAGGGTTAATCCGGCCCTGTCGGTGTATTAAATACACCGACCGACCGGTAGCTTGCGGGAAAACCATATAATGCTAGCTTTATTTAAATCTCAAATAAAAATTCATTATACGTCACAATTCGATACCTCAGTCTACGTGCCATCCAATCGTAATCGCTTGCTGTGACAATCGATTTGCGTTAGTTACATCTCTATATACGTCAGTCATAATGTGTCAAATACCGCAAATAATGTTATTTACACTATAATACTGGGCCGCACTATTTTAGGCCTCATACTAATGAGCGCTTTTTCAACGCGCGTTAAAAAAGAGCTTGAATCCGTCTGCACGCGAAATTCGATTTAACGACCAAGGCTTAAAGTCGAAAATCCAACAACGCTTGATAAAAAGCGCCACCGCCATCGTGTGAATAAATACACATGTATCCATTTGTGTCATTCAAACGCTTTTTTAACGCGCGTTGTAAAAGCGCTCGTGGGAATGAGGCCTTAATGTGATATGTTCAGTTACTAACCCCATTTGAGTTTTTGATAAAGCCATTTATATTAAATATCCTTCTATTTACAGTCCAACAAACGCCAGATTTGAAGCCATCCGCATCAGAAACCGAAGAATACACATATTCGGAACAAGTGTTCACCGACGACGATATGCCTCTCTCGCTCCCGCAGCGACCAGCAAAAAAACACAAGAGATCAGTTGATGGAGACCCTTTAGAAAACTTTATACAATACTTCGCTAAACACAAAGCCTGGACCGGCTCGAACCAAGAAGAAAAATACAGCTCAGAAATGTCACACGTAAATGCAGAAAAAGACACCTCTGAAACGTCACATGTAAATACAAACAAGGAAAACGTGTCAAATTCAAATTCAATAAGGAAGAAGCGGTTTGTAGTTAAAAAAAAGAAAGCGAAACATGTCAAACCAGACCCATTTCCGATTGCCAGTTACGTGAAACATAAGATAGAGGGTCACATTAAAAAAGATGAGAAAGAGGCAAAGGCGTGGAAGAAGTTTATAGAGAAATTGCACAAGCCAAAGACGGAGGTTAAACTGTTGAAGTTTAAGAAATCTAAGCGATCTATTAAGTATTCTAGGAAGGAGCAGCCGCGAGTGCCGGATGATCCGCAGATGGATATCAGCTATTACGTGAAGAACAAGCCAGGTAATTATATTTAGAAGGTCTAACCATCTATCAAAGAGAATAGATAGAGTCTGGCTACTGAAATAAAGTTGGTCAAGCAGATCTTGTCAGTAGAAAAAGGCGGCAAATTTGAAAAATGTAGGCGCGAAGGGATATCGTCTCATAGAAAATTTGAATTTCGCGCCTTTTTCTACTGACAAGATTTGCTTGACCATCTATATTACACTATTTTTTGGCGGGAAATTCAAAATATCTTGGGCTGGTCACACTTTGTGTAGTAGGAATTATAGATTTGATACTAGGAAATATTTTTGAATTTCTGTGCACGCGTAAGGTACCTAAGGAAATAAGTTAAATATACGCTATACGTTACTAGATACTGACCATCCACAGATTTCTTCTAAATATTGGTTTTCAGTAACTCCTTACGTTCCAATGTTTTGATTTTATTGATATTTTCCAGTACTTCTAGTTTATCCGTTTCTTTACACACTATGTAGACTCCTAAGACCTACCTAACTACTACTCTTCAGTAATACCAGGGGTGCGAAAATCCTGACTTCGGGCAAACTCGGTCCGCTCAGCTCAGCATTGCTCCGAGCAATTATTAGGGTTGACACAACTTGACGTCCCTTTGCGTGCACGACCACAGATAAGATAATGGCTTGAATTTTGACAACCCTAAATAGCCGAAAGGGATACGAGTAGTGCCATATATTAGAAAGGCATATCATGATTCGACCCTGAACCGCTGTCAAACTTCGGTTTTGTAGGAAGTTACCTTTCTGTACGGCAGTACTATTATTTATTCTGTGGTAATACATTATAAACCGAAATAAATAAATAGTAGTATGTCTACTTGAAAATATATTTTCATGGAAAGTAATTTAATCGGTTCTTGGCATAAATGGTAGGATCCTATAGAATAGATGTGCTATACGCGTGCCTCCTTGAAGGACAAAACATACGCAATATTTAACAAGTTAACACATATCAGTGAAAGAATAAAGATCAAAGTCAAATGGCGTTCTAACAATTTTATGTTCTTCCGAAAGGCGGTAGTAAATTTGCAGGGGCTACATAATTTACTTTGACAATCCGTCTCTATAGACTCTATTCTCTTTGGTTACAGCGATTGGTTCCTTTTAGGGCAGTTATTTTTCATTTATTAGTAATGATTTAACACATTCAATACCACTAAGTGCTACGGGTTACGCTCGTAGCGCGTAGCCACGGTTTCGTCGTATGTAGCGCGTAGTCGCTACGAACAGTGTACCCGACAGTCGGGTTCTTGGTGTTGAATGTGTTAAAGGTATTATAATTTAAGTGTCCAACAAAAGTCTCCCCTATAGGAATATGTCTCCCATATGTTATGTTATTTGTAGGCGCGGAATACGATTACAATACCGCCCAGGCGTCACTGGTGCGCGCGGGACTCGAGCAAATATTCCGGAACCCGCCCAGCCTGTTGGTTGTGCAGCGCTACGGCTCAAACTATAACCCCGCCAATCGGGAGGTCATAGTGAACGGATTCGTCGCGGGCCTGGCTGACGTTTAATCTAGATGTCATATGACACCAGACAACCTCAATTACTAGACGGACCACCTCAATGAGGGTTTCCGCGATCGAGTTTTTCACTAGATGGCAGCACCGTGGCGAGAGGTCTAGCTGTCATAATCCACCAATCATGTTTAACCATGTTTTTTTTTTATTGGTGGATTTTGACAGCAGCTGTCAAAAAGACCTCTCGTCACGGTGCTGCCATCTAGTGAAAATCTCGACCGCGGAAACCCTCATTACTAGACGGAAAACAAATGACAATCCTTAACTTTCTCTCAAATATCCCAACTCCAGACTATCCCCCTTTCTCTCTTGCTCAATTTACTGTCAGTGACGTTAAGAAGAACGTAATAGCAATCTCGTCTAATGCCGTTGGAGTCGATAACCTGAGCCGTAACATGATCCTTCCTCTCATTGACCTCATAGCTCCTATTATCACCTGTATCCTTAATAGCTCCATTTCTTCTAAAGTTTTCCCGTCGCTTTGGAAAGATGCCGACGTTATCCCTTTGCCTAAAAAGTCCAGTCCCACCTCCTTCTCTGACTACCGTCCTATTTCCATTCTTCCTTTCCTCGCTAAAGTTCTAGAGCGTCTGGTCCATCAGCAGCTTACTTCTTTTTTGAACAGACACGCGCTCATGAACCCATACCAATCAGGTTTCCGCACAGGCCACAGCACAACTACCGCTCTTGTAAAAATTACTGACGATATCCGGGCTAGTATGGATAATCGTAAGATCACGGTATTATCGCTTCTGGATTTCAGTAATGCTTTCAACACGGTTGACTTCGACATCTTGTTAGGCATATTGCGTTCACTTAATGTATCTCCTGCAGTAGTTGACTGGTTTCACAGTTACTTAGTGGGGCGTCGGCAGCGTATAAAGGTGGATTCCTGTCGATCTTCGTGGTGCAACACGCTTGCTGGTGTCTCACAGGGCGGCGTGTTGTCTCCTCTTCTTTTTTCTATCTTTATAAATTCTATCACTTCCAACATTTTGTCCTCCTACCACCTTTACGCCGACGACCTTCAAATATACTCTCAAGGCTCTGTTGCCGATCTATCACAGACTATCTGCGCCATGAACACCGACTTGGAGAGCATTTTAGATTAGAGTAAACGTTACGGTCTCAAGGTAAACCCTACTAAAACTCAGGCTATGATAATAGGTAGCTCAAAGCTTACTGCTCGGATTGATTTTGGTTCTCTACCTACCATTGTGTTTGACGGCATTAAGATTCCCTACTCTCTCCAGGTAAAGAACCTCGGTGTCATGATGGACCAGTGTCTCTCTTGGTCGCCTCAGGTGCGTGAGGTTAGCAGAAAAATGTTTGCAGCAAGTGCATCACTCCGCAGACTTCGAAATTTCTTGCCTTACTCCACTAAGATTGCGCTAGCTCAAACCCTCTTACTGCCCATATTAGACTATGCCGACATTTGCTATCTCGACCTTACGGAGGATCAGCTGAATAAGCTTGAGCGCCTCCAGAATCTCTGCATAAGGTTTATATTTGGCCTGCGCAAATATGACCATGTGTCACAATTCCGTTCTCAGCTCAAGTGGCTTCCTATTCGACTTCGCCGTGACTCTCATGTCCTCGCCCTTCTTTATGGCATTCTCTTTAACCCCGCTACACCACCTTATCTCAAAGAGCGTTTCAAGTATCTCTCTTCTATCCGATGTTCTCAGACACATATTCTTGCTCCTCCTTCATCTACTTCAAAATTTTATAACACCTATCGTTTACCTTCCGGGCTGTTCGGCCGTGGAATACTTTGCCAGTAGAATTAAGATTAGCTAAATCTCTCCCCATTTTCAAAAATCAGCTGAAAGTATACTTTTTATCTCTGCCTTAAGTTGCCATTTTATATATTGTATATATGTAAGTATAAATATATATTATGTATATTGTATATTTATTTGTGTATTAGGTTTTGTTGTAATACTAATATAAGTAGTATGTAATATGTGTGTTTGTGTTTAATAGTCTCCATATTTCGCTCCGTGCACTACCTGTTGACTTTTGTTTGAGTTCTATATTTCCTGCTACCCAAAGGTTGTCTGGAAGAGATCGCTTTTTAGCGATAAGACCGCCTGTTGTTACCGGGTTCTATTTTTTTCCGTTAAAATTTCTTTGTAGTTTTACATGTATGTAAAATGTATAATTATTGGTGCAATAAAGAATATTTACTTACTTACTTACAATCGAGGTCGAATCGGATTAATGACCTCAATAGTGTGGTAGCAAATGTATGAACACGGCTATGGCGCGGAAATCACAGGATTCGTGTTGTATCACTTCCTACTACAATGTTTCAAATTTTTATTACTTCTTACTACAATGTTTCTAATTTTTATTACTGCCTACTATAATGTTTCTAATTTTAATAAGTTAATGAAATAAATGTATATTACAGTATAGTAAAATAATCCTGACTCCTTTTTCTGTATTTGTTTTTAATTATAATTATGTATTTATATGTAGCTAATAACATCTAGTTTTTAAGGTAAGTAGACTAACACAATATGGATTAAAAAATCTGAAATAAACAAATTTTATTTAATAATGAACAGGGGTGAAGGTTTTACAATTCATGAGTAACTATCGCGGTAACCGAAGACAATATAAAATTTGTGTAAGTTATTTATTTATTTGTGTAAATTAATTATTTAACGGCCTCCTAGCCTAGTCGGTAGTGACCTTGCCTACGAAGCAGGAGGTCCCGGGTTCGAATCCTAGTCAGGGCATTTATTTGTGTGTTCGTCACAAATATTTGTTCCTGAGTTTTGGATGTTTTCTATGTATATGTGTATATTATATATATCGTCGTCTAGTACCCACAACACAAGCCTTATTGAGCTTACTGTGGGACTAGGTCGATCTGTGTAAAACTGTCCTATATTATTTATTTATATATTTCTAGGCCGGAATTATAATTACAATGCGGCCCAGGCGGCGCTGGTGCGCGCGGGGCTCGAGCAGGTTTTCCAAACTGGCAACATATTAGTTGTGCATCAATACGGCTCCAATTATAACCCGGCCAACCGAGAGGTCATACTGGACGGGTACATCGCGGGCTTGGCCGACTTTTAATGTAAACGCCCTCATACACATACATACATGTAGGTACTCACCTCGTTTTTTAGTGTACCGTACAAAACTTTGTTCACGGTACACTTACGGGATCACTTCGGTCTTGAAAATCAGTTAAATTTGTTTAACATTAGAAAAAACTAGACGATCTTGATTTCTTTTTACTTAAAACGCGTATAAAACGATTAGGTTCTTATGGCACCAAAAGAATGTACTTAATGTGACGTTATCTATGAAAAGCATAGAGAAATATACTTAAGGAAAGAAAGAGTGGTAACTCCATACTTCAGTTTTCTTGCCAAAACGCGAGTTATTTCATAGTCAACATATAACGTCAAGTAGGGGAACTATAAAGTACCGCTAATTGATACCAGATGTCACAAGTGTCGCTACTGACGAAAAAATGTATTACTAAAACAATTTACAACTAATATTATAAGCAGGAGTTGAAAATAGAGTTCCGGTTAATCCGGTTATAATATTAGCTGAAAATTGTAGAGATAACCCAACCCACTTCCAATGGCTGGTGTAACACGTTGTAAATACTATGCCGTGCGACGCAATGCGGCGTAAGCGCCATCTACAATGTCCATTTTCATAGATAATGCCATATACATATATGCTATAATGTTTGTTATATATTTGTTGTGAGTGCTGTGACTTAGTTTTCAAAAGTGTTTTTCAATAAAGAGACCGTCAAGATGGTGTAGTTTTTTTCCAAATAAATAACGAAGTATAGACGTAGTTCATATTCATAATGATTTTTCTTCGTATTTTCACGGAAACGTACGAACGCGTCTTGCTATTTCAGTCAGTCTCGGTACAATAAGCAGTGATTAAAGTAGCATGACAAATACGAACGTTTCCGACAAAATACGAAGGAAAACAATTATGCACTACATCTGTATTTGTATATCCTGGTCCTTTGAATAGTTTGAACGCCACGCCAATCGCGCGCGGCGCGTCGTCGTGAGCCAAAGTCAAATAAAGTCAAATATAACCGAGCCGGTATGCACGAAGGTACATATTGGGCTGTAGCCACGGGTCAGTTAATTAGTACCACCATTGAGAACAAAATACATATATTGCTCACTCCATACATCAGTTTTGGTACCAAAAAGACTAATATTTTCATAGTCGACATCTAGCATCGAGTAGCGGATTTATCAGCACTGCTAAGTAGCAGTAGTAGTACTGTCAAGTGACAATACATGTAGCACCGACCGGCAAGTCTAATGCTCAACAACATAAGACACTTGTCACTAATAGACAGTACTACTACTGCTACTTAGCAGTGCTGATAAATCCGCTACTCGATGCTAGATGTCGACTATGAAAATATTAGTCTTTTTGGTACCAAAACGGATGTATGGAGTGAGCACTTTGTCTTCCTATATTTCTCTATGGTACTCCCTAGTAGACCGGTCGCCTGGCCTAGTGGGTAGTGACCCTGCCTATGAAGCCGATGGTCCCGGGTTCAAATCCTGGTAAGGGCATTTATTTGTGTGATCATCATCATCATCATCATCTCAGCCATAAGACGTCCACTGCTGAACAGAGGCCTCCCCCTTGGACCTCCATTCGTACCGGTTGGAAGCGACCCGCATCCAGCGTCCTCCGGCGCCCTTAACAAGGTCGTCTGTCCATCTTGTGGGTGGACGTCCTACGCTGCGCTTGCTAGTCCGTGGTCTCCACTCGAGCACTTTTCGACCCCATCGGCCATCTTCTCTGCGTGCAATGTGGCCTGCCCATTGCCACTTCAGCTTGCTAATCCGGTGGGCTATGTCGGTGACTTAAGTTCGTCTACGGATCTCCTCATTTCTGATTCGATTTGTGTGATGAGCACAGATATTTGTTCCTGAGTCATGGATGTTTTCTATGTATTTAAGTATTTATAATGTCGTTGTCCGAGTACCCACAACACAAGCCCTCTTGAGCGTACCGGGCTTAGTCAAATTGTGTTAAAAATATCCTATTATATATATTTAAGGTAGTGATGTGACCCTCGTCCAATCGGGAGGTCCCGGGTTCGAATCCTAAGGGCATTATTTGTGTTTGCCACAAATATTTCGTCGCTATACTTACTCAACGTCATATCTGCAACAATCATTTGATGGAAATGTCGCTTTTCTTTCATTCGGAATACGGGTGTTTTTGTCATCAAATGAGTGTTGCAGATACGAGGTTGAGTAAGTATAGCGGCGATTTGTTCCTGAGTTATGGATGTTTCATATGTATCTATTTATGTGTGGATATCTTCATCTCCGAACCATTGTATAATTGTATAACCTTTGCTTTAGTTATGGGCTAGCCCCCTTCATAAAAGTTTACGGGCCTGATTTAGTTAAATTATGTTTTATCCCTTTCTTACAAATACATAAGTCAAAATGACAGATAGGACAAACGATTATTAACTTTGAGGTTTGTAGCGCGTTTATGAATAAGGGGGTCGATAAATGTAATAAGGCAGCTTTGTTTCTTTTTAACTTTTTGAACGCCAAATGGCGCATCTATTTGCCGTGCCACTGGCGCCACGGGGGTAAAATTTAGTTTTATGAATAAATAATTCCAACCTAAAAGTGGGGTGTTTTTCAGTAGATTTTCATCATAAAGGATCGACGTCAAATGCCGTCGTTGTCACGATTTTGCGTTGACGTCAATTGCCGTCTGTGGCGTTCAAAAGGTTAAAAATAAAAAGTTCCCAGTTGGCGCTGGAAGTCGCCGGCAACATGCTGAGATGGGGCCATTTCGTGACACTTTATTTTTCACTGTGTTTTTTTCTATGTATGTCTTATTGTCTGTGTGTTTACGAATAAAAAACTATTCTATTATGTACTATTCCATTCTAAAGAATGTTTCCTTTAAGTAAAATGAGCTAACTTAAGGTTTGGAGGCACTTTCCCTCCAGGGCTCCTAATTTTTTTCCAGCCTGTATATACATATATATGTACATGTAATGACAATATCTTTGTACTTAATTTTGTGGGTGGCTGATAGTTAAAATTTTACTGTATAGACATAAATAGTATTAGGAAATAAACTATTCAAAGAATTGGATGTTTTATTGGAAAAAACTAAAAAAAATAGTAACAATAATTTTAATCTTGTAGCAAAAAAATAGTTTTTTTTTCCCCCGACGATTCCCAATACATACTGAACTTTGGAAAACGATCAGCGGCAAAATAATGTCTTACTAAATATGATATTTAGAGATGCAACGGATAGTTTTTTGGCCGGATACCGGATATTCGGCCAGACCATCGGCCGATAATTCGGTACCCAGCCGCCGAATATTCGGCCGGCGGAAGTATACCTACATTTCGGTTTTTCAGGTGCGCATTATGCAGGCTTTGACCCGTTTCGTAGTGAACGTTCGCGCGGACTCATTTCTAGCTTCTAAATGAGTGCGCGTGCGAGTGAGTGGAATGTAAAAAATGTTTTAAAATAATAAACGAGTACGATTATAATCGTGACTGTTTCTTATTCCAATTTTGTTTACTCCAAAATCAAGCAATGTTACTATCCGGTATCCGGCCGGATGTTAAAATAATAGCCGGATAGGCCGCATACCGGATAGTAACCGAATATCCGGTGCATCTCTAATGATATTTCTTTACATGCAAGTTTAATGTTCTTAATCGCGATAACTGCCGTTTACATATTGTGCAGCGATATTTCTTCCCCGAGTGAACGAGAATATGCTCATTTAAATTACTCAATCGTGTAAATTTCTTATTACATATTTCGCAACAGTATGGCATTACACCAGTGTGTGTTAGGATATGTCTTTTAACATTAGTCGATGACGTAAATTTTTTATTGCATATTTCACAAGTATATGGTTTTTCACCAGTGTGAATACGTTTATGATCTTTTAAAACCATTTTTCTAGTGAAATGCTTGTTGCATATTTCGCAAGAATAAGGTTTTTGTCTATTGTAAACACATTTGTGATCCCTTAAATTGTTGTATCGTGTGTACTCTTTCTTACATATGTTGCACGCGTATTTCTCTCCTTTGTGGGTTCGAATATGTCGAAACAGATGGCCTATTTGAGTAAACAGTTTTCCACAAACTTCACACATATGGTGCATGAACTTTATGTATTTACTATCACTGTTTTCTTTATTCAGGTGTAACTGAATATGTTGGATTAAGTTATTTTTACGTTTAAATATATTACCGCAGGAGTCACATATGTAAATAATAGACATGTCGGTGTCGATCGTATGTCCCTTGCCGGTCGCCCCACTGTCCCCCGTGTGTCGACCGCGAGTCGCTCCGGCGTGGCTCGCTGCCCATGTTTGGGGCGCAGTGGTGGATGTGTTGCTTATCAACGTCTTTTGAGGGATGCGTTCGAGACACACGAAGCAATCCTTCAGTGCAGGCAATAAGTCCGCCTTCTTGGTAAGTGTTTGGTTTAAATCTGAAATGGACCAAATATAAATTAAAATAGGTACTAGACATTAGAAATCATCCCAATAATTAACAATTTAACAGGCCGAAATATGGCATAGGCATGATGAATTGATGACACATGTTGAATTTTATAACAAAATCTAGTAAAATAGATAGCAAATGAGCAATTTATCACATATTGTGGATATTAAAAAAAAATATGGAAATAATACAAAAATACAGCACCTGAAAGTTTCAAAATTTAAGTTTTTTTTTAACTTCCAAAAACGATATAAGTAAGGATACCATTCGATTCCTCACATTTTATCCAAAAAAATATTGTATAGTAACTATATATGTAAACGCAATATTTCACCGACAAAAACGCAATTTTCTTGTTTTGTTCATAGTGTTCATACTTCAAGATGGACTCTCAGTGACCTTGACGTCACGGTCACTTATCGTTTTGTTAGGGGCGTTTCGCGAGTGAAGTACGACTGTCGGACTTTGACTACATTTGATGCTAAAAACAAACCAGATTGATTGATACCATCAATGAAAATTTGTCATGTAGCCTATTATAGGCAGGCTCCTTCTTCGCACAAAGATTAAGACTGGCGGCGCAAAAGGGCAACACCGCCAGCGTCATGGGCACCATTACAAGAGTGAGTAGGAAGAGGGGCTTTGGGGAGGTATTTTATATAAGTGCCTATAAGTGCTGTATACCTAAGGGGCTATTCATAAATTACGTCATTTCAAATTAGGGGGCCAGGGGTCTGGACATCGGATGACGGTAGCATGAAGTAGGAGGAAATGGGGTCATTTGAAGCATGATTTTTGGATGATTATAGGGGGGGGGGGTCAAAAATCGTCAAAAATCGATGACGTAATTTATGGACAGCCCCTAACCTACCGAGATTTTAAGACTCCACTGTCCGTCTGTCTGTTTGTCGGCTGGCTGAATCTCATGAATCGTTATAGATAGACTGTTGCCGCTATAACAACAAATACTAAAAACAGAATAAAATTAATATTTAAGTACTTTTTCTTGTCACTAGTTGCCATGGTTACGGTCTCCTGGGTCACTCTTAAAATACTAGTTATTTCGTATTTAAATGAACGAAACTTGAATTTTTTGGTAGTTATAAGGCCTTTCCGTAATGGGACATCTACTAAGCACGTTTGTAGAACATGGTACAGCAGCTCTTCAATTGTACTTTTCTTTTGTATCTTTTTACTGAGGTGTGCCAATAAAGAGTATTCTATCATCTATCTATCTCTTCTAAGAAACTATGCTACTGTTGTCTTTTGGCTGATGGGACAGAATAACAACAAGGAATAGTTAATCGACCCAGGTGAGGCCTCACATAGTCACATAACAACAAACCTGATTTTTTCCCAGTTTAATGAAATGAAATGAAATGAAATATTTTTATTTCGAACATATGGTCCATATAAAGGGTTAGGTATTACAATAACTTTTATATCTATAGTTAGTATTATAATTAAGACGAAACAAACAAACAAAACAAAACATTTATAGCTTTCGCGGCGGAACAGCAACAGGTGAGTGTGGCTGCACACACCGCTTGACCAGGGGCGAGTCCCAACGCTGCGCCAGCGTACTTAGGATGCTGTTCGTGCTGCTTCGGCTGCGATTGAGGATTGGTTAATGATACGGAACCCTACGTGCGCAAGTCCGACTCGCACTTGGCCGATTTTATTTTTAGTTTTAGCGATTAATGCATGTTAGACATTAAGTAATATAATGCCAATTAGCACATAAGGTTTAGCTGTTAGCGCTGATTCAATGGAAACTAGGCTTGTGTCGGTCATGAACTTTTTGCACGCTCTTAATCAGTCTTTAGGTCGTTTAGTTCAGTGGGATTGGTGAGCGCTTGACATGAGTGAAACAGAAAATAGACTGAACTAAATGGTTCACAACTTACAGGATATAACCAACGGAGACGCCATGTCTAAAATTTTCGGTACAAAATAGTCTGCCGTTTTTTGCGGGGGAGGGGCACATCAAATGTATAGGTACGTCATGTCAGATAAATCTGAAAGTATGAAGGAAAATCTAATAATTGTTTTTATTGTGTCAAGCTTTTTAATGTTTAACCGTCATATAGTATCGTACAACTTAAATCGTAATTCAGTTGCCAAAGATTTAAAAAAAATACTGTAAAATCCATTCATATTCATTCCAGCTCTCAACGACCGAACTAGTTTGTTTGACCGATTGACCGAGAGTGGAGCGCTCTCTGTAGTGAATGAGCAGGCACAAGCCTAATGGAAACTAAATGAAAATGAAATAACATATGAATGGATATTTAATTACACAAACGGGTCTACCGCGATATAATTTCATTGTTTTTACCTTTAATTCCGACGTTTCAGCTGAGTTGCACCAGCTGTGGTCACGGAAAACCCCGCGGTATACCGCGGCGGCGGGGGGGGGGGGGGGGGGGGGGTTTTATATCGCGGTAGACCCGTTTGTGTAATTAAATATGTGTACAAAACGCGAGAGTTTAAAGTGTTATAACATATGAATGGATTACTTACGTACTAGTTTTTGCCTGTCATCATTGGACTGTACATGTTCTGGCCCCAGCACAAGCTCATCCTTGACCGTGTGGTTAGTGTACAGGCTGGACAGAGCCTCGCTCAAGTCTACTCCTTGCTCCTTCACACATATTGTGTCATCACACTCTACTGCTTGTGAACCGCTTGTATCTGGAACAGACCGTTCCAGTTTCACATAGCTTACATTATTATAAAATAAAATAAGCCTTTATTGCTGCTCTACAGTGATAACAATATTAAGAATTTATTTTCTGACGATTGGGTTTTGTAACAACAGCTTGTCTTTCGACAAAGGCCTCCTCTAAAGATTGCCATTTCTCCCTACCTCTTGCAAGTCTAATCCATCCTGGGCCGGCCACTGTTTTGAGGTCATCTTCCCAGCGTTTTCATTGGCCACCCCGATTCCTTTCACAGGAAGGAAGTGGGCAGGACATATGATAAGAAAAAAAACCGATAATTGGACCAGGAAGATAACAGAATGGTACCCAAGAGGCTGTGAAAGGAACCAGGGTGGCCAATGGAAACATTATTATATGTTATATTAAACATTTATATTTAAGGAAAAATGGAAAAAGACATGTGGACCGGCGTTTTTTATGTGAACGCAAGGTTTCTTGCGGAGGTACTTAGGAATGTTTGATAGAAATCAATCCAGCGGTTTGAAGAGAATCAAAACTTTTCCAAGATTTTGTACAGCATTTTTGGCTTATAATCTTTGTGTAGGTTTTTACATTTTTAATTGAATAGTTATATTACAAAAGTCAAATCTTAATTTGTAAAACAATTATTTGTATTTTAAAAGTTCTTAATTTTAATTTACTCGGCTCATTATAATGTTCTAAGGGGTTGTTCAAGGGGAAAAAGAAGTTGAGGAAAACCTCAAAAACCGTCAACCGGGACATATTTCATGCTAAAAGGGGGGTTTGCGTCAGGGGGAGGGAATGGGACACTATGGTGCTTTATGCACACTAGTGTCCCAAAGGTATCATACTACATTCATGGAATGCTGGCTATAATTCGTTTGTCTTCCCCATACATTAGAATACAACTTGACCGAATCATATAGGCAGGCTCCTTCTTCGCACAAAGATTAAGCCTGGCGGTGCAAAAGGGCAACGCCGCCACCGTCGTAGGCACCATCCCAAAAGCGAGTAGCTTTGGGGAGGTATTTTATATAAGTGCCTATAAGTGCTGTATAGGTACCTAACCTACCGAGATTTTAAGACTCCACTGTCCGTCTGTCTGTTTGTCAGCTGCCTGAATCTCATGAATCGTTATAGATAGACTGTTGCCGCTATAACAACAAATGGGTAATTTTTATTCTTAAGCGGTTTTTGTGTAACACGTAAGAATAGCATGTATTTTTGTGAAAATAAGTAAACTCTATATCAATATACTTAGCAATTTACCTCTAGTTTTAGGTCAACCTAAATGTATTGTCCTAAGAGTATTAGAAATATATAAAAAAAAAATTACAAGTGCGAAATGTCACGGGCCGTGTAGTGTGACTTCCCCCGATTTTGTGATATTTGATTTTTTTTAGAAAAAATATGAAGTGATTTTGCAATAATTTATATCAAATATTAAACACTAATCCTTGTTCTACAACACTGTTTAAAAATTGCATGGATTTATAACGATTTTATATAATTTTAAACAACATACATTTTATGATTAGTTTTCGCGTCACCACCGCGCGTGGTAATATAAACATGCCGTACTCGGTAGAAAATTATCTTTACTACTGGCAGCCTTATTAAAGTATTTTTAGAACAGCAACACTGTGTTGTTGTCAGGTTTACAAATGGCTGAAGGGAGAAGTTTTGTCGAAATTATTTATTTGTGTTCATTTGAAAAAACGGTCAACCTTAACGCGTCAACGCCGTGTTAGAGTTTTAAAAGTAAGTTGCAGTTTCACGTTATTATTTGTAACATAAGATATACCTCATACATTGCAGATTAAGCTAATTATTTAACATTTGCAAAATCAAAGGAAATGTTTATGTAATAAATAAATAAATAAATAAATAAATAAATAAATATTGGGGACATCTTACACAGATCAAACCTAGCCCCAAACTAAGCAAAGCTTGTACTATGGGTACTAGGCGACGATATACATACTTGTATAGATAAATACATACTTATATACATAGAAAACAACCATGACTCAGGAACAAATATTAGTGTTCATCACACAAATAAATGCCCTTACTGGGATTCGAACCCAGGACCATCGGCTTAGCAGACAGGGTCACTATCCACTAGACCAGACCGGTCGTCAAACATATCGAACATGTTCCAAATTATCACGACCGTGGCCTCAAAAATCTGTCACCGCCACGGACTTTTGAGTCCACGTTCGTGACATATAGACACGAGGTCGTGTCATTCTTAATTCGTTTGATTAATTTAGAGGCCCATGCACTTTTCAGAAATGCATTTTTATTAGCTACAGATCGTTTGCTATTATTGCCCGACTGCCAAAGTAAAAAAAATGTTTTTCGCTTGTATGTATGTATGATGTGTATCGAATTCTTTGTCACGCTCTACAGCCTTTATAGTTTGACGGATTTCAACGTCTGAGCCGTCATTAGGTTTGTCGTAGTCATAGGAGTGACTTAGGCTATGTTAAAATAACTATATAAATCAAAATAGCCGAGTTGGCCACCAAAATGCCGAAATGTCACGACTGAGGGACACTTTGTCACAACCGTGTTTATGTACTCATTTTATTTACCTTTCCTGAGGGTATTAAGCTTGACCATATGAATCAAAAAATTGCTTTATGTATGTACTATTGATATATGTAATAATATGTGAAAAATAAAAAGTTAATGAAAAAAAATTTTTTTTGGACACTATTTAAGAATCACCCAAATACTAAAAAACCGGCCAAGTGCGAGTCGGACTCGCACACACACGAAGGGTTCCGTACCATCATATATATAAAATTGAAAAACCAGAACGGGATAAAAAACGAGCGAAGAAGAGAGATGGCGCCTTACAAATTTCTAAAAAAGTTTTTGACACGTATCTCGAATACAACGCACGTATGATAAGAAAAAACTGTTTAAATCTATTATCTACATATGAGAATAAAAGTAGAATATAAAAACTATCGCTTTCGATGCGTATTTAATTTACAATAAGGAAAAGAATTTTTCATAACAATCTTCATTTTACGACTTCGACCATTTCTCGGGAACTCTCGGTTGCTTTCGTTTGGCGGTGCTACAGATTAGACCAAATAATCCGTAAGTTAAAGTAAACTAAATTATGTTTGTCATGTTGGTATACAGGTATTTCTGAGTTTTTTTACACGAAGTAAAATAAAAAGTGCTGTCTACCTCAACCTTAGTCTATAGAGCCCATACAAGTGATTTATGTCATATATGACTTATCATTCTTATCAATCAAAGTAATTACTATATTATTATTATCAATTAGTATTTTGTTGTTTTAAATTTATTTTTGAGTTATATTATTCAGATTGACTTTCACGGCTTCGGCAAACATTGCCATTCGTCCGGGGAACGGGCTAAGAATGCTGAGATGGGCCAAAAATACAAAGTTGATAGTAAGTTATGTAGGTAGATTAAAGTGCATGTTCAGATATTATTGAGCGACCTGATAAAAATAAGCAAATGTACAGTCAGCAGTCAGCCAAATATCGTAATATAATTTTGTTGCCATAGAAATAAGGATGTGGTCCGATATAGTGGCGAAATATTGAGAGACAAAAGCGGCTAAATTCAGTGGTGGCTCGGACACTTAGAGAGAAGCGATGGGAGAGGATCGTGCCGTGAAGAGAGCGCAGGTACTTGGGACAACAAAATGGGAGACGCCCGAGTGGACGTCCTAGGTACCGCTGAAATGACGTAGTTGCTCAAGACCTGCTCAACTTCGGCCATGGCGACTGGCGAGAGCTATCGCAAGACCGAGAGGACTAGACTACCTATGTTTGTATGAAAAGGCGATTTAAGGGCGGTGGTCGTCCATATTCGTCTTAAGGCGAAAATTAATTTAATGAACGTTTTTGCAACTAGGCTTATAAGAACAAATAATAATTTTATCTTGAAACAAGTTTTAAATAAATACGTGTAGATGAAAAAATACAATCTTGCCTTTTATCAAATCACATCATTTTTTGACAAATTTGCGAATTGAGTTATCCAAATAACGGCTACAAATAAGAAATAATAGGGAATCACTGTTTTAAACCATGGCAGGGTTGAATACATAATAATAATGTCGGTATTTAACTAAACATAAGACGAACTCTTTATTTCAATTACGCGAGCGGAGCTGCGGGCCCGTCTAATTATCTATAAAAACGGTCACCCATCCAAGTACTGACCCCGCCCGACGTTGCTTAACTTCGGTCAAAAATCACGTTTGTTGTATGGGAGCCCCACTTAAATCTTTATTTTATTCTGTTTTTAGTATTTGTTGTTATAGCGGCAACAGAAATACATCATCTGTGAAAATTTCAACTGCCTAGCTATCACGGTTCATGAGATACAGCCTGGTGACAGACAGACGGACGGACGGACGGACGGACGGACGGACAGCGGAGTCTTAGTAATAGGGTCCCGTTGTTACCCTTTGGGTACGGAACCCTAAAAACAGAATAAAATGAATATTTAAGTAGGGGGTGAATCAACTTTTTCTTGTGACTAGTTGCCATGGTTACGGTCTCCTGGGTCACTCTTAAAATACTAGTTATTTCGTATTTAAATGAACGAAACTTGAATTTTTTGGTAGTTATAAGGCCTTTCCATAATGGGACATCTACTAATAGAGGGAGAGCTAGCCACGGAAATAGGTATGCAATTTATAGAGCGACGAAATCCCTCTAGTTAGTGTACCATTATTAATCAATCCGGGCGCCTGGCAGCTATTCAGCGGTGGGTGCGGGAGTGGATGGGCAACAAAGGGGTTGAAAAATCAATTGAAGGTGTGCAATTTATAGAGCTCTGAGTTTGATGTAGTATAATAGCTAATTATGTATTTAATTCGAATATAACACTGCCAGGCGTTTTAATTGGGGGAAAACTAGTGCCAGGTGACGTACAAGGTGCGGAAAAAAGTGCCAAAGCTGTCTCATTTATAGAGGTCTGGGCCTTTACTTTTTCATTAGAGTGGACCTTCAAAATCGTGTGTGCAAAAATACAGGCGCAAATATTCAGTCGATCACCCCGCCAGGCGACGACAAAGAGCAACTGGCCTCGCGCCGCCCGGGCCGCCCGCGTCGACCGCGCTGCCGTGTCACGCCCAACGCTCCGCAACTTGAGTTCTTTAGATGTGTTACGGATAACCAGTCTAAATCATCTTTAAAATTGTTGACAAATTTGAATTAGTACGGGTTCGATAAAACCGGCCAAGTGCGATAGAGTCCCGTTTTCAAATCAGCCCAACCACACCCAAGTAACGAAACACGATACAATTTGACACAGTAAATGAGATGACTTGGCACTTTTTCGCGCATCTTGAACATGGCATTACTTTTCCCCTAAACAAAACGCCTGGTATTGTTATATTTGAATTAAATATATAATTAGCTATAATATCACACCAAACACAGAGCTCTGTAACTTGCACACCTACAATTGATTTTACAACCCCTTTGTTGCCCAACCACTGTCACACCCACCGCTGAACAGCTGCCAGGCGCCCGGATTAATTAATAATGATGGTATGGCACACTAACTAGAAAGATTTCGTCGCTCTATAATTTGCAAACCTATTTTGGTACTTTTTCGCGAATCTTGTACGTCACCTGGCACTAGTTTTCCCCCAATTAAATCGCCTGGCATTGTTATATTTGAATTAAATACATATTTAGCTATTATATCACACCAAAATCAGAGCTCTATAAATTGCACATATTCGATTCATTTTACAACCCCTTTGTTGCCCAATCACTCCCACACCCACCGCTAAACAGCTGCCAGGCGCCCGGATTAATTAATAATGATAGTATTGCACACTAACTAGAAAGATTTTGTTGCTCTATAAATTGCAAACCTATTTTGTTACTTTTTCGCGAAATCTTGTACGTCACCTGGCACTACTTTTTCCCCAATTAAAACGCCTGGCATTGTTATATTTGAATTAAATACATAATTAGCTATTAAATCACTCCAAACTCAGAGCTCTATAAATTGCACACCTTCAATTGATTTTACAACCACTTTGTTGCCCATCCACTCCCACACCCACCGCTGAACAGCTGCCAGGCGCCCGGATTAATTAATAACGATAGTATGGCATACTAACTAGAGGGATTTCGTTGCTCTATAAATTGCATACCTATTTCCGTGGCTAGCTCTTAGACCATAAGCACGTTTGTAGAACATGGTACAGCAGCTCTACTAAGAAACTATGCTACTTGGCTGATGGGACAGAATAACAAGAAATAGTTGATCGACCCAGGGCTCAGATACAACAAACTTGATTTTTTCCCAGTTTAATGATACGGAACCCTACGTGCGCAGGTATTATTATTATTATATCTCCGTTTTAAAACTCTCGGGTCTTTCGAGCCCGGTCATTTATAAGGCGTGCGTGGGGATATGGATCCAACACGTAGAGGCCGTTTGGAGAGATTTGATGTCATGTAGAACGCCTGCTGGAACCCATTCACGGGTACATCAATAGATACCCGTGAACCGGTTTCAGCAGGCATTGGAAGCTATTGTAAAGAATATGGACAGAGTACTGGTCTATAGTTTAAGTTTGGGTGGAAAAAAGACTGGGCTATTGCAAAGAAGTCCGGACACCTAATTCTAATTATCATATTACCTAATTAACATAATTAACTAGTAATTCTGTATAATCACCTACTTTTCTTATGTATAATTAATACAATTAAAAAAAAAAATTGTACTACTTATAAACCTAGGGAAGAGCGGTGTCTCCCAACACAAGCATAAGCTTACCGGGCGGCTCCATCCCCTGTATCACAAAAGATGTATATTATTATGAAATAAAGAATTTTGATTTGATTTGATTTTGACACCTGCCATAACATTGCTTACACAAGTTATCGAGGCAGGCGATGACTCGCCACTCGTTAGATGGGCACCTGATGCGCCATCGTAAAGACGGCCAGGCGCAACACCGGCGTGAGCGGCTCAGCGGGTGTCGAGAGGTGGTGCTGCGCTTTCTCCGAAGTTACTCGCGGCATTATGCCCTTTAACACTTCCACCCCTGGAGCATATAGCTCTAGCGACTCCTCTCTGGACGGCCAATGAAGGCAAGCCAGAGCTGGGAGTCCTGCGGGTCGCCTTGGGGTCCACTCCGACCGACGAAGACACGCCGGAGACGGAGACCCTGACCGACTCTCGGGAGCACTCGGGTCCGTGGGGTCGTTACTCCCCAACAGCTCGCCACAAGCTGCCCTGCGGGCTTATTATTATTATTATTATAACTGTTAAGAATGTAATCCCGTAAATTATTATAACTGTTAAGAATGTAATCCCGTAAAGGACCGAAAGGAACTAAATCTTTTTGCACTCTCTTAATCAGTCTTTAGGTCGTTTAGTTCAGAGGGATTGGTGAGCGCTTGACATGAGTGAAACAGAAAATAGACTGAACGAAATGGTTCACAATGACGCTGGCACGAGTGCGAACGAGATAAAAGAGTGACAAACAGTCCTAAACCTGAAAGTATGAAGGAAAATCTAATAATTGTTTTTATTGTGTCAAGTTTTTTAATGTTTAACGCATTCACTGCCAGGCGGCGTGGCCTAGGAACAAACTTATATGACGCTGAACGCACATGTGCGTTGGGGGCAGTGAATGTGTTAACCGTCATATAGTATTGTACAACTTAAATCGTAATTCAGTTGCCAAAGATTTAAAAAAAATACTGTAAAATCGATTCATATTCATTCCAGCTCTCAACGACCGAACTGAACTAAAGGAACTAAAAGACCGAACTAGTTTGTTTGACCGAGAGTGGAGCGCTCTCTGTAGTGACCGAGCAGGCACAAGCCTAATGGAAACTAAATGAAAATGAAATAACACATGAATGGATATTTAATTACACAAACGGGTCTACCGCGATATAATTTCATTGTTTTTACCTTTAATTCCGACGTTTCAGCTGAGTTGCACCAGCTGTGGTCACGGAAAGACCCGCGGTATACCGCGGCGGGGGGGTGCCCATACAACCATTTCCAGTCGCCGTTACGACGCGGTGTTGACACATCTTGTGTCGACACCGTCTGTTTCGGTCACAATTCGAGTCGCAGAGTCGTCGCCGTGTCGACACAGTTACCAGAAATGGGGAAGGGTCGACACATGACCCAAAGTGACATAAAGTGTGGTCGCCGTGTGCACACATTGTTTCGAGTTTGCGACTACTTTATGCCAAAATCATTCGTTCATTTTGTTCCTGTCAAATGGAAACTGTCAGGTGGAAAAATACTTAAATAAAAATAAGTGACATTAATACGCCATCTCTAAAACGGATTACAAGACGTAATAATAAATTCATTTATTCGCGACCAACTTGGATCAATAGTGTTAGTGACAGTTTTATCTTAAGGCTAATGTTAGTATCTATAATATAATATACACAATTATTTACTTACTAGCTAATTAACTACTACAATCTCATATAACTATTTCTAATAAATAAATAAATAAGCAGATTTTCTCAATAAAACAGTTTAGAGAAAATCCCCCCACCTACTTATTCCTGCGCACATGGATCATGCAGCAGTTATTTATATACAGGCCATCAACCCTGTCCGCAATCATGGTCAGGATGCTGTTGGAGCTGGCCCGTACTCTGCGCACCAGGGATGTGGCTCGTTTGCGCATCGTGGTGTAGAAGCAGTCTACCCGCGCTTCCGCGAACATCCCCGACGCGCTACAGAATCTGGGCAACCCCATCAGCACCCTGTACGCGTTGTTATATTGAACGCGCAGAGCGTTGTACCGTTTATGCGTATAGTCTGCCCACAGGCTGCTCGTGTAGAAACTAGTACAGTAGGCTCTGAACAAACTGACTTTGACTTCTTTTGAGCAGTGAGCAAACCTGCGGGCTATCATATTCGCTCTGACGGACAACGCTCTGCGCTCACGCTCAATATCGGCATCATCTTTAAGGTCAGGGTTCACCAGATGTCCTAAATATTTAAATTGGTCAACGACGTTAAGAGGTTGACCATTTAATTTAACTGGTGGAAACGCCGGCGGGCATTTACCCTTGACCTTAAAAATAACGCATTCGCTTTTGTTGACGTTGTAAACCAACCCATGGCTAGCCGCGTATCGTTCACAAATTGAGATGAGTTTGGCAAGCCCACAAGCTGAAGCGCTGAGCAGCACCATGTCGTCGGCGTAGCTTAAGTTATTGACGCACACCCCATCTATGTGACAGCCGACACGGGTGCTGCTCAGCTCCTCTATTAGGGCGTTTACGTACAAGTTAAAAAGTTTGGGCGAGGTCAGCCCGCCCTGCCTCACGCCGCATTCGAGCCCGTACGGTTGCGAATATGCGTCCGACCATCTCACGACATTGACCTGGTTATGGTACCAGTACTTAAATATACCTTGCACGTCAGCTGGCATTTTTAGCTCATCCAGCTTTTTCCACAGAATGTCATAATGAACCAGGTCAAATGCCTTGGATAGGTCTAGGAAGCACGCATAAATCGCCGTCCGTCTATCCGTATAGTACCTGACGGTCTGCTTCAGTGCCAAAATCGCACTCTCTGTAGACAACCCCGTTTTAAAACCAAACTGGTTGTCGTGGACCTTTAAATACTTGTCTATTTGGCAATTCAGCAGACCGTCAAGCACCTTAGCAGTTATCGTAGCGAGCGAAATGGGTCTATAGTTGCATTTGTCACTGACATCGCCAGTTTTGTTTTTCACTATTGGGATCACCACTGTTTTCGTCATGTCGGCGGGTAAGTAAGTGTGCTGCATACAAAAGGTGTATAACATCGCCAGTACCCTAGTCAGGTGTGGGCCGGCATGATGCAGGTGCTCGATGCTGAGGCCGTCGTGACCAGGAGACTTCCGTAATTATATATTGTTTGCATTTATATTACAATAGGACTTAAATTATTATGGGAATTAAACTGCTCGAGTGATTTGATAAACTAAGTGTAATATAATCAACGCGCCACCACATTGTTTTAGTTTAGCCGGAAATGAAATTGTTTACTTCTCAGTGCCTGTGTTCATAACTATATTATTTGAAGCATTTTTAGTACTTCGATGCGTATACTATACTTAAATAACAGAAATAACGCTTTACATACTACGAAACTTGTTAATTATGATGCATAAATATGGTTTAAGGCTGAGAAATATTGCAGTCACAAAGTAGTCGCAATGTTTCGACTTTGTGTCGACTCTGTGTTGACACATGACACGCGCTGTCAAAAGTAATAACAAAGTTACTGGTATGTTACTGGATTTGCAAAATGGCTCCTTGTGTTGATTTGTTTTCAGATATTCTCAAAGTGTAAAAATGCCGTGGTCAGAGATGGGCATTCATCGATTAACTGTTTATTCGACTAATTAATGGAATAAAAAAAGTTAATTCTCAAATTTTAATCGCGATTAGTTTAGTCGACCTAACATAGATTGAAATTGAATTAATCTGAATATTAATCGAATAAATTATCGATTAAATCTCGATTGAAAGTTGTCAGGGGGCCATATTTGTACGTAAAAATAATAGAAATGTCTTGCATGCAGATGGTAGCAAAACACTTTGTCATAAAAGTCGAGATGGGTGTCGATATATAGGTTTTAGGGAGTGCCGATTTCGAAAATAATGACCATTTTGGAATCCGAAATGGCGGCCATGCACTGTGTCATAAAAGTCGTCATGGATGTCGTTTTATACGTTTTAGGGGGCCCCAATTTTGAAAATGATGACCATTTTGGAATCCAAAATGGCGGCCATGCACTATGCCATAAAAGTCGTCATGGGTGTCGTTTTATAGGTTTTAGGGGGCGCAGATTTCGAAAATGATGACCATTTTAGATTCCAAGATGGCGGCCATGCACTATGTCATAAAAGTCGTCATGGATGTCGTTTTATAGGTTTTAGGGGGCCCCGGTTCAGAAAATGATGACCATTTTGACATCCAAAATGGCGGCCATGCACTATATCATAAACGTCGTCATGGGTGTCGTTTTATAGGTTTTGGGGGGCGCAGATTTCGAAAATTATGACTATTTTGGATTCCAAGATGGCGGCCATGCACTATGTCATAAAAGTCGTCATGGATGTCGTTTTATAGGTTTTAGGGGGCGCAGATTTGGAAAATGATGACCATTTTGGAATCCAAAATGGCGGCCATGCAGTATGTCATAAAAGTCGTCATGGCTGTCGTTGTATAGGTTTTAGGGAGCGCAGATTTCGAAAATAATAACTATTTTGGAATCCAAGATGGCCGCCATGCACTATGTTAAAAGTCGTCATGGATGTCGTTTTATTGGTCATGGTCATCAATTTCGAAATCTGCACACCTGTTTCAAATAAGGTATCGGTAGATGCATCCTAGTAAGTCAACAACATCTATATCTACTATCGAAATGTACTTTTGATAGTACTTATGTAGTAGTACGTAGTACGAAATGTAATCTGAAAGGAATCAAGTAATATATATTCCTGTACCTAATGAAGAATCGACATTGATTTCTATTACTAGTAATTGTAGTATTCGAAAAATTGATTCCTGATTCCTCAAATGGAATTGTACTTAGTAATTCGGTATTGTTAGATTACAAAGTAATCTAGGAATCGGTAATCAGATTACAAAGTAATTTCAAGTAATCGTGGAATCAGGAATCAATTACGAAATGCCCATCTCAGACTAAGTAGCACTGCATTCAATTGATCTGTTTGGCGAACCGCGAGTTCACAGTTCGGGGCGAACTACTATATGTATAGGTTTTAGGGTGTGCAGAATTCGAAAATGATGACCATTTTGGAAACCAAGATGTCTACCGTACACTTTGTCATAAAAGTCGTCATGGATCTCGATTTATAGGTATTAGGGAGTGGAGAATTCGAAAATTATGACCGTTTTAGAATCTAAGATGTCTGCCGTGCACGTTGGTCATGGTCATCATTTTCGAATTCTACTCTTCCTAACACCTATAAATCAACATCCATGACGGGTTATATGACAAAGTGCACGGCAGACATCTTGGAATCCAAAATGGTCATCATTTTCGAATTCTGCACTCCCTTAAACCTATAAAACGATATCCATGACGACTTTTATGACAAAGTGCACGGCAGTTATCTTGGATTCCAAACTGGTCATCATTTTCGAAATCGGCACTTCCTAAAACCTATAAAACGATATTCATGACGACTTTTATGACAAAATACGTAGCCGCCATCTTGGATTATAAAATGATCATCATTTTCGAATTCTGCACTCCCTAAAACCTATAAATCGACATCCGTGACGACGCAAGTTATCTTTATTTTCAGATCTAACAAATTGCTACAGAATACAAAGGACAAAAAAGAAGCGAGGAGGTAATGAAACAAGCAAAAATACAGATGATTCCTCGACGCAATTGGGTGATTCTTAAATTGTGTCCAGATTTTTTGTCATAAAAGTTTTTATTTTTCACATATTACTCTCACAAGTTCCGTGACATTTCGACCTTGTAATTTTTTAAGTAAATGTTTTTGTTTATCTATGAGGATCTCACTAGAATAATATAATCAAGGTATGTTTATATTTGATGATTGAAATAGTAACGCAAAAAAAATAATATTTGTGTCTTATATTCCTGCCGAAGACTTTTATTTTACCTTTTCCTTCTACACAAGTTTGGCCAAGTAATAAGAATTTAGGGCTCTCAATTTTATTTTGACTTCTACAACAGTAAAAAGCTACGAGGCCATGTTTGGTATCGTTTTCGTATAAATTCGCAGTACCAAATTTAGTTAAGGTATCACATTGACACCATTCCGAAGTAAAAACATATAAACTTATTAAAATACTTTCTTTTAAACTCCTCTTCACGCTTAAACTGCTGAATAGTTTTAACATATAACATTTAATTTAAATTTGGTACACATATATTTTGAGTCCCGAGACAGGACATAATAAGTTATCTCAAAAATCATCCTTTAAAGGTGTGAAATGAGGTGTAGGGGGCATTCAGAATTGACTTCTTGAAGTTAATACTGTTTAAGTTTAGGTTTGAAGTCATGTTTTTTTTATAATTTTTAACTAAATCAAAGATGTAGACCATCCCAAATTTCATATAAATCGGTTTAGTGGTTATTCCCGGCGATTTCCCGTACAAATTTCCACGCCACTTTTCACACCTTCAAAAGATGATTTTGGTTATAAGATCTATCCTATGTCCTGTTCCGGGACGCAAACTATTTCTATACCAAATTTCAACGAAATCGGTTCAGCGGTTAAGCGTCAAGAGGAGTTTCAAAAAAACCGGCCAAGTGCGAGTCGGACTCGCGTATGAAGGGTTCCGTACATTAAGTCCTACTCACGCTTGACTGCACATTTCTAATAGGTTTTCCTGTCATCTATAGGTAAAGAACTATTTTGTGTATTCAGACGGACATACATACAGACGCACGAGTGATCCTATAAGGGTTCCGTTTTTTCCTTTTGAGGTACGGAACCCTAAAAAGATTTTTTTTTATTTTGTGGAATGGTGTCAATGTGATACCTTAAATGGATTCAGCACCCCAGATTTATACGAAAACGATACCAAACACGGCCTAGCACCTTCACTGATATAGATATATCAAGATAAAATTGAGAGCCCTAAATAAACTTTCAAGAACTATTCAACATATCGAAAAAATTGACTGAATAAACTTGTAACAAATTAAATTAACTTTCATTTTGTATAAGTGGCCATGTCGCTGAGATGCATAGTTTCCGAGATATAATCGAAAAACCGGAAAATGGGACCTACAAAGCCCCCTATCTCCCCCCCGCTCAAGGGCTACGGCCGGGGACTTTTGATATGTTCACCTCCTAACTTGTCAAACCGAGTTACGGAGTCAAAAATTGTGTTCCGAGCATTTCCCTCTACAACTTTTGGAGCATTCGTTGCCTGACCTAAGTAGCTTATTGCATTTCTTTAAAAACTTTTCTGTAAAAGGTTGACGGGTGTTGGGTGTTTATATGGTTTCGGTCGATTATTATCATTTGCATTGCCCATGATGACTTACTAGAATTACGAGCACACGAGACACTAATAGTAGTTTGACAAACCTTGGTTTTCAAGAGGTATTTTATATTGACATTTGCTGTCACAAATTTGCTGTCAGATTTAGTCGCAAACCGCACGCAAAGTGCACACAAATGTGTCGACACCTTGTTACGGAAAAGTGTAGACACGGCGACGACACTTTGTTTCGAAACAATTCTAGACACATTGTGTGGACTCTGTTACGACACATCTGACATTTAGTTACCACTTTGTGATTCTGCGACTGGAATGGTTATATGGGTGGTTATATCGCGGTAGACCCGTTTGTGTAGGTAATTAAATATGTGTACAAAACGCGAGAGTTTAAAGTGTTATAACATATCTATGACTGGATTACTTACATACTAGTTTTTGCCTGTCATCATTGGACTGTACATGTTCTGGCCCCAGCACAAGCTCATCCTTGACCGTGTGGTTGGTGTATAGGCTGGACAAAGCCTCGCTCAAGTCTACTCCTTGCTCCTTCACACATATTGTCTCATCACACTCTACTGCTTGTGAACTGCTTGTATCTGGAACAGACCGTACCAGTTTAACATAGCCTAAATTATTATATGTATGGAAAATACATGAGGACCGGCGTTTTTTATGTGAACGCGAGGTTCCTTGCGGATGTACTTAGCAATGTTTGATAGAAATCAATCCAGCGGTTTGAAGAGAATCAAAAGTTTTCCAACATGATGTACAGCATTTTTGGCTTATAATCTTTGTGTAGGTTTTTATTTTTTATTTAATAGTTTATACAAAAGTCAAATCTTAATTTGTAAAACAATTATTTGTATTTTATTATTGTTAAAGTACTCAATTTTAATTTATTCAGCTAATTATAATGTTAAAAGGGTTAGTTCTCAATTGACCAGATTCTAGTTTGCCAGATTCCTGCTTCGGCAGATGTACGATGTCACAATCCGAGTATAAGAGAATCCAACGAAACAAGAATCTGGCGAATCGGGAACTAAGCATTCTAAGTTCTACTTCTATTGCATATTCTATATACAGTCAGCAGCAGAAGTTACTAAGCAAGCCAGTTGTTCAAAATTACATTGACCCGCTCTTATTCCCTTAACAATAAAGTCGCGTCAAGATCATTTTGAACACCTGTCCTGCTTAGCAACTTCTGCTGCTGAACTGTACCAATACTAACTTAGTAACTTGCCACAGAGTGTGTCATTGTCCTTCCAAACATCAGCTGGCGACACCTCCGAATCCTCCAAAGGTTCTACTTTCACGCGCACTTCCAGCGACATAGTGCTACACTTCTACAGCAGCGGGTTAAGGCCTGGATCTGTTGTGCACGATGCCTTCTGGTCGGAGAGAAATGTCGCTCTTTTTGGTTCCTTAAATACTCGTAAAAATGATCAACAGGAGGAGAACAACGAGCTAAGCTGATGGTTAGTTGTGCATGTATGTGGAGTTTGTAAATGACGAAGTTGATGATGGGGAAATAATCAAGAGGTAAATAGACTTTACTTAATACGCTAGAGGAAATAATTACAACCACTTTCTAAATGAAATATGAATGAAACGAACGCCTTAAATTAAATTTGACATGTGGCCATAGATTAAGTAGCGGCCTCTACACATGACACAATTTGGCGTGCGATGTTTCGTTAGCCAATTATATCTATTTAATATCTATTACGTATGATGGAACTCAGAGAAGGAAATAAATGATGAAACAAACGCGCACCATCAGCATAATTTACAAATAAAAATTACATAACACTTTAAACTCTCGCGTTTTGTACACATATTTAATTACACACATTATTTTATTAACTCAGCTGAAACGTCGGAATTAAAGGTAAAAACAATGAAATTATATCGCGGTAGACCCGTTTGTGTAATTAAAAATTACATAAATTACATTAATTTTATTCTTTTAGAAATAAGATGTTTGCCATGCCTTTGACGTACCAAGAACTAAAAAAAATACAAACCGGTTGACTGACATCCGTCCACGGACCTAGAGAGTAAACCGGATAGTGTACATTAGCCAAAAAGTGTGTCCACATGAGAAGTCAAGGTGGGCCGTTGCATCTCTTTCTAATTAGGGTGACCATAAGTCATATGTATGTGGGATATTAGGATAACATTGAATATATAGTTTGGCCAGGATCTTTTCTTATTCGTGCATAGTTATATTAGTTATAAAGAATCATACTGTCTTTTCGCTGTACTAGTATTATGGCCTAAAAAGGGATGGATATAGTTTTTTTTTCTCTTCTGTACAACGCTTCACACAACCTTAGGTACTTAATTTTGTTGTTCTTAAAAACTGTTATTAATAAGCCTCCTCCACACTCGTGCGTGAATCGCGGCGCGAAGCCGCGAACGCGAGTGTGGAGTCGATTTTCGGAGACAGCGAAATCGACTCCACACTCGCGTTCGCGGCTTCGCCCGCGAATCACGCGCATAGTCTGGAGGGGGCTATAGGCGTAGATGCTGGACCACGAACATGGTCAATCCTCAGGAAGGTGGTCCGCCGTAACGTCTGTCAAGAATACAGGTATGAGTGAGAGAGATAGGGAGACAGATATGCTGACAGAACCAGAGGGTCTACCGCGAACCGCGTTCGACGTGTCGCCCCTCTGCTACACTTACGTACGAAAGTGCTACAAAGAGGCAACACGTCGAAAGCGGCTCGGGGTAGGCTCAGGACACCCCCACTGTCCTGAGAGCCTTTTACAGTCTTTGCCGCGTTAGGTCCCAGGCCCTTCATAGCAAGCCCCTTTCTCAGCACCCATCATATAGACTGCCGCTTAAAATATCTGGCCGCCCTAGGCCCGGGCCTACTCGGCCTTAGGGCAAATCCGCCACTGCCACAGGGTCGCGTGGGACCGCTACGGCCGTTTGCTATAGTTTTTAACTAGGACGCTTGTCACTGGAGCATAGACACTGGACAATGTTGATTTGTATTTTTTTCGCAAAATGTAATCATTGTGGCTTCCTTGTGTAACAATATTCCACAATTAGAAATTCTTTCACTCCTGCAACCTTTAACGCAACATTTATTCGCCATTTTTAAGAAATTTTTCATTCACGTGTTTTGATAACATGTCATCACACGTTAGGGATACCAATTAATATTCAAAGTTACTACAATGTCTACCATATCAAAATTAATGTTTTTTTTGTTGTGCACATGCTTGGTTAAATCAGTTAATAATATTGACATCATAATTATTTACAAATTTCTTAAAAGATCTCAGAACCTTACTCTAAATATAGCACTTAAATAATATAAGAAGGTATTTAATATCAGTAGTATATTGATATAAATACTACCACAATGGTATATTTTTAACATTGGCAACATGTGCGAGTGAGACACCGCGACCCACCTTTGCTATCTCAAGTGGACCGTTTTCTCTAGTCTGGTACGAACGTCTTTCTGGCTCGGTGATAAGGTCAAATTTAGTATGGCAAAAAAAGTGACAGTTCACTCCATCTTATAACTTCCATGGAGTTATAAGAAGGAGTGAACTGTCACTTTTTTTGCCATACTAAATTGAACCTTATCACAGAGCCAGAAAGACGTTCGTGCCAGTACAGAGAAAACGGTCCACTTGAGATAGCAAAGGTGGGCCGCGGTGTCTCACTCGCACATGTTGCCAATGTTAAAAATATACCATTGTGGTAGTATTTATATCAATATATATTTACTACTAAAATTAAATACCTTCTTATATTATTTAAGTGCTATATTCAGAGTACGGTTCTGATATCTTTTAGGAAATTTGTAAATAATTATGATGTCAATATTATTAACTGATTTAACCAAGCATGTGCACAACAATAAAAAACACTAATTTTGATATGGTAGACATTGTAGTAGTAAGTTTGAATATTAATTGGTATCCCTAACCTGATGACATGTAACAAAACACGTGAATGCAAAATTTCTTAAAAATGGTGAAGAAATGTTGCGTTAAAGGTTGTGGGAGTGAAATAATTTCTAATTGTGTAATATCGTTTCACAAGGAAGCCACAATTATTACATTTTACGATAAAAATACAAGTTAGACATTGTCAAACTCATTAGGGTGACCATGATGTCGGCACGATGAGAACCAGTTTTACCACTTCCTTTATGGTTTTACACAATTCTTATTACGTACTTAAACGTAAGTTTTCATAAATAGGTATGTATTTATTTCGGCATGTTTAAATTGGTGAAATGAGAGCCAATACAGAATAAATAATTGCAAAAATTGAAATCCAAAGTCCTTAAACATTACAGACACATTTATAAATTGTTATAATAATAAAAAAACACATAAATAATAAAAGAAAAATAGAAGTTTATCGTAATTTACTGACTTTTGGGACGATACCAGAAACGTTACTGGGAATTTAGCCCTCATAAGCACGAGCGCTTTTTCAACGCGCGTTACAAAAGGGGTTGAATCCGTTCACACGCTAAATTCGATTTAACGACCAACGCTTAAAGTCGAAAAAAAAAACAAGGCTTGATAAAAAGCGCTACCACCATCGTGTGAACAAATACACATGTTTCCATTTGTTTCATTCTAACGCGCTTTTTTAACGCGCGTTGAAAAAGCGCTCGCGCGAATGAGGGCTTACCCTCTTTGGAAAATTTACTGGGAACGGCACATCACTAGTTTCTTTACATTTCACGACTCTTCTCTTTTCGCACAGATGGCCTACCACCGTGAACACCGAAGTTCGCAAATTACGGGCATCTTTCTCTTTTACTCCTATAAAGGAGTAATTACAGTAATTACTTCGGTGTTTATGGTTTTCGGTGACGCCGAAATAATTTTTAGCTTGTAAGATTTTTACTATTGTACGTATGTTAGTTTGTAAGGTATGTATCTATGGGCCTTAGTCGCCTGATAATAAATGATATTTATTTTTTTAATTTAATTTATGCTCCAGTGATAAGCGTCCTAGTTAAAAACTATAACAAACGGGCGTAGCGGATCCACGCGACCCTGAGGCAGTGGCGGATTTGCTCTTAGGCCGAGTAGGCCCGGGCCTAGGGTGGCAGTCTATATGATGGGTGCTGAGAAAGGGGCGTCTAGTGCTTGCTACAGGGCCTGGGGCCTAGGACGGCAAATACTGTAAATCCCCCACTGCCCTGAGGGCCTACCCCAAACCACTTTCGACATTTTGTCTCTCTGTCGCACTTGTAAATTCGTACGTAAGTGTGACAGAGAGGCAACACGTCGAACTTGGTTCGCGGTAGACCCTCTGGTTCTGTCACCATATCTGTCTCTCTATCTCTCTCACTCATACCCGTGTTCTTGACAGACGTTACGGCGGACCACATTCCTGACGATCCACCATGTTCGTGGTCCAGTGCGCCTATTAGCAACAGCTTTTAGAACAACTAAATTAAGTGCCTATAAGGTTGTGTGAAGCGTTTTACAGAAGAGAAAAAAAACTATATCCATCCCTTTTCAGGCCACAATACTAGTACAGCGAAAATACAGTATGATTCTCTATAACTATGCACGAATAAGAAAAGATCCTGGCCAAACTATATATTCAATGTTATCCTAATATACCACATACATATGACTTATGGTCACCCTAATTAGAAAGAGATGCAACGGCCCACCTTGACTTCTCATGTGGACACACTTTTTGGCTAATGTACTCTGTCCGGTTTACTTTCTAGGTCCGTGATAACTTCATGCGTCCGTCAGTGTCAGTGGTCGACGCTATAATATTATCTGTGGTGTTGGTGTTATGAATATTATGCGAATTCTCGTTCTTTCATTTTAGAGAAATATCTGAATTTACATATGTCTCCTTAATAATTACATAGATTAACCTATTCAGTCTAATTTATATTTAAACACCAAGCTGTCCCAGGCGTAAATACTTATTAAATTAAATTTAGAATTGTGTCCCTAATGGCTCTTATAGAAAAAGAGTTTGAACGAGCAATGCCTATGGAACCGGAAGAAGTATTCATTAAAACAGAGCCAGATTGGGACGAGGCACCGGACATCCGATCAGAGGGAGAAATCAGAATGGCGCTGGAGCCAGCGGCCCATCAGGTCTATATCAAAGTGGAACCTGAGGAGGTTGAAGTGAAGGTCGAGTCTTTGCACGATGATCAGCCACCTGATCAGGTAAATGGAAGAACAGGTCAGTTCAATACTGTGTTATTAACTAATACTTACCGACACCGGCAGGGGACCAGAGGGGCTACCGCCAAAACCGAAATTCGCAATTGCTTGCTTTTTTGCTGGGATTTTTCTCTTTTATTCCAATGAAGGCGTAATTAGAGTGACAGAGAGATATGCCCGCAATTTGTGAACTTCGATTTTCTCGGTTATAGCCCAATAACCCAACACTTCAATTTTTATCCAAGAAAAAAAAAAGAAAAGTGTGGGGAACCGATCTTCTTCTACGCCAACACTGTGCAGCTACTGGACATCAGTCTTCATGCTTCCTGCCACAATTTTACTTAGAGCATACTGAAAATTCCTGGACTGGCCACTTCGAAAAAATAAGGCGTCTCATATATCAGAATCCAGAAACTTTCAGTATGCCCCATTTAAAAACCTTTTTTACGCTCATTAGAATGTTGGGCTTACCTGAAAATTGGTTGTTTTTTTATGGGAGGCAGTTTTCTGTCAAAAAGGGAAATACATCAAAGTTACAATGCCTCTGAAGTAGCATAAATTGTCTATTACTGGCCACCTTCCAATAACTTATACTAAAACATATTCTGTTAAATATTCATACAATCCAAGTAAATTTTCAGAATTAATATTATTTCGTTTAATTGAATAAATAAATTGAATACTTATTTTAGCCATTTTAGTATAAGGTGGCCAGTTATTGATAGGTGGCCAATAATAGATGATTTACCCTATTACTAAGACTCCGCTGTCCGTCCGTCTATGTGTCACCAGGATGTATCTCATAAACCATGATAGCTAGGCAGTTTAAATTTTCACAGATGATGTATTTCTGTTGCCGCTATACAACTAACACATACTAAAAACAGAGTATAATGAATATTTAAGTGCGGCTCCCATACAACAAACATGATGTTTTTGCCGTTTTTTGCGTAATGGTACGGAACGCTTCATGCGCGAGTCCGACTCGCACTTTGCCGGGTTTTTTTATATTACAATTTATAGAAAAACTAGTAACATACATAGATGTTACTTAAATGTTCATGTCATATTTCATGTTGTGGGTTTCTATAGTATGCTTTTAGTGCCAGGCAGTTTTTCGCCTGAAATTCCAATGGAAATTCTGATAGAATGGTCCTTCGAAATTAAGGATGGTCCTTATTGCACATGAAGCATAAAGGAGCCTTCTCTGATGGAAAGCCACAAATGAGAGTGTTGCCTTATTGAGCTTACTGTGGGACTTAGTCAATTTGTGTAATAATGTCCTGTAATAAGTGTAATATGTAAATACATATTAATATTACACTTATTACAGGAATTATTACACATATTTTTTTAACTGATTGATGATATGCTGGCAGCTAGGCACCTATGCTCTTAAAAAATCTATTTATAGAGGGTCAAGCAGATCTTGTCAGTAGAAAAAGGCGGCACATTTGAAAAATGCAGGTGCAAAGGGATATCGTCTCATAGACAATTTGAATTTCGCGTCTTTTTCTACTGACAAGATTTGCTTGACCATCTATAGAATATTTCTTTAAGAGCATAGGTGCCTCAGATCACATGTGTGTTATTTTATACATTTGTAAAAATAACACATATGTGATCTGAGACTTTCTCATTCACTGCCCAGGGTTTGTATATTATATTATTTTACTGTTCGACGGAGCTGGAAAGCGGCAACTTCGTTTAGCTCAGCATGCCAATAGTTTACGTTTTCCGCACAGAGACAGAGACAACAGAAAATAATATTTAATATAGATGTACAAGTTTCGGACTTTGCAAAAAAAATTGGGAAAGTTCTCGGAAATTTTAGGAAAAACTTACAGCAAACAATAGAAACTTTGAAATATAAATGGAAAATTTCGATTCTTGTATAGCGATAAGAAGAATGCGTTAGCGAATTTTTTTCAAGTGGAATATTAGCAATTTTGGAAACTTTCTGACAGCACATCCACTGATGTGATATTGCACATCATACTGCATATTTTGATTAAAAATATGTGCCACTTCCAACCTACAGGTTACTTATTGCCGGTTGTCAATAAGGCGCTATATTCATATAGCTTCAATTTGAAATCAACCTTATATCGACAACGTGATACCTTTTGGTTGTAAACGTAACATATATACTTTGTCATCAGGTCGGTCGTCGTGTGTCACGGGGGACCGTGAGGAGGTACCGGAACTCAACCGTGCCCTCTGCGAAGATCAGCACCTAAGAAATAACCCTCCATCAGAAGACCACACGAAAAACGCAAAGAAACGTAAATCTAGACGTAAAAAAATCTCGTGCGATGTTTGCAAAAAACAGTTTCCAAAAACGGCGCATTTGAAACGACACCAAAGAATACACACTGGTGAGAAACCATACTCGTGTGAAGTATGCAAAAAACAGTTCGCCCATCTCTTCGCGTTCAACAGGCATAGTCGCAACCACACTGGTGAGAAACCGCACACCTGCGATATATGCCATAAACAGTTTACAGAATTGCATAATTTGCTAACACACAAACGAATACACACCGGTGAGAGGCCGTATGTCTGTAACGTATGCCGAAAACCTTTCATAAAAAGCACCGATTTAAATAAGCATAAAAGAGTCCACACTGGTGAAAAGCCGTTCGCTTGCGAGATATGTAAAAAACAGTTTTCGTCAAGCGGTAATTTGACCAAACACATAAGAACGCATACAGGAGAGAAGCGTCATTGCTGCATGAAATGTGATAAGCAATTTACGAAGAGAATCTATCTGGAAAAACATACGCTACTACACAATGAGGAAAAGGTATAAGCCTGGTAAGAACCATGTCTTTTAACATATGCTGAAGCATAGAGAAATTACTTTTAAGTACTGATAATTCCGCTACCTGACGCTAGATGTTGACTACGAAAATAATAGTCGTATTAGTCACAAAACTGATGTATGGAGTGAGCACTCTATGCCTACTAATTTCTCTATGGCTGAGGTCATAAAACGATACCCTAGTTCACACCCTTGTTGCAATTAGGACCATAGCAGTGGGGAGACACTCCTGTCTTCGTGAAAACTCGGCTTCATTCGGCTCAGCATTACTCCGATCAATTGTTAGGGTTGGCACAATTTGACGTCCCTTTGCGTGCACGGCCACAGATAAGATAATTACTTGAATTTTGACAACCCTAAATAGTCGAAAGGCAGAGTGTCATAATCATAAGTTTAATTTAATTTTAATTAATTGTGACGTTCCACGGGAAAAGGTACCTTATGAGGGTTTCTAGTTTCGGAGATATTAAATGTTTTGTAAAGAGGTGAAAAAATGCTCAATTTTTTTTTATTGTGTGATCTGAAACCTTAATGCGTAACGTTTGTTTACCTGTTTTTATTTTTGTTATAAGTTAGTTATAAGCCTAGTAATGTCGTCTCAGAGTTTAGTAGAAAAGGTACCTTATGGAAAAAAGATTGAAAATTCCCAAAAAAACTAGTCAACACGGGAAAAGAAGTTTGGTAGAGAACTGTATTAGCATTCTGCAAAACTAATTTGATAATTTCAGTTCTGGTTGGGGCGCCTCGCAAATATTATAACCGTACATAGACCGACATCACAAATCCAAGTAGACTGCTATTATACCAAAGTTACTCTCGTCAAGTCTTTCTTAACTAGAATAATCTTCATTTGGTTTGGTCGCATGCAGTAAATCAGCCATTGGTTTGCTGAAAAATGCCAATACCCGACGCATTACCTTATGGAATATCTGAGGTCATTGAACCTCAATGCCGCTTATCTTCAATAGCAACCGAAATATATTATTGATAAGAAATAGACGATTTATACCATCTTAACCCCAAAATATTATTAGTTTATCCTAACTGTTCCATCATCATCATGCCTCATCATGTAACTTGACCACAAGGTACCTTTTCATTACATACAAATTATTGGTCTTTTTTAAGATTATTATGACGAAGAACTAATTAAATTGGGGGCAGTTTAATGTAAATTAATATTTTCTATTCATAAAAGATAAACTATAATATGATTGATATTTTGTAGTGATGTATTATTAGATTTATTTCCATAAGGTACCTTTTCGTAAATGTATGGAGCAAATACTGTTATTGTTATGTAAGTTTAAAGTGGCATAAGGGGTTAAATATAGTATTTAGTTGGGGTTTTAGGATTTATTTCATTTGAATGACAGAATTTCTTTCATATGTGCTCAGAAAAATTGATTGTGTGTCACATTAAAAGTAAAAATATTCAATTTTGTGATTTTATATGAAAAAGTCAGAAAATACATTTTCACCTCTAAATCGGTATTGTTTTTTGCTTAAACTGTCTGTCAGTGTCGTTTTCTAATAGATAAAATTTAAATCTTGAGAGCTCATTGCAATCAATCGTGAAAATGAAATAAAACTTTATTTTCAAGAGATTGGTTAGTATACACATAAATCAGTCGATATCAAAAGTTTCTATTTGCATTACAGAACAAGTCGCAATATTTTTTTAATCTCAGATATATAAGGCATTATTATTTGTAGTCAACTATGTAACTTACTTCAGGAACATAGTTTTTTAGGCGGCTAAACTTAAAACTTCTCTATCGTAAAGTTGCTCATTTCACAACATTATTTTCAAAAAATCATATCTCTGTAACTACGCAACCTAGAAGGTTGATCTTTTGTGTTATCGATAGCTTATTTATTGTAGATTACTGGGGTATGCATAACTCCATACCCGCCATAAGGTACCTTTGACCGTGGGACGTCACAATTTATTTCAAAAAGACACTTAAGACTAGGTATACAATATTTTCGCCAAACTGAGACAGTTTGTTGGCGAATAGTGCGCTCTCATTTTACTTACTTGCTTTTTGTTATAACTACATACAGAGCACAGAACAAACTGTAGGTATATACTTAAGTTTACTTATTATTTATTTAGGTATTTATTAATATGTTAGATTAAGGCATAGTTAAGTTTCTTAACAATCAAGTTAGAAAGAGATATCACGATTCGACCCTGAATCTCTGCCAAACTTCGCTTTTGTAGGAAGTGTCTTTTCTGTACGGTAGTATTATTACCTATTCTGTGACGATAGTGCACGAGCGTAAAATCTATTTCTAACCAAATTTTCGCCGTGATTAGGACAAGTGTTAACTGGGGCATCGAAATATTACTTTCAGTTAATCTCTATAACAATATCTCTATCTGATTTCAGACTCATCTGTTAGAATTTTAGCTCTTGCGAGCTGTTGACTGGATGGTTCGGCGTCCAAGTGCGGGCCCACGGCCCACAGTTGAAAACTGCGCTGCTAAATCAGCCTATGGAGAAATAAGTAACTCACAAAGGAAAAATATGTGAAGCAAATAAAATAGCAAAACAATGAAGCCAGTTCTTTATGAAGTATGCAGGAGGAAGTTAAAGTTAGACTGCAATTACAGAGTTACAGTGGTGAGAAATCATGCAGTTGTGATGTATGTAACATGAGATTGAGTTCCATTGCTTTTAACGCACATTAAAGGACTCATATGAGGCTCGGAGATGATAGCTAATAGGGTGGACTGTATTATGAGGTGATGGAAACTCGTAGATGTTATATAATTAATTATTTTAATTAATAAATAAAGCACAAATATGTTAGTATCGCGGTGACAGGCAGACTGACTGACATGGAATAACAAATCAAAAGGTATATTTTTACAAATAATGTATGTTCGAAACAGGTCGCGCGCCAGCCAGTCGCCAACATATAATGGGTGTCATATTTCATTACCTTTACTATTATTGGGGTTCGAATAATTAACTTAAGGCTAAAACTAAAGACTTATCTGTTTTTACCATCATATTATTTTGCCCTAATTTGTATCCATTCGAATTATCATTTAATATTACAATTTCTCTCTAGTTTATTATAGTAAATTTGTATTCCATGGCATCGGTGTATTCAATACCAATCTTCCGATTGATTAAAGTGAAGTCCAGACGAGGTGATCAAATCGACCGATTTGATCAGAAATGAAAATGGCGTCAATTTCCAATTTAATACCAATTTTAGATTTATGGTGATATTAGAGCCCTCTAAATTAAAAAAATGCCCCAAAACGAAAATACTGGCGTCACAAATTGGTATTCTTGCGTCCGTGCCCCATTTTATCGGTAATATCGGTCATAATTGGCGGTTGAATTCGGCGAGCCAAATTGGCGTTTGCGTCCGCACGGCCTGATTCGATCGGACAAAATCAGATTGGCGAAAAGTTTACTCGTCTGGACACGCCTTAACAAATGTGTTGGAATTTTTTTTCATGATGTATTGTTATACAAAGTATTACAGAAATCTTCAATGTAATTTGTAATCTAGTCAATTTTGTGTCATTTATTATATTTCTCGGTCAACTGGTCTTTTTTTTTAAATGTTTACGGTAACGACACTATCTTATCTTAAAATTTTACATAGGGTACCATATACGGGGGACTTATGTATATGAAATTGTATGGTGTGTTCCCATTTGTCCCCGCCCCGCGTGAACTGAGGGCCTACCGCGAACCACGTTCGACGTGTTGCCTCTGTGTCGCACTTGTAAATTAGTACGTAAGTGTGACAGGGAGGCAACACGTCGAACGTGGTTCGCGGTAGGCCCTCTGGGCGCCAACAAATGGAAGGGGTTCCTTCTCACTTGTCCCCGCGGACAGTTTATCTTCGGCAGGGACAAATGGGAATGCACGTAGTTCCACTTGTGCCCAGCAGGACAATTGGGAATGAATCGTTCCCATCTGTTTCATCATATCCATTTTATTAAATACATAATGTTAATTTTGATAGTTGTTATATTCAACTTCATGATGTATCTCAGCGATGGTTCTTAGATATGTTTAATAGTTTTAACTAATTTTAAATTTATTATTTATTTGCATTTTTATTTTTTTTGTAACTTGTTATGTTTGCATTCTCATTATGTTAAATGGAAACAATAAAAACTGACACAAATAAATGTTAAGGCCCCGTTCGCACGGCAGCTTTTTCAACGCGCGTTAAAAAAGCGTTTGAATGACACCAATGGATAACCATGTATGTATTCACACGAAGGCGGTTTTTAAGCGCGGCGCTTTTTTATCGAGCACTGTTCGATTTTCGGCGTTGAGCGTTGGCGTCAAATTGAATAGAGCATACGGAACTCCGTGTATCTGTTCTCACAAGCGTTTTTTTTTTTTTTTTTTTTATTTATTATTATGGCTTTTACTCCTCGCTAAATTTAGCAAGGTGGATTCTGCCAATGTCGAGGTGTAGACTTTTGACTTATGAGACGAGAATGTTCGGTTTAATTTTGATTTTTGTGGAAGGATAGACTGGGAACCTAAAACAAACAAATTATTATGGACATCACAGACAAATACATGACATGACACAATTAACATAGTACCAACATTAGTGAAAAAGAGCGGAAAGCGGATGACAGATTGTTAAGGCAAGCAACATAGCGGATGAAATGGAGGAAAAAACGTAGAGATTAAATTATATAGATAGATAGAAAATAATAGTAAGACGAGCAGTAAGAATTAAAGTTTTATATTATGTTCCTGTACATACTTAATAAGGATAGAAGTTAGGGGCGGGTCCATTAGAGTGAGAAGTGAGTAAAAATTAATGGGTCGCGGAATATTTGAAGGTAACACATCATATAAAGAGTAATTGAATCTCGGACAAGAGAAGAAAATGTGATCTACGGTGCCTTCGTCTAACCCACATTCGCACAGTGACGTATCCCGGACCCGTATCTTGGCAAGGAATACAGGCGTACAAACTGGCCCTAAGCGTAAACGGCAAATTGTAGACGTGACCCATTTAGGGTATGCTCGGAATCTGAAAAACCATGGTTTACGTGGAATATTGGGCTGAATGTGGCCATAATGTTTTCCTACCTCCAATCTGGAAGAATTCCAGAGATTTTGCCACGTGTTAAACATATCAGTCTGTGCATGGTTTAAAAGGTCAGAACTGTATATCCTGTCGTGGCCTGGTGATCCCATCTCAATAGCTCTCTTTGCCCATAAGTCTGCAGACTCATTTCCAGGAATGCCACAATGGCCCGGGATCCACCCAAGTACTATTTTTAACCCCTTTGATTCACATTTTCTTAGTAAGGTTTTGATCTGAAGTATTAAGGGAAATTTTGCTTTCATTTTAAACTGATTGCCCATAATAGCTTGCAGACAACTCCTGCTATCTGTAAATATGAACATTTTTGTTATATTGTGAGAATCCGCGTATGCTACAGCTTCCAAGATGGCAACAGCCTCGCCTGTAAAAATGGATGATTGAGGAGGGCACTTAAACATCAAGACAATGCTATATTTTGGAACCACCACTGCTGCTCCAACACAATTTGCGGAATTATTTTTTGATGCGTCAGTAAACACCGGTAAGTAGTCTTCCCACTTTTCTAAAAGTTTTTTAAATTTGCTGTTAGTTCCCGGGTCATTTTTAAAAATTCCAAGGTCTAAAATAACACTAGGGGTGTAAATTAAAGTTTCAAATTTTGTTTCAAATAAGGGGTTTGTTCCTGATTTATATAATATGGGGTTTATACGATTTAATTTAGAATAAGTAATAATAATTTTTGGAAACTCCTTATGCATCCAATATGGGTTTTCAGTGACCAATGAAGCAAGAGCCCGCAAGCGTGTAATCAGCAAGTGATTGGAGTTGGAGATAGCTCTTATGAGGAACCTGTCAGCAAGATATTGTCTACGCAGCGCCAGAGGAGGCTCCACACATTCTACTTGCATGGCATTTTTTGGGGAAGATCTCATGGCACCAAGTATGATTCTTAAGCATTTAGCCTGTATTAAATCCAACTTTTTTAAGGATTCCTTATTACATGGTTCTAATATAAAGGATCCATAGTCCATGTGGCTGCGGATAATAGCATTATAAAGTAGCTTTTGACAATATGGATGAGAACCCCACCAAACTCCTGATAGAGCCCGCAAAATGTTGATTCCTTTTTCACACTTGTCCTGTATGTATTTCAGATGAGGTATTCCACTCATTTTCCGATCCAAGATGATACCCAGGAATTTGATTGATTCGTTATTGGGAATGCTTTCTTCACCATAATGAACATCTGCAGTTGGCATGTTCCTTTTGCGACTGAAGATCACAGCACAGCTCTTGGAAGGTGACAAAGACAGACCATGCTCTTCAAGCCAATCCTTCAGGTAACTCAGGCCCATGTTCAACCTTGCAGATGCTGTATCAATAGATTTTGCGGAAGTGTAGAGGATTAGATCATCTGCATACTGTAGAATGTTACAGAAGGGTAACACGGCTTGCTCTAAATCATATGTATATATGCTGTAAAGTATTGGGCTAAGAACGGATCCTTGAGGAAGGCCCTGCCACAGTGTACGAGGAGAAAGATAAGAACTGCCATCACGGATTTTGATGGTTCTTCCTATGAATAGATTGGAGACAATTTGTACAATCTTCACTGCAATGCTCAGATGTAGCATTTTTGCTCTGAGCACCGGAAGAAGGACATTGTCATAAGCTGCCGAAATATCAAGAAAACATCCTAGTAGGTCCTCATTGTTAGAAAGCGAAAGTCTGATATCCGTGGTTAGTATGTTTAAGCTGTCCATTGTGCTCCTACCTTTTCGAAAACCGAATTGGGTGTTTGCTAATAGTCCTCTGCTCTCGACATACCACTCTAGCCTATTCTTTACTAGGTGCTCAAGTATCTTGCCCATCGTAGTGGAGAGCGCAATCGGTCGGTACGAGCTGGCCTCTTGTGGATTTTTAGTCGGTTTCAGAATTGGGATGACAATTTGAGTTTTCCAATCTTCTGGGATCTCTCCTGAGTCAAACACGTGATTCAGAATGCCAAGGAAGTATTCCTGTGAGAATGAGCTCAGTTCTGTTATAAAACAGTAAGGAATACCATCTTCTCCTGGTGAAGTGTTGCGTAGTCCATCCAAAGCTATTTTGAGCTCAGAAACCGAAAACGGTTCGTCAAAGGTGGTCGACGGAGGAGGGAGTGGTGGCGACACTACGCAGGATAATTCTGGGGCAGTTGGGGGTGCCAGTTTATCAGCGGTAAAAAGCGTTGGCGCTGCTGTCAGTTGGCTGTCAAGTGTCAATTTTTGGTGTCAATCGTCAAGATTATTATTAGTTTCACCTTAAAAATGTCAACTTATGCTTACAAATTCCTGAAATATTCAAGATATATTCAAATAATACGTCGTAATAGCAAATAAAGTATGGCTTTGCTGAGATGCGTACGTGGCATTACGACTCACAAGTGATTTTTAAGCGTTCATATGAACACAAATATTGGAAACGGTAAAGAAGCGCCAACGTCGGGTTTTAACGCAACGCTTTTTAAGCTGTCGTGCGAATGGGGCCTAAATAAAACTTTTAAAATTAATGGTTTGTCTTTTTTTTCGCATCAACCAGTCTGAGAAAATCCATACTATAATATATTATTACATAATATTATAAAGGCGAAAGTGTGTCTGTCTGTCTGTCTGTCTGTTACCTCTTCACGCTTAAGCCGCTATGTTACTAACTTGTTATGTTTGCCATAACCATGTATGTATTCACACGAAGGCGGTTTTTAAGCCCGGCGCTTTTTTATCGAGCACTGTTCGATTTTCGGCGTTGAGCGTTGGCGTCAAATTGAATAGACCATACGGAAATCCGTGTATCTGTTCTCACAAGCGTTGAAAAAGCGCCGGCGCTGCTGTCAGTTGGCTGTCAAGTGTCAATTTTTGGTGTCAATCGTCAAGATTATTATTAGTTTCACCTTAAAAATGTCAACTTATGCTTACAAATTCCTGAAATATTCAAGCTATATTAGTAGTAATAGCAAAAAAGTATGGCTTTTCTGAGATGCGTACGGGGCAGTACGACTCACAAGTGATTTTTAAGCGTTCATATGAACACAAATATTGGAAACGGTAAAAAAGCGCCAACGTCGGGTTTTAACGCAACGCTTTTTAAGCTGTCGTGCGAATGGGGCCAACGTGTATTTTTACAAAAAACGCTTTAAAAAAATTAGTAACATTCACACGATGGTGGTGGCGCTTTTTATTAAGCGTTGTTGGATTTTTGACTTTAGGCGTTAGTCGTTAAATCTAATTTAGCGTGCGGACGGATTCTAGCGCTTTTTTAACGCGCGTTGAAAAAGCGCTCGTTAGTATGAGCCCTTTTTGTTGAATTTGTAAAAAAAGCTAGCGAGCCAAGTCTATGGTCAAGAATTTCGACGCCATTTTGTTTACATCCTGTCAATGTCAACTGTCGATTCTGAGGTTAGGTCACAGAATAAAGAATAGTATTTAGGTTACTGAACTAAATAGAATGTTTTCGATTATTAAAATTATTATTCTTTTGGTATAATACATTAGTGCATACTGTGTCTTAAATTGCACATTATTGTTATTTACCTATTGGTTGGGAAACTAAAACCACCTGAATTAATCGAAATACCGTACTTGAGTAAAAAAATATTTAATAAATTTTAAATATTGGAATGTAATTTGTGTTACTACCTATTTTTTTATTTTCTGTGCCATAGAAAAGTGTGTAGGTACCTATGTAATACGTATAAACATGTTGCTACGCCCTAGTAGAGACCACTGACTGTACTTATTTAATTAACAACATCTGTAATATCATAGTTTGCAACAAACACATGATTATGAGTTAATTTCGACGTTACCGCTGAAAAAATGTCGTTTGAGGCTGTAGTTGTGAAGCCGGAACCTTTTTATGAGACACTGGACGCGGATGAGTCGCATGACGGATTTACAGATGATGGTAAGATATTTTTTTTGACTTGTTGGCTTAGCTGTAAGGCATGTGGCTTCGAAATGGGAAGTCTTGGGAACCTGATGGCCACTATGAAAACAAACAAATGCTTCCAAATATTTAAACCACTTCAAATATTATACATAATAATGTATGGCCTGTAATGTAATTTAGTATTAAGCTAGATGTAAGACAATTTGTGTGCCCTGACAGGGTGTCTTGGAAGCTTCCTGTATAACTGTAATAACATACCATGTACATGACCAGTGGCGCAGCTAGGTGTGGGCCAAGTGGGCCGTCGCCCACGGCCTCGCGCCCCAAGGGGGCCTCGCGCGAGGCCCATTCGGCCACAGTGAAATAAAAGGGTGGCGCAGATGCGATTGCGCCCACGGCTAGATTAGTTCACGCTACGCTACTGTACATGACTATAGAAATAAATATAAACATCTTATCTTATCACTTTTGAATAGACATCCTTTGAAGGTTCTCAGAGCTCCTAAAGATGTACTGTTTATGTGTGTGTAAAGATCTGGCTGCAAGCTGATATTAGCATCCAATTTTTTTTTGGCCTTAACTTGGTAACACGTTTGGACTACTAATTTATACAGTTAGAAAAAGACGGGTTGTTCCCACTAGTTACCACCAAGTTGTTACCAGTGGTAACTACTGGGAATTTTTTTCCCACCTTTTACCACTGGTAACTACTGCGAAAAATAATTCCCAGTAGTATGCAATTGCAGATTGTATGCAAGGGTTCTTTAGATGTAAGACAACTTGTGGTGGTCTATCATAGTTATTTTTATGCTAAGGTTTTTGGTACTGTTTTTTTTATTAATATTTAAATGTAATTTCTGTTTATAGCTTTACATTTATTGTATTTTGTTGTATTAATTATTATATTTAGTTCGAAAATAACAGTACTACTTAATTAACTTTAAAAACCAGGGAGTTCCGGAGGTTGGGTATTTTCTGAAAATAATTTAATTTGTTCTAATACTTCTAATAGGTTTTTATTTTATTTACCAGTGTGTGTGAAGGTGGAACCGGTAGCTGAGCTGCCGGACTGTGACAGCTCTAATGAGGATGCGGAGGCAGAAGGCCTATACTCCGACCATGAGGTCAAAGACGAGCTAGTGTTGGGACCGGAAGTGGTTCAGGAACCTCGCCTAGGTGAGTATTATCTTTAAAATTTGTGTTTTGTTTGCACAAAAGATCCAAAATTTGTGGAAATTGTAAAAAAAACAGTGATTTTCGTTCAATGGATTTTTATTCATTGACATTTAGGAAATTAAATAGTAAAAATGATAGAACATTTTAAAAGGAAAAAGAATAACTCATTTTATAGTAGGGTGGTTTTAAAATGTCGGGATCCACTTGAGAGACTAGCTGCCGATGAATGGCATTGTTATCTATTGTTAAACCAAACCGCTAATTACATGTGCAAAATGAAATGCAATAACAACAAAAGATTCTAAACTTACACATAACATTTATACCGCTTGAAGGATAGAGTTAAATTACAATAGCAAGTACTCGATATTAAGCATGAAACATACTTACTTACATACTTACTCCTCTGGCCCAGCGACCCAAAGTGTGTCTTGGCCTCCAACACGACTGCCCGCCACTGATCCCGGTCCTGTGCCGTTTCTCGCCAGTTCTCAACCCGGAGCTCTCTCAGATCAGCGTCCACCACATCCGCCCATCGGTACCTAGGTTGGCCGACCGGGCGGAACGGAACACAAACACATGTTGGGGGAAACATAAAACATACTCATCAAAACATGTACCTAGTTATACTTCTTGTACCTACACAGTTTACACAATTAATATTTCTGATTTCTAACACCTGGGCGACCACGGCTCTAAATTCCATAAGGGGCTGTCCATAAATTACGTCATCGATTTTTGACGATTTTTGACCCCCCCCCCTATCATCATCCAAAAATCATGCTTCAAATGACCCCATTTCCTCCTACTTCATGCTACCGTCATCCGATGTCCAGACCCCCCCCCCCCCCTAATTTGAAATGACGTAATTTATGAATAGCCCCTAAGGTCCTATAGGTATCGAGTACCTGCTATTGTAATTATAACTCTATTCTTTAAGCGGTAAAGTTGTTATCTGTATGGAATCTTTTGTTATTATTTCTTTTTGTTTGCACACGTAACTAGCGGTTTGGTTTAAACTTCAAACTTCAACATTTAATCAGCAAATAGGCCACAAGGGCACAACACGTCAACATTGAATTTACATACAAGCAAAAATAATAACAATACATCAACAATTTGATAAAATACAACTAACTGCAACTACCAATTCAAACTGACGTATCACAATTACTTAGAGATGTACCTATATGGTCTCTTAATGTCGAATTACATAAATAAAACTATAATAATAATATTAAAAAATACATATACAAAAACACAAAAAAAGTCTATAATATTTAGAGGTGTAAATGTCTCTAGGTGTCAGAACTATAAGATTACGTATATAGTTTATCAAATTATCCTTAGAGATGTATAGGGTCTCAAAGTCAAAATCCTGTATAATTAACACATTCATTAAGAGAAAAGAAACATACGAGAGCAGAATGAGGCGTCTCACTGTAATTAAACTCAAAAATAAAGTTACTAAGTATAATAGCTCGTGTTAGCTTAAACAGACCAGTCTCCACAAACAGCACCCGTTCACGAGTATGACGCATTATTCATTATATTTGGTTAGTTATAAATTTATGTTTGGTACTGGGCAGGTCACGTCTGCCCCATGCATGACATGCATCAGGATAGGTGGGCTAGTATAGCCACCAAATGGATGCCGCAAACGAAGCGCGGACGTGGCAGGCCCAGACGGAGATGGCGGGACGATTTTGACACCTTCATTAATAAATGGGCTGAAAAAGCTCAACAACGGGAGTCGTGGAAATCAAGGGGCCTTTGCCCAGCAGTGAGACACTATAACAGGCTATTAAAAAAAAGTTTATGTTATTTGTTAATAAAGATATCTATCTCTCTTCCTTTTTATCTTCCTCTTCCTATTTGAACCAAAACAGGATAAGCAAACAACTAGAGCACAGTACAGGAATAAATTGCAGTTACCCAAAACGAACTTACAAATGTGTAAAAATGGTCCACATTACAAATGTATATAAATAACTAATAAAATTCCTGACTCGATTAAGCAAGAACCACAAAATGCGATCTTTAAAAATAAATTAAAAAAAATATTACTAGATAAATGTTATTATTGTGTTAGTGACTTTTTTAATGATAATTTATAATTCTTATTTTATTATTATTTATTGTGACATTGAATTTTAAATTATTGCATGAAATGTTTTTATATTACTTTGACTATTGCTAAAAACTTAATGTATGGAATGTTATTTAATTTATCTTTTGTTGACTTTTACAATGTTACTATTATTAGACTTTTGTTTTTCCTATACACGCTAATTATACGGTACATATATTATAATGAAATGTTTAATAGGTATTAGCTAGTAAGTTAAATGTTGTGTGCCCTAACAGGGTGTCATGAATTGGCCAACTTAACTGTAACATCTTATTATGTAATTTATGTTCATGACTATGCAATAAATGAAATATGAAATATCTTACTGGCCATGTCTAGATTTTCATCATATTTTTATTTTATTTTATTTGTTTGCCTGTTTTTATCTTAATGTCTAGATTTTCATTATATCATTTATATTACAGCTACATCCAGTCACGCAGCGATTATCAAAGAGGAAGACCTGCTCGTGCCTCGTGCCACCGCTTACACTAAAAAAGAAATCAACTCACAACAGAATAAAAGAAGCATTATCCTTCAAGAATCTGCAGAAAACATATATGTGTGCGATAGTTGTGGGAAAACGTTTAAAAGGAAAAAGAAATTAATTGAACACATCTATACACATTTGCGGAGGATTTCAAAACAATTACCAAAACAGCTCAGAAAAAGGAAAATATTACCTGCCTGTGAAACCTGCGGAAAGGAATTTGCGACAAGGGATTATTTAAAACGTCATAGAAAAATACACACACGAGAAAAGGTGTACACGTGTGAATTTTGTAACAAAGAGTTCTTTAGTGCGGGGAACTTAAATAAACATAAAATTACACACACAAAAACGAAGGCGTACGAATGCGATATATGCAAAAAGTCGTTCAGTTACATAGACTCCTTAAAAACACATAAACGTCTTCACGATGGGGTTAAACCTTATAGTTGTGTTACATGTGGAGCGCGATTCACGCAATTATGTCATTTAAATGTTCATAAAAGGACCCATACGGGTGAAAAACCCTTCTCCTGCGAGATATGTAAGAAGCAGTTTACTACAAAACCTACTTTAAAGGAGCATGTGCGTGTCCACACTAATGAGAAGCCGTACACGTGTGATATTTGTAAGAAAATGTTCAGTTACAAGACTAGTTTCAAACATCATAAAATAACACATATGGAAGTAAAGCCTTACTGCTGCGAAGTGTGTCAAGCGCAGTTTTCACAGTTGTTTAACTTGAAGAGACATTTGCTAAAACACCACTCGTCTGTACCACAGAATAAATAATAGTACTACCGTACAGAAAGGAAACTTCCTACAAACCCGAAGTTTGACAGCGGTTCAGGGTCGAATCATGCTGTCCCTTTCTAATATATGGCACTATCCCTTTCGGCTATTTAGGGTTGTCAAAATTGAAGCCATTATCTTATCTGTGGTCGTGCACGCAAAGGGAAGTCAAGTACACAACCTTAATAATTGCTCGGAGCAATGCTGAGCCGAGCGGAGCCGAGTTTGGCCGAAGTCAGGAGTTTCGGTCCCCTGCCTGTCCCGCGGCCATCGCCCCCGAAACCACACGCTTGCCACATATGCACAAAGCGGTACAGCGACAAGCGTGATTTAAGGTCGGTTGCACCAAACTGTTCGTATCGTTCAAGAGTTCGCAATTTTTTTATGTATGGAAAGTTTCATAGTAAAGCGCCGGGGCACGCCGGCTGACGTTGATCAGTCTGTCAAATGTGGTTGGTGCAACTGGCCCTTAACTAGGCATTTATGGATTCACGCGTAGTTGCCCTGCATTGCGCGCACCGATTGCTTTAACGCCACTCCGCGCAAGCGGCGCGCGGCGATGCTCAGCAGAGTGCGCGCCAGCGCACCAGCGTCCGAGCCATGATGGCGGACCGACTGGACTGCCCCTATATGAATCACTGTGTATGTGTGCACGTACGGGTGTCGTGCCGTGCCAGTAACTGACTTTTTTTTAGGGTTCCGTACCCAAAGGGTAAAACGGGGCCCTATTACTAAGACTCCGCTGTCCGCCCGTCCGTCCGTCTGTCACCAGGCTGTATCTCACGAACCGTGATAGCTAGACAGTTGAAATTTTCACAGATGATGTATTTCTGTTGCCGCTATAACATGCGTGAAAATTTCAACCGCCTAGCTATCACGGTTCATGAGCTACAGCCTGGTGACAGACGGACGGACGGACGGACGGATGGACGGACAGCGGAGTCTTAGTAATAGGGTCCCGTTCTTACCCTTTGGGTACGGAACCCTAAAAAGTACGGGACCCTCGGTGGGCGAGTCCGACTCGCACTTGTCCGGTTTTTTTTTATCGGTGACTGACTAGCGGATGTAAACTAATTTAAGATGAACTAATTTATTGTATAATAAGTGTTATAAAACTAAAATTAACTACAATTAAGATAACTAAAGCTAAAAAATTAAAAATACCCATCAAAAATTTTGCGCCCTTGGTAAGGTGCCCATCACGCAGGCAGCGTTCCCGCGCTGGATTGCTATGGCCAATCTTTGCGCGAGAAAACTGCCAGCGCGACGGTCACCTGTGGCCTGCCCTATAATTTAATCTAATTTTTATTTAATTATAATTAGGGTTCCGTACCTCAAAAGGAAAAAACGGAACCCTTATACGATCACTCGTGCGTCTGTCTGTCTGTCCGTCTGTCACAGCCTATTTTCTCGGAAACTACTGGACCAATTAAATTGAAATTTGGTAAGTACATATATGTAAATTAGTGACCCAAAGATGGACATGTTTTCTTTATAATTTTAAAATACATAGGTTCGAAGTTATTTAAGAAAATAGCCAAAAATGACCATTCCCCCCCCTTTATCTCCGAAACTACTGGGTCTAAAATTTTGAAAAAAATACACAAAATAGTTCTTTACCTATAAATAACAGGAAAACCTATTAGAAATGTGCAGTCAAGCGTGAGTCGGACTTATGTACGGAACCCTTCTAGGGTCCGAGTCCGACTCGCACTTGGCCGGTTTTTTTATTGTAATGTCTATTTTATTCTTATAAATATAATGAAAAACTAATTTTAAGAAATATATAGCAGATCTAATATAATTTTCTCGTGTAGTTACTTGTGTAAGTGGCTGTGGTCTAAATAAAAAATGTATACCTACCTACATACATATTTTTTTGTGTCTATTTTGCAAGAACTCAATAATAGAGATGCAACGGATAGTTGTTTGGCCGGATACCGGATATTCGGCCTGATCATCGGCCGGATATCCGGTATCCGGCCGCCGAATATTCGGCCGGCGAAATTATACCTTCATTTCGGTTTTTCAGGTGTGCATTGTGCAGGCTTTGATCTGTTTCGTAGTGAAAGTTCGCGTGGACTCATTTCTAGGTTTGAAAATGAGTGCGCGTGCAATAGTGGAATGTTTAAAATGGTTTTAAAATAAGGGGGTCAAAAATCGTCAAAAATCGATGACGTAATTTATGGACAGCCCCCAAGGCTTCAAGTCGAAAATCCAACAACGCGTGATAAAAAGCGCCACCGCCATCGTGTGAACAAATACACATGTATCCAAATCGGAGTGGTCATTAACAGGCGTTCCCCTCTGTCGAAAATAGGCGGCCAATGGTCAACCACATGTATGGAGTGACGTTTATCTGACATGACGTACCTATACATTTGATGTGCCCCTCCCCCGCAAAAAACGGCAGACTATTTTATACCGAAAATTATAGACATGGCGTTGGTTATATCCTCTGTTCGTATCTAGGCGCTGCGTATTTTTGAGAATTCGACTTTTTCTTGGATGGTGAAATAAAAATCCGAAATTTAACGTGCTTATACTCTTATAATTCTAGAAGCTTAATCTACGTGTCCATGATTCGAGGATATTGGGGTAGAGGGGGACAATATGTCGTGACGTAGGGTGATGAAGGCGTATATAGAGCTCCGTATTGGCTGCGATATGTGTGACGCGACATACGCAACTGAGTCGCTCCGACCAGAGATGTCGCTGTGGGTCTCGTACGGAACATCCTCTAAGATCCATTTGTGTCATTCAAACGCTTTTTTAACGCGCGTTGTAGAAGCGCTCGTGCGTAATGAGGCGTAGTGGGCGTAAGAAAATGACTGCTATGTTAATTGCAAGGTTCGCGTTATTTCAGCACGTCATTGCATTATTGTGTTTCATTTCTTTCCATATTGCTAAGTACCTACCTAGAAGAAAAACAAATAAAACCGGCCAAGTGCGAGTCGGACTCGCAAACGAAGGGTTCCGTACCATTATCTATAAAAACGGTCACCCATCCAAGTACTGACCCCGCCCGACGTTGCTTAACTTCGGTCAAAAATCACGTTTGTTGTATGGAAGCCCCACTTAAATCTTTATTTTATTCTGTTTTTAGTATTTGTTGTTATAGCGGCAACAGAAATACATCATCTGTGAAAATTTCAACTGTCTAGCTATCACGGTTCGTGAGATACAGCCTGGTGACAGACAGACGGACGGACGGACAGCGGAGTCTTAGTAATAGGGTCCCGTTTTACCCTTTGGGTACGGAACCCTAAAAATGGAGTCATATTCGTGCAAATACATACCAAAGGTGCTAGAAAATTTGTGGCGGTGTGCAAACGGGACATCGCTATATTATGGCCCCAGTACACAAAGGGCCATCGCCGGCCACTCCAAAAGGTCTTTCAAAATGAATAGGGTTTTAGAAGAACATTTTTTGATAAAGTGAATATTTTCGGAAATAATCGCTTTGAAAGAAACAAAATGTGTGTGACAATTTTTTTATCTTTTCAACCTCATAGTGTGGGGTGTCGTTGGATAGGGCTTTCAAATGAATAGGGGTCTTTAAACAACATTTCTTGATAAAGTGAATCATTTCGGAAATAATCGTTTAGAAAGAAAAAAAACGTCTCTCCTAACTTTTGAAAAATCTGTCCAAAAAATATGAAAAAATCATGAAAATAGTGCTTAAAGAACTCAATCAAATAAAATTAAAACAAACTTGATCAGTTTAGCCGTTTATGAGTTATTGCTAAAAGTCTTCCCTTCTTATTTTAATTAAAAGCCTGGCAACCCTCATTTGTGACCGGATTTTCGCAGGCAACTCTATACCATTGTATTTGCAATAAAATTACCATCATTTTGATGTATAATTCAAGCGTCAGACAGATGAGTGCAATTATCGATATAAAATCACCTCACACGGCAACCACATAATAGTGACCGGAAAAAGATAGGCAACCTAGATGATTTATGTTGTACAAGTTGTATACTTTCCATTGAAACTCATTTCGATCGTCAGACAAATCGGTGAAATTTGCCGAAAAATATTTTTTTTTTCAAAAATTTGTTAAAATTAGCCTTGACCATATTTCTTTAGGCAACCCTATTTATTTATGTCCTGGAACATATTTTCTTTCATATTTTCATAGTTTCAGCCGTCAGACAGATTGGTGAAGGTCGACCATATATGTGGGATCTTAGACCATACATTTATTTCATGTGACGTAAGGCCCCGTTCGCACGGCAGCTTTTTCAACGCGCGTTAAAAAAGCGTTTGAATGACACAAATGGATAACCATGTATGTATTCACACGAAGGCGGTTTTTAAGCGCGGCGCTTTTTTATCGAGCACTGTTCGCCCCCATTCGCACGACAGCTTTTTCAACGCGCGTTAAAAAAGCGCTTGAATCTGTCCGCACTCTAAATTCGATTTAAAGTCTAAGGCCTAAAGTCGAAAATCCAACAACGCTTGATAAAAAGCGCCACCGCTGTCGTGTGAATACATACATGGTTATCCATTTGTGTCATTCAAACGCTTTTTTAACGCGCGTCGAAAAAGCTGCCGTGCGAACGGGGCCTTCGATTTTCGGCGTTGAGCGTTGGCGTCAAACTGAGTAGACCATACGGAAATCCGTGTATCTGTTCTCACAAGCGTTGAAAAAGCGCCGGCGCTGCTGTCAGTTGGCTGTCAAGTGTCAATTTTTGGTGTCAATCGTCAAGACTATTATTAGTTTCACCTTAAAAATGTCAACTTATGCTTACAAATTCCTGAAATATTCAAGCTATATTAGTAGTAATAGCAAAAAAGTATGGCTTTTCTGAGATGCGTACGTGGCAGTACGACTCACAAGTGATTTTTAAGCGTTCATATGAACACAAATATTGGAAACGGTAAAAAAGCGCCAACGTCGGGTTTTAACGCAACGCTTTTTAAGCTGTCGTGCGAATGGGGCCTTAAACTAGCATCCGGGTACGCGGATCCAAGCAACCGTCAATTTTAACCGAATTATAGCACATTATTATAATTAAATAATATAGCAAACCTTAGGCCGCGGACTGGACGCACGCGGTGCGCGTCGCGGCGAGCGAGGCGCATCGTCATTACTTATATTAATTTTAGTTTCGTTTCAAGGGCCCATATATACTGGGTCAAGCAGATCTTGTCAGTAGAAAAAGGCGGCAAATTTGAAAAATGTAGGCGCGAAAGGATATCGTCCCATAGAAAATTTGAATTTCGCGCCTTTTTCTACTGACAAGATTTGCTTGACCATCTATATTTACAGACGAAGTTAGAATAGCATTTATACGCCATTTAAAATATATACATACAACACTGTCCAAAAGCCGCCATAAAGTTTAAAAAAATAACTTAAAATGCTTAAAATCTATCTTATCTGTGGCAACCTCACCTGTCATATCTCCCGTAGTATGGCGTGGCGTGGTTAAATTCGTCCCACATTCATATCTGTACTTATGTGAAGGTTATTTTAACAATTTAACACTAAATAAATTTACCATTTCTGTTTCTTAAGTTTAATCGTGCATCAGTATTGTTTTGTTAGAGTGGACCTAAATTGTAATTAAATTAAAATTTTCTCAATATAGTGCCTTAGCGAACGCGGGTGGCGGCTTTAGTCATGATGATGTCGAGAAGTGGTCGGATCAGCATGCTGCTGGAGGCAGCACGGGTGATGGAGGAGGCTGAACGATTGCTACATGGTAAGATTACGAGATTAACTTTATCGCAACGTGGTGAGTATAGAGTCTTACATCACAGTGATTTTTTTTGTCGTGCATTTTTGTGCGTAGTAACGTTAAAGAGATGTATAAACTTTTTATATTTGCTGTGATCGTGAGCTGGATGATGAGTAGATATGATTCAAAGTCAAGTTTTTGATTATATTGTATAAATGATTACATTATTTGATCAAATAGGTGTCTAACAATGTGACAGTTGCAGTTATTACTGACAGTTTCCAGACGTTTCCATCACTGCAAATATATAGTTGGTCAAACCAATTTGTCAGTCAGTAAGAACCAGGAAAACTATACTCATCCTTTTGGGTGCTAGTACTAGTGTAAGACAAAAATAGTATGATTCTCTCTGTCTATGATTGAAATGAGACAGTCCTTTGACAAACTATAGGTATCTAAAAAAATATGAGTTAAACTTAATTTAGTCACAATAAATAGCCAGGTAGGCAGTTTGAAACAAAAGAATAGGATATTTGACTATATTTAATAGTTATTTGTTTTACAAGGGGGCAAAGTTGTTGTTTAACCACTCATGCTAATATTGATACCCGAGCAAGCGAAAGATTCCAAAATTGAACCACTAGCATAGGGAGTGGTTCGAAAAATGGAATCTTGAGCATTGCAAGGGTTTCAAAGCACGAGGGTTAAACAAAATTTGGCCCCGAGTGAAACACAAAATTTTTCACCACACCAACCCGAAGCAAATATTAAAAGTAAAATATCAAACCAAATGAATGTTATTAAATATTTATCATCTAAAATCGTCATTTAAAAGTCAATTCTACCAGCAAACATAAGAAAACAACTCAAAATTTGCATTTGATTACTTTGCCTCTCATGTGAATAAAATGTAACTTTGCTATCAGTTTTTGAAGTGCAAAGTAAGTAAGTAAGTTTCTGAGCTGGTGTGGTGAAAAATACCTTACACTTGTTACAGTTCATGTTAAAGAGGAAACAGTTGAGATAGAAGACACATCAACATCAAACGGGGAGCCATGGGAGGACACCGGAGCCCTGACCGGGGTGTCATGGGAGAACACCAGTGCCCTGACCGAGGTGTCATGGGAGAACACCGCTGCCCTGACCGAGGTGGCAACAGCGCAGGATGACCCAAATGCTGATGATGAGGTCAAAGATGACCTTGAGTTGGGTCCAGTGCGGCTGGTGCGGCCCGTCGTAGCGTACGCCATTAGTGGTAAGTTAGAAATACTAATAATTTATTGAAAAGAACTGGCCAAGTGCGAGTCGGACTCGCGCACGAAGGGTTCCGTGCTATTACGCTGAAAACGGCAAAAAAATCACGTTTGTTGAATGGGAGCCCCACTCAAATATTTATTTTATTTTGTTTTTAGTTTTTATTGTTATACATCATCTGTGAAAAGTTCAACTGCCTAGCTATCACGGTTCATGAGTTACAGCCTGGTGACAGATGGACAGACGGACGGACAGATGGTAGGCTTGTGCCTGCTCGTTCACTACAGAGAGCGCTCCACTCTCGGTCAATCGGTCAAACAAACTAGTTCGCTCTTTTAGTTCCTTTAGTTCAGTTCAGTCGTCGAAGTTGTTGGGAGCCGGGAATGAATAGGAATCGGTTTTACGTTCGATTTTTTTCCAATCTTTGGTAAATTCAAATTGTATGATATGATTAGGTCGATTGTCGATATTAAACACCATAACTCAATGAAAAAAATTCAAATAAGTATATAGAAAAATATTTGATTTTGCTTCATACTTTTCGGGCTTTGGCGTGTCACGTCGTTCTTTGTCTCGTTCGCACTTGTGCTAGCGGCATTTTAAACAGTTTCGTTCCATCCATTTTCCGTTTCACTCAGTCAAGCGCTGTCCAATCCCACTGAACTAAAGGACCTATAGACTAGGCTTGTGCCTGCTCGGTCACTACAGACAGAGAGCGCTCCGCTCTCGGTCAATCGGTCAAACGAACTAGTTCGGTCTTTTAGTTCCTTTAGTTCAGTTCGGTCGTTGAGAGCCGGGAATGAATAGGAGTCGATTTTTCATTGGTTTCTTTCCAATCTTTGGTAACTGAATCCAATTCAACTTGTTCGATACGGTGTGTCGGTATTAAACATTAAAACACCTTAACATAATTTAAAAATATCAAATATGTCGAAATATATTTGATTTTCCTTCATATTTTACGGGCTTAGGAGTGTCACGTCGTTCTTTCATCTCGTTCACACTCGTGCCAGCGACATTGATAACCGTTTCGTTCCGTCCATTTTACGTTTCACTCAGTCAAGCGCTCTCCAATCCACCTGAACTAAAGGACCTATAGACCGATTAAGAGCGCGCAAAAAGATTTAGTTCCTTTCGGTCCTTCACGGGATTTCATTCCTAACAGTTCTTAGTTCACGACCGACACAAGCCTAACAGACGGACAGCGGAGTCTTAGTAATAGGGTCCTGTTTTTACCCTTTGGGCACGGAACCCTAAAAAGTATAGTACAGTGGTTGCTCTTAAAGACTAAGAACTTTTATTAGAGACAAGTGGTTTACAAGTTGCTTTATACTTATGCAAGATTAGGTATCTTACGTAGTTTGTTACTGTTGCACAGTGTTATGGGTAGACCCCCCACAAGGTGGACTGATGACCTGGTAAAGGTCGCGGGAGTTCCAGTTAATCCGGGTATATAATATTAGCTGAAAATTGTTGAGCATTAGACTTTTCAGCCGTTACTACATCTGTTGTCAAGTAGCAGTACTGATAATTCCGGTATTCGATGCTAGATGTCGACTACGAAAATAATAGTCGTTTTGGTACTGAAACTCATGTACGGAGTGAGCACTCTATGTATTTTTTTCTCTATGCTATCATTAAAACATTCGTTGTGTTACTGCGGGCTCTTTTATATAGGGCGGCTAAAAAATAACTGCATTCCCGTTGCCAGGGAGGTTTTGGGATTATACTGAGCAACTTTTACTATGGGACCGGCCCCGAAAATGCGAAAAAAAAATTTGGCTGTTTCATACATTTTGGCTGGTCTATTTTCTATGGGATAATTATTTTTTTCGCCATTTCGGGTATAGAAAGATTTGTTAGATGTATTTTCCGATATTTTTTTTTTCTTGTATAATAAATTCCGATCGTCTTTTTTCCCTGTATAAAAATTTCCGCACGCCTTTTTTCCCTATAGATATATTTCCTGGTATATTTTTTTTCTTGTATATATAAATCTGAACGCCTTCTTTCCGTATAGACATATTTTCCGATAGATTTATTTTCTTATACACAAATATCTGAACGCCTTCTTTCCCTGTATTTTTTTAACATAATGCAATATTTTATAGTCCTTAATTTTACTAGGGGACAAATTCCCGGCTGTCTTTTTTCCTGATCAGAAATTTTAAAATAGATATGATTCTTGATAGAAAATTATATAATATGTATTCGCATGTTCGCAATTTTGCCCGTTTACGTTACTACCTACTTACACTACAACATAAAAGTTGATACAGATGTAGTGCATAATTACTTTCCATCGTGTTTTATCGAAAAAGTTCGTATCTACACGTATAAACTGTATAGAGGATTAATAGGCGTACTTCTGTCAAGTGCCTAACTAAGTACAACGTTTCACTCGTTTGATTTGATTACTGATTGGTAAAATTCCTTTAAAGATAACTAACCATGATACACAAAATATTCCACACAAGATTGCAAACAGGGTCCAAGCAAATAAGAAGTTTTGCCCCTAGTAAAATGAATGACCATGAAATTTTTCGTTAAACAACAAAAATACAGGGAAAGAAGGCGTTCAGATATTTGTGTATAAGAAAATAAATCTATCGGAAAATATGTCTATACGGAAAGAAGGCGTTCAGATTTATATATACAAGAAAAAAAATATACCAGGAAATATATCTATAGGGAAAAAAGGCGTGCGGAAATTTTTATACAGGGAAAAAAGACGATCGGAATTTATTATACAAGAAAAAAAAAATATCGGAAAATACATCTAACAAATCTGCACACAGAATGAGCCGCCTCGCGAGCACATTGCCGCGCGAAGTAGCTCGGATCGTGAGGGACGTGCCTCGCCCGAGGCACAGCGGCCGCGACTCGAGTGTGTTTACTTGGCCCGGGACGTCTACACAGACTGATCTGCTTCTCGCGACAATTTCCTCGCGAGGCGGCTCGTTCTGTGTGGAAATGCCTAATGAATGTTCCCATTTTTCTCCAAATCGAAACAACCAATTTATTTACGAGTTGCTGTAAAGGATTTGTGAAGCACCAGCGATTGTACCATCAAGTTCATAAATATGGATACATTTCTTCAAGTTAATCCACTGCAATAAGGTGAAAAATATTTTTTTACCACACCAACTGGCAAAGGCTCTCTAGGTTGATCAAAAACTGATGAGAAAGTTGCATTTTATCCACTTGTGGGGCAAAGTTTTCTGATGACAATCAATACAACATATTAACATCAACATAAAAAGCTCTGTGTTCTTTTAAATTAATCTAAACCTTTAGCATTTTAACGGTGACAGCTGTCATCTCAATATAACTATGAATTATATGGCGGTGACAGCTGTTATGTAGGTATTTAATTATCACTTTGTCTACTAATTTTGATTTAACATTCTATCTTTTATATGAATGCATCAGACATATTTAAATCTAAGTTACAAAAATTATCCAAAAAATACCATACACCTGGAAGAATGTAAAAGCGTACACCATTCTTCTTAGCCGTGTCTAGTTATATATGACTGTAGTTAACTTCACATTTTGTTTCAGCTGCAATAGAAGAAGCGCGAGCCGTTGCAGCCGGGCAACAACCAGCTGAACAACAACCAGCTGACCAACAACCAGCCCCCTCACAACAACCAGCTCCCGTACTACATCCCCTTGAACAACAACCTCCTGCACCACCCACTGAACAACAACCTCCTGCACCACCCACTGAACAACAACCTCCTGCACCACCCACTGAACAACAACCTCCTGCACCACCCACTGAACAACAAAGTCCAGAGCAAGCTAGCGAAAAACAACTTGAACTTAGAGACTGCCCCGTCAGGCCTGAACTCATTCCTAACCCCGAAGCACCTTCCACTAGCAATGAATGTCAGGAAACCGACCATGGGGAGACTCCAACAACTGATAAAAAAGCAAACTTAGAAAAAGAAGTAAATAGTGCCCCTGAAGCCAATATGATTGAATACACCGTTGAAGTTAGCATAGAAAATCAAATGGAAGATGAAAAACAGTCTGATGATGAATTAAAACTCATTTATGAAGATGATATTCTTGAAGATTCTCAAGAAATGCCCCCAGAAATAAACAGGGAAGAAAAAGAAAACCCATATAGTTGTGATATATGTAAGAAAAAGTTTGAGTTGAAGATGGATTTGATAGAACATGTTATGATACATATACACATGGAGGAAGAAGACAAATATGATGTTGACGACGTGTCAAGCACGGAAGACAAGGATTATGTGAATGAAACTAGGACAAGTATAGAAATTGAAGAAGAGAAGATTGATATTGTAGAGAATATGCCTAACACAGAGACAGAAGACAAAGGCAATGTTGTTGAAGTCTTGCCAGGCATCGAGCATGATGTGGCTATAATTATGCAAAGCTTGGAACAAGACGAGGACAAGAATGATGTTGAAATCATGCCAACAGAACAGGAAGACAAAGACGATGTTGAGACCATACCAAGTACGGAGCATAATGTTGAAGTCCTGCCAAGTACGGAGCATAATGTTGAAGTCCTGCCAAGTACGGAGCATAATGTTGAAGTCCTGCCAAGCATAGACCACGATGTTGCTGTAATAATGCAAAGTATGGTAGAAGATGAGGATAAGCAAGATGTTGAAATCCTGCCAAGTACAGAGCATAATGTTGAAGTCCTGCCAAGCATAGACCACGATGTCGCTGTAATAATGCAAAGTATGGAACAAGATGAGGACAAGCATGATGTTGAAATCCTGCCAAGTACAGAGCATGAAGTTGAAATCCTGCCAAGTACAGAGCAAAATGCTGAAATCCTGCAAAGCATAGACAACGATGTTGATGTAATCATGCAAAGCATGGAACAACAAGACGACAAGCATGATGTCGAAATCGTACCTAATATGGCGCATGATGTTGAAATCATGCCAAGCACAACACAGGATGACAAAGATGACGTTATCGAAATCATGCCAAGTACAGAACGGGAACAGGCAGATGTTGAAATCGTGCCAAGTACGGAACAGGAACAGGAAGATGTTGAAATGGTGCCAAGTACAGATAATAAGCATGATGTTGAAATCGTTCCGCACAAACAAGGGGATAAAGGCAATTTAATCGAAACATTGCCAAGTAAAGAGCCGGAGGAGAAGCCTGAAATTATAGATCTTGCTGATGATCCTGAAATTATTGACCTTGTTGATGATGATGATGATGATGGAGACGTAGAGAATAGGCCAAGTGTGGAGATTGCAGTGGAAAACCCTGTTGAGAATGGTGAGTTATTATATTTGCTTCTCTTAACCTCTTGTGTGCCGGGATAATTTTTTTCTAAATCCGAGTTAACCGGTTAAACCTGGAGTTACCTTTGTTACCAGTACGATTTGACACTGGGTTAAAGAGCCCCAAGTAACAAAAAATCGTTTGTCACTATTTAACTGTGGACCAGACATATAGAAGAGCTGGTTATTGATTTTATTTCGCTTTCTCTCGCGGAGACCCCACAGAGGCTCCTTGGATCCCTAAAGCACGCTTTGAGAATGGCTGGAATGGGGTGTTAAATATCAGAATTGAAATTGTATAACAAATCCATTTAAAACCAAATTTAAATTGCTTATCGTAAAAAAAGTACTTGGAAAGTAGAATGGTCTAGTGCACTAAAAGTATCACTTTTTCTACACTTTTTAGAACAACAATGGCCCTCTTTCAGAGCATGAGAAATGACTTTGTTATAAATTCAACATGTGTCATCTCCTTATGGATATGTTTTGTATTGCTTTGATACAGGTAGCAGCATATAGAAATTTGAACCTCAAAAGAATAGGGTAGATTGCCATGCTAAATAATCTTATCAACATAAAATTGTTTTTTCTTGAATTCGAAAAGGCATATGTACGTTGATCGAACTTGCCCAGTTCCAAAATTATCTTTTGTTTTTGTACTATGCTTTGTATAAACAAAACATTTTTGTTTTTCATAAAAAAATTATATAAGTCATAAAAACACATTATTAATTATTATGCTAATAGAAATTATGCACACTCTTTGTTGCTAATAGGGTATATTACTGCAATGTTCTGCCGCCAGAGTGCAGCACTAGTGCACATCCTAAACCATAGAGTAACTAAGTTAAACAGTTTTTGACAAGTTTTCACTATGACATAGATGCAACAAGGCGGTTTGTTTACAGGTGGCCTACCGCGAAACGCGAAAATCGAAATTTCGTTATCTGCTCCTCTATCGATCGAATATGCAAGAGTGATAGAGAGGCAGAAACCGAACTTTAGTATTTCGTTTTTCGAGGTAGTAAGCCCTAGTGATGCTCTCTACGCAGAGTTTTGTAAAATCTGTAAAACAACACCGTTCATTCGTTGTATTTTTTAACCACTTGTCTTGTCTGTGTATTCTATGTATTTTTAACCACTTATCTAAGTATACGGGTCCTGACCGAATTTTCAGTAATATTTCTGAAATTTTTCTATGAGAGTATTTTTCTGCTCTATACATCAGACTCTTGGACCCACGATATTTGATCACCACACACCACACATATGAAAAGTTAATAGTTTGTATAACTACCATGTTTTATTTCAGAACAACCAAGCCTCTCGCTGCATAAGTTCGTGCCGCGTGACTGCTTCGTAAGGCTAGACCGTTGCGACATCTCGCGCTACATAATAACAGTTCGAAAGCCCGCCAAAACCCCCAGCGCACCTCCCGAAACTAACCCCAAAGACACCGACAAACACCAACATAGTAACACAAACACATACGACTGCGACACATGCGGCAGATCATATAGGCAGAAACGTCATCTCAAAAGACATGTCAAAATGCATTTGCGGACACAATTTAAAAAGCCAAAGAAACGAAAAGATTTCAAAGAACCGATATACCCTTGTGTAATATGCGACAAAAAGTTCACGCGACCATATTCGTTAAAGATGCATGAAAGAATTCACACAGGGTTGAAGCCATACTCCTGTGAATACTGTGATAAACAATTCGCAGTTTTAGGATGCTATGAAATACATAAACGCGTCCATACAGGTGTAAGACCGTACTCTTGCAAGTTGTGTAAAAAAACGTTCACGCAATTCGGCCATTTGAGGACGCATCAACGAAGCCACACCGGAGAGAAGCCTTATTCCTGCGAAATATGCAAGAAGAGTTTTACGCGCTCCACTCAATTAACAACACATATGCGGATACACACCGGTGAGAAGCCGTACTCATGTGAGACATGCCAGCGACAGTTCAAAGAACAGAGCATTTTAAAAATGCATATAAGAATACATACAGGGGAGAAGCCATACTCTTGTGATGTATGTAAAAAATGTTTCTCGCAATCAAGCGCTTTAAAAGTGCATAAACGAATACACACCGGTGAGAGGCCTTATGGTTGCGAAACATGTCAAAAGCGGTTCGCAGATTTGAGTACATTAAAGGCACATAAGCGTATACACACAGGGGAAAAACCGTACTCCTGTAAGATGTGCAATAAGGCGTTTACTCAATTGGCTAATTTAAGGATGCATGAGTGGCGAAACTCGTGTACAAAAAAAGATGAAGCTGTTATTAAGCCTTTCCCCTGAAAGACTGAACTGTGTTCTCATTGTTGTTAATGCAATTTTTTACTGTTTTTATTATCAATCAATGTTAACCTGGCCAACTTGTCAAAAAAAACTTGCTTTTATTTTAATAGGCTGTTTTTTTATTCTTCTTGTTAAATATGAATTTTGAACATTATAAAAAGGTACTATTGCCGCTTTGCTTCTCACTATCAACGAATGTATTTAACAACGTTATTCACTGCCGATAACATTGTATTTGAACATGAAAAAAAATACAGTTAATATTCCAGACATTGTTTTATTAGTCACAAATCCTAATCTTTCGAACAAAGATCGTTTATAGACGCATTTTAACCTTTTGGACGCCAATGACCGATATATTCGCATCGCAGGTTCAACGCCAAAGACCGATTTATCGGTCATAGACAACAGAGCAACATAGACCTACGTGCATATGCATAAAGTTCAATTTCAGTTTTGTCACTTCGGTGACGTGGCGTCCGCGTGACAGCTTTTGTGTTTGACACGGCGTCGAAAAGGTTAAATTAAGATAAAGTAAATGTAAGACCCCAACAAGTAACAATGTAAGTGTCTGGCCTAGTGGGTAGTGACCCTGCCTGTGAAGCCGATGGTCCAGGTTTCGAATCCTGGTAAGGGCATTTCTTTGTGTGATGAACACAAATATTTGTTCCTCAGTCATGGGTGTTTTCTATGTAAATAATTATGTATATCGTCGCCTAGCACCCATAGTACAAACTTTGCTTAGTTTGGGGCTAGGTTGATCTGTGTAAGATGTCCCCTTATATATAAAAACCGGGCAAGTGCGAGTCGGACTCGCGTTCCAAGGGTAATGTACGGAACATTACCCAATTTTTAACAATGTATTTTTTATGTGTGAAACGCGAGTGAATTGCCTTTAAAAAACCCGTACGGGTCGGATCAAAAACTAAGTAATTAGTCCGACTCACGCTTGACTGCATATTTCTAATAGGTTTTCCTGTCATCTATAGGTAAAGAACTATTTAGTGTAGGTATTTTTTTTATTCAAAATTTTAGACCCAGTAGTTTGGGAGAACGGACGGTAACCTGTCGAGTCACTTCCACCCTAGTGCGGGTGTCAGACAGGGGTGTATCATATCTCCACTCCTGTTTAACATCTACACGGAGCTCATCATGAGAATCGTCCTTGAAGACTGGACCGACGGAGTTGCAATCGGAGGACTAAAGATCTCAAACCTCCGTTACGCGGATGATACCACCTTATTCGCTACTGGTGCTGGTTATGTGGAGGATCTGCTACGCAGGATGGAGAGGGTTAGCCTGGAATTTGGTTTAAAGATCAACCGCAGTAAAACCAAGATGATGATTATCGATCGTGTCAACGACAATTCGCCCGAAGTCACACAAATAGCGAATTGTGATGTTGTAAAATCGTATGTGTATCTAGGAGCTCTGATTTCCAACAACGGAGGATGTGTAGACGAGATCAAACGTCGTATGGCAATCACTAGAAGCGCTATGGACAAGTTACGAAAAATATGGCGGAATCGTAACATCACAAAAGCCACAAAATTCCGGCTCGTTAGAGCACTTGTATTCCCATATTTCTCTACGCCACTGACACGTGGACCCTGCGGGAGAGTGAGAGGAAGAGGGTGGATGCCCTGGAAATGTGGTGCTGGCGAAGAATGCTTGGGGTATCGTGGACCGAACACCGCACCAACGTCTCCATACTCCAAGAGCTCGGCATCAAGCAGCGTCTATCTTCCATCGTTCAGCAAGCTCGCATCCTCACCTTCTTTGGACACGTTTCTCGACGTGGAGATGTATCCATAGAGCGACTGGTGGTGCAGGGCAGAGTAGAAGGTACCCGAGCGCGAGGAAGGTCGCGCATGAGGTGGACGGATCAAATAAAGGCAGCAATGGACGGCCCCTTGCACGAATGCGCTGAACGCGCAGCCGTCAGGGAGGAGTGGAGGCGAGCCGTCAAACGTGTCACAAAGGGAGACTTCCAATGATGACCACGAAGAAGTGTCCCGATCAAGAAGAAGTTTGGGAGATAAAGGGGGGGCGGGGAATGGTAATTTTTTTGGCTAATTTCTTAAATAAAATCTAAACTATTTATTTTAAAATTACAAACAAAACATGTTTGAGATTCTCAAATTGAGCTCTTTCATTTGATATGTAACACGATATAGTTTAAAAAACATTATTTTTTATTTTTCTCATTTACCCAAACAAAATTTAAACGATAATTTTATTTAATTCTCACACGTAACTGATGTTCGCTCGTACCAGTGGGGAGACACTCCTGACCTCGGCCAAACTCGGTTCCGTTCGGGTCAGCATTGCTCCGAGCAATTAGGTATAAAGGCCCCTGTACATATTGGGCCAACGCAGGCCAGTCTATAAAGTATAAACAACATTATTTGCGGTATTTGACACATTATGACTGACGTATATAAAGATGTAACTAACGCAAATCGATTGTCACAGCAAGCGATTACGATTGGATGGCACGTAGACTGAGGTATCGAATTGTGACGTATAATGAATTTTTATTTGAGATTTAAATAAAGCTAGAATTATATGATTTTCCCGCAAGCTAAATGCATTTAATACACCGACCGAGTAGGTCGCACCCATTGTCAAAATTGCAACTAACTGGGGATCTATTTTAAAGTTTATTTATGTTATTTCTGTGTCAAATTTGTTGTCTGTTAAGTGACGATAAATATATCCATATTTACAGTTAATTATCCACCTTTTCCTTATTTTTATTACAAGAAAAAAGAAAAATTCATATCGATTTACTTAGACGACTACCGATTCATAACGGTGGTGTCCGGCCAACCCTAAAATTAAAAAAAAAAGACGTAGAACGTAAACGTTTGCAGTACAGTTGTTTTCCTTTGTGATTTCGATGTGCAAGACATTTTACGTAGTATTGCTGTTGTGAGTGACAGACGTCAAATACCGCAAATAATGTTATTTATACTTATAACGGACGCAGCCATGCGGTAGAATGAGATAGCAATATCACTTGCTCCCTCTAACGCATAAATGCGTCCTCCAGACTGGCCCACGCTGGCCCAATATGACACCACTTGACGTTCTTTTGCGTACACGACCACAGATAATCACTTGAATTTTGACAACCCTCAATAGCCGAAAGGGATAGTGCCATACATTGGAAAGGGATAGCATGCTTCGACCCTGCATCGCTGTCAAACTTCGGTTTTGTAGGAAGTGTCCTTTCTGTACGGTAGTACTTTGGATTATTCTGTGCTCGTACGTCTTAAGGCCCCTGTACACAATGGACGCAGCCATGCGGTAGAATGAGATATCAATATCACTTACTCCCTCTAACATATAAATGCGTCCCTCAGACTGGCCCACGCTGGCCCATTGTGTACAGGGGCCTTTAGCGCTAAAGTGGAGTCCAGACGGGGTGATCAAATCGACCGATTTGATCAGAAATGAAATTGGCGTCAATGTCCAATTTAATCACCAATCTTAGATTTATGGTGATATTAGAACTCTCTAAATTGAAAAAAAATGCCCCAAAACGAAAATACTGGCGTCACAAATTGGTATTCTTGCGTCCGCACACCATTTTATCGGTAACATCGGTCATAATCGGCAGTTGAATTCGGCGAGCCAAATTGGCGTTTGCGTCCGCACGTCCTGATTCGATCGGGCAATTTCATCAGATTGGTGAAAAATTGACTAGTCTGGATACGCCTTTACAAGATTAAAGCATCGAGGCGTGTCCAGGCGAGTCAATTTTTCGCCAATCTGATTAAATTGCCCGATTTTTTATATATATTGGTTTGAAAAGGATGACACTACAGTGTTGCCACTTTTTAATTTCTGTATGACAAGACAGTATGGCTTAGAGCTTTAGCCTGTCTAGGTGGACGAAAAAAAAAACATCTATCACTTCCACTGAAATGTCTATGATCACTTCGCTGTATGCTTCGCTGTCAGAATCCTGTCCTGTCACACCTGTCAAATGGCTTTGCGTTGGTGCGTTGTCAGCGTTGTACACAGAAGCATATACTTAATGATGCTAATGATTATATTTTCTGACAAGATCAACACAACTAATAAAATAAATCGATATTAGAATCTTACTAATTGCCTTCTTTCCATAGTCACTACGATTTTCTCCTATTTGTTATTATAAAGCAACGTGATGCATCAGTGCCTTTGCTGCCTGAAGGGGGATCCGGACAAGGACCTGACGACGCCGTACACGTATCTCGGTAAAACGGAGATATATTCTGATATGCTCAAAGACTGCTTCGATTTACAGGTAAAGTTATACTTTTGTACATTGACGTATAATATCTGGACGGGCGTTACGGGCACTAGAAATGGTACTAGTTCAGATGTGCTACTCACGAATTCCAGCCAATCGTGCAGTCTAAGGGCTTATTTAAATAATTCAGCCTTAACTCGACTAGTTGCGACTAATAGCGCGGGTAATATGAACACATCAACCAATCGCGCGCGTGATGCGAACTCATCAACCAATCGCGTTATAGCGGTGTCACACCGCTGTTCTGGCCCCTGTCATGCCATGCCTCATTATTATTGCCCGTAAAGCCAGTCCCTAGATATCTATGTCAATGCTTTTTTAGTGTTTATTCTGGATCTAACACGGTAGTCATCAGTTTAGTATCATATGGTAGTAAGCCTTAGACCAGTGGTGGGCAAAGTACAGCCCGCGGCCTTGTTTCCTTGAATCCACTTTGAAAGGATTTTATCCGACCTGCTGCTGGTTTTTCAAAATCACTGGCACCAATATGGCATTTAGAATAATAACATAAATGAAATTCCCCTCCCTCCCTCCTTTGAAATTTATTAAGCTTTCTGGCCCCCATGAAGAAAGTTTGCGCACCACTGCCTTAGACAAGGTGATTGTTAAAATAAAACAGCAATTTGTAAATAAGTATATAAAAGAAAAATGGTATCCTATTTTAGCGTCCAATGTAGTAGTAGTAGTAGTAATCACTATATGGTACACAACACAGATTTACAAAAATAAATTACAGTAATGGAAGTACAAAGGCAAACTTTATAAGCGATGTCTTCCAGCTGTTGTTGTTCCTTTGCAAATGTAATGTGTTGTGGCGTTAAATAAATGTATATTCTTTCTTTCTATATGAATATTTATTTGGGGAGTCCTGTGTTTTCTGCTCCAAGCATAGGTTATAATTATAGTTCGGTAACATTATAATTTCATGGCAGCGTGGTCAAGTTAAAGTAAAGTAAAGTAACAATTTTAAAGGATATGGTCAATTAAGGTTCATATGAAGGTTATTAACCTTAGGACCGTGAGACTAAAAATGATGTCAGGAACAACATTTAAAGCTATTTTAAAGAACACACTCTTAAAAACATTATTTTATAATTTGAATGAATATTTTGAATTTAATTTTAATGATCTCATGTAATAATTAATTTTTATTCATTTTATTTATTTATAATAATGGTACAGCTATCATGACTGTTGCCCAATGCAAATATGTACCTAGGACTTAATACTATTATTTCAGAGAATAGGGATGATGACACATGTTGAATTTTATAACAAAACCTAGTAAAATAGATAGCAAATGAGCAATTTATCACAATAATGTGGATATTAAAATAATATATGGAAATAATACAAAAATACAGTTCCAAAATTTAAGTTTTTTTTTAACTTCCAAGAAGGAAATAAGTAAGGATACCATTCGATTCCTTAAATTTTATCCAAAAAAAGATTGTATAGCAACTATGTACATAAACGCAATATTTCACCGACAAAAACGATATTATCTTGTTCTTTCCATACAGTCCATACTTCAAGATGGACTCTCAGTGACCTTGACGTCACGGTCACTTATGTTTTTTTTAGGGGCGTTTCGCGAGTGAAGTACGATTGTCAGACTTTGACTATCATTTCTGACTTTTGTATTGCTTTATTGCAATGGGTCCTATATAGACATTTGATCCTAAAAACAAACCTGATCGATTGATATCGTAAATGAAAATTTGTCATCTAGCCTGTTACATATTGTCGCGTGACAAGCAAGTCACTAAGTACCACTACAAGTTCATAGCCATAGTGAACCATATTAGTACTAGAAGAAGGTCGATTTTTGTTTGATTTTTTTTAGTAATTAGTGACTTTAGCTTGTCACCTGACGATATAACATAATATAAACAAAGGGATTTGATTGAAGTCATTCTCAGAACAATGACATGACAGATTAATGTTCCTCTTATTGTGAATAGTTAGATATTATTATATTGTTCAGTACTGAAGAGATGAAGGAGATGAACCTATTGCATGCTCTGATGGGTAGATTATGTGTTCTGATAAAAACATTGTAACATCTTTTTTATTGTAAATGTACCATAATCTTGCAATAAAGGCATCTTTGATTTTGATCTATAGTCTGTATCTTTAAGTATTTAAATAAAAGTAAACAAAATATACCCTCAATTGGCTCCTTAAGCCAGTTGAGGGTAGATGAAAACATTAATAAATAAATAAATTGATTAATTATTCATTCATTCTTTTAAAATTATGGCTTCAGCCCATTGGGGCCATTTCGCCAGTGTCAAGGTCGTAGTAGCAGGGTAAAACGATTGAAATTGTACGGTTAGTACAAGACAGTGAACGGTGATTTAGCTCTTGTAAAGCGATAGCGGGCTTTACAAGAAACACGTGGACAACCGGCCGTCGACTCCAAAATGATGGTTAAACGTGTTTCAAGATAAATTCTCCATTCACTGCACACTACCACAAATTGATTAATTAATGTAGGTTAAAGTCAGGTCGTTCAGTGACAGATCCAGGTGGTTTTGTTTTTGGTTGGTTAACCAATAAATTTTATAACTACCCGAAAATATACAAATTATTTCTTTACTTTTATTTAAATACCTAAAGATACAGAGTATAGGTAGATTTATGTAAGATAGCCCTGTTATATTTGTTTCAAACCATACAGTTGACACTGGGCACCAACGGCGAGTGTGGGATCTGTGAGGTGTGTGTGGGCCGCCTGCGAGATGCGAGTGACTTCAAGCAGCAAGTGCAACGGAGCCAGGCGGAACTGCGGACACAGGGAGCACATGTCAAAGGTATAGTCTGTCAAGCAAAGTATAGTCTGTCAGTAGCAATGTACAGCAAAGTGAAGTAGGGCAACACTCAAAGAGCAGTATTGCACTAAGAAAAGCAGCAATGTACATCGAACCAAAACATGTAATTATCATAACCATACATATCATAATACAAATATTTACGATCAACGAGCATGAGTGTACATTGTAGGCACCTTGACTTTGCTTAAGTTCATGCACAATCTTATTTAATGGTGACATCAGCAATTTCTCTTGAAATAGCAACGATTCAGAATGTAAACAAACAAGATGGCTGTCATTCACGATCCACATTCCACAGATAAAATGGTGATGTGCTATGGTCTAGAATTCTGGGGCACGGCTGCGGAATGGCAGCGTGTATTCATTTTACAAAAACGTGTAGTACGGATTATATCATATGCTCCACACGGAACCCCCGCTAGGCAACTCTTCATAAATTGCAACATAATGCCACTCACGCCACAATACCTATTTTACATAATTAAATATATTAGAAGTAACATACACCAATTTCCAATAAAAATATTTAAAAATGCATGCAATTTGCGTAAAAAACACAAAAATATTGGACTCGACATGTTGTTGACTTAAAATCCAACAACAACATCTAAATCCAACGTTACGGTATCTGTTGCGGGGCCAGGTATCTATAATAAACTACCCGACACCATTCAAAATATTGAAAATGACCTGACATTCTACTCCGAATTAAAAAAATGGCTGATTTGAAATGCATTTTATGACATGTCAGAATATAATAATTATGATTTCATTGTAACTTAATTTAATATTTTATTTTATTTATTTGAATTGTATTGATTATTTTAATATTGTTTTATTTTATTTTAATGAATTGTAATTTAATTGAAATTGACCTAATTAATTAATAACCCTTTTGACATGTAAAGTTTGTAATTTTATGAATAAATGAATATAAAATAAAACACAGATGATACTCGATTTTGGAATTATTCGAAAACAGTGTTGCTAACCCGCGATTTTTCAAATATTCTACTGATAAGATTTGCTTAACCATCTATATTAGAGTATAGCAGGTTACGGTATTATTTTAATGAAGTATATTATTTTTTCTTCTAAAACAAATACCTTGAGCCATAGAGAAATATAGTAAGACAAGAGTGCTCACTCCAAACATCAGTTTTGGTAGTCTAGTTGCTAGTCTTATGTTATCTTATGTTAAGATTAGAGTTTTCGGTCGGTGCTACATCTATTGTCACTTGACAGTACTACTACTGCTACTTAAAGTACTGATAATTCCGCTACTCGATGCTAGATGTCGACTATGAAAATACTAATATTTTTGGTACCAAAACTGATGTATGGAGTGAGCACTCTTTTGTCTTACTATATTTGTCTATGCTTGAGCACAGAACTTGGCACCCATATAGATCTCAATTCTTTGGTCGGCGAGTCAACAACGACACATATTCTTAATATTGAACTTGGCTCTCATTTCACATTTATGTTTTTGTTGGGATAGCAGTATACGGTATTATTTTAATGAATTATGTTTTAAGTATATTATTTATTTGTTTTAGAAGAAACAGAAAATGCCGATGGAACCTTCGAGACTGTGATGTGTAAGTATCCATTTCTTATTTTTCTTACAATACGTTAAACAAATAAACATTACTACATATGTATGTATGAGAAAAAAAGTGTAAGGAAAACACACTTTCTTATAAGAAATCTATTTGCTAGAAATGTGGTGCCGAAATAAGGCGGTAACATAACATGCATTCGTCGATCTATGAACTCAAAACAAAAACGGCCGTTTTAACTTTGGACGCATAGCTTGATGAATCCAGCAACATAAAAACTAGTTTGATGTATTCAAAAGGTACTTAAATACAAAATACAGTACGTAGCGGCCCCCGTTTTTGAAAAACCTATCGTTAAATTTAAATAATCACGATTATTTAGCAGTGGCGCTAGTGTGCACGTTGATGGGCTCTTAATCTGAAGCAGTGGGGAGACTTTCCTGACTTCGGGCAAACTCGGCTCCGTTCGGCTCAGCATTGCTCCGAGCAATTAAGGGTTGACACAACTTGACGTCCCTTTGCGTGCACGACCACAGATAAGATAATTAATTGAATTTTAACAACCCTAAAAATAGCCGAAAGGGATAGTGCCATAAGTTAGAAAGGGATATCATGTTTCGACCCTGAACCGTTATCAAACTTCGGTTTTGTAGGAAGTGTCCTTTCTGTATGGTAGTACTATTACTTATTCTGTGTCTGAAGGTTAAAGTTGACTAATTATTTGACAGGCGAAGTGGAGATCAACCTGAAAGAGGAGCCCGGGGACAGCCAGCTGTACCGCGACCACGAGACGAGTGATGACCTCGTGCTAGGGCCTGTGGTGGTACAAGATAAGACTCAAGTCCAAAGTGAGTTAGATTATAATCATATTTATTCGAGATGCACCAGATATTCGGTTACTATCCGGTATCCGGCCTAGCCGGTCGATATTTTGATATCCGGCTGGATACTGGATAGTGTGTTACTATCCGGCCGGATAGCGGATAGTGACCTAAATTGGACCTAAGAAACAGTCACGGTCATAATCGTACTCGTTTATTATTTTAAAACAATTTAAACATTCCACTCACTTGCACACGCACGCATTCCGGACCCAGAAATGAGTCCGCGCGAACGTTCACTACGAAACAGATCATAACCTGCACAATGCGCACCTAAAAACCGAAATGTAGGTATAATTCCGCCGGCCGAATATTCGGCGGCCGAATACCGAATATTCGGCCGATTGTCAGGCCGGTATCCGGTATCCGGCCAAACTATCCGTTGCATCTCTAATATTTATTCACTTAGGCGCTTATCACACTGCCGTCGCATTTCGTTGCGAAGTGCGAAGCGACGAATGCGCGTTACCGGGTCTTACACCGCCGGGTGCCGTACAAAACCTGTCCACTCCTTTTTAGGGTTCCGCACCCTAAGGGTAAAAACGGGACCCTATTACTATAGTTCGTTTTTTTTAGCATTAGAAAGAACTTCAAAGAAGGTAAGCGATCTTGACATGTCTTTTAATTGAAAAACGCTTTTCAAAAATCAATAACTATTACTTATGAAAGCAGAAGAATATAAATGATCGTATTAGATTCATAATTGTTACATATTTGCCGTGACTTATTTTTAAAATGTGTTTTTCAATTAAAAGACACATCAAGATTGTTTACCTTATTTCTAATGCTAAATAAAACTAACTATAAGACTCCACTGTCCGTCTGTCTGTTTATCTTTCTGTCACCGGGCTGTATCTCATGACATGAACCATGATAGTTGAAATTTTCACAGATGATATATTTCTGTTGCCGCTATAACAACAAATACTAAAAAGTACGGAACCCTCGGTGGGCGAGTCCGACTCGCATTTGTCCGGTTTTTTTAAGTTTGTCTAGAGTTTTCTTTGACAGACATGATCTTTTGCGGTGCTTATATTTCTGGAGCCTAACTTTTGGAATATTTATAATAATTATTCATTGTCTGTTCCAGCATCAAACCAGTCACCTGTAGGACTGGAGCCGCCAGAGCCCGAGTTCATAACAGTCCAAGACACACTTTACGAGCACCTGCCACCTGCCGCCACGCGCCACGCGCCTGCGACACTCCAGCGCACGAGCGCCACACGCGAACTACACACGAGCGACATCACCCCCTACGAGTGCGGCACTTGCGGCGCGAAATTCAAACAATTGTTATTACTAAGCCAACACGTATCAACGGCACACAGGAAAACGCCCAAGCCAAAAAAAACTAGGGTTGTAACAATTAAAAAACCAAGAGTTAACAAAAATAAAGATAGAGACACGACAAAGCCAGAAAAGGAATTGGATAATATGGAAATTTATACTTGCGATTCTTGTGGAAAGATATTCGCCAGCAGAAACGGGTTAAACGCACACATGCGCACCCACGCCGAGGTAAAAATGTTTTCCTGCGAAATCTGTAAAAAGGAGTTCAGGTTTTTAAACAATTTTCAAACGCATAAAAAAATGCACTTCGCGAAAAAAGTGTTCCCCTGCGGCATATGTAAAAAAGAGTTTAAGTTTTTATGCCATTTTCAAGCGCATAAACGAAGGCACGCAGGCGAGAAACCATTCCCTTGTGATGTATGCGAGATGCCGTTCAGTAAGTTAACTCATATGGTTAAACATAAACTGAGTCATAAAGGTGAAAAGCGGTATTCTTGCGAAATATGCAAAATGATGTTTATTAGTGCACACCATCTTAAAGGACATAAACGTGTCCGTTATTACACACCGTAAGCTTTGTGCTGACCGTTTTTACCCAGGGACTTGCAATCTTTGCTGCGAATCACTACAACTTATAAAACAAAGTCCCCCGCCGCGTCTGTCTGTTTGTGTGTATGTACTTATATTCAGTCTTTTATTTATATGCATACATCTTGTCTCTGCGCTGTCGACGGACAGAAATGTATGGTTTGCACATCTTTTTATAACAGTAATAAAATGGTTTACCTACATATTGAAAAGTGCAAAGAAATATACCTACAGAATTGACAAAATATACAGGTTGGCCAAAAAATAAGTGCATTCTCGTTGCCAGAGGTTTTGGGATTATACTGAGCCACTTTTACTATGGGACCAACCCCAAAATCGCCAAAAAAAATTTACTCTCCAATAGAAAATGGACCAGCCAAAATGTATGAAACACCCAATTTTTTTTCGTGATTTCGGTGTTGGTCCCATAGTAAACGTTGCTCAGTATAATCCCTAAACCTCTGCACTTATTTTTTGGCCACTCTCTATAAATGGCAGCTCATGGAAGTTATATGTGTAAATATTTGTCATTTGTAAATATTCTGTCCTTTTTCCGCGCGTGTGTGTGTGTGTTTGTGTATTTATGATTGTATTATAAACTGTACAGCAAAAGTTCGCCGTGTTTTTATTTGCCGTGGACGGGTTCAGCTACAGATGTAATAAGCCTGCAGTTTTAGATAATAAATAGTAGATTACTAACAGAGGCCGGGAAGTATGGGATTGCCGGCCGAGTACATATAGACAGGAGGTCAGGGGTCGTCCAGAAATCATGTGATCATATTTGGCCTATTTTGATCCCCCTCCCCCTTGGTGATTTTAACGCAAACCCCCTCCCCCCTGCCAAGATCACGTGATAATTATGATGCCCCTGGCTTGGCCATGGCGCCGAAGCGAGCTTTTATTATTAATGTTTTAAAGTTAATGAGATAAATGTTTTTTATTGGGTAAATACGCATATAAATAGAGAGGATTATTTGATCTGATTAATTTTTGAGTAATATTGTTGTTCTTGGCTTTCCCGCATTGAAAAAAAAATACACGTGATGTCTTCTCTGACCCCCCTCCCCTATCGTGATCATTCGTGATATTTTTCTTACCCCCCTCTAAACGATCACATGATTTCTGGACGCGCTCTTAAAGACGAGGCCGGCGACCCCTTTTTACGCTTTATGTATCTTTTCTCAAACATGAAATAAAATAAAATACTTTATTATTAAGTTAGGAATATAACTACCTATAGAAAGCAATCTATTTTATGTATATTTACTCATTAAAATAGTTCAAAGTCCAAATATACTTTATTCATGTAGGCCTAGCAACAAGCAAGTTATAAGTAGGTATATTACATATATATTATCTTAAGGTAATTATCAGAGCAATTTATTGATAAATTATGTTTGTGTAACGTCTCATATATAGTACTGTTATTTATTCTGTGATATAAATAAATTAAATTTGTGTAACGTCTTTTACTTATACCACACTTATACCTACATAATCAATATAATCATACATAGGTACCTATTATAAATAAAATATAAGTTTTTTTTTAAGTAGACAGTCAAGGGCGTGTTAATTTTATGAAAAAAAAAGTAAGGCCAGTTTTTTTTATGCTAATCGTGGATATAGAAACTCAACGCGTTTTGGATCCCGCTGTATGTATCAGAGTATCCATCCAGCCTCTACCTACTCCCTAAGGCCAAGCGCGCACCACGACTTTTTGTCGCGCGATAATTTAGTCGCAGAAATGTAACGTATGTGTTTATATGGCAGTGCGCGCATATGCGACAAAAAAATCGCAGCGATTTTAAAATTGTGATTTGTCACATTTTTCCGCGACTGCTCGCGACGCGATTGTCGCAAAGTGAATTGCGGCATACGGAGTTGTATGGCCCCGCGCGCACTGCGATAATAAAATCGCACCCGGACCTCAGTCGGCATATCGCTCTCCAAGCGTCAACATGTCGGAACCTGCTGCTGAAGACGCTAGATGTTGACCATTTAATTATGGAAATAGAAGGAGATCACCTTTGTGGTATAAATACTCAAAGTCATACAGCGATCACATATTAAAGACAACGTTTCATGACAAACGACTGGTACGAAATCCATGTTGAGAATGAACAAACCGCGACTTTTTCATCGCAGTGCGCGCAGTGAATTTTCTGCGATATATTACAGCGCGATTCTAAAATCGTGTCGCAAAAACTAAAATCGTGGTGCGCGCTTAGGCTAAATCGAAAGGCCTGCCACCACTGCCTGCCAGGAAGCCCACGAATTTCATTACCTGCCTGCTTAGCAGTTATGTATGCCTCACGAGCGTTTTTACAACGCGCTTGACTCTGTCCGCACTCTAAATTCGATTTAACGGCCAAGGCTTAAAGTCGAAAATCCAAAAACGCTTGATAAAAAGCGCCACCGCCTTCGTGGGAATAAATACACATGTATCCATTTGTGTCATTCAAACGCTGTTTTAATGCGCGTTGTAAAAGCGCTCGTGGGTTGAGGCCCAAGTCTGCCTCTGAGGCCGCTCGAATACAATATAATCAACCTCCGATTATAACCGATATTATCGATCAAATGGGGTGCGGACGCAAGAATACCAATTTGTGACGCTAGTAATAGCGTTTGGGGGTATTTAGGCGAAGTGCCAAATTGGCGTTTGCGTCCGCACTACTTGAATTGATCGGACAATTTAATCAGATTGGAGAAACACGCCTTACCTAATCTGTGCAAGTTTGAAGTTACGCCGCCTGTCAGTGTCATATTTGACATTTCCATGGCTTCCTAACTTAACTTCATCGTACCTATGCTGTCCCTATCCAAGGACCGTATTTAAAATACCAATATCAATCTTCATTTTGGTTAAATAAAATACTTTACTATACATATACAAGAGTTAGTTGTCAAGCGGATCCCAGGGTCCCATGAGCCGTAGCTAAATGCCGGGATGACGTGAGGAAGAAGACCAATTTTCTATTGTTGTTGTCCGAGTTTTTCTTCCATTCATGAATATTTGCCTTGTCTGCTAATTGTCACACCAGACGAAGATATTAGGTTTAATTTTGAATCATATTTGGTTGCTTTTGGTTTCGAGTATAGTTGGGTGCTACGGAATCATGTTTCATAAATCATTTATTTGCTTGAAAAGGGTACAGTTACAGATGTTCCTTATTCAGCTTTTGTGCAATAAAGTTTAAATAAAGAACGACGGTCGAATGGAAAGCAAGATGGCAGAGGTGCGCGTGAAAGAGGAGCCCGTGTCAGAGGACGAGGCGCCATGCGAGTTACAGATGAACAGTCACGGTAAGTTGTTCTGAACTGTACTTTATTCTTTATAACATTAGTTTATACTGTATCTTTCTTTTGTTTGTTAGCCTAGTTTAGTGTCCCACTGCTGGGCAAAGGCCTCCCCTCCTTTCCTCCACTCAACCCTATCGTTTGTACTTTCTCAACCCTAGCGCTGCGCATAGTCTAATAAAACATGGTCTTCCATTCCCAGAGTGACACGGGCCTACGTCACAACAACATGGCCGCTATATATAGCGCTATCGCATATTATCATATAGCGCTGTCGCATGATGACGTAGGCCCGTGTCAGTTAGGTGACCTAGAAAAGACGGGAATGGAGTACCAGGCGGAGTATATTATTATACCATGGCGCTGCGCTATCCTTAGGTATTTACATTAAAGTAAACAAAATCTACCCTCAATAATGGCTCCTTAAGCCAGTTGAGGGTAAATAAGGCCTAGTTTCCCCTTTGGGTTGGAAGGTCAGATGGCAGTCGCTTTCGTAAAAACTAGTGCCTACGTCAAATCATGGGATTAGTTGTCAAGCGGACCCCAGGCTCTCATGAGCCGGGGCGAAATGCGAGGAAGAAGCCAGTTGAGGGTAAATGAAAACATTACATGATCAAATAATGTAGGTTAAAGTCAGGTTGTTCAGTGACTTGTTGCAAGTTGTTTGTTTACTTTTATTTAAATACCTAAAGATACATACTATAGAACAGGGATCACCAATTAGTTTCTTCAGGGGTCCAGTTCTTAAAATGAGAAATTACCATCATTTCTACTTAAAGTTTATTAAATAACCGAAAAAATTAAATAGATTCTTAAAATAAAATGACCATTGTTTCCACTTAAGTTTATTAAATTAAGCGACTTAAGTTTGTATACGGACCGTGATCCGCCATTTGGTGACCCCTGCTCTAGAAGATCACAGAATCAGAGATTCTAAACCTTTAAAAATGTAAATTTTATGGGACAATCCTACACAAATGAACCTAGTTCCACAATAAGCTGAATAAGACTTGTGTTGTGGGTAAGTCAGCAGCAGAACTTGCTAAAAATGATCTTGATGTGACATTATTGTTATGAGCATAAGAGTGTGACAAGGTAATTTTGAACACCTCTCCCGCTTAGCAACTTCTGCTGCTGACTGTACTAGATGATAATAGCTGATATAGGTAATAGACTTCATTATATAAATTTTACAAAAAATGACAATGTTGAAAGTACCTTAACTTAATGTTTTGCCAAATTGTTACCTTAACTTAAACTAAATAGCTACACTAAAAATCAAGTAACAAGTAGCATTAGGTACAATATCTGCGAGACCGAGCTATGCTCGGAAAACATATACAAACTCAAAAATGTGCGTTTTCCCAGACATAAGATCTAGCTAGGCTAGATTGATTTTTCGCCCCCAAGTATTTTAAAATAATGTAAAAAAAATATTAAAATTTAATCTGTGTATTTCATAAAAAAGCAAGCATATTTACAAACTAGATTGCATATTTACAAGATAGTATCTCCCGTTGTGGATCGTCAAAATCTATACATCATTCATAAATTCACTAACAGAATACAACGGTTTATCCAACAAAAAATCTCTTTGAATATTTTGGCGTTTGAATATTTGGTCACACAGTTCATTTATTATAACGGCCGGAAGTCGTTCATAATAGGTAGGTCCAATGACACCATATAACACATTTCATCGAAATCGTTAGAGCCGTTTCCGAGATCCCCGAAATATATATGTTGGTGTTGGTGCTGAGAATGATTTTTCTCAGTAACTAAACTGAAAATCGTAATTCAAGACCAAAAAAAGTAAGACAATGTTGCCACTGCAATAATTTGTTTGTAAAATAGTAAATTCCTTTTTATAAATAAACACGCTAAGATAATTTATTTATTGGTAATTTTACTCCTGCGATTTAAAAAAGTACTTTTATTTACTTATTTTTACATAAATACAAGACGCGCTAGTAAAAAGTGGCAAAATTGTCTTACTTTTTTGGTCTGGAATTACGATTTCCAGTATAGTTTATAATAATTTAAAAGTAACATCTAATATATCGTTTGCAGTTAAGGTAGAAGTAGAGCTCGAACCACTGCATGTGAAGATCGAGCCATACTCTGAAAGAACGGGCAGTGAGCAAGCTTGGCTGAACAACCATCGGATAATAGATGAACCAGCGCGAGTGAAGACCGAGCCATCTGACAGAGCGAGCAGCGAGCGAGTGTCTCCGCTATATGCCAACCATGAAATAAAAGATGAGCTCGTGCTGGGACCTGAAGAGGTGGAACCAAAAACTAATGAACATACTGGTGAGTAACTATTTTAAATATTTATTTATTTATTAATACACAGTACAGAACATATAATTAAACATGTCCCTGCAAAACTGTATATACAGTTTGCCTGCAGGTAAGAGTCTCTACATACATATGTATTTTAAGTGAGTAATAATTTTAAATTATTATTAAATCTAAGCACTTAAGTGGCACTTGAAGGCTTAAGTTATTACAGAGTCGAGGACTACTTGACAGACAAACATGCATGGTCCAAACCAGAAACTGTAATAATGACAAGTAGCAATTAAAAGCATTGTATTATGTGTAGAGTTAAAGGTGACTCAGCTCAGGTAAGAATGCACATCAAATTGTATGAAAGCATCTCATAACAATCAGTCAGATTCATATAATATGTATTCTCATTTCTTTTATTGATTTTATTTTCTTTTCCTTTTGTAAGAATTTGATATGTTTTCTGAAAGAGCTACGTATTTGTATAAAGTTATGTACTCACTGAGTATAATTGCATGAATTCTATAGTAATTTAAATTGTATTTTTCTTAATTACTCGTAATGCATGTTAATTATAAGATGTAATAATGTTTTGAAAAGATGTGTCCCGCCGAGTTTGTTGCCGGTCCCATATTGGGATACCCTCCTCCAATTGAGGGGGGATTTAAATCTTCTCGGGGCAGAGGTGTACGGTTGGAGCCGGTAAAGGTTTATTTGACGTTCATAAGCGCATTGTAATATGCCTACTTGAATAAACTATTTTTTATCTTTTATCTTTATCTTGCACATGTGCAATTGCCACTTAAGTGTTTGCAGTAGGTACAGTTTTAAGGCGCTTTTAAACTTATTCTTATTTGGCTCATGCCGAATTCCAGGGTAGACTATTCAGGAAATACGGAATTCTTTTCCTCATCCGGATCCAGGCGGGTGAAACGTGTAATGTAAGATTCGTGGGTTCCCCGCGGAATCGGCAAAATCCAATAAGAAAAAAATCGTCGTTCGGCGCCGCTCGCATCGGCCGCAGCCTGCCGACGCGTCGACGGCTATTCCGCTTTTATTGCGCGGACATAAAGCTTTTTCCTATCGGCTTTTGCCGAATGCGCGTCGATATATCTGGGGAGACCCTGATATAGCGTCAACGGGTGGACGCGCGCCAAGAACCGACAGGCAATGGATCCGGCACGAGCGTTACATGTAATAATGCTCTAGCGTTACACGCAGAATTCGTGTTACATTACAGATTACACGATGGATTACATTATACGTTACAGCCGTCTGGACCCGGCTTAAGCTCCTGATGTTACAAACGAGAGTGGGGTACTTGTTAATTCTCAGTTTTAATTCTTTACCGAGAAATTTTTTTTAGCTCTTCCAACAGAATATGTTCCATGCTCTTTTTGTCTTAACAATAAAGTTCCGTCAAGATCATTTTGAACACCTCGCCCGGTTAGCAACTTCTGCTGCTGACTGTACATATTCTGCTACGAACTGTATTTTGTATTTAAGTACCTTTTGAATACACCAAACTATGGGTAGATCAAAGATCGCAGCGCCCTCTACCGATCAAAGATCGGTAGAGGGCGCTGCTACCGTTAACAGCCAAATTTAAACAGCTCTGCATATTTAATTTGTTTTATTATTTAATACAAAGTTTTGAGTGTAATTATAATATTATTTATTAACTATTGACATCCAACTATACATATTTACTATAAGAAGACGCAAGATATGGCCCCAACAAAGAATAAAGTAACTACGAATACGGCGGCGGTTAACAGGTTGGTGGATAATATTTCAAACTTAAATAACGAAATATTGAACATGAAAGGAGAATTATTAGCTTGCCATAACACCATCCGTGAGCAACAAAAGCTACTTACTTGCCAAAACGAGAGCATCCAGAAGATTCTCAGGGTTATAACCGGCACTAATAACACAGCACTACTCCATATTTTCAACCTTAGCGAGGACACCACCCTAGACGACGTCATTCGACATGTCCAGACCCAAATCAACATACCAACGCCAGTATGCGAACAGCTGGTCGTCACCCGCGGAAAGTACGCTTCTTTTCGCCTTGATGTACCAGCTAATAAACAAAAGGTCGCCAGGGACCCTAAAAATTGGCCATCTGGAGTTTCAGTGCGTTTATTTAACACAGTCCAGCCAAAAAACGTATCAACAAGACACGAGATAACAAAGACAATTTAGTATCTTCTAAGTTTGTTATTATACACCAAAATGTACGATCGGTATGCGGTAAAACTTCATTACTAGATTTATTAACAAATAACGAGAAACCACAAGTATTAGGACTTAGCGAGATTTGGTGTCGAAAAAATGAAATTGAACGAGTGAGGTTAAGTGGGTACGCGCTGGCTAGTTATTACTGTCGCACAAATATCGCACATGGCGGTACTTCGCTGTACGTAAAGGAAGGCACAGAATATCGACAGCGTAATGACCTACTTACTTTTGCCGTGCAATATCATTTTGAATTCGCGGCTATAGAAATTATTCATTGTAACTTGATTATTATTGTAATGTATAGAACCGGTAATGGTAATTTTGACATTTATATTGAGAATTTGGAATTACTATTAAGGAAGCTAACTGACGAAAACAAAAGGTTTCTCATTATTGGCGACCATAACGTGGATTTTTTATTAGACTCTAGTTTAAAACGACGCACTAATGATGTATAAGGGCCTATGGATGTCGTAACACTGTAACGTTTCCCACTCGGGAGACTGCGGATTGTGCGACGTCCATTGACTGCGGTTTAAGCAACATTGCGCCCGACACGCTCTCAGTGACACCGTTGGTTACTGCGATAAGCGACCATACCGCTCAAAAGTTTGAGTTGACTACTGAACATAACAAAAAGTCAAATGAGGTGATTGAGCGCCGGTTATTTAGTGCAAATTCATTCCATTCATTTTATACTGACATTGATAATTATGATTTTAATTTTATTTACAATATTGACCTTGACATTGACTATAAATTTGCTAAATTATTTGAAATTCTGGCATACTATATGAATATTCACTTTCCATTCAAGAAGATTAGGCATAAAAAACATAACACTGTACCGTGGTTAAGTGATGATTTAGCGGAGTTAGTTCGCAAGCACAATGACCTTCACGAAATAAGACGCCAGTATCCCAACAACCCCATATTAACTGACTGTATTGAGCACTACTCTTCTATAATTAAGATCACTGCGTTACAGGCTCGTCGAGCTCACACTGAGAGTAGGTTGGCTTCTAGTAGCAATAAAGCCAAAGAAATATGGAAGGTTGTCAATGAGGAGGTAGGCACAAAAGTAAGATCGAACCACATATGTCTCCGCGATCCTAACACCAATATTGAAGTGAAGAGTAGTGAGTTGCCAGACACGTTTAACACACACTTTTTAGGGATAGGGTGCAAACACGCAATAGGAAATGATATGGAGCAATCAACACGCTATCTTGAGAGGCACTTAGAAACTACCAATGTACCATCTTACACTCTGCCGGTCGTCACACGTGATCTATTGACCAGGACGTTACATTCAATGTTAAAAAAAGGTGACACTGTCGATGCGTTTGACATTTCGCCAAAAATTATTTTGTGTCTGTGGCCTGTTATTGGCGACATACTTGTCATTCTCATAAATACTATTTTTGAAACTGGTACGTATCCTAGCGTGCTAAAAAACACAAGAGTGTGTCCAGTTTTCAAGGGTAAGGGAGACAGGTGTGACGTCAATAACTATAGGCCTATTACAATAGTACCCACCATTTCAAAAATGGTAGAATCTGTCCTATCGTCTCACCTTATGACTCATATAGAATCGAATAACCTGCTCACCGAAAACCAATTCGCTTACCGACAAAAAATGTCGACAACCACCGCGACATACAGGATATTCGATTCTATCATGACAGGGTTAGACGATAAGGATAAGATTGCCGCTATACTGTGCGACTTGTCAAAGGCATTTGACGTCATAAATCACGAGTTATTGCTTAAAAAATTTAAAATGTACGGAATCAAAGGCAGTGCCCATGAACTGTTTACCTCATTCTTGTCAGACCGCAAACAAGTCGTGAAATTACTCACTGATGGCAAGTCAATCCAGTCTGATGCAGGAGATATAAATATTGGTATTCCCCAAGGTTCATCCCTTGGAAATACCTTATTTTTGTTATTTGTCAACGACCTGCCATCGAATATTGGAGCTGGCTTGTCTGTATTGTTTGCGGATGACACAACTGTGTTAGTTGGTGCAAGCTCTTATGACCAACTGGCTTTAAAAATTCATGATGCTTGCAACCAATTGGAGGCATGGTTCTCAGCAAATGGGCTATTGCTTAATTATACTAAATCAAATATTATGTTGTTTTCTGGTCGAAAGGTTCAACTGCCACCGTGCATGGCTAACTTTCCGATGCCCATGTGCGAAAAGAGTAAGTTCTTAGGGTTTATGATTGACAACACTCTAAATTGGAAGTGCCATGTAGACAACCTTTGTGATCGATTGGGTGGTGCGTCGTTTGCGTTGAGAAAACTGAAACCACTTATCTCAGCAGAAGCCTTAAAGCAGGTGTACTTTGCGCATTTCCTCTATCATGGCATACGGCTCACTGCTTTGGGGCAATTCAACAGATGCCAAAAGAGTTCTGATAATGCAGAAACGCGCAATACGTACACTTGCCGGTGTGAAAGACAGGCACCCTTGTAAAGAGCTTTTTGGTTCTCAACGTATAATGACGCACTACTCACAGTACCTGTTCGATGTACTGATATATGTAAGACAGAATATATCCCAATTTGCACGCATTAACTTTCCGGGCAAACTGCTTCGAGCTGCAGGGCGTCTGAGAAGAGTTCCCCGTCGCATGGCACTTTCAAGAAAGAACCCACGAGTAATCGGCCCTACTTACTACGAGCACCTACCTGCCGCTCTGAGAAATGAGCCGTGTGACGAAACATTTAAGCGCAAATTGAGAAACCTTTTGTTGGATAACCCTCTGTACTCTGTAAATGAGTACATGGAATTGAATTTGTAACAACATATTGTTAAGAGAGAAAACACCATACATCATTAAATAAAGGATTTAATACATAAAACTCGGAAAACAGGCGTAGCTTCAAGTAAATCACACTCCGACGCGGTAATGGCGGGCGAACCTCTCCTGACAGTCCCGGTCGCGCCAGTCCTAGTGTCACCACTGACACCTACGGTAGGGCTGCGTTCGAGCAAACCACATAATCGGTTATCAGTTCGGCCTCCTGATGAAAAACCTTCGCCCACGAAGGTCAGCAAGTAGCACCACAGCACTTTCGTCTTCGCGCACCTCCGGAGTCGGTTAAAGGGAATCGTGACGTAGCCTACTGGTACTCAGCGACTCCGTTGACCGCGGTGACTGTGCTACACATATCAAACAAAACACAAGCCAATTTGCATCTGTTACAGTGCCAAGTCATATTCTGACGTTGAGACCCCTTTAGGCCACATCAGAGGTTTCTATTTCTTAAAGTAAATAAATTCGATCATCAACTCTCAAACAATGAGTAGTCGTCGGCTCATATTATATCTAACCGTGTACTACCTCTTATTATTTTAATTTAGGAGGATTAAAGAATGATCATGTAGTCAAGAGTGACCCTTTAAAGCAAATGTCATATAGACACATATCAGTTCTTAAATGAAACATGATGTAGACAATACTCAGCCTCTCTAAGCAAGTATCAACTCCTGAAGGAAAGCATCAGGTAGACAAATATAAATTCTTAAGGCAAACATCTTGTAGACATCTGTCAGCTCATAAAGCAAACATCTTGTAGGCAACTGTCAGCTCTTGAATCAAATATAGACTTTTAAAGAAAAACATCATGTAGACACACATTAGCTCTTAAAGCAAACATCATGTAGAGTCTACATTGTAGACAACTGTCAGCTCTTAAAGCAACCATCTTGTAGGCAACTGTCAGCTCTTAAACCAAATCTCAACCTCTAAAGGAAAACATTATGTAGACAAATAAAATATTCACTCTTAAAGTAAATATTTTGTAGGCAACTCTCAGCTCTTAAAGCAAATATCAACTTCTAAATAAAAACTGTATACTGTCAACCTTTTTTTTTTTTAAATCTTGTAGACAGTTATAAGCTCTTAAAGCAACCATCCTATAATAATTGTCAGCTTTTAAAGCTAACACCAAATATTAACTCCTGAATTAAAATAATGTAAACAAATATTAGCTCTTAAAGCAAACATCATGTAGAGTCTACATTGTAGACAACTGTCAGCTCTTAAAACAAACGTCTTGTAATACAGTTACTGGAGGAAACCATCACGCAGATGTCGTATATAAACTGTCAGCTCTTAGCACACACACCTCAACTGGACTTTTATTATTTATTTGTTCAGCCCTTTGAGTAATTTTAAATCATAGGCTCTCTATAAGCAACTTTAATTTATGGGCTCTTTAAGCTAATTGTATTATAGAGCTCTTTAACAGATTTGTAACATGACCTTCTTTAAGAAAATGTATAACATGGGCTCTTTAAGCAAATTTGTAATATGGGCCCTCAAGCACACTTGTCATGTGGACTTTTTAAACAGATTTTGTGTTTTTTTTCTTTTTTTTTTTTTAAGTTTATCTGTAATATGGGATCTTTAAGCAGATTTGTAACATGGTCTCTTTAAGCATTTTCGTAACATGGGCTCTTTAAGAATTTTTGTAACATAGGTTCTTTAAGAATTTTTGTAACATAGGCTCTTTAAGCATTCGTATCATGGGCTGGCTAAGCTGATACGTCTCACAGGCTCGCTAAGCATTCGTATCATGGCTCGCTAAGCTGACACGTCTCACAGGCTCGCTAAGCATTCGTACCATGGGCTCGTTAAGCTGATACGTCTCACAGGCTCGCTAAGCATTCGTATCATGGGCTCGTTAAGCTGATACGTCTCACAGGCTCGCTAAGCATTTGTATCATGGGCTCGTTAAGCTGATACATCTCACAGGCTCGCTAAGCATTCGTATCATGGGCTCGTTAAGCGGATACGTCTCACAGGCTCGCTAAGCATTCGTATCATGGGCTCGTTAAGCTGATACGTCTCACAGGCTCGCTAAGCATTCGTATCATGGGCTCGTTAAGCTGATACGTCTCACAGGCTCGCTAAGCATTCGTATCATGGCTCGCTAAGCTGACACGTCTCACAGGCTCGCTAAGCATTCGTATCATGGGCTCGTTAAGCTGATACGTCTCACAGGCTCGCTAAGCATTCGTATCATGGCTCGCCAAGCTGATACGTCTCATAGGCTTGCTAAGCCTCCCTTTTTTTTGTGTATTTATATATTTGTATTTTTTTTTTGTTAAATAGTTTTTTTTTTTTTGTTATATAGGTTTGTATCGGTGTACATTTGTATCGGTGGCTCTTTGAGCATATAGATTAGTCTCGCTATCACACAGGCTGCCTCAGTCTCGCACCGCCGCTCAGGTGTGCAGACTCGCACCATCGGTCGGCGCGCAGACTCGCACCGTCGCTCAGGCAGGCAGACCCGCACCGTCATGCAGGCGCAGACTCGCACCACGGCTCAGGAAGTACATTCTGCAACCATAACTCAGGGCAATAACTGTGTCATAACAAATCATATTTGGATTCAACTTTTGAAATTATAGTTCAACTATCCTTGGCTCACTCAATATTTTCTAATAATTTATCAACATATTATTTGATCAGGATAGATTTAATGTCTCCCATGGAAGACCTATGCCCAGCAGTGGAACATTGCACAGGCGGGTAATAAAATAATGATCTTGGCTTCAATTACACCAAGATACACACACAAGACATGTCGCATACTCTATCAAGATTCTTTATGAAGTATTGACACTATCCCTCACATAAAAAGGGTTTTGTTAGAATAAGTAATGTGAATAAAACATGTGTAAGTACAATTTATTAGCTTAAGGTGTAGGTATTCCAATACTGTATGAGCTTTAGTAAGCCATTTACCACCTTCACCTTCATGACAATACCCCAATAATTTATTCTATTTTATCTTTTATAACACATATTATGTAATGCCATTATATAATTACCATTATTCTATGACCTTGTCAATTTTTTTAATAAAATGGGATATAGTATTATTATGATTTGCTTGCATGAAACAGCCAAATACTTCAACTTGGTGAAACAAAGAACTTGTGTTGAGAATACTTAACTTCTCTCATAGTGGTACATGCAGCATCCAACTTGGCAACTTTTAACATACTACCTGCAGTCATCTCCCACCACAGATTTCTTTCACTGCCAAGAATTTCTTGCACCATCCAGCCTGGTGAGGACTCCCCTCAAGCAGCTGCAGTAGCCATTTGTGAAGACATTTGAACATTCTAACAACACACAACATGCAATGCATTTAACAAACAACAAAAATATGTGATCTGTTTTCTGTCACATCTTATTCCACATTATTATTTGTCAATTAGATACAAGATTATTGCACTTTACTAAGTTTTGACTAAATTTTCATGACTGACCAAGACTTAACTGGTAGGTCTCTTAAAATGACAAAATTTTCAATCATCAACATAATATGTATATGAATAGTAAATAATTTAAATTAACTCTTTTAGAAGTATCATCACCATATCAATTGTTCCTATTTTATACTTATTTATTCACTGAACTGACTGCATGTTAAAGTACAGTCAACATTACCTTATTAACGGCACATGTCACTTTATCCTTTCCATTTGGACATCACAGGCCTTTAGTGGCTATGCTGACCTGTTCTATTTTATTTGAAACATATTAACACACACTAATTATTTAGTGTAGGTGCATGACAATTTGAATATGTTAGGAACATGCCTCAATCGCCGCTTTGAGTATAATTTGGTGTAAGTCAATTATATATCTGACCACTCACTTGTTATTATTTTTATTATTTTAACCATGCTATAACTACAAATTATATGTGAATGTCTCTCACATAACACAACAATTTAATTTGGCCTTACCTTGTTCAATTTTGTGTCGCTGATCATATTTCTTATACCGCCAAAACCTTTCACACAGGACAGTATTACTTACTCATTTGTGTGCAATCATTCTGCAAGCGCAAAGCTTCTGTGAGTATGCAGACATAAAGCTTGTTCTGGTAAACAATACCTCCTGCATAAAACACATTTATTCTGTGAAAATATAAATGAAGCAACAACTTTATATGAAATGACAATTATTACCATATTTCCCCATCATGTGATCATGCTGCACTCACACTCACACACACAACATTCTCAAAGGGATCATTTTAACATAGCTTTATAATACTATGTCATTCAATGACCCAAGAAAGCAACTTGGTCGATCTCGCATAAATAGGCATAGTAATAATAACACACAACATAAGTACTCTCAAACTATAGTACTTTTCATCTTAGCATGTTTTTTTTTTTTATATTAGTAACATAAAGCATTACTCAATGTTAAATAACCAATCTTTTATGTCGGTAATATGTAAAATACTTAATCCATTTATTTTTATTGCTAATGCTAATATTATCCATCATCAATCATAGACTAAGTGTTTAAACATAAACTTAACCATACACCATAAGCCAAACCACTATGACTGATAAATTTCATAAGCAATTTAATAACACCTTGATAGAACGTTCTGCGCTGAACATTCACCGACATTGTTCAACATGTACACGAACATTGTCTCCGTTATATGATTTTTATAAAATTGGGGTCCAGAATAAATATTACAGTGTGACTATAATGTCATTGCAGTAGTCTAGCTGGCATTCATAATCATAATGGTAATTTTGAGTATTGCCTTTCTTTGCATATTTTAAGACTAAATAATTATGACGAATGTTGTCTACATGATTATATGCCATTATAGCTGATATTTTAGGCTGTAAATTGTTTGCATATGTGCAATACTATTCTACACTAAGTGGATAAGACAACCTTTCACAGATTTTCCTTGATTGCATAATGATATTTAAGATTGGACACTATGGCACATAGTTCTTGGATTACTTACCCATAGATCATTTTTATAACTTACGTGGCTTGAACATCGTTCCAACAATTGAAACGATACGATATAGCTTACCAAATGTCGTATTCCAACTAACTCCTCGTATTGGACAAGAGTGGTTATGACGCCATGAACTACGGTGATGTACACCGTCATCAATGATTTTCTTTATCAAATATGCCTTAATAAGGCTTTATCAAAGATTTGTTTATATTATTCAATGATGAATGGTGCGAATATAATAGTAAAATCACTTGAACCGGCGTTCATTTGGTTAGCAACAATAAGCGGATGAACTACTGGCTTTTTGCCTTTCAGAATATATTGTGGACGTAAATTACGTATCGCGCTTCTGAACTGTTAAGAGAGAAAACACCATACATCATTAAATAAAGGATTTAATACATAAAACTCGGAAAACAGGCGTAGCTTCAAGTAAATCACACTCCGACGCGGTAATGGCGGGCGAACCTCTCCTGACAGTCCCGGTCGCGCCAGTCCTAGTGTCACCACTGACACCTACGGTAGGGCTGCGTTCGAGCAAACCACATAATCGGTTATCAATATGTAATTTTATTTATTATTAAATTGTAGATTTGTATTTTAAACATGACATTTTGTTCTTTTGTGATATTTTTATGTTTAAATTCGACATTTTAATGACAGTTACAAATTATTTATGTTGACATCGACTTTAATGTTAACTTGGTTTATATTCAATTGTTTGACATGTTTTTCTTTGTACATGACGATCCTTATTGGGAGACATAATTTTATTAATCTTAATATTTTTTATTTTTAAATATATAATGTAATTTTTGACGATCATGATGAGAAGATAAACATAATTTTGACGAATGTAGCAAATTTATAGTGTAATTTTCATCTTGAAATAAAGAAATCTAATCTAATCTAATCTAGTTTTTATGTTGCTGGATTCGTCAATCTATGCGTCATAAGTTAAAACGGCCGTTTTTGTTTTGAGTTCATAGATCGACGAATACAGCAACATAGAAACTAGTTTGATGTATTCAAAAGGTACTTAAATACAAAATACAGTACGTAGCGGCCCCCTTTTTTAAATATCTTTCGTTAAATTTAAATAATCACGATTAAACAGTGGCGCTAGTGTGCACGTTGATGGGCTCTTAAGTGTAAACTTTGCTTGTGTTTTCAGAATCGAATTCAATAACAGTGAAAAAGGAGAATAAGGAAGAGGAAAAACACAAGGAACTCAAGCAAGCAGAACCTAGTTCTTCTGTTATCCAAAAGCCACACTCGTGCAAAATATGCAAAAAGCAATTCAAGAAAAAATATTATTTAAACAAACATAGTATAGTACATACAAATGAAAAGAGCTTTTCATGCGATGTTTGCAACAAACGGTTTTCCCGATCGAATACTTTAAGCACTCATAAAAAAATCCACAGTGAGGACAAACCGTATTCGTGCGACGAATGCAAAAAAAAATTCAAGCTAAAGCATTATCTAAACAAACATAAAATCATTCATACTGGTGGAAAAAAGTTTAAATGCGACGTATGTAACAAAGTATTTTCGCGTTCGCTTAATTTAACTACTCATATGCGAAGCCACACAGGTGAAATGACATTCACATGCGATACATGCAATAAGCAGTTCATGAAAAAAGATAAATTAGAAAATCATATAAGAAACGCTTGCAAAAACGCGAGTGAAAAACGCTTCTCATGCGAAATATGTAACAAGCACTTTACGCGTTCGACGACTTTAACTATTCATAAAAGGATCCACAATGGCGAAAAACCCTACACATGCAACGTATGTAATAAGCAATTTGTGCATTTCAGTGCCTACTTATGTCATAAACGTTTACACACTGGTGAGAAGCCTTTCCCATGCGAAGTATGCAAAAAACCGTTTAGATATTTGGGTGATTTGGTTAAACATCGTCGAATACATTCAAATGAAAAGCCTTTTGCGTGCGAAGTATGCAAGAAAGAGTTTAAACGTTCGTCTACTTTGACCAATCATAAGCGTATTCATACGGGGGAGAAACCGTACGAGTGTGAAATATGTCAAAAGCGGTTTGTTCAGTTGGGGCAGTTGAGCGCTCACAAACGCGTTCACAGCGATGAGAAACCACATTCATGCCAAGTATGTAACAGACAGTTTGGACAGTTGATCCAATTGAAAAGACATAGACTAACATATAACCACGTGGAGAATGAATAACAATATTTTCAACTTTATTGTAACTTTAAAGTAAGATAGTGTAAGAGATCGCTATTTTGCCTCCTGAGACACCCGGTACAATTTTATGTACACTGGCGCTCAAAAGCGCATGAACATGTTTCAACCGTAATATTAAGGCATGACGGTCGATATCTGTCCATGCACTTTTGAACGCCACTGTACATATTTCACAATCTATTCTGAACTTTCATTTATTTAACAAAAGGTTCCAAATTCAACAACAAAACTACTGCGCCTTGGTCTCAGGAGGATAGGCCGTGTGTTGTTCACCTCTGTCTGTCATTATGGTATGTATTTATTTTGCGGTTGTGCAATAAAGAGATTTTGTATTGTATAAGGTAATATGTGTTTGTGGAGTGGTGTTTGCGGGGGAGGGGACGTCAATTGTATTGCTATTTCTACATGAATAGTACGTAACGTACAAATAGCCATGTCAGTCCATACAAAAGTTTGCACAATTGTGCAAGTTTTTCGGCAGAGGGGTAAGCTCTTAATGGCGACTCCGGTAATTAAATGCTCTAAGTCTAAGAGGTAAAGAGAAAGAGGGAGGTAAATAAAACAAGTAATATTTATACATAGTCACCGTTAGTATTAGGTTATTGCCATGCCCTAACAGGGTATCATGTACCGACTTTATAATGTTTTAAGTTTTAATACCATCCTATGTAAAAACATGCATTACATGGATGCAATAAAGACATGTGAATATATATGAAACCAGTGTATTATTTTGACATTATATAATTTTACGTATATATATATACGTGACGTGACGTCAAAGTGACATTCCAACTATGGAAGGTAGAGTACACTCCATAATTCCAACAATACGATTCATAGAGAATCTAGACGTAACGTTTGTTACTGCGATTATAGATGAAGATCTTATTACAAATTATATTTTTCAGTGGTTATTTGGTGGATTTCAATACTTTGTGAGTTTCTTTAAGTATACAACAACATTTTAAGTGATAATTATTGTGTAATTCCAGAGAAAAGCGTGATAATGTCTTCGAAAAGTGTTTGTTTACATGATAGTACAAGTAAGGATGAATACATTTGTACTACTAAACTCTTAGAGGAATTAGTAACTGGAGACGTCATGACTGTCATTTTCTGTACGAAACAGTTCTGTCTGCCGCTTTTTGCGGGGGAGGGGACTTCAAATGTATTGCTATTTCTACATGATTTGTATGTAACGTACAAATAGCCATGTCAGTCCATACAAAAGTTTGCACAATTGTGCAAGTTTTTCGGCAGAGGGGTAAGCTCTTAAAGGCGACTCCAGTTATTAAATGCTCTAAGACTAAACTAAATTATTAACTAGCTTAAATCTAAAATCTAATTAATATTCATAAATAATATAACTATAAAAAGGTCTCTTAACCTCCTGAGACTAAAAGACAATCGTGCAATCTAAATTGAACCTTTCATGAACTAAATAAAGTAGTTTTTTTGTTTATTTGCTTTTTAAAACAAACGAAATTCGTTCCAATTTACTTATAAAATAAGGTTCAAATTAAACATTTGAAAACTTTATATGCTGGGTACCATAGAGAAATATAGTAAGGTATGCTCGCTCCATACATCAGTTTTGGTACCAATAAAAATTTAGTATTTTCATAGTCGATGTCTAGCATCGAGTAGCGGAATTATCAGTACTTTAAGTAGTAGTAGTACCTACTGTCAAATGACAATAGATGTAGCACCGACTGAAAAGTCTTGTATTAGACTTTTTTAGGTAAGAAAACTGGTGTATGAAGCTATTCTCTCTAGATGGCAATGTCTAACTGTGATACTTTTTGGTATGATACTTTAAACTACTTAAATGCGAGTATGTCGTTTTACATATGTCACACGAGTACCCGCAGCTATGAGTTCCACCATGACCGATTAAACTAGATTTGCTCGTATATTTTTTTCTGCATATTTCCACAGTACACTAAGAACAGTAGTGAATCTAAGGCCGCTCGGCAGGTTATTTGCCTACTCTTGCGTTGGCACTTAGGGTTGTCACTTTTATTTTTAGTTAAATATTATTTGCGTATTATGAGTAGCACTAGGTTTCTATTTATATAATATAATGAAAATAATGAAATGTTCTATCAATTCATAAATACGGTATAAATAAAACGCTTCTAGAAGGGGTATTCTCTTTATAACTTCTTTTTATTTTTATATATTTTATTAGTATAATTTAGTTTTTATATAATATTATAAGTATTAGTTAAATTTTTAAGTAGGTTTATTTTAATTTTAGTTTAGTTTTTAAATCTTCAATTCATAGTTAGTTTTAATGTTTTTTTTTTTTATTACTTAAGACTTCATTTAAGCAGTATTATTTTATGGTAGAGTTTTTAACATTTATATAAGAAGATCAATAAATTACTATTAAATTTTCATTTCTCATGCTCTGAAAGAGGGTCATTGTTGTTCTAAAAGGTTTGCAGAAAATGATACGTTTCTGTACTAGAGCATTTTAGGTTCCAAGTACGATTTTAATAATTTTTTTACCATAAGCAATAAAACGCTTTTTAAATATTTACATTAGGAAATGGCACTTATTAAAAAAAATATAAATTCAATAGAAAAAAAAAACCTGTTTCTGCATGTTTGCACGCTTTATTTTTAGCGGTTAAAGTAAAGTAAATACTCATCCTTACGTATAACTTTAGTAAAACGGTTTTAGGGAAGCATGGGCAGGGCATCGTAAATTGTATGTCTTTTTTGTTCGTAAATTGACGTGCCGATTTTAATGTTGATGTGGTCCTTTTCCAACGCTTTGCGAAACACCTGCTCCATCCATGAGTAAATTTCGATCTGTACCATAATTTCTGTAATTACTTAATGTACCTAGTTTGCACTTAAATTGCAAGAACGTTGATTAACATCGACGTAAATTTTTGAAAATTCACAGTGCTTATGGTAATCAACACGTTTGTTTTCAAAGCGCCATGAACATAATAAATAATGCGAGCGGGCGTGCAGCGTACTCGAATGCGCGCGATCACAGTCGCGGTCGCGGTACGGCCCACACTGCCGCCACCGTATTCCCCCGTATAATTTGCTAATGTGTGCGTGGCAGCGCGTACGTACACGGCGCCCGGCGCGCACGCACACATTCAAGCCGGCAGCGGCACATTTCTATGAAGATTCCCTACTGTTCTTGTACTGTGATATTTCGCAGTCGTAGGGTCGTGGTTTCTCACCCGTGTGAACTCTTTTATGATTCATCAGTTTATACAAAAATCTAAACGTTTTACCGCAAATTTGGCAAGGGTACCGACGGGTCACGTGTGTCAACTCATGCGCACGTAAAAGCTTTTTAGTCGCAAATTGGTTTCCGCACGTGTAACAGGAGTATGTTTCCGTTTCTGTTTCAACGATTTTCAACTTGTACTTGTGTAGTTGCATATGTGAGGTAAAGTAGAATATTTGATTGAATGTTTTGCCACATGTCTCGCATTCGAAGACTTCGTCGATGTCTTGCGGAGTACCCGCTACAGCCTTTCGTCTCTGATTGGCTGGTGATCGGTGCTGGTCAGAGATGGACTTGTGTTGAACTTCGCGCTTTTGCAGTGGATCTTGTTTCGCGATTACTGTTTGGTTTGCAACTGAAACCAATTTGAAAATAGAATTGACTTTGGTTAGTTTTAAATATGGTTTATAACAAGAAGTTTTCACTTAAAAAAAAAACAATCATTACAACTTATACATACATCACAAATGTCAATTTATGAAATTATTTAATGTTAAATTTACTGCAGAATTCCCTAACCGTAAAGAATGCCTTATCAATTAAATAGACTTTCAACTTTTGAACAAACAGGTCATAGTTCCACCATGACTGATTAAACTATATTTGCTTGTATATTTTTCCGCATATTTCGCAGCCGTAGGGTTTTTCGCCTGTATGAACCCTCATATGAATAGTTAGAGAATATTTATCGTAAAATTGATAACCACATTCGTCACAGGATAACGTCTTTTTGCGTATGGTATGAGTCTGTCTATGTCTAGTGAAAATTGCTGTAATATCTATATATAATAGTCCTCCTCATCGTTTTCGATGACGGCGAACCTAAATAAACATCATGGACTTTGTCACGGACATGACGTGAGCCCTTATGTGGCTGGATAGGCCGACCTTGGTCTTAAATACTCTGTTGCACCTGTGACAATAAAATTGGCCAGCTTCGTTGAGCGAATACACGTAGGAGGGCTTAGGTATCTTCTGTAATTGGCGTTTTGTGTCTAGGCTTGTGAGGCGGTTATCCTCCCAACGCTCAGGGTCGTTGGCGCAAGCGCTCAGATGTCGTACGTCCTTGTTGAGCAGGTGCTGACCACCGCGCTTCCGCTTACCCACTGCCAACTCGTATCGATCGATCATCGAGTCGAGGACAGCTTTAGGCAAGCGGTGGTCATCCATTCTGTAATATCCAAAGCCCTTATCGCACACATTGCTAACATCCGGTTTCTGTCTAGTGTGCGATCGTTCGTGGCAAGCTAAACTGCTAGTCCACGCGAATCGTCTTGTACACATTGTGCACTTGTATGGTTTCTCACCCGTGTGAACTCTTGTATGACTCGTCAGTTGATACATATAACCAAACGTTTTACCGCAAAATTCGCAAGAGTACTCACGGTAGTCACGGGTTACGTGTGTCAACTCGTGCTCACGTAAAAGCTTTTTAGTCTCAAATTGTTTTCCGCACGTCTCGCAGGAGTATGTTTTCGTTTCAACGATTTTCAAGTTGTACTCGTGTAGTTGCATATGTGAGGTAAAGTAGAATATTTTATTGAATGTTTTGCCACATGTCTCGCATTCGAAGACTTCGTCGATGTCTTGCGGAGTACCCGCTACATTCATTCGTTGACCAGCAGCGTTCTGTGTCTGACTCTCTGGTGATTGGTTCTGGTCAGAGATGGAGTTGTGTTGAACTTCGCACTTTTGCAGTGGATCTCTTTTGGTGAATCCTATTTGGTTTGCAACTGAAACAAAGAACATTTGTGACGTTTTCAACCAGAAGGTACCACATTGTCGGTTGTCAATAAGGCCGATTTCAAATTGAAGTTATATGGAAATAGCGCCTTATTGACCGACAGTAAGTACCCTATTGGTTTGCAACTGAAACAAAGAACATTTTAACATTGTTAAAACATAAAAGTTACCTACGAGTAAAACAAGAATTTTGTCAAGGAAGTTTCGGTATTCATGTCCGTGTTTTTAACGTATAAATAAAGTCAAAGTCAAAATATACTTTATTCACGTAGGCCTAGGAACAAGCACTTACGAATAGTTATTAGGTACATATTATCTTAATCTAATTATCAGAGCAATTTATTGATGTTAATATTATTCCATAATAACATTGGATTATTATACAGATCAAATTTAACACTCTCACCTCTATGCTGGGTCTCTATATACAGCTCGGGCGCAAGCTCTGCCTGTGCGGAGTATGGCCCAGGGCTACAGGGTTCTGTGTCGGAGCCCGGGGGCTCCTCCTTGCATACTGATTCATCCTTCACCTCTTCCTTTTCTACTTTAACTGCAAATAAAGATTATGGTTATTTACTAAGAAGCTTGGTATTAATTAGTAGATTATACAGGGCGTCCTACGGCTATGCCACATGGGGGCTGTCCATAAATTACATCATCGATTTTTGACGATTTTTGACCCCCCCTCCCCTAAAATCATCCAAAAATCATGCTTCGAATGCCCCCGTTTCCTCCTACGTCATGCTACCATCATCCGATGTCCAGACCCCTCCCCCCCCCCCTAAATTTGAAATGACGTAATTTATGAATAGCCCCATGGAGGGTAAGTACCTTGAATATTGTAGATGGATCATTTTACTGAAAGAAGACATTATTATAACAATTTAAACTGCATTCATAGATTTTTAAATAATTACATGGTTGAACCGGGAATCAAACCCGCTACACAAGAAAAAAAAATACCCTGTAGCTTTATCATACCGATCGAAAGGCTTCATCATAAGGATTATTTTTTGCTAAATAACATAGTGTCAGAAATAAAAGGAAGACCATGAACTTTAACATTTTTAATTTAAAATTAATCAATTTAATTTATCAAATGCTAAAAATTAGTCCCATTCTGTTGAATACGAAGTCGCACTCTTTTTATTATTTCGCTCCCTGTCGATTTTTTGACCATGTTGTGGTGGATATTCATGGTCTTCCTTTTATTTCTGACACTATGTTATTTAGCAAAAAATAATCCTTTTTATTTTTAAATAAAAACCTATGAATGCAGTTTAAATTGTTTATTACATTAAAATAATGTCTTCTTTAGAGATGCACCGGATATCCGGTTACTATCCGGTATCCGGCCTATCCGGCCATTATTTTACTATCCGGCCGGATACCGGATAGTGACCTATTATCCGGCCGGATACCGGATAGTGACCTATTATCCGGCCGGATACCGGATAGTAACATTGCTTGATTTCGGAGTAAACACATTGGATTTAAGAAACAGACACGGTCATAATCGTACGTTTATTATTTTAAAACAATTTAATCATTCCACTGACTTGCACGAGCACTCATTTCGAACCTAGAAATGAGTCCGCGCGAACGTTTACTAGGAAACAGGTCAAACCTGCAGAATGCGCACCTGAAAAACCGTAATGTAGGTATAGTTCCGCTGGCCGAATATTCGGCGGCCGGATACCGGATATTCGGCCGATGGTCAGGCCGAATATCCGGTATCCGGTATCCGGCCAAACAACTATCCGTTGCATCTGAGTCTTCTTTCAGTTAAATGTTCCATCTACAATATTCAAGGTAACTACTTTCCCTCCATGTTGCATAGCCGTGGGACACCCTGTATGCGAATGGCATAAAGTAACCTCAATTGTATTGCCTTAGATAAAATATTTATGAAATGAAATGAAAGCATTTATTTCGGATACAAATACATCCATATTATGTTAGTAAAAACTTATATTAGGTGTGTTAGCAGAAAGTGCCTGGTGGCAGTTTGTATGGCAGGTTTTGGCCTTTATTGCTAACGCAATAAGGGTTGTATTAGATGATTTAATAGATAAAGCAAATAACCTTTATCCACTATAGACTGTACGTGGTCCGGCACGAGCCCTGCCTCGTCCTGTTCATAGTGCCCGGGGCCTTCACATCCCGTGTCGGAGCCCCAGGGCTCCTCGCAGGGCTCCTCCTTCACCCGCTCTATTTCTAGAATTACAAATAAACATTTAAGATAAACTTTAAGTCACTAGGTTTTTCACTTCATCACTTTACTTAACAAATTCAGTGCTGAAAACCCAACGATCGGATATTTTATGATTTCGTTCCCAGGCCGGATGACCCAATAGTCAGGCTCGTGGTACTACTGCTTTATATGACGAAATTGTTTGGCTGGGTGGCAATGAATGTGTTAAATCATCATCATTTGAATATAAACCTACATTCCTGCACATATTGGTACTTATTGCAATCCTTAATGTCTAAACAAAATAAATATCTACATAAAAATGATATTTCGTGAGTATCAAATTAAACATGAAATATATTATTTGCTAATCCGTCAAACTGATGAAAACTAGCACAATGGGGCCTTTCTTAAAGTATGCTGGGCCCTTGACAACATAAGAATTTGGGGCCATTTTGGAAAGTAAAAAAGTGAATTAAACTAACATTTTCCTACTATGATCTACGGGCCCTGTGTGCCCTTATGGTAAAGAGGGTACTGTACATTATGTGTGAAAATTTCAACTGTCTAGCTATCACAATTCATGAGCCTTGTGACTAGTTGTGACAGACAGACAGTGGAGTCTTTGTGTTATGGTCCCGTTTTTACCCTTTGGGTACGGAACCCTAAAAAATAATTGGCTTGCAGAAATTCTTGTAACACTGAAAACACAATGAAAACTACAATTCTACTCAATTATTTAAATTGAATTCAGTATCTTGTCCATTCTTTTCAATCAAAACTTTACATCTAGACCCATTTTATCCAGAAAATATGACTCTTTTTTTATTTAGATAAAAACGAGAGCTTAGAAGTTAGAATTAATACAAAAGTAATAACACTATTTACAGTAAAATTTCATTTGTTTCCTATGAATATTTCTAAGAACCTTTCTAACCTTTTGGATACTTACACATCTGTAGTAAGAAAGAAAATACATTATTTATGACAAACACAGATGACAAAATATATAGTTCGTTTTTAAAGCATTAGAAATAAGGTAAAAAATCTTGATGTGTCTTTTAATTGAAAAACACATTTTAAAAATAAGTTACGGAAAATATGTAACAATTATGAATCTAATACCATGATTTATACTCTTCTGCTTTCATAAGTAATAGTTACTGACTTTTTAAAAGCATTTTTCAATTAAAAGACATGTCAAGATCACTTACTTTCTTTCAAGTTCTTTCTAATGCTAAAAAAAACGAACTACTTATAATAAAACTTACTGGGCTCAAGCAGCAAAACAATACGGTTGTCCGCAGTGCGCCCCTGGTCGGGCTCCGCTTTCACGCGCACAAACTCCCCAGGTACTCCCTCCATCACAGCGGCACCCACTGAGATAGATATGCAGCAGCAGATGGCACCATCCACCTGTTTGTTTATTGGAGAAGCAGCCTCTTGGGCCTTTGCCAAAATACAGTAATATATCACAAGTAAAATACCATCCACCTGATCCACCATCAGCTTGCCCTTGCCCTGTCAGGTTGTCAATGAGATTGTGAAATTGTGCATGGTATAATAATATACTCCGCCTGGTACTCCATTCCGAGATTCGCGTATGACCTAACTGACACGCGCCTACGTCATCATGCTGTTTACAGGTTCTCAAACTTTGAAATGTGGGAGAATTTTAACCAACAGTGAAAATTATTTTAACGGCATTAATTTTAAGTTATTCATGTAGAAACATAGTAAAATAAAACAAATCGAATGTATTAAATTAAACTTTATTTATCTATACAAGACAAACGTTTGAAAAACTAATTCACAGTTAATCAATAAACGGTGTTCGACACTTTAAGCAATTTTCGTTTTAATTTCTTAGGGGGGCTGCTTGCGTTAACAAGCAAACATAGAACATAAAATTTTATCATTAATAGTAATTATTGTCGATAATTACGTATACATACCATTTTTACATATTGTTTTCAGTCCACAATAGCGAAGCCATTCATTGGCTACGGATTCATTATTCGGAAACGTATAAAATCTGATTATACTGCCCTTTTTACTCCTACTCTTACAGTTCCGAATAGAACAGCCAACCATTTTCGTAACAAAACATTAATTACCAAGCTTACGACGTGAAAAGTTTGGAAAACTCTGCGACTGCTGACACTGAGCGAGAAGGAAATAACAATTAACACGCGTTCGACAAGGATGACGGTCAGGGCATGAAGTTATCTAGATCCGAATTGTCAAATGTCCTCAGCGCTATCCTGTGTTGCCAGTAGTATAAACAGAATTACCCGAAAGTCTGAAAGTTCTTTCGTGAATCGGAAGATATTGCTAACGAGTAATTAAAAATGACGTGTTATTGTAAAATTTAAGCTAAAATACATATAAATGAAAATTATTAAATTATAAAGAAATATTTTAACTTATTAACCATAGGTATAATGTACCCATGTAACATGTTATGTTGAAATAAAGTAGCAATGTTATTGTGACGTAATCGCGTGTCACTCTGGGAATGGAAGACCATAAATTGTGAATTATGCATATGTCAAATTTTTGTTTTTTTAATTATTTTTTAATACTCTGGATGCCAGCCCTTTAGGCCCCATTCGCACGACAGCCAAACGACAGCTTAAAAAGCGTTGCATTTTTTTTTATTATTTATTTATTACTATTATTAATACAAGAAATAACCTTACGATCTAATTCAGTTCCCTGCAAAACTGTTTACACAGTTTGTCTGCAGGTGCGAGTCTCTGATATAATTACTTACATACGTAATCAATGTAAAATATTATAAAAACTAACATCATACACTTAACTAATATAATCAGATATACCTTACTTTACTTGGGTGACATTTGCAGGCACAGGCATGCAATTGTCACCCAAGCATTTTCAATAGGTGCTGCTTTACTGCTGCCCCGCATAGCCCCGCACGTCGAGTTACGCGTTATCATTTTCAACGCGCGTCATTGATATAGAATAAGAACTGGATACCCAATCAGCCGCCAAAAATGGCCCCGCAAAAGTAACGTTAAAACAGATCACGCGTTACTTTTTCGTTTAGTCTTGTATGGACCGCTCAAATGTGAAGTTGTCAACAATGTCGTAAAATGGTCGTAAAAATATGCAAAAATAACAATGATAAAACAAGGAAAAAGCATGGAATGTCTTTCTTTCGGTTAGTTCTTTGGATAGCATTACATATTTTATGTAATCTGGTGGTAATTTTATGGTTTTGAATAAATTATTTTGTTAGTACCAAAGAAGGGACGTGAAGGAACAAAAATCTAATGAGTCGATGTGAGGTCAATACTTTTTTATTTTTATATGGAATTCGTAAGATAAATAAATAAAAATAAAACTAAAAGTCATTTATTTCAGGTTCCAGGACCCATATTACATTTACAAAAAAATAAAATAATAATAATAATATAAGAATAAGATATAATATAGCTATAAGCTCCAGGGGTGGAAGTGAAATATGCATAAGACGCGAGTTGGCACAGTGGCTGTTAACAGCCACTGGGTAGAAAGCGGCGCACACCTCTCGACACCCCTGAGCCGCTCACACCGGTGTTGCCCTTGAGCCATCCTAGATGTCGCTTTTTGTGGGGGCCCATCTTGTGAGGGCGAGTCACCGTCTGCCGGAAATAAAATTGCATACCGTTTTATTAGGCAGGCGTCCGGTTTTTTACCCCATAGCTCAGTTCTTAGTCCATCGCTTTCACCCAATAACCTAGTTCATTTTAGATTCCATCAACTCTCAATAGTCCTTACGCCCTGGCGGGTGCTGCCTCTGCGTGCGTCCCATGACACGGGCAAGGGCAGCCTCCGCTCGGTGTACCCCTTACATTTCATTAAAGTGTCAAAAGGGCCTCTACGCATTGGCTTCGGCTCCGCGCACGCCTCCCAAAGGTCCGGAACACCATTGTTCCGTGATGGGAAAGAGATATAATATTATGTTTAAATTCGAGATTTCCAAGAAAACCTATGCGACGTGCAGAAGACTGCTATTATAGCAAGAGATAGGGGTGATGCAGTTTTAAACAAGGCAAAACGGCACTTGTGTGTTCGGCCCATTTCCCTGTTTCCGACATAGGGGCTATTCATAAATTACGTCATTTCAAATTAGGGGGGGGGGGGTCTGGACATCGGATGATGCTAGCATGACGTAGGAGGAAACAGGGTCATTCGAAGCATGATTTTTGGATGATTTTAGTGCGGGGGGGGGGGGGGTCAAAAATAGATGACGTAATTTATGAATAGCCCCATATACACGACCAATAAGGGCTTACATCGACTAACTGTAAATGCTAAAACTGTCTGAACACAGTGACAACCACAGGATTTTTTTGATAAAGACCATAACCAATCAGTACCAGTAGCGACCTAAATGTCCCCGTGCACTATATGCAAAGAACGAAAGTGCGAAGAGTATTATGTAGATCTAAAATACACAGTTATTTAATAAGTTGAATTTATTTCAAGGAAAATAGTATTTAAACACGTATACTACTTATTAAAAATAAATTTGTTTTATGATAACTTACACGGGTTGTTACAATGAATTAATTTTATTTGAACTTGCGATCAAATTAAATTTGTTTCTTTTATTACTTTGGTTTTTCTGTACAGTAATACCTATTAAAATGAACCAAAGGGCCTCCATTCGTTCATTATTCTCGTTTGACGTAAATACAATGGTGACGTTACGTTTAGTGCCATCGGACTTAAAGTTTTAACAGTGTTGGTACTAATGTTTATAAATTTGACACTTAATGCTTACGACAGTAAGTTCTTTTCCGAACAAAACATTTATCTTGACTCAAAATTTACGTAAGCGTTTTTATCATCAATGCAAATTTGGCGCTTGTGTCATTCTGACCAAAGAGAATATAATCACTACGTTTTAAGAGACGGGACTTCCATACTAGCGATTTGATTAGTCTGTGTGCATGTTTGGTTATCCAATCATTACCAACATGTACGACAAAGAACTGTCAAAGAACAATAGCACCAACATAACAGACTTACATAGTGTAGTAACCTACACGCTTGCGTATTTTATCGATATCGATAATGTTATCGATATCGATAAAATGGGTATGGTTGAAACGTAGGCTCCTTGTCAACAAATTTCGTACTCAGGTTAGGATCGAGTCCACATTTAAGTCGTACGTTATTTAAAGTGTTCTTTGAATGGACTAATAGGTACATGGTTGGACTTAAATGTGGACCAGAAATATTTTGGAGGATGGAGCAAAATGACATATTATTTACGGCGAGGGCGTACATAGAATTCTGAACGAAGCGAAGAATTCAAAGTATGATTTAAGCTAAAAATCTATGCAAAAAAATAAACGTCCTATAGAACTAAAGTGTTTATTTGATCTCTCCTAGCAGGGAAGAAAAGTAACACTTTGATCCCTCCTAGCAGAGAAGAAAAACCCCCTTTTTCGAATAGTGGATGTAAAAGGGGCTTTTTTTCTCGCTAGGAGGGATCAAAGTGGCACTTTTCTTCCCTGCTGGGAGCAGGAGCATATTTTTTAAAGTTATATAATATTTGTGACGTCTCACGGATAAAGGTACCTTATGGCGGTTGGCGCTTACGCTATTATTTACCCCGCTCCAATATTATTGCGGCGCTATGTGACGTAAGCGCCAGCCGCCATAAGGTGCCTTTTACCATGGAACGTCACATTTTAGAATATAATAATTTCCTCATTGGTGATGTTAAAAGATGTATGTGCCATAAGTAGCAACATTATTTCCATCTTGGGTATAAACACTTGAATCCCTAACTTACTACGCTCAAGATTCTATTTTAGAATCCTGTTTCGTTCAGGATTCAATGTACGCCCGCGCTGTAAATATGCCATTTTGAATTTGAATTATGAAATAAAAATATGTAATCGAATTTTATTGCGTATAATTATTAAAATATGATTCTTATGTACAATAAAAACTTTGAAAGTAAATCCCTCCGACAGTCAACGGGTAAATGGGTAATTAATAAATAGTCTAGTGGATATAGAATGTCCTATTTTAATAATTTGGCACGGGACTGTCACATTTCAAACATAGACAGAGAGAATCATACTGTCTTTGTCTTACGCTAGTTCTAGTAACCAAAGGTAGGGTTAAGTACCTATAATTTTCTTAGTACTTACTAACGAAAAAAAAATCTACTTAATTACCAAACCGGCTCACAAAATTTCACGAAAATCAGACGAAAATCGATTTAAAAAATACGACCTGCCGAGGAGAACATCCGGAAAATCTGACTGGAGACCTTCGCTAACGCTCTGTCATAAAACGAAATTTGTGCGAATTATGCAAACCTGCGGAAGCGAATTCATCTTCCTCGCATTATCCCAGCACATTGCCACGGTTCATAGGAGCCTTGGGTCCAAGAATTGGCGTAGGTACTAGTTTTTACGAAAGCGACTGCCATCTGACCTTCCAACCCAGAGGGGAAACTAGGCCTTATGGGAAATAGTCCGGTGTCCTCACGATGTTTTCCTTTACCGCGACTGGTAAATATCAAATGATATTTCGTACATAAGTTCCTAAAAACTCATTGGAACGAGCCGGGGTTTGAACCCGCGACGTCTGGATTGAAAGTCGCACGCTTTTACCACTAGGCCACCAGCGCGCTCCAAAACTGCAAAAGAAAATTACGTTAATAGTACAATACAATCGTGATATAATAGAGAATTGTCAAAGCGAGGTACGAGATTGAAAAGATTGATTATACTCGTATCACTATTGTATATTTCTATGATTCAACAAAAATTGCACTTTAAACTAGTAGAATCATATAGTTAAACAAACCAAAGGTAAGTTACCCTTCGAGCAGCTGCGATACCTTCATACACGTACGCGTCTCGGCGGGTTGGTCAACGACACCTTCTCGTAACCCATGAGGCCCTGGTACTTGCTCCTTGTTAAATTCAATTTTTAGACAGTTTTTGTTCTCAATTTTGCCACCGTAACCTATGGAAACTAACAAGAAACGCTAAGCGGTTTTCATAGTCTATGGATGTTGCTATATTAATGGTGTACCATGCGCGTTTCTAACTTACGAAGAAGTTGTTTCTACTATACAACCTAAAATAAATAATGAATTTAAGGTATGGCTTTTTTCGAAATTAATATTATAGTTGAGTTGGGAGCCCGTACATTAAAAGTACCCAATTGCAATTTGGTATACGAAATCTTAATTAAAGAATTGCAGTCGACGAGTAGAAAAAATATATTGGAATGAATTCACCATTAATAAATTTTTAAATTATACGTATATGTACGAATAATAAGGAAACTGTAGGTACCTACCTATAACCTTTTTATCAGTAAAAACCTTTTTGACAGAACTTTTGGACTAACTCTAAGTAATTGGCTTTATCCATGACAAGCTGTTTTTATTGTTTTATTATTTTGATGTACCTTGTTTCTGTGACCTTTTGATAATGTCAGCAGTTGGTTCTTCAGATTTAACGAAAGCTAGATTTGCTCTATGGCATTCGTTTCGGATTAAAAGATGACTAAGACGAACTAACAGTACACGGAGAAGACGAGCTTTGTGATCATTACATATCCATAGCATATTATCACATTTCGTCAGCATCACCATGACAGCTTTCTCAGTAATATGTCTCTCATGAAGAATCGGTTTGATTTCAGCTTCAAAATATGAGGTAAATGTATCTACTAATACGCAAAGATTTAATGTTGGATACGTAAGACTTGTTTTCTCTGGCCACCACTCCCGAAGTTTAATATAACTATACGTTGCTGAATCACATTGTTCCTTCTCTTCAGTTTTTAAGCTTCGCGTACAGTTCTCACATTCCCATCGTATATATATGTTTTAAAACCACTGAGGCTAAATATCCCGCGACATATACGGTAGGCTGTTTGTCGAACGATTCGAAAAGACTGCTTTCAATTTGCAGAAATTCTGCATCGTCTTCAGGAAAGTCAAAAGCATCAGGTAAATGTAAAACTGGCACTTCAGCTTCTTCTGGTAAGTGTAAAACAGGAGCTTGAACATCTTCAGGTATTACCATTTCTTCAGTCATTTTGACACTTTTGAAGAAATCTTCAAAATCTATAATAGCTTCATTATCATCTTCTTCACAATTTGCTGCTCTACCTACTGGCGTGCTTAATTTTGTCAATATATTTGACTTTAAGGCGGCTGTGAAATGATGGCACGTTGGGTTTCGACTTGTGGGACAATGTTGCCTTATCATTCCGAAAAGGTTTTCTAAGCTATCTTGGTTTAGCTGCCGAAGATTTAAGTACTTGAATCCTTTCGATTCAACATACTTCCAAATGTCTTCCAGTGATGATAAGGAGGTAATGTATCCCTGTACGCATCGGACGTTCTTCAGTCTTAAAAAACTATCAGTCTTTAGGAAATACATAGTACTCATGACTTGTTTATAATGTCTCCACAATTCGACGTGGTTAGTTTTCTTGGAAACATTCTCTCGTCGGCCCTTGATAATGTCTTTTCTGGACGAGGGACCATTTGTGCAATCAAAAAGCCTATCAAGATCTTCTATGATATGGGCAGTAACCGAGATTTCCTGAGCTTTCTCAACATCATCATCACCGTGCTTCTCAGCCATGAGTTTTAAAATAGCAGCGACGGTATTACTGAGCACTTGAGCAGCTAGTTTTACTTTCATTTTCGACCGAAATGTAGGATTCACGTGTAGGGCTGTTAGTTTTTTGAAATGTAAGGTACTTTTATTTTTTTCTGCCACTTCTCGTAGGTGAGACCACTTTCCTTTTCTCCCGTTTATTACAATTTCTCCTCCATTATGAAAATTGTTTCTCACCGATTTCAGTAAATGCGGAATATCAAACATTATATAAACTCTCTTATCATCCAATATGAAATAATTGGTAGTAGTTGGGATGCCACACCACCTTTTGAGTAAATTCAAACTGCCAATATTAGTGGGTCCTTGGTCACATACTGTGGTAACCACCGTGTAACCAATATCAGCAAGTGCCTTTATTATGTCTTTAATAATACCAGCAAGGTTTTGCGCTGATATCGTCCCCTTAACAAAATAGTAGGCTATCGGTTGCTTCAGTTTTTTATGTAAGCTTTGTACCATGAAAACTAAGGCGTGATCTGCCACTTCTGCACTTCTGTATCGAGTTTCTCCTAAATCCGTAAATCCTTCAGCTTTATCTGATCTGGTGTTTAAAATCAGACGCTTTTTTAAAGCAATCTCGTCAAAAAGTAACGCGACCAGCCTATCTTTTTCAGGTATTGCTGTGGCTTTCTTTTTTAAATGATTTAATATAATCGGGCTGATGCCCGGCTCTAATTCCATTTTTTGTAGTTGACTTTGCAATGTTCTAATGCTGGGCAAGGCCACCAGTTGTAACAAATGACGATATGTCCTGGGAGATTTCTTGTAAATTGCTATTGCCAATGCTTTTTCAATTGGACTCCATCTCTTTCCTCGCGCATTTCTACGGTTGTTGCGTAAATACGCAGTGATTAAGGTCTTCAGAGCTAATGATTTTATGCGCGGCAATACATTTCCTTCACGCAATGTTGTTATTTTCTGCTTGTAGAAATCATTTTTTTTTTAATAATTTTCTTTTTCTTGGTGTCACTTGTAAATCTGTAAAAATAAAATATATACCTTATTTAACCGAGTTATTTCAACGAAAAACATAAAAATAAAGATCAAATAGTTCATTTCCATAATATAATAATACCACAATACTTCTTTATTTCTGATAAAATATAAATTGAAATAAATAATTTTCAATGCCATTTAAATTATTTTCAACCATAGTCAGTCAGTCAAAGACTTTCAAAAATCTTATGCCTTGGAGCAGCGGTCGGGAACCTTTTAGCAGCCAAGGGCCAAATAGTAGTTAACGGAGCTGACGCGGGCGTACTTTGTTAATATTTATGACTTTATGAGACATTGTCGTTTGTCACTATTACATACAAAATAGCCAAGGCGGCTCTCGGGCCGCAAGTAACAGGTTCACGAGCCGCATGCGGCCCGCGGGCCGCAGGTTGCCGACCGCTGCCTTAGAGGATTTTCATTCATTCTAGTTTTCATGAGCAGTTCAATTTCAACAAATACTTACCACTATTTAAATGCAGATATTTTTTTTTAAATCGCTGTCGAGGCTACATGGAGATGGAAATGCCAGCCAGCCAGCCGCCAGCGATGAGATACATCTCATAAACCGTGGCAGTTGAAGTTTTCACAGTGTATTTCTGTTGAGGCTATAACAATCAAGTACTAAAAACAGAATAAAATAAATATATAAGTGTCGCTCCCATACAACAAATGTGATTTTTTTGCCGTAATGGTACGGAACCCGTCGTGCGCGCGACCGACTCGCACTTTGCCGTATGGAGTAACAAACATAGACAAGTGCGAGTCGGACTCGCCCACCAAGGGTTCTGTACTTTTTACCCGACTACGGCAACGCAAAAGGAGGGTTATGATTTTTACCGGTATGTATGTGGGTATGTACTTGTATATATTTATGTTCATCTGTTCCCTCATAACTTCTAAAGTACTCATTATAATTTGACAAACGATATGTCATTCGAATCGTCTTAGGGTCGGTTGCACCAAACCGTTAAAGAGTTCGCTAAATTTTTATGTATGGAAAGTTTCATAGTAAAGCGCTGGGGCTGACGTTGATCAGTCTGTCAAATGTGGTTGGTGCAACTGGCCCTTAGTCGTCCGCTGGTTATAGGTTATATGACGTCACTACAATTTGAACACGGCGCCCTCTAGAGGTCATAAAGTCATCACGAACGTTAATATAATTATATTATGTACTATGAGCGTCATATACTAAAAGACTCGGGCGTAGCCCAACGTACGTGGCGCGGTGTACGCGTCCCAAAGCCAAAGGAGTCGGGCGTAGTCCGATATATGCGGCGCTCTGTGTGCATTTCTGTATTGACGACGCCCTCGCAATAGTACATTATTGTCGAGGCTCGGAAGTAGCTACTTGCAGGCTGAGGATTCGTTTTAAACGGACGACCTTGGGAGTCCGTTTAATTGAATCCGAAGCCAGCAAGTAGCCTTCCAGCCGAGTCATATATAGTGCTTTTCTCAAAAATGGTGCAAGAAATATAAATATAATAGGAATATTTTACAAAAGCAACGTTCTTACGTATATATTTTCACAGACAAAAGTAGAAATAATTGAAAAAATTAGCTTTGCCGCCTTTTTATTTTTTTAATAAAAAAAATAGAAGTGTATTTTTCTGCCGAAAATACGTCAACCTATTTGAGACAGTTAAATAGTCGCGGTACTAATCATCTGTTTGGCTGTTTAATGGGCCTGTGCCTTCATTTGATATGGCCATTTCAACTTTTAAAAAGTTTGGAACTCGACAAATAATGGAATTTGTATGCAACATTGCAGTCCCAAAATCGAGACTGCAATGTTTTTAACTTTTTAATTTTTGACTGACCATAAACTACGCGCTTCGCGACCTATTTTTAAACGGCAAAGTCGACTTTGCCGTCCATTTTTGAGAAAAAGTAATATAAAGTGACTTCAAATCACAAACAAAACATCCTCCAGACTGAGCATAGTCGCACTACCCCCTCTGCCACGCATTACTCCATGTTCCAGTCGAAAGTGTCTTTGTGTGACGTCCGTGTCTTTGAACGGACCAATCACGACACGGGACTTCGCTCACCTCGTCCCGCGCACCCCCGCATTTTTGGCATCATCGGTTGCATGAAATAATTGCTCTAAACTCGGTCTAGAGGATTCCTAGTCTATGCTTCAAATAGTCATCAGTACGAAAGCATGACCCCAAAATTAATTAAATTAAAAATAAGTTCTAAAACTAAAACACGACTAGCCGACTACTACTGTAAATCGCGCTGTAAAAAGTATAAAACAAGATAGAATTCTGAAAATATAATACTGGAAATATTATTTATGTTATCATTTTTAAACTAAAAAATATAACGTAATATAATTTACTATTTTTTTTTTATAAATTTACAGAGATTCAGAGGATAGCCGTGGTCGTATGCCACGTTACCTTAAAGTTTATAATTGCGTGGCATACGACCACGGCGATCCTTTGAATCTCTGTAAATATATAAAGAAAATAGTAAATTATATTACGTGCTATTTTTTAATTAAAAAAAATTATAATAATATAATAATAAGCCCGCAGGGCAGCTTGTGGCGAGCTGTTGGGGAGTAATGACCCCACGGACCCGAGTGCTCCCGAGAGTCGGTCAGGGTCTCCGTCTCCGGCGTGTCTTCGTCGGTCGGAGTGGACCCCAAGGGGACCCAGCAGAACTCTCAGCTCTGGCTTGCCTTCATTGGCCGTCCAGAGAGGAGTCGCTAGAGCTATATGCTCCAGGGGTGGAAGTGAAAGATGCATAAGACGCGAGTTGGCACAGTGGCTGTTATAACAGCCACTGGGTAGAAAGCGGCGCACACCTCTCGACACCCCTGAGCCGCTTACATCAGTGTTGCTCCTGGTCGTCTTTACGACGACTTTCAGGGGCCCACCTAGTTAGTGGCAAGACATCGTCTGCCTCGATAACGTATAGAAACATTGTTATGGCAGGTGTCCGGACCTCTCGACAATAGCCCAATCTTTTGACCTGCCAAACTTCAACACCATAACCGGCACTCTTCTCCATTGCATTTACAATAGCTCCTACGCCAGCTGGGACCGATTTACGGGTATCTATTTGTACCCGTGAATGGGTTCTAGTTGGTGTATTACACAACATCAAACTTGTCTTAAAGGGCCTCTGTGCTGTTGGCTTCGGCCCCACGCACGCCTCCCAAAGGTCCGGGACCCCATGGTCCCGAGATATGGAAAGACATACAAATAATAATAATAATAAGCCCGCAGGGCATCTTGTGGCGAGCTGTTGGGGAGTAATGACCCCACGGACCCGAGTGCTCCCGAGAGTCGGTCAGGGTCTCCGTCTCCGGCGTGTCTTCGTCGGTCGGAGTGGACCCCAAGGGGACCCAGCAGAACTATAAGCTATAAGCTCCAGGGGAGGAAGTGAAATATGCATAAGACGCGAGTTGGCACAGTGGCTGTTAATAGCCACTGGGTAGAAAGCGGCGCACACCTCTCGACACCCCTGAGCCGCTCACACAGGTGTTGCCCTTGAGCCATCCTAGATGTCGCTTTTTGTGGGGGCCCATCTTGTGAGGGCGAGTCACCGTCTGCCGGAAATAAAATTGCATACCGTTTTATTAGGCAGGCGTCCGGTTTTTTACCCTATAGCTCAGTACTTAGTCCATCGCTTTCACCCAATATCCTAGTTCATTTTAGATACCATCAACTCTCAATAGCCCTTACACTTTGGCGGGTGCTGCCTCTGCGTGCGTCCCATGACACGGGCAAGGGCAGCATCCGCTCGGTGTACCCCTTACATTTCATTAAAGTGTCAAAAGGGCCTCTACGTGTTGGCTTCGGCTCCGCGCACGCCTCCCAAAGGTCCGGAACACCATTGTTCCGTGATGGGAAAGACATACATAATAATAATTTGTATGTATGTTGATTCGACGACCATTGACCCGATAGTCGTTTCAGTGAACGGTTTAATAGCGAAGAGTCCTACATCTTGAGAGACTCTCACTAGGTGGTTGGATCAAGGGACAGATGCAGAAGGCGGTGATCTTGGACACGGCGCGGTTAGTACGTCGGTTCCTCTCTCTGTGGCCCTGACCCCCGGTAGCTTGGGCCTTGCCCCGCTGCTGGCGGCACCCTAGGTTAGGTTTTTTATAATGTGTTTATATGTATTTTTTATTGTTTTGTAAGTGTTTTTATATTTTACTTTTATATTCATATTATAAAAACCCTAGCCTAAGAAGAATGAATTTAAAAAAAAATCAGCCTATAAGCATCCCACTGCTGGGCACAGGCCTCCTCTCATCGAGAGGGCTTGCTGGGCTATAGTCCCCACGCTAGCCCAATGCGGATTGGGGACTATATTTCCTGTATTATATTTTTAGATAAGAATTCTTGTTTCAATTCATACTTTTTACAGCGCGATTAGCAGTAGTAGTCGGGTTTTAGTTTTTGAACTTATTTTTTATTAGTATTTGTTGTTATAGCAGCAACAGAAATACATCATCTGCGAAAATTTCAACTGTCTAGCTATCACGGTTCATGAGATATAGTCTGGTGCCAGACGGACAGAGGAGTCTTAGTAATAGGGTTCCGTTTTTACCCTTTGGGTGCGGAACCCTGAAAAACAACGGAAGGATCCTTCTGATTTTGAAATCTTTATGTAAATACACAGTGCTGTTTACCTTTGGCAGATAACTTTCTTCTTTTAGGTGATTGGAGGATGCTCTTCTTTTTTTTAGAATAATCATGGTCTAGTAAATGCGACTGTCTCGATGTAGATGCCTCTGTAATTATGAATAAAATATTTTATTACATTTGGTAATAAGGAGTTACCATCTCTAAGATGTTTGCTAAAAACCTAACGTGAACTAGGCGTCGTTGAAGAATTTCAATCTGATCATCATCAGCAGTTCCACGTCATCAAATGCCACGTTTTAGGGTTCAGTACCTCAAAAGGAAAAAGTTCCGTTTTTTAGGATCACTCGTGCGTCTGTCTGTCTGCCCGTCTGTCACAACTACTGGACCAATTAAGTTGAAATTTGGTACACATATGTAAATTAGTGACCCAAAGAGGGACATGTTTTCTTTTATAATTTTAAAATACATAGGTTCGAAGCTATATAAGAAAATAGCCAAAAAATTACCATTCCCCTCCCCTTTATCTCCGAAACTACTGGGTCTAAAATTTTGAAAAAAATACACAAAATAGTTCTTTACCTACAGATGGCAGGAAATTAGATTAGAAATGTGCAGTCAAGCGTGAGTCGGACTTATGTACGGAACCCTAGGAACGCGAGTCCGACTCGCACTTGGCCGGTTTTTTTAAACATATTATATATTATGCTTGATTTATTGAAGTGAAACTAAAATCACAATACCTATATATGCCTGTCATATTTAAGGAGTCCATTCGATTCCTGATGGATCTCATCATCAGGACTCAAACTTGACAATACAATACAAATACTATATTACACACCTCAATAAAAGGAAACAACGCAAAAGAAAACAGAAACACAAGCAGAGTTTACCTGTAGTAGCAGATAACTTTTTTCTTTTAGGTGATTGGAAGCTGCTCTTGTTTCTTTTACAATAATCATGATCCAGTAAATGCGACTGTCTTGATGTAGGTGGGTCTGTAAATTAAAAAATGATATTATTAGTGCAGTAATTGGCACAACACGTGCATAGTTATGTCGAAAGTTTAAAGGGCCATAATGTACTGTAAAATGTTGATAATTATTAAGAAGTACTGTATCCGTAAAAGTGTATGGCGACTTTATCAATGAATTCATTCATAATTTCTCCATGCATTTTCGCAGCTCACTATACTGGTATATAACTTTACATTTTTCTAATATTTCTAGTGCCAGGCCCTGGGCCAATAAGGGTCTACCTATATCATTTTAATATGTTTACTCGACTACGGCAGGGATTGCTGTCTACATGTATTGCTTACACGAAAATACCAATTTAACATTTTGTGGATATTTTGTATGGGAGCGTCAAATTTTTTTCGCTATCTCGGGGTTAGTCCCATATTAAATGTTGCTGAGTAGGACCTATTATATTCACCCTGTACATTATTGCAGGTGACTGGTGCATCATATATAGATGGTCAAGCAAATCTTGTCAGTAGAAAAGGGCGCCAAATTTAAAAAAACGCGCGTAACCTTTCAGCAGCATAGACAGCCTCATTGACCGTAGTCCACACTAAAGAGTCGTGAATGTTCAAAAATTGGACTACACAAGAAAAGCACTGGAAAGTGTGCACAGAGTTGACGCGATGTGGTTGTGCTATAGACTGCCAAAGGAGATCGTGATAGCTATCACGGTTCGTGAGATACAGCTTGGTGACAGACGGATGGACGGACGGACGAACAGCGGAGTCTTAGTAATAGGGTCCCGTTTTACCCTTTGGGTACGGAACCCTAAAAATGTAGGCGCGAAGGGTTATCGGCCCATAGAAAATTTGTGTTTCCGCCTTTTTCTACTGATAAGATTTGCTTGACCAAGTATATTAACATTATTAACTCTATTTACCTGAACTGTGTCACCGTTTCCTTTTACGTGATTGGGATATTTATTTGTGACTTAATCTTTGACCTGACAGCTGTTGCTCGAGCATATATGATTCTGTAAATATTCAAAGCATATAATTATAATCTAAATAGAGTCTGGCCAGCCAAATATTGTTGACAGATATTTCTTTGTTGTATCACCAATTGTCTATCATTTTAAAAAAAAGCTAAAAGTCAGTTGTCAATTTATGTCATTCATTCAAATTGTTTGCGGTTTATAAGGGGTTTATTTTAAATAATATTAATAATTACTATACCGAGTGAGGTCCGCAAACTACTATTTAAGCTCGTAAACAATTACGATGATGTGCGGAGTCGACGTGAAGCGTTGTATAACGAAAAACTGCAATGTTTACAAGCGTAAAAAATTTAGTAGGTTGGTGCTCTATATATTTTGATACTTTAAGTGCTAGTTCTAACATTTGCCTATAACTTTGATTAAAGTATGTGAATTTATTAATACCATAATCTCATAAACAGGATAAGTGTGTAAAGAAACGGATAAACTATAAGTTCTGGAAAATATCAATAAAATCAAAACATTGGATCGTAAACATGTCTGTTTGTCGTTGACTGTACTTTGCATAGTGGTAGAAATTATGTGCGCTGACTTTGAGTGCACGTCAACGTATATTTAATTTATTTCCTTAGGTACCTTATGTGTGCACAGAAAATCAAAAATATTTTCTAGTATCAAAACTAATTCTTACTACACAAAGTGTGACCAGCCCAAGATCTTTTGAATTTTTAAATCTGGGCGTAAAGGAAACTATGATAAGTCCATATGAAGATGTATATTGTCGAGGAATAAGCACTGATTACAAATTTAGGCTGTTCAGCAGAAAGGTCGAAACGAATGTGACGGCATCACGCACGCGAACAAAAGCTGTATATTTATTCAAACATTTAAACTTGTTCAGACGTGGCTCACTCCGCGATTTCGTCGCTTTGCTACAGGTAGTTAAAAGTGCATCCGTTCCGCCCCAATTTTGGGGAAAGCCATAAGCCGCGCGTGGCGCTGTCGCCACCTAGCGGCCATATCTGTGCTGATCGTAACAGACGCGTTTTGTTAGAGAGTGAGTCTTCTGTACCTAGTACTATTATTTACCCTGTGACTTGTTCCACGTGCGTTTATGCAGTAACCTATAAAACAAGATGCTTTTAGTTTACGAAGACACTTTCCAACACTGGCCCTTAAACCAAAGCAATCTTGTTTAAACACACAAACACAAAACTTAAGTAGTGACCGACACTTCTAATAAATAAAAAACCGGGCAAGTGCGAGTCGGACTCGCGCACGAAGGGTTCCGTACCACAATGCAAAAAAAAAAAAAAGCCAAAAAAAAACGGTCACCCATCCAAATACTGACCACTCCCGACGTTGCTTAACTTTGGTCAAAAATCACGTTTGTTGTATGGGAGCCCCATTTAAATCTTTATTTTATTCTGTTTTTAGTATTTGTTGTTATAGCGGCAACAGAAATACATCATCTGTGAAAATTTCAACTGTCTAGCTATCACGGTTCGTGAGATACAGCCTGGTGACAGACAGACGGACGGACGGACGGACGGACGGACGGACGGACGGACGGACAGCGAAGTCTTAGTAATAGGGTCCCGTTTTACCCTTTGGGTACGGAACCCTAAAAAGTAAATTAACAAAAACATATGCACTGAACTTTCGCTACACCGTATCAACAAAGTTCAGTTATCCACATATGTAATTCAATAAATGTTTATAAAATAAACGAGTCTTTTAATTTCATGTAATCACTATCATGTTTGACTAAACCAACAAATAACCCTGATGGTAATTATATTAAGAACACAATTATTACATATAATACATAGTTATATGCATTTACCTATGACAGTAATGTGAGTTGTCTCACAAACTTACTGTGTTTAACTTTACACAACGCTTTTGTCAGTATATCTGCCAACATATCATTAGTATTCAGATACTCAATAGTAATCTTATTACTATTTACAAGTTCTCTAATAAAATGATGCCGTATATATATCGATATGTTTGGTCCTAGCATGATGTAAAGAGCTTCTACACAATTTTAGCGACTAATTGTCATTGAAAATTGTCGGTACAATTTCTTTATTTATAATTTCTTTCAGAAATGTACTAATAAACAAACCCTCTTTACAAGAATTTGACAAAGAGTAGTATTCGGCTTCGGTAGAGCTAAGGCTAACTGTTTTTTGCTTGCGACTTTCCCAAGTAACTACTGACTCACCTATTTTAAAGACGTAGCCCGTGTACGACCGGCGGTCTACGTCGTCACTGCCCCAGTCTGCATCCGCATATCCAGTGATATCCAGCTGCTGCTTGCTTTTCTTAAAAGTCAAACGGAGATCCAAGGTACCTTTCAAGTAGCGCAAGACTCTTTTGGCTGCTTTCCAGTGGGTCTCTGTAAGTAAATGATTCATTAAATTGACTCAAGTAGCTAACTGCGTATGCGATGTCTGTCGGGTACAGATAGCAATATACATAAGAGAACCTACAAGACCTCTATAATCATAGGTATCATCTCTTTGATTGCCCCTAGGTAAATTAAGTCCTGTTTCCATGGGAGTATTCGACATCCTGTAATTTTGTGCTGGCTAAAGCTAGAACCCTAAATTTTCAGTGACATATAGGGCTTAACATGCTTTAGGTATATTCTCAAAAACATTCAATTTGAACTTGTAGTTTAAGAATTATTGTACGTCAAAGTTCCTTAATTTCGACACTGACACACTCACTCACTCACTCACTCACTCACTCGCTCGCTCACCGATCATCATAATTCTAAGATACTTCTAGCATACCCACAAGCTTCAAAGGGTCTAGCAGGCTAAGCGAACAAGAAGTGCCCCCAACGACGGATTTGGTCATTCTTTCAGGTGGTGTACTGGCAGGTCCTAAGAACACTCTATGCTTAATATCAGTCCTCGATCTTCTTTTGTTTTTGTTTTCGAGTTATTCAAGATAATGTAAAATAATCAGTGTATCATTGAAAGTGTCATATTTTGTAAACTGTTCAAGTTAGATAAACCAAACAAAATTATATTTGACAACAATAAAATAGACTACAAAATGGATATGTTTAACCTGCATCATGTCCTTATACTTCATTATAAAAAAAAAAAAAAAATATTTTTCTTCTCGTTTTTTTTTATACTTTTCGCGGAGGTTATTTTTTGACATGACGCACGAAGATTTATGCAAATATTTTTATATGTGTATGTAGTGGGTATTAGTGGCTACTCATGCATATTTTTTTTGTAGGTGTACCTCCGCGAAAAGTATTTAAAAAATGAGAAGAAAAATAAAATGTTTTTTTTATAATGAGTTGTACTCACAAGACATTGCTTCCCTCCAATTGTCAGCGTCTGGACCACTCAGTGCTTCTTGTATAGTCCGTGGAGCATCTGGATTGGACGTGCCCGCTAGGAATCCAAAATGTGGAGAACCCGTTGAAGTGTCCGAAGTATCCGTACTCTCCTTCTCTGGAATATAAGTTGCATCGGCCGGATCATCACATTCACCTGAGCTAGACGAATCATGTATTATGACCGTACTCGTTCGATCGCTCGTACTCTGAGAATTTTATGTCAAATTGGCATCATCAGACGTACCACAGCTGTGATCGTGGCCCACAAAAATGGACTCGCCGGAAGACCAGCGCCGACTCTCGGGTCGGCATTATGCTGAGGCGAGCCCATTTCATGGTAAACAATATGTAATTATGTACCTATGTCTAACCTTATCATTGTTACTTTTGTATGTAAAATAAGTTTATCACGAAAAATAAATGATTTATGATTTACCACTCACTACTAGTGTTAGCGGTACAGCCTGAAATTCGGGAATTAGCTGCAAATGGTGTTAAAGGTATGAAAATCGGTACGATTTATCTTTAGACCATTTGAATCAATTTGACCCGTAGCACCAAAAGAAAAAAAAGTAGAAGAGTTATGACGTCATCTTTTTTTGTATGGAAAAAAAAACTTTTTTGTTCAGAAACCAATCTTGTGTGGTATTAAATGAAAGGGCATTCAGAGCCGGTTCTAAAAATATATCACATTATTATATTTCCGTCACTATTATAATAACCCTTTGTATGCTGACAATACCCAACAAAAATGTACTTTTTGCCTTTCGGATCTAATTTTGAACGCATCAAAGTCATCGCATAAGCCACAGAACCAAAGATACGTAAATGACTTAGAGATACCTTTTTCCCACTCCACTTTTCTTCGGGAGCTAGTGCTCCCCAGTACAGCTTTCGTAGGACAGCGGTTTTTGACGCGTGTTAACGGCCTCCGCCCAGAATTCGTTGCTTAGGCCCGCATCTTGCAGCCTGCATCACGGTCCTGTTCGCGCGTTCTGCGACCCCGTTCTGAGCAGCGGAGCCAGGAACAGTGGTTTGATGCACGATGCCATTGCTCTTGAGATACGCCTGAAAAGCAGAACTTGTGAATTCTCCTCCATTGTCGCTACGTAGCGATTTTATCTTTTTACCTGTCTGGTTCTCCACTAAAGCTTTGAACCTATCAAATACTTCACCTTTTTTAGTTAAAAAGTACACAAACTTCTTTCTAGAATAGTCATCTATGAAAAGCAAGAAATACCTCGCACCGCTGAATGAGGGAGATGGTAGCGGCCCACAGACGTCTGCATGTACTTAAACCCAGGACCTCTTTAGCCCTGTTGAGAGATTTCTTAGGAAAGGGGACCCTACTTGCCTTACCCTGTACACACGCTACACACGTTTTAAAATCTCTACTATCATATGATATACCAGAAACCGTGACGGCATCACGCACGCGAACAAAAGCTGTATATTTATTCAAACATTTAAACTTGTTCCACGTGCGCTTATGCAGTTACCTATAAAACAAGATTCTTTTAGTTTACGAAGACACAATTAATTAATTAGAAATTATTAACAAGAACATGAATTTCCCGCCAAAACTTTGTGTAATATTTCAGTAGCCAGACTCTACTGAAAACGTAGGATAGGCCTTACGGGCAATAAGAAAGTGCCACCAGTACAGCTGTGTCACGGACACGAATTCGAGCCAATCGTGCAGTCAACAATCAACCAACTGCGATTGGTTGATGAGTTCGCATCAAGCGCGCTGCCATTGGTTGCAACTAGTTGCGTTAGACTGCACTATTGGCTATAATTCGTGAGGCACACCGCTGAACTAGCACTAGCATCATTCATAGTGCCCTAAGGCCCGTCCTTAGATATATGTTAATGGAAAACGTTTCAAGAGATTTAGCTGTCAAATACAAGCTAAAACTTACCCGAGTTACTAGGCCCAGCGATAGCTTCTACTTGAGGTAGTGAAACTTCATTGTCATTCCTTTTATCAACAATGTTTGAATAAGCATTATTGAAAAAATTCAGCTGAGTTTCATCAGTGATTGGAATAGCTTCAAGCTTTTGTAATGGCATGGCTTGAGATGGCAGCTGCTGTCCAGGCATGAATGAATCTGTAAATATTAAAAGTGTAAAAATATAATAAAAATCCTTTACTCATCCAAAAGAGGTATAGTATAAGTTATAACTGTCAAATAAAGGTTTAAAAATTACCCGAGTTACTAGGCCCAGCGATAGCTGCTACTTGAGGTAGTGAAACTTCATTGTCATTCCTTTTATCAACAATGTTGAATAAGCATTATTGGAAAAATTCAGCAGAGTTTCATCAGCGATTGGAATAGCTTCAAGCTTTTTTAATGGTATGACTTGAGATGGCAGCTGCTGTCCAGACATGAATGATTCTGTAAAAATTAGTGTAAAAATATAATTAAAATCACTCATCTCATCTAAAAGAGGTAGGTATAACTGTCAAATAAAGGTTTAAAACTTACCCGAGTTACTAGGCCCAGCGATGGCTTCTACTTGGGGTAGTGAATAAACTTCATTGTCACCGATCGCCAGAGGGTCGAGATTCGTAGGAATGTTCCTTTTCGAATAAACATGACAAGGAAAATTAAGCAGCATTTCATCAGGAAGTGGATCAGCTTTTAAATTTTTTGAAGGTATGGCAGATGGCAGACGTTTTAAGTTGATTGATTTTTTTATTAAAAGCTTTTTTTCGAAATGGTCTGCGCATACAAATTTTAATTCATGTAACTTTTCTATGGGAAGATATACCAGGTCTTCGTTCCCAATTAATTTGACCCACTGTTTGCACCTGAAAACATTTAAATGTGTTATATAATTACAGTTTGCAAGCAAAATGTAGCGTGAAAGGAAGATTCTAAATAAGTTTTTGGCAAAAATTTCATTTTTGGTACAAGCTTTTATCGCTGACTGTACTTTTCTTACGACAGACAACTAATACTCATCGAGACAATTCTAAAAACCCCTAACACGATTAGGTTGCGTTGTTTCATCACAGAGTTCCTATGGCCACCTCCTGTCTCCATCATCAGATCAGCTCGAAGATTTGACAGACTACGGGACAGGTGAAGGCAAATAAAAGCTTGTAAAATGGGAAGTTATGTGACTGTTTCTGTTTCTGTAAGGAAGATATAGATCTGGGAAAATTTTCGGAGAATTAATTATAGTCATATCGCATGCAAGATAGAGCTAGACCATGAAAAGTCTGCAGCGATTTTGATACCTTGCCCACGCAGTGCATGTGTTTATTTTAAACGTCAAACGTCTTTGAAATTATGACGTAGAAATAACACTTGCACCGCGTGGGCTATCAAAGTCGCTGCAGACTTTTCTTGGTCAAATTCTAACAGGAAATTTCACTCATCTTACTATATTATTTACATTGATAAACAAACAAAGCTGAAGTTATCGATACTTGTAGTACATCCCTAGTTGACAATGAAAAGGATATGAAATATCAAATTTTCTATGTGTTTTGGTGTGTTTACACCAAAATAAAGCTAAAAGTATCTAAAGCAATACTTACCGGTCTTCATCCAACGAGAATTTCGCCATGAATTTCCTTTTTTCGGGAACATCGCGAGTGTAGAGATTGCCACATATTTCGCATTTAAAGGCTCTGATTTTCGGTGGCATTTACACAAAATCTATGAAGTCACTATATGTTTTTATCACATTTGATTGTATTTAAAAATGGTAAAGGATTTTGAAAATTAAACTCCAAGAAATACGCGAGTAATACATGCAAGGCGCCATGACAAGCAAAGCAATATGGCTGACAGTTGACTAAGTTGACTTGACAGCTAAATAGCACTGACGTTTTGTTTTGCTTTATTGGCTATGGTTAGGTCACTATTTTCCATACAAAACTTTTTTTTGTTCCTAGTTGCGTCAGCCTGATTCTGACCCACGTTTTGTTGACGTTTTTGTTCCGCTCTGTGTGTCTATTTCTAATATTAAGTCAGTGACGCGCGTTAAAAAAGCGCTTGAATCTGGGCTATAACCGCGAAAATCGAAGTTCGCAAATTGCGGGCATTTTTCTCTGTCACTCTTATTACGCCTTCATTGGAGTAAAAGAGAAAGATCCCCGCAATTTGCGAATTTCGGTTTTCGCGGTAGCCCCTCTGTCCGCACTCTACACGCGCGTCTCGTGCTAGTGAGTATTATATTCTTTGGTCCATAGTCTAATAAAACATGGTCTTCCATTCCCAGAGTGACACGGGCAAAGAATATAATACTCACTAGGAGAAGAACGATAACTCCATACAAAAAAATGTCCCTTTCAAAAGTTCGTTTATACTACTAGCGCTCTGGTAGGATACCATTGTAATTAGAATTGACAACTCGTTTAGCCTAGCGGGTATTGGCAGTAATCCAGTTCAGGAAGCTAATGGTCCTGGGTTCGAATCCCGGAGAGGGAATTTCTTTTTGTATTTTTTTCTTTTTTGTTGGGGTCAGGTTTTTAAGAGCCCATCAATATGCACACTAGCGCCACTACTGAATACATTAAACTAGTTTTTATGTTACTGGATTCGTCAATCTACCCGTCCAAAGTTAAAACGGCCGTTTTTGTTTTGAGCACATAGATCGACGAATCCAGCAACTTAAATACTAGTTTGATGTATTCAAAAGGTACTTAAATACACAATACAGTCCGTAGCGGCCCCTTTTTTAAATTTAAATAATCACGATTATTTAGCAGTGGCGCTAGTGTGCACGTTGTTGGGCTCTTAAATTAGCATATCACAAATAAATAAAAAAATACGTTAAAAGATAATGATTAGGTACTATATTTAGAAATTCGTCAAATATAAAAGGTAACAAAAAGTTACGTATTAAGACATAAATATTTTCATTCCTATTAGCATTACTGTATATATGTTAGGAGTAATACATATGAATACATACATTGATATGGCAAATGGTTACAAGTTGTTGTTACATCTATCCGGTTATCGGACATTTTCTGCTTCACAGCTCCGCGCGGCGTTCTTGATCACCGGGAAACTAGTCTGGATATGCGGCAGATACGTGCCCTTTGAGCTTTTTCCAAGAAATCATATGACGGCCCAGGATTATAATATATTATTATCTCACGCTCAAGCCATCAATTTGATTGATTCAATTTCTAAAACAAAATAGTCACAAATTAAACAATATAATCTAACTTCCTAATTACTAACGTCGCTAATTCCTAGGGTCTAAATTTACCAGCTCAAACAATGTGAAGTTTTACATCTATGATGAATTTTGATTATAATTTCGGACGCGATATAACGTCCGCGGGTTTACGGGGATAGTAAGATTAAATTATTATATTTGAATTTGGTAATTTAGTACGCTCATTTTTATTTAAATATTAATATATTTCTTACCTTGAAATTATCGCTGTTTCTGGTTTCCACACACACATTAGGGCTTTTCATAATCCGGATAAGAATTGTTGATAAAGTCGCCATTGCCGGATACAGCAAGGAAGGAAGAGAGACAACGGTTTAATTTTAACTAAGCCTGTCTGTGCGAAGACGCATTTAGATATGTTGCTCGTACATATGAATAGTTTTTATTTTAAAAATTAATAGGAACCTAAATAAATATATTTCAAGTGAATAAATCGTTTTATATGAAAACTGATATGATATTTTTGCGTTAAATTACTTTTTTTTTTTTTTTTTTTTTTTTTTTTTTTTATATGGCGTTTATTACAGTAGCCAGTGTCATGTCGATATGTATATAAATCGAAAATTTAGAAATTATAATGAGATAATGAATAATAGTTGCTGATTTCAAAAATGGTATATATCAAAGTTTCAATTTATTAAGTTCACAGAAAGAAGCTAGAGCTAAAAATATAAATTTGTCTTTGGATTTAATCAATTGTATAATAGAAGTAGGTAAGGAAACTTTAAGGTGAAAAAGATCCGTATAAAGATAATCATGATTATATAAAGGGCATGCAAGAAAAATGTGATTTAAGTCACCTTCCTCCTGCCCACATTCGCACAGCGAGGAGTCTCGACTATGGATTTTTTTCAGATGGACAGGAGAACAGCAATGGCCCAGTCTCATTCGAATAATTATGGAACAGAACTGTTTTGGGATAAAAATCCTTGAGAACCAAGGTTTTCTTGGTACATCAGGTTGTACAAGGTAATAAGATTTGGTTCGGGATCGATTAGCGGCAGTCCACTTGGCCGACCAGGCTTGGAAAAGCCAACTAGAGGCCAGAGGGACTAAATCATAACAATAGTTCCTGAAAGGCGTTTTGTCACCGCAAACCACGGCTTCCTTAGCTACCCGATCAGCTCGTTCATTCCCTGAGACCCCTGAGTGGCCCGGAACCCAGATCAAGGCAACCTCAAACCCCCTTTTTTTACAAATTAGAAGATTCTCTTTAATTTGGAGGATAATTGGGTTGTGGAATTTGGACGAAAACGGGTTAGATAGTAGTGCTTGTAGACAACTACGGGAATCTGAAAAGATGATAGCTTTCTTAAGTTTGAAAAGAATAATAAACTTCACACTCTCCAAAATGCCAATACATTCTCCAGTATATACAGACGTTTCAGGAGGGCATTTAATTTTTTGTACTATGTTATATTGAGAGTGGAAAACTCCTACTCCCACACAGCCAGTTGGTGATAATTTAGACGCATCACAGAATATAGTGTTCCAGTCATGCCATTCGCGCGTAAGGATCTGGCGGAGGTACTCATCTGCATGAGGATCATTATGACAAATGTCGAAGTTTAGAATAACGCGGGGCTGGTAAATGATAATCGCGTAGTTAAATTCATACAAAGGTAGTCGGCGGGTATGGTAAACTGGATCTTTGAGAGTTTGAAACTTTCTTAGGCTATTCACAAGACAGGGTAGGTCAAGACGATTAAGGGCAGACACTGCTTTAAGGTCATATAAACGGTGAATGATAGGATGATACGAGAATTGTAGCGATCGGAAAAAATAACTATCCGCTAAGAATTGACGGCGCAAAGCGAGGGGAGGCTCAACACACTCTACCTGCATAGCCTTGATTGGGCTAGACCTCATTGCACCCAAAATAATTCTTAGGGCTTTCGATTGGATTAGATCAAGTTTTTTCAATCCAGCTTTATTCCCTGGTACCAAGAGATGGGAGCCATAATCTAATATGCTTCGAACAGTAGCATTATAAATTAGTTTCAGGGAAGTAGGATGGGAACCCCACCAAACTCCCGCTAGGCATCTGAGAGTGTTAAGTCCACGTTCACATTTTTTAACTAAATATTCAAAGTGTAGGTCCCCGGTTAGTTTAGAATCTAAATTAATTCCTAAAAATTTGTAGGAGGGACGGAAGGGAATATTAGAATCGTTGATCGGAACATTCAAATTAGGCAGGGCTCTTTTACGAGTATAAACGACTGCACAGCATTTAGAAGGAGACAGGGACAGACCATTATTAGAGAGCCAGTTATTTAAAGACTGAAGTGACATGTTGATAGACTCACTGGCAGAAACTAGGTTTTTATTTGAGGAGTAAATTAAAAGATCATCTGCATATTGGAGTACTTGGCAGTCAGAAATAGACCGCTCCAGGTCATGAGTGTAAAAATTGTACAGTAGGGGGCTCAGGACAGATCCCTGTGGTAATCCGCGCCAAACCAGTCTAGAAGGGTTGATGTGAGGGTCTTTGCCCCGGAATGTAACTTGCCTTTCGGAAAGTAGGTTACCCACAAGACAGGCCAATCTCGCAGGTATTCTCAAATTACAGAGTTTTTCTCGGAGAATGGAAAGTTGAACATTGTCGTAAGCAGCCTCGACGTCCAAGAATACTGCAAGAACCGAAGCTTGTTTTGAAAAATCTAGTCTTATATCCGTTGTGAAAATAGCCAAGCTATCAATTGTACTTTTACCTTTTCTAAACCCATATTGAGATTTTCCTAACAATTCGTGGTTTTCAAGAAACCATTCCAATCTGTTCTTGATAAGATGCTCTAAAATCTTAGTTAGAACGGACGATAAGGCTATAGGTCGGTATGATTGTGGGTCATTTGGGTCCTTACCTGGTTTGAGAATGGGCATTATCAGTTGAGATTTCCAGGACCGAGGGGGCCGGCCCGAAAGCAAAATAGAGTTAATTAGGCCAAGGAAGTAATTAAGGAATCGGTCACCAGCTTTAGCAATAAACGAATAGGGAATACCATCATGTCCTGGGGCGGAGTCTTTTACCGCTCCCAACACATTCCTGAGCTCCACAAGTGAGAACAACTGATCTAGGGGGTCAGATGAATGGTTATTCAGCAAACCTATAGTGGAGTCAAGAACCCCAGGAACATATGGAGGAGCTATTTTGGTTAGAAAAGATTCAGCCCATTGTAAAGAATTTGGGTAAGGACATTTACAAGGGTTATATGATCTTCTAAATTTTCTGATATTGTTCCAAACAATTGTATCCGGAGTAGAGGGACTTAAAGAGGAACAGAATGATTTCCACCCTTCAGACTTCTTATTCTTAAGCAAGATTTTGGTATCCGTCATGGTTTTTTTCAGTGAATCAAAATTCTCATTTGACATATTTACAGCATACTCCCGCTCTGCTCTTTTTCTAGCCCTGATAGCCTTAGAGCAGTCACTGTCCCACCACGGGGGAGAAGCCAGTTTGCCAACAACTGTGTTTTTAAGGGGAAAGACCTTATCCGCAGACGTCTTAATGGCTGCAATTAAGGCGTCGGAACAAAGCTCTATAGAGTGTGGAGTGATGGGAGGAAGATGTAACGTCTCATACTCTAGACGTTTTTTGTAACTATCCCAGTCTGCGTTGTTGATATTATATATTAGAAGGGGATAGGTTATTGAAGGTCTTTTAGAGGAACCAAAAGGAAGACACAGTAAAATAGGGAAATGATCGCTTCCATAAGTGCTGTCCAGGACTTCCCAGGAAATTCGAGATGCAAGAGAAGGAGAGCAAAGGGATAAGTCAACTGCACTAGCTGATTGATTAGGGAGAGAGCGTCGGGTGGGCGAACCCGAGTTTAGTAGGCATAAGTTGCATTTGTCCAATATATCTAGTAGAAACTGTTCTCCTAGAGCGTCATCTTTTTTCTCACAACCCCATATTAAAGCATGGTGGATATTAAAATCCCCAAGAACAATAATAGGTTGGGGGAGGGGTTCTATTAACTTCCTAAGAGACTTTAGGATGTTAGAAGAAGGATCAGGAATATAAAGGGATAAAAATGTAATGCCTTCCACACGAGCACAAGCTGCGTGGAAATTAGGACTATTATTAGGCAGTGAAATAGGTAAGTAGGAAATATGGTCTCTAATGAAAAGGGCACTTCCAGCACAGCCATCAGCCCGGCAATCCATTAGAGAACAGTAACTGGGGATTTTGAAATTGGAGTTTTGCTTTAGCCATATTTCTGATATGGCCAAGATAGCTGGATTGTATTTATTGATAAGGTAAAGTATCTCTTGTTTTTTATTGTTGATACTGCGACTGTTCCACTGAAGTATTACTTGGTCCATTATGATTTAACAGAGATGAAATAAAAGGCGCTACGTGGGAAATCAAAGAAGGGTTAGCCAAAGGGCTGGCGGGAGAAAAAATTTTTACGAAGGAAGAAATCAACTTTATAATTTCTGAAACTATGAATTGTTCCTTAGGGGGTGGTTGATTAGGGAAGACCGGTCTGGATTCGACAACCGGGGCCCTTGTCAAAGCATCATGAGCTCTTTTATCATACCCTTTTTCGAGGTGAGGAGGCGTGCGGGGTTGACGGAAAATAGTTTTTCTATAAGACTGCGGTTGGGGAGAAGAAGAGCAAGAGGCCGCAACATTGGCGTAAGATTTGTGAGAGACTTTAGCATGACGATTTGAGGCTTCAATGTAGGAGATATTCTCATCCCCCATAGTTTTTTTAATGTTTGATTGTCTAACAAATTCGGGGCAAGATTTGCTGTTGGCTGTGTGACCTGCCCCCAACCCCTGAGGGCAGATACAACAGAATGGTTGAGGTTCACCATCGCCGTTACAATTGTCCCCCTGATGAGCACCTCCGCAGCGGAAGCATCTAGGGAGAGACCTACATTTATCTTTCGAATGACCATACCGGCAGCATTTGTAACATTGGATAGTAGGGAGTTGATATTGTTCGACCACTAGAGAGTTCAGACATAAAAATACCCTCTTAGGGAGAGTTTGGCCGTCAAAAGTGACAATAACAGTTTCGGATGGAAGCCACGAGTAAGTGCCGTCTTGTTTGGTTTTTTTAAAATTGAGGCGTCTAATTTTAATGGGGACGGGGCCTCCCGAGTTTAAGGGGACCTTAAGATTTTCGAGCACCTCCTCAGGGGACCAGTCAGCAGGAATTCCTCGCACCAGTCCCAGTCTTGAGACATTAAAAGATGGCACAAAAGCCTTGTAGTGACTGTGTGTTAAAGTGGAAGATTCTAGGAAGTGGTTGGCATCTTCAGCGGAGTGGAAGCAGATTGATACCCGATTTCGCCCAATTCTTTTAACCGACCCCTCAACAATATTGGGAAATTCCCTTTTTCGCGTTTGCAGGAAACGCCCAAAGGTCACTGGGTGTAGAGTTGTTCCCGAATCTAAAGCCGCTTCTATTTTTTGAACGTATACCAAAAAAGGACCTTGATCATTGGTTGTGTATTTAGTGCGTCCAATTGGGGTAAGAGGGGAGGAAGGGGACTGAGAGGGAGTTTTATTTTCTTGCGAGTCTATTAAATGAGCCGGCGGAGTAAACACTGAAGACTGCGCCATCGATAGTTGTCCTGGCGGGATTTGACTCTCCTCTGAGCTGCAGTGGGGCTGATTAAAATCCATACTCGAAACATCCGACCATCTATCAGGGGGGCTGCCGGACCTGGAGCGGGCCCCCTTATCTTTATTTGACATTTTGTCGTTACGATCCTTTTCATGAAGCTCCTTACGCTTCTCCCTTTCGCGCCTATGAATTCGTTCCAAAACGGGAGTAGAAGACTCAGACAGATGTGAATTCTCGAAATTCTCATGATGAGCTAAGCTAAAAGATAAAGAACGATTGGGTTCTCCATCTCTCGGACGGTTTAAAGTAACGTCCTCGTTCATGAGGTGTTACTATGGTTGCCATGGGCAACCACCCTACAAGATAAAAAAGAAAATTATATCGCTTTTTATGCACTAACTAATACGTCTTACCACAAGAATTGGAATAGCAACATATAATTAGTTAAATTTAGCACTTATTTCACCAGCTGGGTATAAAGATAACGCCAGAGATTTAAAATATTTTAAAATTCAAATCAACCGCGATCGACACTCAACTGACAACCCCTTCAAGATAATCAAGATTCAAAATAACCGTTAAATTACTTTACTGACAGCATTGACATTACAGACTTTTGTAATGACCTATGTTCTTACCGGCCAGACCCAAATCAAGGCCTATCAAAGAGGCCTATTGACAAAGTTTTTTTTTTTTTTTTTTTTTTTTTTTTTATTAAGGAGGGTAGAGGCACGTCTACCCTTCGTAGATTTTATGAACATAGACAAAGACAAACTGAAATATAATAGATAACAATTTACATATATCAAAATATAAATAATAATTTACATATGACTACTTCATAAAATACAAATCAAAATATATTTGATAAAATAATTTCATTTGTTCCTAGAAATCGTATAGACAAAGCCAGTTCCAGCAATGTTGCTGTAGTAAAATATTTTTATGTTAATTACTGGCAATCTCTTCTGGGAACGGACAACACATATACAATTTTGAAGGGTCACATCGTTTCAAGGAAGTCAATAGGCCTTGGACACGGGCCTACGTCACAACAACATGGTCGCTATATATAGCGCTATCGCATATTATCATATAGCGCTGTCGCATGATGACGTAGGCCCGTGTCAGTTAGGTGACCTAGAAAAGACGGGAATGGAGTACCAGGCGGAGTATATTATTATACCATGCTTTGGTCTCGTGGCTCGGCTCGCGCGAGAATATATTTAAACCGCTTGTAACAAACAAGCGTACCCAAAGTTAACCGGATCAAGTCTAGTACGGCCGTCTGTTAACATTTTATGTGGCAATCTGTCAGCTTGTCAAGTCAATGTCATTTTTTCGTCGACGCTCTATTTGTTTACATTCACTTGCTTTAATTAATTGAATTTTATATCACAATTCTCAGTATCTTATTTTCTTCATGACTTTTACTCCTCGCTAAGTTTATCCAGGTGGATTCTGCCAATGTCGAGGTATAGACTTTTGACAAGGAGACGAGAATTATTTTTTTATTTTATTTATTATTTATTAATACACAGTACAGAGCTTAAATCTATACAGATCCCTGCAAAACTGTATTTACAGTTTGCCTGCAATGTTCGGTTGAATCACAGAATAAATAAAATGCATGATTGAATTTAGTTTTTTGTAGAAGGAACGCTGGGAACCTGGCTTGTCGGAGTGGGATTGTCTACATTTGCGCTTCAATGGAGACAAGCGATGGCAGCGTGTCGCAGCGAGTGAAGGAGGAATCTGAGTGGCACAGTGAAGGGGAACACAGTATGTTTTCTATATTCTATTTTTATAATACCCCGGCCTGGGAAGTAGGCAGAGACATAGTGTGGCCACGCTGCTCGCCATGCCGCTTATTATGCCCACCGCTCCTTATTTTGTCGGTTTATTGGCACAAAAGGACCAGCCAGGAGAGTCGCAATTATCGCGCGAGTAGGGCAGTGTGTGACCGGAGCGGGCAAAATTTTTAATTCTTTATTTGTATGAAACTACTTTATTAGAACTTTATTTTGTCACCAGCATTTAGTTATTCGACCAGTCTGCAATTCTACTAATACCCTTTCAACTTAGGACGCTTTCCAGTAACACGCTTATTTTTGATTGCCATACAACAAGTACATTTGGTAAAACATGTACAGTAGTAATTTTAGCACTCCAATACAATTGTATTATATATCTAAATAAATTTGAAAGACCTAGCTTTTATTTTATGTAAGATTCAACCATTAAAAAAATATAAATTAATAAATATGGATCAAAATACCTTGAACATATTTTTGGGGTGTTTTTATCATGAATTTTTTAAAATATTATATAAAATTATGCAAAACTGAGACAATAAATTACGTTGAATTATATAGTAAGTAATGTATCATAAAATAAGCTTTTAAACCATGTATGTATGTGAATAATAAGGGAAATGTATCTATAACATTTTTAGTTAAACTTTTGTGACAGAATTTATGGACCGACTAGGTATAAGGAATAGTAGAGCGGCGCAGAAGAAAGGCGAGGTGATCAAAATTACTTTTTTTTTTTTTTTTTTTTACTTTATTAGGTACACTAGACAGACATCGTACAATATCATGGGTAAGTAATACAATTGCACATTATGGCTTAAATCTAGCACGAGATCCAAAACAAGTGTACACAGCATGTTTTACAATTGAGCGGAAATATTACAAACTAATTAACACCATATTCCTATAGCTACAGTGAAAAATATCAGAGAAGAAATAACTATCTAAACATTACAATATAACGAGTAACGAACTTTACATTATAAAGACTATTAAACATCACTGAAACAAACTTAGAGGATTAAGGCAGATGTCATCAGTTAAGTGGGAGAAGAGGGGAAGAACTTTAACTCGCTTTTATTCTCTTAACAATAAAATTGCGTGAAAATCATTATGAACCACCGGTATTGTTTGTATTGTATTGTAGTACGGGCGATTTTCCGCAACTCGACGTCCTGCGCCTATTTTGCATGATAGGGGGTGGGCTAGTCCTGCCAGCCCAGCTCCTCGGGGAGGTCTCTCGGAGATCCAAGATGTTTTTCCCTGTATGGGGCCACTCCGCTGCATTCCAACACCACGTGAGAGGCTGTTTCTTCCTTCTCCATGGATCCACGGCATAGGGAACTGTCTGTGACACCTACACCTACTCGCCCCGGTATTACTTACCTAAGCTATCGGTATGCTGATAGATGTCATCTCAATACAATTTTGCGAGATTAGGCGTTATAGAGTTATAAATTGTCTGAGTACCCATAAGTTTTGAAAAATACTATACCCATATTGACCTGACTGACTGAAGATCATACATTTTGTTTTACAGTATTCGAAATAAAGGTGGAAGAGACTTTGGTGGAACAGAGAGCAAGCCCGTGCAGCGACACGCGGAGCCCGGCGCGTGACTACGACCCTCTAGCGGCGTCAGGGCGACCTTACGATGGTGAGTTAACACTAAGTTAGTGACAACTTTGGTAACTGAGCATGCCCATGCGGACGCGCGAAGACCTGCGCGTGACAGGGTTCTAGCCTCAGGGCTAGATTACGACGGTGAGTTAACACTATGTTAGTCACAAGTTTGGTAACAGAGCATGCCCATGCAGCGACGCTCTGAGCCCTGCGCATGACGGGGCTCTAACCACGGGGCCAGCTTACGATGCGAGTTCCTTAACACTACTAGTGATAATTCAGGGACCAAATCAAATTATTTTATTACATATTTCAAAATTAATTTATATTTTTAATTGTTTAGTGGCTTGTTACCAGCCACTGTGCCAACTCGCGTCTTATGCATCTTTCACTTCCACCCCTGGAGCATATAGCTCTAGCGACTCCTCTCTGGACGGCCAATGAAGGCAAGCCAGAGCTGAGAGTCCTGCAGGTCCCCTTGGGGTCCACTCCGACTGACGAACTTTTAATTAAAATGTGGTCAATATTTTGGTGGTCATTTACTATTTTTGGGCTTACAATGATTATTTTGGAGTCATTTGCTTTAATAGAATAGCAAGATTTTTATAATTTTGTTTATAATTTCACACTAAAATAGAGTTCTAATTTTGGTGATCATTTACTATTTTTGGATTAACTTACTAGTTTGGTGTCATTTTCTTTAATAGGATCGCAAGATGTAAAAATTTGGTTATCATTTCACATTAAAATGAAGTTATAATTTTGGTGATAATTTATTATTTTTGGTGATAAAATATTTTTTTTTATGTAAAATTTTACTATATCTGGTGATCAGTTAAATACCTATTATTTAATTGATTGATATAAATTATTTGATTGATTGAAAATTGAAAATTCAAACATACGTAGAATTAGACCAAGAAAAGTCTGCAACGATTTTGATAGCATACGCAGTGCAAGTGTCATTTATACGTCATAATTACATAGATGTTTAAAATAACACTTGCACTGCGTGTGCTATCAAAATTGTTGCAGACTTTTCTTGATCCAACTCTACATACAAATATTGCAAGTCAATTTTTTTTTTTATTAGAACACAAACAGTCATAATAAACTTATTGCATATGTCGTACACAATGTACAGAAACTGAGAGGTGATACAAACAGACCTGGAGGTTTAAATAAAAGCTTTATCATCATCATCATCATCTCGGCCATAAGACGTCCACTGCTGAACATAGGCCTCCCCCTTGGACCTCCATACGTACCGGTTGGAAGCGACCCGCATCCAGCGTCTTCCGGCGACCTAAAATAAAAGCTTATAAAAGAATAATTAAAATGATCACATGAAAAAAAATGTTATTAAGTTTCAAACAACATAAAAAAATCGTGTGGTTACAGTTTCAAACTCGTCGTCAGTCACGCAGCAGACCAAACGGGACACAGAAGAGACTCACCCGGGCGGCACTGGCGACCGACAAACCGACAACGACGAAGACTACAACTGTGACACCTGTGGCAAAACATTCCAACAAAAACATGATTTAATTCAGCACCTAAAAAAAGCCGCCACTGAATGTATACCTATAGAAAACTATACATATTCGGAAATCAAACAAAAACAACCTACAGGAAATAAGGCATTTTGGTGCGAAATATGCGAGAAACAATTTCGAGATTCCAGCGACATAGCGCGGCATAGGCGAATCCACACTGGTGAGAAACCGTACGCGTGCGAAGTATGCAAAAAACAATTTGCACAGCTAAGTGTTTTGAACAGACATAAACGAATTCATACAAATGAGAAACCCTTTCAGTGTGACGATTGTGAGAAACAGTTTAGGACTTCAAGTGACTTAGGTAAGCATAGAAGAATCCACGTGTGTGCAAAAAAATTTAACTGCGATTTTTGTAAAAAAGAATTTTGGGACGTGAATAGTTTGGCGAACCATAGACGTATGCATGAGAGCAAAATGCTTTTCTCCTGCGAGGTATGCAAGAAACAGTTTGCAGTGTTGAAATATTTGAAGAAACATGAGAAAAGAATTCATCGAATTTAAACTGTTGTGAAACATACTAACATTGAATAATTTTACGGTTTAGACTCACTTGTTTTTAGTCACTCGCGCGACATGTTTCGGAGAGCCTAGGTCTCCTTTCTCAAGCACTGACAGTGCCATGTCGAGCGAGTGACTAAAAACAAGTGAGTAAAAAACGTAAACTTATTCAAAAGAATTCATCGTTGACGGGTAAGCTGAAGGACTAAAGGAATGTGTATAAGCTAGCCCACTGTACTGTAGCGCACGATTACGTAACAACATTACGATACAAGTGCGTAAAGTAGGAAATTCGTAACAAGTGGCGATAAATTGAAACACGACCCAAGGGAGTGTTTTAAATCGACACGAGTTGCCAATTACCTTTTCGCACGTGTATTGTACGTTTTACAGCACATATGGCCCTTTAAATTTTCGACTTGGGCACGTATTGTGCTGATTACCGCACTAGGGCAGTAAAGTAGGACCATATGTACTGTAAAGTATAATGCTTGTTTGTCCTTGTCAGTCTCACATTTTTTTTTATTCCCCACCGTAAATTTAGTATGGATAATGGTGGGCAACAAATAAATTCGACCAATCATAGTGTCGCATTGTGTATGTGTTGTCCCTCACGGAGGCACGCGTATAGCACATCTATAGGATACTACCATCTATGTTTATACTTTGTAATTATTTCTAAGCAGTGCATTATATATTTTATAAAAATTAATAACAATGGTATTTAAAATAAAAGAGTGAATTCCAGTTTTCGCCTTTTATATTACATCTATCTTAACACTTGGACAGCGTCTTCTGAGAGAATTTATGAGGTGTCTCTCATATTCATAGTTTTTTCTTTAAGCTATTTAATACCTTATTAAATTGTCTTTTTCACATCACCTATTCGGAAAAGGGCTTTTTATTCCCCGCTAGGAGGGATCAAAGTGGCACTTTTCCTCCCTGCTAGGGGGGATCAAAGTGGAACTTTTCTGTTGTAGGACACTGTTTTTGTTATTTTTATGCATTCTTTTTTTAGCTCGAATAATATTTTGAAACATAATAATTTGTCAACACTAAGATTTTTTTATTTTCCTCATAGTTGATGTGAAAAGCAGTATGTGTCACACGGTATTTAAGGGAATTATTTCGTCTTGGGCGTTAACACTTGAATCCCTCATTACGCTCAGGATTCAATGTACGCCCTTGACGGAAATATATCATTTTGATCCCCTGTAACACAAACTACTATTGTTCAACATTTAACTTTTTTGATTTGACTTCATTTTGAGGTAGTTACATGGAATTTCCACTTTTGTGTATTTGCCATTTTTACAGATATTTGTCCCCCATAGAAAAACCTCTGTCAGAGGTTAGATTGGAGATACTTCCTGACTACGGGTCTCTATTGTTTCCCAAATAGTTTTAAGTCATAATGTATTGTTTGTCCGAATTATCGTTAGTCATAATTGTTTTTTCTCAGAAACGCGTAACTTTTCAGGATTGCCATAAAACAAACCTAACCTAACCTATCTACAGAATAACCTTACGAAAATCCTGAAAACAGTGGCGGATTTGCAGTCTTTGCCGGTCTAGGCCCCAGGTCCTATAGCCGCCCCTTTCGCAGCATCATCATCAGCGAATCTTTTGTCACAATTTCCCGCCCCAAATTTTTTGCCTCCCTAGGCCCGGGTCTACTGGGCCTTAGGGCAAATCCGCCACTGCCTGAAAAGTTAACGGTTTAACAGTTTAAAAGTTAGCTCACGAGATAACCGCCATGTGGGATGTTGACTCGACGATCATTGTTCCTATAGTCGTGTCAGCGAACGGTCTCATAGCGAAGAGTCTCGACCAACACCTAGAGAGACTCTCGCTGGGTGGTTGGATCAAGGGTCAGATGCAGAAGGCGGTAATTTTGGACACGGCGCGTATAGTACATCGATTCCTCACTCTGCGGCCCTGACCACCGGCAGCTTGGACCCTGCCCCGCTGCCGGCGGCACCCTAGGTTAGGTTTATTATAATGTGTTTATATATTTTTGTTATGTTTTGTAAGTGTTTTTATATTTTATTTTTATACTCACATTGTAAAATCCTAACCTAAGACCCTAATTGAATAAAGGAGATATGTCAAACATAAAACTAATACTGGATATTATATCCATTGCGCGCGACTGCCTCGCGAGCCAATGTTCGATAGTTTGCCTTGCCGCGCAATATGGAGACAGGCCTTTAGCGAGGAGCCATTGACCCTCACCAATTACCAATATGGTAAAAAAAATGACACACAATACATTATGACTTAAAACTTAATGGGAAACAAAGGGACACCCCTCACTCCCCAAGATAAAATCCAGGTAATTGGTTTAACTTATTCGTAAGATGATATTATGTTTTTAATAAAAACAAGTTGTGAAAATGGAAAATAAAATGCGGCATTGTGGAAAAGGGCAAGTTAAAATTGTCTAATAGGGAATATTAGGCAAAGCTTTGCGTAGGTGGCACCACTAGCACATACAGTAAACAAACCTCATTGACATCATCAATGACACCTCATGCGTCACTAGGTCAATCACATGGCCTACCGTGAACGACAATTGAAAGTTCGGTTTCTGCCTCTCTATCACTCTTGCTTATCTATTGGATCGATAGAGAGGCAGATAAAGAAATTTCGATTTTCGCCACCTGTAAACAAAGTAAACAAACCGCCTTGGTGCATCAATGTCATAGTGAAAACTTGACAAAAAACTGTTTAAGGCCTAGTATGTATAAGTTACTCTATAGTTTACTAAACAAATTAGTGCTGCACTCTGGCGGCAGAACATTGCAGTAATACTCCCTATTGTATTGTTCAAAATTTTTCAAAGTAGATTGCACTAAAAATGAGATAACTCAAACAATCTCATATTTTTCAACAAATTTTATTTTTATTATTATTTTATGTATTATACAGCAGTATTTTTGTTTTATTATGTACAGATTACTAAAAAAAATAAACTGCTTCACAATTTAATAGTCCCTTAACGTCATATTTTCATATTTGACGTACGTGATCTTGTTACAATCGCTCGCTTGCCAAGTTGATAAAAAGTCATCTTAGATGGATTCGTACATTTTAATTTATCTTACAACAACAACACACACACACAATTTATTAAGTGATTTATTTGCAGGTAAAGCAAAAAAATAAATAATAATTATTTATCTAATAGTGAACATCTATTCTAGTTTTCGTTCACATGTTTCTGTTTATGTACCTTCAATTTAGAAGTACGTGTAAACTGTTTATTACATACATCACATGAAAATTTTTCACCAGTATGAGTTCTTCTATGAGTCACTAATATGTTTCTTTGTGAAAAATTTCTCCCACATACATCGCATGAGTATGGTTTTTCACCGGTGTGGGTTCGTCTGTGTGTGGTTAAACCGCTTTTATTCGTGAACTGCATTCCACAAGTTTCACATTTGTATGGCTTCTCTCCAGTGTGGACCCGTCTATGTTTAGTCATAGAGTCGGAAGCATAAAAGCTTTTTTGACATATATCGCATGTAAACGGTTTCTCACCAGTGTGTAACCTTATATGTAGACGTAAATCAGCTACAGTTTTAAATAGCTTTTCACACGCTTCACACTTATACGGCCGTTCATTAGTATGCATTCTCATAACATGTTTGTCCAATTCGTTCTGTTGTCTGAACCGCTTTTCGCATATTCCGCAGGGGAAAGGTTTCTCTCCGCTGTGGATCATTTTATGTAAGTTTAAGGCGTTTGCGCATGAAAATTCTCTTTTGCAGACGTCGCACGGGTATTTCCTGAGTCCAGTGTGACCCTCGCTTAACTTATGCTTCTGTAGTTCGGATTCGTTTAAGAATTGTAGTCCACATGTACCACAGTCATATTTTTTTCTATTTATTTTTATATCTATCTTAGATTTGAGGTGCAGTTGAAGATGTCGGATTAGTAGGTATTTCTGTTGGTACGTTTTCCCGCAAGCGTCACAGACGTAAGTTTTTGTGTCGGTGTTGTCGCTCGTTTGTTTATCAGTCGCTCCGGTGTGGCCCGCTTGTTGCGGAGCGGAGCGGGGCTTGCTGAGCGGCACGAGAGGAGGACACGGCATGGAGGTGAGGAAAGCGGGTAGGTGTTGCGGATTTAGCGTTGTTAACGTGTCACTTAAAGCTGAAACCAAACATAGTTTATGTTAAAATAAACACAACAGAAACGAAGACTTAATATCTATCAGTTCTTATTCTTCGACAAGGAAAATCTTTATTTAATGTTCAAAGTTAAACAACGCTAATAACTAATACAAGAAAAAAACATTAAACCCATAAGTAAACTAAACTAACATTAAAAATAAATAAAATTACATAGTTTATTTTTTAAGTACTAAACTACATAAAATATGTTAATATGTTAGGGTTGGCACAACTTGACATCCCTTTGCGTGCACGACACGACGACGATAAGATAATGACTTGAATTTTGACAACCCTAAATAGCCGAAAGGGATAGTACCATATATTAATAGAAAGGGACAGCATGATTCGACCCTGAACCGCTGTCAAACTTCGGTTTTGTAGGAAGTTTCCTTTCTGTATGGTAGTACTATTATTTATTCTGTGGTAGTGTACAACTTAAAATGTATGTTGCCCTTTTATCTGTCACTGGCATTACATACCAAAAACCGGACAAGTGCGAGTCGGACTCGCCCACCGAGGGTTCCGTACTTTTTGGGTAAGTAATAGAACGTATACAAACCTATAATATATTGCTCAGAATATATAAATTCAATTAGTATAATTTTGAATGGCATAACGTGCAATAAGTATAACGTGCGATACGTATAACATTGAATTCTATAATTTTATAATGTATAATGAACTTTACATATAATATCGTTTATGATAAGTATAAAAATGTATAACATTGAAATAATATAATATACAAAACAAATACCACGCAATAAACCTAACCCTTTATTTTTCTGGGGGGTAACAGTTCTAACCTAACCTAATACGTTTATGGTAGCAGTTTCGTTCTCTGAGGGGTCACAGTTCTAACCTAACCTAACTTCTTTTCTGGTAGCAGTTTTTTCTGTGGGGGGTAACAGTTCTAACCTAACCTAACCTATTTTTATGGTAGTAGTTTCTTTTTCTGTGGGGTAACAGTTCTAACCTAACCTAACCTACTTTTCTGGTAGCAGTTTCTTTCTCTGAGGGGTCACAGTTCTAACCTAACCTAACCTAACCTACTTTTCTGGTAGCAGTTTCCTTCTCTGAGGGGTCACAGTTCTAACCTAACCTAACCTACTTTTCTGGTAGCAGTTTCTTTCTCTGAGGGGTCACAGTTCTAACCTAACCTACTTTTCTGGTAGCAGTTTCTTTTTCTGGGGAGTCACAGTTCTAACCTAACCTAACCTACTTTTCTGGTAGCAGTTTCTTTTTCTGGGGAGTCACAGTTCTAACCTAACGAAACCTACTTTTCTGGTAGCAGTTTCTTTCTCTGAGGGGTCACAGTTCTAACCTAACCTACTTTTCTGGTAGCAGGTTCTTTTTCTGGGGAGTCACAGTTCTAACCAAACCTAACCTACTTTTCGGGTAGCCTTTTTTTTTCTGGGGAGTCACAGTTCTAACCTAACCTACTTTTCTGACAGTAATTAGTTTCGATGACCTATGAAATACTGAGCTATCCAAATAATGTTACTGATGTTTTGTTCAGATACTTATGTAAGATGTTATTCGTTATTTTAATTTATATGCATAATTAATGTTATATTAAATGTAATTAGTTTATTTGTATGTTACACCAAACAGCGGTATGTATATTGTACGTTATATTATTTTTTATGTTATACTTATTGAAAATATAGATTTAGTGCATTATACATAAGATTAGTATACGTTTCGAACGTTTGTAAACTGAAATTATACCAAAAGTTCGTATTCATTATGATACGCACCCGTACTTTTTAGTATTTGTTGTTATAGCGGCAACAGAAATACATCATCTGTGAAAATTTCAACTGTCTAGCTATCACGGTTCGTGAGCCTGGTGACAGACGGACGGACGGACGACGGACAGCGGAGTCTTAGTAATAGGGTCCCGTTTTACCCTTTGGGTACGGAACCCTAAAAACATACTCACCGGCTAGCGGCGGCGGGCGCTGCAGCTCGGCGCTCCTGAAGCCCGGCGCGGGCTCTTCATACTCCACCTCCACTTTCACTCGCACTGTAAAGCAACCATGAATCTTGTATTAAACTGGATTGGGCATGAGTGGTGGGGATAACTGACAGAACGGGATAGTCTTTTGTATCTTTCAGTCTTAGCAGCGAAAGCGCTATTATTGTTTGTCCTTGTCACAGTCTCACATCTCAAATTTAGTATGGATTATGGTGGGCAACAAATGAATTCGACCAATCACAGTGTAGCCATTGCGTATGTTTTGTCCCTCACGGAGGCACGCGTATACCACTTCTATACGATCCTACCTTCTATCAAAGCAACGGTCCATATCAGGGATGTTGCGAATATCCGCATCCGCAACCGCGGAACTTCCGCATTATTTTCAACATCCGCATCCGCATAAAATCGATGCGGAGCTTAATGCGGATGCGGATGTCGAACAAGTCGGTACAGGAACGTCTTAGCGACGGTGAAAGTGCTAGGTAAGTTCGTCATTACCTATAACGAAATCGTCTCGATCCAGAGAAGTCGGACAAAAATGACTGTTTATTAAATATAACGCACCTATATTCTTGCTCAGATACTAAACGAATCGTTTTTTAATTTATTATAGTCCTTAATAAATTATTATTATTATAGTATTTAAGGACTATAATAATTACCTGATTTTACGGGGCCAATGATGTTAACGTATGAGAAATATTTTTGGCGGATGGGTAAATGTGGGCCAGGGATGTTGCGATGCAGATTTTTAGACATCCGCGGATGCGGATGTCAAGATTAGATACTTAAATAAAAAACGTCAAATATTACCTTTTAGTAATTTTTATTTGGTCTATAATCAAGTACCAATAAAATATTTATAAATATTTTTCAAATATATTAACAAAAGCCTTGCCGTCGTCATATGTAATGTAATAAGGGAATACATGTAATATAAACAAAAAAAATATAAACTAAAATTAAAAACTACATAAAGCTACAACTACAACTTTTTCAAATTATGTTGAGTATATAATACAGAAAGAGCATTAATAATTAGTGTATTAAATTTCCAAAATAAATGTACAACAATAGTCCAGTTTTTAACGTTAATTCTTTAAGATATGATATGTACTCGTTACATTTATTTTGGAGCTTTAATACACTAATGCTCTTTCTATATTATATACTCAACATAATTTGAAAAATACTTACAAATATTTTATTGGAACTTGATTTTGGACCACAGTTATAAGCTGTGGACTAAAGTTACCTGGTTTTACAGATAGAGTTTTATTTTACAAGCTTTTATTTAACCTGATCTTGTAGTAGGTATGTGTGTATGTTAGTTAGTGTGGGCACAACATTTATTCAACAAATAGGGGCACTTTTGTGTAAAATATTACAAGAAATAAAAATAACTTATCTTTCAAAAAAATTCCAAAATACATTTATCTATCTATCTTATCTAAAAAATTACAAAATACAATTATAAATATGGAATCATTGAAATATTAGATACTTTATTAGAGATGTATCCACGTTTTTACATATAAAACGTTCACGTCCCGCCCGGAAAACGCGCTTGTGTCACGGAACCTTAAGATTATGGGTGTAGTCTGAAAAAACCGGACAAGTGCGAGTCGGACTCGCCCACCGAGGGTTCCGTACTTTTTAGTATTTGTTGTTATAGCATCATCTGTGAAAATTTCAACTGTCTAGCTATCACAGTTCGTGAGATACAGCCTGATGACAGACGGACGAATAGCAGAGTCTTAGTAATAGGGTCCCGTTTTACCCTTTGGGTACGGAATACGGAACCCTAAAAAGCATGTACACTATAAGAGTTACAAATACTTATTTTACCACATCCACTGCGAACGCCTGCTAGGCGGATCTGTTTGTAGGCGATTTGTGTAGCTTGCGCTAATAATAAATAAAATAAGGGTCAGATGCAGAAGGCGGTGATCTTGGACACGGCGCGGATAGTCCGCCGGTTCCTCTCTCTGCGGCCCTGACCACCGGTAGCTTGGGCCCTGCCCCGCTGCTGGCGGCACCCTAGGTTAGGTGTTTTATAATGTGTTTATATAAAAACACTTAAAAAACAATAAAAATACATATTTAAAAATATGTATTTTTATTGTTTTTTAAGTGTTTTTATATTTTACTTTTATATTCATATTATAAAAACCCTAACTTAAGACGAAAAATAAATAAAGAGAATAAAATAATAAAAGGCGCTTGTGATCGTGTTAAGCTTAACCAAAATAGTAGAGCCCTATGCCCTATTATAATATAATAATAATTCAGCCTTTATACGTCCCACTGCTGGGCACAGGCCTCCTCTCATGCGCGAGAGGGCTTGGGCTATAGTCCCCACGCTAGCCCAATGCGGATTGGGGACTTCATATCAGGGACAGGAACCGGTTACCTTAACCGGGGTTTTTCATAGGGTTATTTTAGAGGTAACCCCTACCATAACGGTAACCGCTTAATAAGGTAACACTTTGATTCGGTAACCGTATCAGATCGAGTTAACCTCTGTTACCGGTAACCGAAATAAAAACCCAGTCTATTCAGTTACCTCATTATGAGGTTTTTGACCAGTTCAAAGGATTGTAATCTTTACGCACACTTAAATTCAACTTATTATTGAATAACCGAGGTTGGCATGGGCGGTCTATGAAGCCTCCAGCACAAACAAGTTTTTTTGCCTTTCCTTTGTTTATCTTTATACCTACCTGTGTGGTGTGTTCTTATTATAAATATTATTATATTATAACTAAAATAATTAAAATAAATAAATTAAATAAGTTTAATAAATTAAATAAACTTAAGAGCCCTTATTCCTTAGAGCGTTCACCGATTTAGCGAAATAACACTCGATAGATGGCGCTGGCGCTCGGTACGCGAGCGCCGGCAAAGCTATGCGCGTTTCAACGCAGACGAGAATAATTTTGATACTTTTCAATTTAATTGCAAGTTAATTTATTTTAACGTTATATTGACACTTTATTTTATTTTATAAGCATGGTAGTCGTCAATAGAATGTATATGTATGTTATATATAACCAACGACAAGTAAATAATAATGATTTTTTTACCTCTGTCATGGAATTATAGTGACAAGTTCGTCCATGAAGTCAAGTCACATATTCAAGTCAGTTCACCAAGGAAGTTGAATAATAAAATGTTTAAAAATAAAGTTATTTTAAATATTAGTAAATATCTGTATATATATTCACAGTTAATTCGAGAGTATTAACGATTACTGAACCCTCTGAAGTTCGATTTGATGTTTTATAAAACAGAAGTATCTCCGTTTTTATTTAGAACGAAGTTGATTTATAAGGTTTACTTGAGCAAATGAAGCTTTATTTGTAAGTATCATCATATATATAAAATTGAAAAACCAGAACGGTTTAAAAAACGAGGGAATAAGCAAGATGGCGCCTTCTAAAAAAGTTTTTGACACGTTTCTCGAATACGACGCACGTATGCTAAGAAAAACTGTTCCAATCTATTATCTAAATATGAGAATAGAACTAGAGCATAAAATTTATCGCTTTCGATGCGTATTTAATTTACAATAACCAAATAAAATTTTCATAACTTTATTTTACGACGATCGGCCATCTCTCGGCAACTCTCGGTTGTTTTCGTTTCGGGGGTGCTACAGACTAGACCAAATTATTCGCAAGTTAAAGTAACCCAAATTATCTTTGTCATGTTGGTATACAGTTATTTCGGCGTTTTATTACACGGAGTAAAATAAAAAGCTGTTAACATCAACCTTAGTGTATAGCCCATACGAGTGACTTATGCCATATATGACTTATCAATCAAATTAATATTATCATATTATTTATAATTTGTATTTTGTTGTTTTAAATTTATTTTGAGTTATATTATTCGGAGTCAATCTGAATTCACAGTCGATCAAAAAGAAATTCGACTTCGGCAAACATTGCCTTTTGTCCGGGGAACGGGCTGCCGAGATGGGCCAGAAATACACACTGGATAGTAGGTTATAATGTAGGTTGATAAAGTGCATGTTCAGATATTTTTGTGCGACCTGATAAATAAAATAAATAAATAAAATAAAATAAGGCGGAAATTAATCAAATGAACGCTTTTGCAACTACGTAGGCTTATAATTTTTTTTTTGTTGAAACAAGTTTAAAATAAATACCTACCTAGATAAAAAATACCATCTTGCCTTTTCGTAATGAAAAATTTGCTAATTATTTAAGTTATCCAAATAACGGCTACAAATAAGAAATCCCTATTACAGTTATAAACCCTGGCAGGGTTGAATACATAATAATGTCGGTATTTAACTAAACTTAAGACAAACTTTTATATCATTTACGCGAGCGAAGCTGCGGGCCTGTCTAGTGTAAAATAAATTAATATTAATAATAAAAATATCCTCTCCGAATCACTCTTGTTATGAATACTAGTAATATTCGTCATTGTAGTAGTGTTGTAATTTTTTTACAAACCATGATAAACGGCAAACTTATACGACCTACCTAATGGTAAGTGAACACCGCAGCCTATGAACGCTTGTAACTATATTAGTGTCACAAGCGCATTGCTGATAGTCTAAGCTTATAAGAATTTATTAATAATTTAGTACATCTATGGAAGCTTTTAAGAACCTTACTCACCAGGAACATAACACTGCATCCATACTAGAGTTTGTTCGGAAAGAGAAGAGTCTTGTAATATATTGGGCCCCATACATTTCACGACTCTTCTCTTTCCGCACAGACTACATATTACACTAGATTTTATATCAGTATAGACTTTTATGATTTAGGAAATAAAACAAAAGGATCAGCATTATTTCGACATTTTTATTTCGATTGTGTACCCACATATTAAGCGGCCATACAAATGTCATTGTAGTCGTACCAAAATATTATATCGAATGAGATTCTTACCTATTTTTATATTAATTGCACATTTACAAAAATAATAAATTGCACGCACTATTGCGTCGTAAATTTAATCTAACCGTTATTCAATAAGCAAAGAAGATTTTGGGGGGTATCATTAAGTCATAACAAAACAAGTTCCACGCGGGACAACGATAAAAATGTTTACCTTGTTTTATTAAATAACGCATTAATTTATCGGAATGATTAAATAAATTCTCTAGAAAATGATCTTTATAAAAATAGAAAGTTATTCATAATAGGTTGAGGTTGAATGTGTTAATATGTTATTCATATCCAATGTCTTTATTTTATTTTATTCCGCTATGCCGCCACTGAGACACGCGAAAATGTGGCAAATTTCGCCGTTTTTGGAACTTCCTATGCGATTTTGTCAGAAACATCATATTTTGTCATATTTAAGGTACTGTTGTACATTATTTTTTAAAGCTTATATACATTGAATGAAAATATATATATATATATATATATGTCGGATACCGATAGAAATAAAACACTTAGCTAAATGGTTAAAGAACGTTGGATTCTATAAACTTTCAGAATAATCCTTCAGGTATAAGCCTTCAGGAACGTGGCGAGTTAGGCACGAGGCATGGCTAACGATCACGTCCGATCTCTAGCGCGGTCCGATCAAGAAGAACTACCAGCGGCGGAGCCTCTCTGCTCCCGCCTCAAAGTCAAGTTGGCAAACCTGCTCGACCAGGCTACCAACATAACGACAAAAATGCCACCTCGTACCGACTTTCACGCAATTTAAAACACTTGACGTTCCAAAGCCTTTTACCTGTCATCTTAGTACAACAATGCGCCAATAGATGGCGTTACTCTCTACGCAACTTTATTAATTTCGTTACAACCAAGTAATACGTAGCCAAACAATGCTAATCGACTTTATAAAGGCGTCTAAAATTATGAACTATAACGCTGTAATACGTCCTTCTGGAGTCACGCTCCGACATATATACCCAGTCTTTTAGTCCTATGGATTTCTAGTTTCTAAAAATGACTAGGTATTTGAAAATTTACCCTAAAACGAGTCACTTCTTAGAGGCATACTTCTGGTCTTTCGAGGGTCGATAATTTCTGGGAGCAAACATTTTTCATAGAAATTTATTAGTTTTGTTTCCATTTTTGCTGCCCAGAAATTGTCGTCTCTTTGCACTATTTCGGTTTTTAGCGGAAAGTTGGGGCCAGTCCATACAGCAAATAAACATGTTTGTTTATTTGTTATATGCAACTGGCCCTGAATCTGGTAAAACCAGTCATGGTTTTTATTTAAAACCGTGACTCCATTGATCACCTTCCACATATTAATTTTTTTTTGTTTTACGGCCTCGTCGGGGTCAATTCCGTAAGCCGATTTTGGGCATTTTACTTCTATAATGCCATTTTCATACAACCCATCAGGAGTCGCGCCCAAAAAGTAATGTTTTGAGTCAATGTGGAGACCACATTTCTCCACATTGATATGCATCTCCATTTCAAGCTGCTTAATCGCATCAGCTTCATGTTTTTTACCATGTTGTATAGCCGGAACGTGATCTATAGAGTAACCATACAACATGCTCTTTACTAGGGGCGCTGGACTTATATTAGTGCGTCGCTTACAAACTTTCGCAAAATTGGACGCTGTCAGAATACACCTCCTCAATTCCAACCATAGAGCGCTTTCTGATTGCAGCATCGTTTCACGCTCTATGACATCTCTGTCCTTCAGCTGCTCTTGTAGTGTCGTTAAATACTCCTCCTACAATACACCAAAAAACATTATATATTATAAATATAGTACCTTTAAGGGCATCAGTCGCTTAATGACACAAGATGATTAAAAAAATATTTTAGCTATTATAGTATACCTAAATGAAAAACCTGACTAACGTTAACGAAAGTGGACGTCCGCGGGAAATCGCTTTCCATACAAACGTAGTCCTCACTTTCCTATCTGAATATTAACTTTATTGAAAATATTTTGACACAATTCAATGTATATCAATCAAAGCTATATTTATTTGTAAGATTATGTGCGCTCTTAGGTCCTAATTATTATAATAAGCATAAAAACTAGAAAAGTCAAACGAAGGTCGTAAGTATGGTTAATATACAATAGGTACGCGCGAATAATAACGAAATGACATGAATGACGGTAAAATGGTTAACTCACCTTTCTTCTCTCATACTCTTCAGGTACCATGTCAGGCTTTTGACATGATTCGCCATAGTCAGTCGCCTCTTTAGAATCGATTATTCGTTTAGGCTTCCATTCTTTTTTACGGCTATTATTAGCACGTTTCTGCTGTTCCACCTTTTTCGTCAGTTTTGATGGACTTTTCCCAGTCACTGTTTTATGCAGCGTGTAGATGGGCATGCCAGTGTTCAATGCCACTACAGCTGCATAACATCTTAACTCGTATGATTTTTTCAAGGCATAATTGATTCTTTTGCCTCCAACATACTTAGCCACCAGAGAGTTGAATTGCTCTGCACGATTATTATTTAGTCTATACAGAAGACTTTGCGAGAAGCCGGCTAAATATGTCGCGTTTGCCATCAATTTTGCCATTAGTGCCGGTATTTGAGGTACATAATTGTGCTCGAGTTTTTTTTCAGGCAGACAGTAATAATCGTCACAATTCGAGTGGTCCCCAAATATATGACTAGGGCTATTTAAAATATCTCGGCGTAGTTCCTTTATCTTGTCTTCAAATGGTGAATTTTGTGCCATTCTAAACCTGACGGCCTGTTTTATTGCTCTTCTTAAACGATCAATACGATCAGCAGCTTTTAGAAGTTTCCTTTGGGATAACGGTACTGAGGTATCCTTCGATAAGTTTATGTTCTTGCCGTTATAGTTCCGCAACAGATGATTAGAACATTCTATTTTTTGAACATGTATGCCTGGGTAAGGACGACTGTCTACTATATTTTTATATGTACTAGCGTCACCATCCGCTATCAACTGTGAATAAATTAAACCATGTTTTTGCACTGATTCCTTAAACCCTTCAACTATTGCTGTCTGCTCCATGCTAGTAGAAGAGCCTCTGTGGTTAATACTGCATTCATGTTCAGGCGGAGTGGTATTTTTACTGGTAGCTCGTGCACATTTTACACAGTATTTGTTTTTTATGCCAACATGAAGCACTTTCCCAGATTTTATGCCAACAATCGCCCCAACTCCTGAGAGTGCAGAATAATTGCTCCTGTAGGAGCGTTTAGCCCAGCAGGCATCTGCTGTAACCGCTATCATTGGTTTCCCGTTGGGACTTATTTTGTCGGCTTCTTGTGATTCTTGTAGTGCAGCATCTTCCATTGATTTTTCAGCCGCTTCCTTCCACCAACTATGCAGGTGTTCGTGGCACTGTTCATATACCTTTTGGTTTACAGTGGGTAAGTCCATTGATGCAGTAAACTCTTTCAGATTGGATGACCCACAACCCATAAGAATTGTGGCGGAGACTGCGGAGTGATTAACATCGTTTAGATTTCGCTCAGTATCTTCTGTGTGAAGTTTAAATTGAGAATTACACATGCTGCAGCGCAACGAAAAAGTGGATCTAAGCCCAACGGTTTTTTCATTTACTATTTCTATGAAGTTCAACTGACAACCGAATTTGCTGCTGTGTTTGGAGATCTCAATTAATTGGTCTATAAAATACTGCATTTTAACCACTCGTCTCCCTTCAACTATGGTTGGGGTTTCTGATTTCGTCATATCCTATAAAGCAAAATATTTAAATATAGTAAGCAAATGAAATTAAATATCATAAAATCATTTATAGATTAAAAACGACATATTTACCTCTTCGATTGTCAAATCGAATTCAACATCTGAATCTACCTCACTGCCGTTTTCGTATGTGGCATCGATTTCAGAATCTACAAATAATGATTCAATGTGTGATTGGATCTGCAAAATAAATAAAGCAGTTAATTGTGATTCGAACATGATTGATAAAAACATTAATAAAGACGCCTCAAACATGAATATATTATGTCAACGACCAGCATTTTAGTTACTAACTGAATCGTTTGTAGCGCTGATGTAGACGTGTGCGCCGCGCCGGCGCGCCGCCGCCGCCGGGCTTTTTGACCACGCCGCCGCCGCCGATAAATGATCGGCGTGAAATCGGCGTGACCTTGAGTGTTGTTAATTAGCTATTCCAAATTGGTTTTTGAATTACAAAATGGATTTTGTATTATGTTACAGTTGTCAAATATACACCAATTATTAATTAAATAAAACTGAATAGCCAGTTGCAGAAACTATTTGACACACCAATTGAAGTAACTGAGTAATCCTAAGTATTTGTCGCAGTCGGATCGTATAATCCGCTGTATTACATTACGGCTAGCCGTTTTCAAAAACAGGGGCGTTTTGAAATGCGGCGGTTCAACGATTAGCCGGATTGAATGCGGCTGAATGAGAATCCGCCGGAATGTATTCGGCGCCATACGTCCTTCAACACGGCTAGCCGTAATGTAATACAGCGAGTCATTAGGCGCCGCTTTGACAGTTTTTAGTTCCTATTTTTAACACTCGTGGCGCTGCCTGACATAACAACACAAACTATGAAAAACGCTGGGGTGTCCATCAAATCTGGATTTCGTCGGACTGTTTCTTTTCAAAAAACATTTCCTTGGCAACTTAACTAGACGGAGCCCCGCGAAGCGAGCTATTTCTGGCGGTTTGCCCTTCGGGCATCTGAAGCTACCTAACGAACCTAACCTACCTACATATTGATTTAGTGAGACGTCCGTGAAAACATGTAAGTAGATTAGGTTAGTTAGGTAGCTTCAGATGCCCGAAGGGCAAACCGCCCAGAAATAGAAGCCCCGCTTTCGCGGGGCTCCGCCTGTTTAAGTTGTAAAGGGAATGTTTTGGAAAAGAAACACATGTAGTGCGGTGGGACCATGATAAAAATAAATTAAATTGCAAACATTGTCAAACACCGATTACGTAGGCGACCGAAAGAACTGGGGCCTATTTCTCGTACGTTACAAGTTCACAAGTCTACAAGCTTACATTTAAAATTTCATTGTACAAGTGTGTTTTAATTCTGTTTCTCGTAGGAATGATTACTATAAGTGCTACAAGGCGGCTGTCTAAAGTTAGAAAATAGGTTTGTTTACTATGCAAAAAGGAAATGCAATGGCCATTATAAATGTTATCTTAATGTCAATGTCACTGTTATACATCATAATCTTAATAAGAGGAAAATAATATGGCTGACTTGTGTTTTCGGAATATACAAGCGTATAATAATACAAGTAGTAATGAAACGCGTTTCTCAAAATTATCAATTACAAGTGTAAAATCAAACTCAGTTTCGTCAGTCACTCTATGAATGTTTACAAGCTTCAGGGTGGGTCCGTTTTTTTTTATAATACGGGTGAATTCGTTACAAAATTATTATGTTACTGGTTCTTTCCCAATTATAATAATTTCATAGGAATGAGTTTACTGTTTATTTTTGGAGAATAAAAGCTAAATTTAAATAATATTACTGATTTTAACGAAGTGCATTAAAAACTTACACGTTTGAGATCTTAAAAATGCAATATCTTCATTTATTTATTAATCGATTTTTACCAAAAACCCATATTAGCAGTTTATAGAGACTCCTCATTATTTCGTGATAAGTCACAAGCTACAAGTATAAAGTACAGCTTTTGAGAAACGAAATTACTATTTTAGTATATAATATCTACTAGTGTTTGTCAACTTGTGAAACAACAACACTTGTGAAAACTCTTTTATCCCCGCTCTTGTAACAATTATACATTTACGTGAAACGGAAACGTGTAAAAAATATTGAAATACAAGCGTTACCATAGATACACACTTGTATTACAAGACTTGTAACGTACGAGAAATAGGCCCCTGGTCACTCTACAATCTAAATAGTAGTACGATGCGGCTAAACGTAGGCCGCCTTATTGAAGAACGTATCGCAATGACAATCCGGCTAATCGTCGAACCGCCGCATTTCAAAACGCCCCTGTTTTTGAAAACGGCTAGCCGTAATGTAATACGGCGGATTATATGACCTGACTACGACATATTCACCGTTAACTGTTAACGAACGAACGAAGACTGCTGCTAGTGCTGCTTATACCTTGGTCTGCTAGAAGAACAAACCCCTCCATTCTCAAAGAGCTCTATATCGCCACTCATCTCTTCCCAACATGCCATGGGTGAGCCCTTAGATTGTTCGGACATATTATCCAACGCATGATGTGGAGAAACACATGAATTTAAGCCGAATGGTGGCAAACGTGCTCGAGTTGGAGCATGTGTGATATGGTCGAACGCTATGAAGAGGTCGGCTTGCGGCAGTCTGCACCGTGCAGTCCATACGGCTTATGACCGCACGAAATGGAGACAAATTACATGTGGTCGAGAGCCTCAGCAATGAGAATACGAGAAAGAAGATACGTCTCAGTGAGCCTGCTTGTACGACAAGAAAACCATTAAAAAGAAGCCATAGAAGTCCACTATAGTCTAACAAATGTCAAGGATATGTGGAGTTCTGTTTTGTTAAAGTACGTCATTTTTAATACCCATGGAAAGCTTGAGAAAACGGAGTTAAAGATCGGATCGAAGGTCATTGGGACCAGGTAACCTCTTTAATGCGAGCCAGTTACTAGGGTAAACAAGTTATTATAACTATGCTATATTCATTTACAAACCCTTTTTTACTCACAGCATATTCAAACTATACGTTGTTAACTGACCAGTAACCTGCGTTGATAAAATTTTCAAGAAAAACAACAAATTAATGATTTCTCTTAAGAAACCCGAAAGTCAAGGTCACGCCGATTTCACGCCGAAAACACGCCGCCGCCGCCGATTTTTAGGCAAACGCCGCCGCCGATCCTTTTTTAATCGGCGCACACGTCTACGCTGATGTCCATCTTGGTAGCTACATCATTTGCAGACGACTGCTCAGATGCCAACGACTGTTTAGGCATTGGAGTCGTTAAATCCACATGACAGGGAGTTTCGTGACTATTACTGTAATTGAAATATTTAGAAATTATTATCAGGTTCCAGCACTTACAATGTGTCTCTATGTAATAAAGCTAATGATTCCAAACACACTTACATTTTCATTTGTTTCTTTTTTTTGATCATAGCTGCGACAGATTTGCGTTTCACTTTTCCAAAAGTTTGATTTTTACGTTTTCTGCCTATAGCCAAATGCTTACGTTCTATTCTGAGAAAATCGACCTAAAAATAAAGAAATCATACAGTAATTACTAAATTTCCTTACAGATATAGTGCATAATTGTTTTCCTTCGTATTTTCACGGAAACGAACGAACGTGTCTTGCTAATTCAGTCAGTCAGAAAATACGAAGGAAAACAACTATGCACTACATCTGTACTCAACTACCAAATCTATTGAGCCCAAACGCGATGGAGTTATGATGAGTAGATTAGGAGTTCTGGTGACCAACTTCTGACTCCATCTTGAGACCCTGGATCTCATCTAGATCGACAGTGCTCGTCGGGGCAAATCTATTGAGCCCAAACGCGATGGAGTTATGATGATTAGGAGTTCTGGTGACCAACTCCTGACTCCATCATGAGACCCTGGATTTCATCTAGATCGATAGTGCTCGTCGGGGCAAATCTATTGAGCCCGAACACGATGGAGTTATGATGAGTAGATTAGGAGTTCTGGTGCACAAATCTTGACTCCATCATCAGACCCTAGATCTCATGTAGATCGATTGTGCTCGTTGGGGCAAATCTATTGAATCCAAACACGATGGAGTTATGATGAGTAGATTAGGAATTCTGGTGACCAACTCCTGACTCCATCATGAGACCCTGGATCTCATCTAGATCGATAGTGCTCGTTGGGGCAAATCTATTGAGCCCAAACATGATGGAGTTATGATGAGTAGATTAGGAGTTCTGGTGACCAACTCCTGACTCCATCATGAGACCCTGGATCTCATCTAGATCGATAGTGCTCGTCACGGCAAATCTATTGAGCCCAAACACGATGGAGTTAAGATGAATAGATTAGGAGTTCTGGTGACCAACTCCTGACTCCATCATGAGACCCTGGACCTACCTTATCTGTACCGATGGTGCACGTCGGAGCCAATCTATTTAGCCCAAACACGATGGAGTTACGATGAGCAGATTAGAAGTTCTGGTGACCAACTCCTGACACCATCATGGGAACCTGTACATCGTCCAGGTCGTCCAGGTATAATAATAATGCAAACTCTAACCATAATTTAAGTAACACTGAAAATCTATCATATAAGCGAGAGTCGGTTGTTAAAATTAAATATGGTGTAAAAAATGTACTTACTTGGATCAAGATTTTCTAATCGCAGTATACAGCACTTCTCGGAACTCTCCGATGTTTACAAACGCAACGAATGCCTGACGATTGAGCACAGGTCCGTCCCCTAAGCGCGCTCGGCGGAGAATGAGCGCGCGGCGTCGGCGCGGCGTGATTTATACGTCTTTTAAAAAAATAAATATTCACGGCAAGGTCGGTCCTATAGTTATGGTTTTTTTTTATGGGTTAACATAAAGTTACAGTTTGATATAATACTATTTTCGGGGCAAAAAATAAGTCCAATTTTCGATAAAAAAATTTACTGTAACCCTGTTTTCACCAAAAAAATTAAGAAAACTCGGAGGGTTATTTATCATGTTTTTTAAATGAATCTTCGATTTTTAAGCAATTCAGCCTCTCATTCAAGATATGGTGAATTGAATTGTAATCATTCATGTACCCAATGATTCTTGTTTGCTGCAAAATTGAGAACCAAAACGACCCTTCTCACTGCAAATTTTGAAAAAGACTCTCAGGAAAACTCATTTATTTTAGGTTTAAAAAGATAAAATGAAAATTTAAACATATTCAGCCCGTAGTTTAAGAAATGATTAGTTATGTACATTATCAGTTTTTGAATAAATAGCAATAGTTACGTCGTAATCTTGAATGAAAAAGGAAGCATTTTGCAAAATACGCTCGTCCGTAGGAGTAAGGACTCTTAAAAAAAAAAAAAAAAAAAAATTAAATAAATTAAATAAATTAAATAAATTAAATAAATTAAATAAATTAAATAAATTAAATAAATTAAATAAATTAAATAAATTAAATAAATTAAATAAATTAAATAAATTAAATAAATTAAATAAATTAAATAAATTAAATAAATTAAATAAATTAAATAAATTAAATAAATTAAATAAATTAAATAAATTAAATAAATTAAATAAATTAAATAAATTAAATAAATTAAATAAATTAAATAAATTAAATAAATTAAATAAATTAAATAAATTAAATAAATTAAATAAATTAAATAAATTAAATAAATTAAATAAATTAAATCAATTAAATAAATAAATTTAATTTAATAAATTTAATAAATAAAGTCAATAAAATCAACAAAATATAAATAAAGTAAATAAAATAAACAATTTTTTTAGTATTTTTTTTAGTTCTGACGGCACATCACTAAAACTACTTTAATGTAGCAAACCAGTAAGCAACCGATAATAAAGGTTACCATAACTGAATGAAAACCTGTTAAAAACCCTTAACAAAAACCCTATCGCGATGGGGTTTTGAGATTAACTCGGTTAAAGGTTAGGGTTACCGTTTCAATAAGGTTACCATTACAATCAGGTAACAGTATGATAGGGTTACCGAATGATACGGTAACCGAATCGATTGGGTTACCGAATTGATAGGATTAAGCGTAAAGAGGGGTTTTCCGGTCCTTGCTTCATATACATCTTTGAATTTCTTCGCAGATGTATGCAGGTTTCCTCACGATGTTTTCCTTCACCGAAAAGCTAGTGGTAAATATCAAATGATATTTCGTACATAAGTTCCGAAAAACTTATTGGTATGAGCCAGGATTTGAACCCGCAACCTCCGGATTGAAAGTCGGGCGTCATATCCACTCAGCCACCACCGCTTCCTATTATAATATATAATAATAATAATTCAACCTATATAAGTCCCACTGCTGGGCACAGGCCTCCTCTCACTCGCAAGAGAGCTTGGGCTATAGTCCCCGCTGGCCCAATACGGATTGGGGACTTCACATACACCTTTGAATTTCTTCACAGATGCAGGTTTCCTCACAATCTTTTCCTTCACCGAAAAGCAAGTGGTAAATATCAAATGATATTTCGTGCCCTATTAGTACAAACTAATGTGAAAGGATTACAAATGAATGTGGCGGGAAGTACGAGGAAAAGGTGGATGGACTGTGTGAGATAATATGAAACGAACGCAAGTGAATGATGAAATGGCGGGCGACAGAGAGGTGTGGAAGAGAAAGACATGTTGCGCCAAGTGAATGGGGCAAGGGCAAGAGAATGATATGATAATAATGTGATGTAAAATGGCAATAGTCAATACTCACTATGTTCTGGTAACAGTATTACACTCGGAGACACCTCGTCTTCCGCGCTGTGCCATTCTGGCTCCTGTTTTACTTGCGGCGGCACGCTGGCACTTGCCTCCATTATAGTGAAACCACTAACGAAATAAACCCCAAGATTTGCTGTTTATATATATGTTTATATCGAGGTTCTTACTAAATCTATCCTCACTGTAAAATACTATCGGGCACCGTATCTCAAATTAGTAGGTAACTTCTACATTTTCAGTGATCAGTAATCAATTTCTGCTAACGCGATCAATGTTTTGCTTGCAGAGACGTTCCGTCTCAAGTTACCTAAGTAGAAAATATAACTCGTATATTTCAAGTTCTTTATTTTACGACGAATAGAACTTGACATTATTAAGAAATGACTTGACCCATATGAAATTGGAGTTAGTAAAAAAATAACAAGAAACAACTCAAAAGAATATCATGAAACGGACGCAATATACGCATACACTTGACACTCTTGACTTGCTCTTGACTCTTGACAGATGTGATGTGACGCCAGAGGGCCTACCGCGAACCACGTTGAACGGGTTGCCTCTCTGTCGCGCGTGTAATTTCGTACTTAAGTGTGACAGGGAGCCAGCATGTAGAACGTGGTTTGCGGTAGGCCCTCTGTGACGCCGCCATAGATGGTAGGATCCTATAGATGTGCTATACGCGTGCCTCCGTGAGAGACAAAACATACTAGCTTTTTTTATAATATTTGGCTTAAAAAGCTGGCATCCATGGTATTACAAAAAATTTTTGACACAATTCTAGGATTATATTCTCTTTGATTCTAGGGATTAGGCACTTTGACACTTCAATTTGACACTTTGACAGGTCAAGCTATGCCAGCATAGCCATGTTGCTGCTGCATATCTAAATGATATCTAATTAATGTTATTATCTATCTCAGTCGGTGCCGCTTTGATGGAGGGAGTACTTGCGGAGTAAGTGCGCGTGAAAGCGGAGCCCGACCAGGAGCACACTGCGGACAACCGTATCGTTCTGTTGCCTGAACACAGTAAGTGTTATTCTCTGTCAGATGTGCAAGTTTCCAAAAGGTTAGAAAGCTTCTTGGAAATATTCATAGGAAACAAACCAAATTTCAGTGTAAATAGTTTTTTATTACTTTGTATTCATTCTAACTTCTTAACTCTCGTTTTTATCTAAATAAAAAAGTTTCATATTTTCTGAAAATGGGTCTAGATGTAAAGTTTTGATTGAAAATAATGGGCAAGATACTATATTGAATTGAAATAATTCAGTAGAATTGTAGTTTTAAGTGGGTTTTCAGTGTTACAAGAATTTCTGCAAGCCAATTATATTTTAGGGTAAACGGGACCCTATCGCTAAGACTCCACTGTCCGTCTGTCTGTCACCAGGCATGAACTGTGATAGACAGTTGGAATTTTCACAGATGATGTATTTCTGTTGCGGCTATAACAAGAAATACTAAAAACTCCCATACAACAATGGTATACAGGGTGTCCCAAGACTATGGGACATCAAGGGAAAGTACCTTAAATATCGTAGATAGGATATTTTGCTGAAAGAAGACATTATTTTAATTTAAAAAACAATTTAAACTGCATTCATAGATTTTTAAATAATTACATGGTTGAACCGGGAATCGAACCCGCTACACGAAAAAAAACATCAGCCTGTAGTTTTATCATACCGATTGAAAGGCTTCATCATAAGGATTATTTTTTGCTAAATAACATAGTGTCAGAAATAAAAGGAAGACACACCGCTGTCATGTGATTAGATACATGGTTATCCATTTGTGTCATTCAAACGCTTTTTTAACGCGCGTTGAAAAAACTGCCGTGCGAATGGCGCCTAATGGTCTGTGAAAAAGCAGCAAATTTGAAAAATAAATAAGCATGATGGGTTATCCTTCCATAGACAGTTTGAATTTCGCGTGTTTTTCTACTGTCACAGTTGTTTGACTGGCTATACTTTTGTAATTTTTGCTACATAAAATCATATTGTACTGGCATAATGTCACTGCAATGAAATAAAACAAAATACCTAAACTGTTTTTTAACCCTTTCGACGCCACTGACTTGATATGAAGTCCGATCATTTCGTGCCCCACACGCCACGACTTGATATCAAGTCGTAGTTTTGGTCAGGTTTGTATATTTGTATACGAGCAATTTTTGACATGGTGCTGATGACACTTTATTTCTTCATTAACGTGGCGGCGAAAAGGTGACAATTAACCCAGTACTGACTGACTTGACTTTCCACTAGGTAACCTGATTTTCAAAACAAACATTTCTGAATATCGTGACTTGTTATTTTTTTAGTTTTACGGCCAACTCGGCGGCGAAGATAATGGCCGCATCTGAAAAAATTTGCTGTGTTCGGGGATGCAGCAACTCTCGTAAGTAAAATATCGAGCGGGAACATTTAACCTTTTGAACGCCAAACGGCGCATCCATTTGCCGTGCCACTGACGCCACGGGGGTAAAATATAGTTTTGTGAATAAATAATGCTAACCTAAAAGTGGGGTGTTTTTCAGTAGATTTTCATCAAAAAACGATCGACGTCAAATGCCGTCTTTGGCGTCGTTGTCACGATTTTGCGTTGACGTCAATTGCCGTCTGTGGCGTTCAAAAGGTTAAAATAATAGTGCTAACACGCCTGTACCGGCGCGGCGCGCGACCATGATGTGTTTTTCTGTATTTATTTATAAACTTCGATGTATAATAATCGCTCACGCTGGATTCTAAAGCGTATTTTTTTATGCAAGCTACAATAGATGTCAAAGATAAGATAAGATAAGATAGGGATGAGTTCGCCTTTGTACATTGTATACTTTCTTTTGTCTTGCATACAAAGAATTGTCATCATAACATTCATAACCAGGCGTGGCTCACTCCGCGATTTCGTCGCTTTGCTACAGGTAGCTAAAACCCCGTCCGACCGCGTAATATCCGTTCGGCCCCAATTTTGGGGAAAGCCATAAGCCGCGCGTGGCGCTGTCGCCAGCTAGCGGCCATATCTGTGCTGATCGTAACAGACGCGTTTTGTTAGGGAGTGAGTCTTCTGTACCTAGTACTATTATTTATTCTGTGGCATAACATGATACAATATTTATAATTCATGCTATTTTCCGGTTAGTTTTGCCTAAAGCACTACAAGAGTTAGACCAAAAGAAGTTCTTAGTCTAACTTTACACTTTAGTCTAAACCAGGGGTCTCCAAACCCCGGCCCGCGGGTGAAATCCGGCCCGCTGACACCCAAAGCATGTGCCCACTGTCCGGCCCGCGGGAGCCAGGTTCCAGGGGTTCAGCATTAATTAAGACTGGAACTGTTCCTAACAGCAGCAACGAGACACCGTCCCCCGGCGCAAAAACCGACGGTGGCCCGCGCGAAAACTTCTGAGGCGCAATATGGCCCTCAGGTAAAAAAGTTTGGACACCCCTGGTCTAAACCATGAATCTAAACTGAAAATCGTAATTCAAGACCATGAATCTAGGATATAACTGGATCTGGCATGAGTGGTGGGGATAACTGACAGAACGGGATAGTCTTATGTATCTTTCAGTAGGAGTAGCAGCGAAAGAGCTATTATTGTTTGTCCTTGTCACAGTCTCACATTTGATTTGTTCTCCACCTTTTTTTTAGTATGGATAATGGTGGGCAACAAATGAATTCGACCAATCATAGTGTCGCATTTGCGTATGTTTTGTCCCTCACGGAGGCACGCGTATACCCAAGTAACATTTTAGTCCTATAATTTTAGTTTTTATCGCTAAAAGCTTGTATAGACGTCGTATTAAGGTTTCAGAGGTGACCACCTGTCGTATAAAAGCGCTTGGCAACACCTTTTTGCTCTATAGGCTTATACAGCTAATATATTCTATAAGCAATTGATGTAAAGGTTTATTTCATCATTTTATAGAGCCGTTATAGGCGTGTACTATAACAGGTTCAAATATAACCACTATAGAGCAATATTACTGTATAATAGTATTTGGAATCACTTTTATGCAACTAATTTGCGCTATTAAGGTTCCCTGCCAAGCCGCTATAGTTTTGTGTTTTAACAGTGACAAAAACCCAACTATACAACGATTTTAGGATATAGCGGCTTTAGAGATCACTGCTATAGTACATAATACTTTAGTAGTTTGCGCTATTAAGGTTCCCTGCAAGCCGCTATAGTTTTGTGTTTTAACAGTGACAAAAACCCAACTATACAACGATTTTAGGATATAGTGGCTTTAGATATCACTGCTATAGTACATAATACTTTAGTAGTCATATGAACACTATTATAGAACTGTTTTGCTCCATAGTAGCGTTTTTTGGACATATTTATAGCGTTAAAAAGCGCTTTAGTAGTTTTTAAATCCCTATTATATCTCATCGCTGTAAACGTCACAATGACTCTTTTATATCACAAAACTGTTGTATAGTGGTTTTGTTTTTTCTTTTAAAAGACAACAGCGTTATAGTTGAGTTTTTATGTCTTTTATAAACCGAGTTAGATACATAAAGGTAGAAAACGACTACTTGTAAATGATAAATTTGATCTGTAATGGCTACTTATATCTGGCTTATATAAGTTCAGGCCTAAGCCACATAATGTGGTTCCGTACAAAATATTTTTATATTTTAATGAATTGATAAAAAAGACCCCAGTGATATTAGTGACTGTAGGTGAGATTTATCATCAATGATTTAATACAAGCATAAAATCGTGACGGTTTAGATATTTATCGACATCTATTATTAGCACATTTTTTTTACCAATCACACTGAAAAAGGAAACAACAGTAATGACTACATCTAAATTAAAAAAAAAATCCTATATCTTTCTAAAGAGTTTGTAGGTGTAACTGGGTCACAGCAAAATTCTTTAGGAACCCTAATTTTAATCATGATGGCGGTGAATATTTCGTCGTAAGTTCTATAGTTAGCCTATAAAAGCGTCGGATTTACTTCTTGGCTGTATAGTAGTAACTATGGTGAATATCATAATATTTTATTAAATTATTTTATTAAAAACATAAATAAATCGAGGGGCATTTAAGATTCCTCATTAAACTAATACTATTCTAACGGTAAAACTTCCGTCCCATATACTTTTTGCACTAAGGACCGAATTATTCGACATCTAAATGGCGCATATTAATATAAAGTCTTTACTTATCACCATTTTACTTAGTACCGTTTTTGTGAAGTAAACACACAACAAAACCACTCATAACAGTTGATGGAAAACTTGATAACAAATTTCGTAGTAAAGGAACTATGAATTCTACAATAGTATAAAAAAGCACTATAATACAATTTCAAATACTACTATAGTATAAAACAAGCACTATAATGGAATCTCAAATGCCACTATAGTATAAATTAACACTATAATGGCGTTACTGACAACAAATTATCACAAAAGTGATCATCACATCACTTTTATAGACCTAAAACGTCACGACTGACACTGCTACAGGTCTACTATATCACTGAATGGCACATAAGATGCGCCATTTCGGCTTTATACAATCGTCTTTGGTCTTTTATAGGACCTTAGGTGGTATTTGGGAAACGTTCTATCGACTACTATAGAACCACAAATTGTTACTTGGGTACCACTTCTATACGATCCTACCTTCTATGTTCAAGACCAAAAAAAGTATACAATGTTGCCACTGCAATAATTTGTTTTTAAATAGTAAATTCCTTTTGATAAATAATCACGCTAAGATAATTTATTTATTGGTAATTTTACTCCTACGATTTAAAAAAGTACTTTTACTTACTTATTTTTACATAAATACGAGACGCGCTAGTAAAAAGTGGCAACATTGTCTTACTTTTTTTGGTCTTGAATTACGATTTTCAGATAGTACCTATAACTGGATAAGGCATGCGGGGTGGGGTAAATGACCGAACGGGATAGTTTTATGTATCTTTCAGTAGGAGTAGCAGAGAAAGCGCTATTATTGTTTGTCCTTGTCACACCCCTCACATTTTTATTCCCCACCGTAAATTTAGTATGCTTTGCTTTATTTGCGGCGCGCTGCGCCGCGCGGACGCGGCGGCCCGGTAGCATCCTAAGTGGTATACGCGTGCCTCCGTGAGGGACAAAACATACGCAATGCGACAATATTAAAAACACGTTTTAACATTCCTGACAACATACCAAAAACATCTACGTAATTCGGTCGGGTTATTTGTTGCCCACCATAAACCATACTAAATTTATGGTGGGGAACAAACAAAAAGTGAGACTGTGACAAGGACAAGCAATAATACCGCTTTCTCTGCTACTCCTACTGAAAGTTCCATAAGTGCATCTCGTTCGGTCGTTTGGCCCCTCCCCCGTTTCAACTCTATATTATTGTACATCTATGCGTGGATGTCATGGTCTGGCCATGTAGAAGCTGACTGACCGACTGCGGCGCTACATCTTTTAACCTTTTCGACGCCGTGTCAAACACAAAAGCTGTCACTCGGACGCCACGTCACCGAAGTGTCAAAACTGAAATTGAACTTTATGCATATGCACGTAGGTGTATGTTGCTCTGCGGTCTGTGACCGATTAATCGGTCTTTGGCGTTGAACCTGCGGTGCGGATATATCGGTCATTGGCGTCCAAAAGGTTAAAAGTTGTCAATTCTTGCCATCATATATATTTTTTAATTTTAATTTTTTTTTTAATTTAATGTAATTTAGTTACGATATAGATTCTATGGTCCGAAATAAATGATTTTTTTTGTCATAACTATTGTTTTTCAGGTGCTAACGGAATGCGGCTGCATTCCTTTCCCAACCCAAAAAGGGACCTACCGAGATTTTCCGCGTGGGTGGAGGCGGTGGGCTCGATGAAGGAACTAGACCCCGATTATATTTACAAAAGGCGGAGAGTGTGCCATGCTCACTTTGAGCTGAATTTTTTAACATGGTCTTGTCGGCTCAGCCCAGATGCCGTCCCAACCCTGCGCTTACCTGGTGAGCTCCTGTCAATGTTTGTCAATTTACTCTTATATTTACATACATACATCACTGGCTCAGTGACCCAAAGAGGATCTTGGCCTCTGACACAAGAGAGCGCCATTCTGCCCTATTCTGCGCCACTTCACGCCAGTTGGGTATTCCGAGGGCGGACAGGTCTTTTTCGGCTTCGTCACTCCAGCGGTATCTAGGACGCCCAGACGGACGTTTTCCCCCCGGGTGCCCCACATACGCTCTTCTCACAGCACGATCCTCCCCCATCCTCTCCAGGTGCATAAGCCAGCGGACTCTTATATTTACTCTTAGATATTTGTTCCTGAGTCATGGTTGTTTTCTATGTATGTATTTTAAGTATTTATATATGTATTATATATGTCGTTGTCTGAGTACCCACAACACAAGCCTTCTTGAGCTTACTGTGGGACTTAGTCAATCTGTGTAAGAATGTCCTATAATATTTATTTATTTATTTACTCTTAATATGCTTCAATGTCTAATATCCATTTTTTTTCTAACAGCCCAGCCAACTACAGCTCCACCTAACATGGAACCGGATGAGAACCAATTTAACGCTCAAGGTACAACAAATAATCTATATCTAGCCTATGTCTACTTACTTGTACAAAACAGTGTGTATAGACCGACCGCTTAAATGAGTCCTCGCCTGCGCGGTACGGGGGCGACGGGGTAGGACGACTAAGGGTGGCGGGGAACGTGCGGGCGGCAGGCGTACGCTTCTTAGTAGGCATAGCTATTCTTTAACTGTAATAATTTATTGTTAAGACTGCGTCGAGCAAAATCAGCGAAAAAGGCAGTCACCGTTTAGTCGCTAGAGTTCACATCTCTTGATAAAAAAAATTAAAATAAATGTCATTATTATCCCAAAGAGTGTGTTTACAACGAATCACCCTTGAAAATCTGAAATCTTTTACAATATAATAAATACACTCATGCAAAGTTGTACCTAAAATGAGATGAACGAGTGTCAGCGTTTAGTAAAATTTGTATAAAAAATCGATGCTCAAGCTATAATATCGAGTAATTTTGTAAGCCAGATAACTGGGCTACAACGAATCAGCCTTTTCCTATTTTTCCTCTGAACACATTCACTGCTCCCAACGCACACGTGCGTTCAGCGTCATATAAGTTTGTTCCTAGGCCACGACCCCTGGCAGTGAATGCGTTAAAGGCAACAGAGAAATTCAATCTTAAATGTAAACTTTCGTAAAATTTCCATACATCCGCCATATCTGTCAAAATTCTCCTTTGATACAGATGCCCAAAGAGTATAATAATATATGTATAGTAATGCTGGGGCTCGTCCGGAGCGGTCGCGTACTTGCGCGTCCCATTTTGATATTTCGTTGTGGCATATATATTGACAGAAATTCATGTCCGTATACGAATGATGATACCAGTGAAAAACTGTGTTCAAAATAAATAGGGTAAATAAATAATGTCACACGGAGATCTAGAGTCATTAAAATTTTGATTTGTTTTTATTCACAAGTCATAATACTTCAAAAATATAACAAATTATTAAAAAAAATATACGAACACAACCAAATCAGTGTAATAAGTTTCTTCCTAGTTCTTCCTAATTCATTCAAAATGAAAAAAAGTTTGAAGATTTGTTTTTTCTTATTGGAATAAATTTCATTGTGCTGGCATTCATATTACGTCATTTTAAAAACATATATGACATAATGTCAATATACTAGATAGATAATTTATCAACAAAATTCTTCACATTTTAACGTAAACAATTTTAATTATTAAAATTTTATTTATGAAGACGAAGCAATGTTCACATAATTTGAGCAATAAAAATCTTTACTTAGTTTCACCCAGTTTTGTTGCTATTCTAAAGAGCTATCACGTGCTTTGAGTTAAAGTTAATTCAATGATATATTTTTTATCAAGAGTCGACCTGCAGTCTCAGCGAGTTTTAGTGGCTATACAGGGTGTCCCATAAGTTACACTTCACAGTGTCATGGAGGTAGACCAGGCCAAGAGGACCCAAACCAACTTAACATGACCCCAGTAAAAGTGGCACGGTTTTCGAGTTATTGCCAAATTAAGTTTTTTCATTAATTTTGACTCGTTTTAACATTGTTAGTGCTAGTGTGCACTCGGAAAGGTCTCAACGTTATTTTTTTTTTATGTGTACGGCATCATGAATAGTTAGTTGAGATAACAGAATAGGTTTTTTATCGATAAACAATGTAAAATGCAAAAATGTACGGGTTTAATCTTGAATTAAATTCAGAGCGAAACATTAATTTCGACTTTGACCACCTGTCGTGAAATAAAATTACAAAAAAGTAATGGGCGAATAACGTCAAGCTATTGAGCATGTTATGCAGATTCAAAAAATGGTATGACACATGTACCTTCCTGCAATAAAATAGGAATTACTATCATCTTTCGAAAGCCTCATATAAAATAAGTTAAAACTAGGAAATCAGCAATCCGTTGCTACTTATTAAAAATAACGATTTATGTTAAGATATCTAATTCTGGATACAGAAATTAAAAAACGCCTATTCAGTATTTCCCGAATGCCTAAAAGAAAGAGATGGAAAATGGTTATTAAGGATATCATTGAGTTGATAGCCGTCCAGGCTAGTCGTCTTTGGAATTCACTCCCTCTAAATATTAGACAAGCTCCAAGTAAGTTTTCTTTTAAGCGGTTGTTGCGTAAGCATTTGCTAAAACAAGAGTTCGAATAATATCCATCATTATTATATTTATAGTATGTATTGTATAAATATGTAGTAGTTTATATATATTTTATTTATTTATGTAGTTTATATGTATAGTTTGCTTTTTTTATATTCACTGAATAGGTATATTTCTCTCTCTGCACCAATTGTAGATGTCTGTTTGGCCCTATGGTTGACTGGTAGAGAATGCCATTTGGCATTAAGTCCGCCATTTGTACATTTTTGTATATACTTTGTGCAATAAAGTTTAAATAAATAAATAAATAAAGGTTCAAAGAATAATTTGACAAAATCTGAAAATTTACCCTTCTCTACCCCCTCTTAACATACTTGTAATGAGACTAATGAGTCACCATTATTTTTAAGTTTAATATTTGTACGCCAATAGGCAAAACACAGAGCTCTATTTATTATTTTATATATAAGACCTTAACTGTACCTGTGTTCCACAAATACATTTTTACTTTACAGTTAAAGTAGAAAAGGAACAGGTGAAGGATGAATCAGTATGCAAGGAGGAGCCCCCGGGCTCCGACACAGGATCCTGTGGCCCCGGGCTATACTCCGCACAGGCAGAGCTTGCGTCCGAGCTGTATATAGAGACCCAGCATCTGGGTGAGTTGCTTTATGTTAAAAACACTGACATGAATACCCTCGTAAGGCCCATTGTGCTAAAAAAATGCACCTACACTCTGTTTCAATCTAATTCGAACCTTTCAAACACTATACAGGGTGGAAAAATAAGTCGGGCCCTGGAGGAAAACTACCTTAAATCCTTAAGTTGGCTCATTTTACTTAAAGTAGACATTCATTTATTTTAAAAAAGAAACAAAACTGCATTCAAAGATTTTTCTTTTTTTCTTCAATTTCGCTTGTCTAAAAATATTCTTGAGTACTAAATATTCGATTTTATGGATATTTTGTACGACAGACGAGTGTAAGATCTAATGTTTCTTGGAGAAATGTTATCATTAACTTTAACTGGATCGATTAATGGAAAAAAATACCGAGTGTATATTTTTTGGAAGTTTTACTCGGTTCGATTCCCGGTCGAGACAAGCAAATTTTTAAAAAACTTTAAATGCAGTTTTGTTTCTTTTTAAAAATAAAGGAATGTCTCCTTTAAGTAAAATGAGCCAACTTAAGGATTTAAGGTAGTTTCCCTCCAGGGCCCGACTTATCTTTCCACATTGTATAAGGCATCAAGATTTAACACATTAATTGCCACCCAGCCAAATAAGACATCCGCGCCGCCACAACAATTTCGTCATATAAAGCAGTAGTACCACGAGCCTGACTATTGGGTCATCCGGCCTGGGAACGAAATCATAAAATACCCGATAGTCGGGTTTTCGGCACTGAATGTGTTAAGTGATGAAATGAAAAACCTAGTGACTTAAAGTTTAAACTCAAATGTTTATTTGCAATCCTAGAAATAGAGCGGGTGAAGAAAGAGCCAGTATGCGAGGAGCCCTGGGGCTCCGACACGGGACGTGAAGGCCCCGGGCACTATGAACAGGACGAGGCAGGGCTCGTGCCAGACCACGTACAGTCTATAGTGGATAAAGGCGAGTTGCTTTATCTATTAAATCATCTAATACAACCCTTATTGTGTTAGCAATAAAGGCCAAAAGCTGGCGCGCCTCGCGGCTCTGCACTTCGTTTTTTTTTAGCATTAGAAAAAAAGGTAACCGCTGCGCGCAAAAACCCGTATTGCTAACGTCGGCGAGAAGACTGCTAGGCTCAAATGGGATTGGGTCGGTCACGTCTGCCGCATGCATCCAGACAGATGGGCTAGTGTAGCTACCAAGTGGATGCCAGAAGGAGAGCGCGGACGCGGCAGGCCCAGACGGAGATGGCGGGACGACCTAGACACCTTTCTCAGTAACTGGCCAGAGCAGGCGCTATGTCGGGAGTCGTGGAAGACAAGGGGAGAGGCCTTTGCCCAGCAGTAGGACACCTTAATAGGCTAGTATAAAATATGGAAAAAAGGTAAACAATATTGACGTGTCCTTCTATTGAAAATGATTGAAAAACGCTTTTAAAAATTAGTTTATATTACTCGTTAAAGCAAAAGAATGTAAATAATCGTATATGATTTATAACTGTTACATATTTACTATGACTTATTTAAAACAAGTTTTTTTAATAAAAAGATACGTCATTAATTCAAGATCGCTTACCTTCTTTCTAATGCTAAAAAAACTGACTATTATATAAGTTATTTTGTATGCCATATGGCGAAGCATAGTGATACATACTTACTATATGTATATTTAAGGCCTACCTATGTTCAACAAATAATTTGGAATTGCCAACATAATATGGATGTATTTGTATCCGAAATAAATGCTTTCATTTCATAAATATTTTATCTAAGGCAATACAATTGGAAAATAGTCCTTTATGTCATTCCTATATAATCTACTAATGAATACCACAAGCTTCTTAATAAATAACCATAATGTTTATTCGCAGTTAAAGTAGAAAAGGAATGGGTGCAGGATGAATCAGTATGCAAGGAGGAGCCCCCGGGCTCTGACACAGGATCCTGTGGCCCCGGGCTATACTCCGCACAGGCAGAGCTTGCGCCCGAGCTGTATATAGTGACCCAGGATAGGGGTGAGTTGCTTTATTTAGCGCCACTTGCACCATCCCACAAACCCAAGGTTAACTGGTTAAACTGTTAACCCAGTGTCAAATTGTACTGGTAACGACAGTAACTCCAGGTTTAACCGGTTATCCCCGGGTTAGTAAATGGTGCAAGTCGCCTTTATACGTTAAAAACACGAACATGAATACCCTCGTAAGGCCATTGGCGATCAACCCAGGTGCGTCCGTCCCGGAGAACCCAAGACTCCAGCGCGCGTGGGACGATGTAGGGTGTAAGGCCACCTTGGACGGTCTGGTGGGGAACGCTTCGGGTGTGGACCGCGCAAGGCTTCTGGCAGTGTCGCGGCCGGAATTAGGGGCTTGGCTGCAGGCGTTACCCTCACCTCAACTGGGTTGGGTGCGTTACTCGACGGTGACTCGTTGCGGGTGTCCGTCGCTCTCCGCCTGGGCTGCGATGTATGTCGACCACACTTATGCATCTGCGGTTCCACGGTGGGGGCTGACTGACATCGTGCATTGAGTTACCGTCGATGCGTCGGGAGGCATCCGCGTGACCATGCCTTGAACTACATCGTCCAGAGTGTAAGCATCACAGTAATGAATATCCTGTACGTGGCCTTATACTGGTGAAACCGTGTAGTATGCACCCGGCTTTATAATCTGTGGTTGTTGTGTTTATGACTATGTTCAGTTTTTATGGAGAACTGTCAGATATGTTTTTCGGAGGGAATACGATTGTGTTACTGGAGATACATGAATAAGCTCATCAAAATAAGAATAATTAATAAAACTGAATTAAATTCATAGAAATTGAAGTTTGATTCTATAAGAGGGCGCTCAGGTCAGCGGGTGTTCCATCCGTACTTGAGCCTCCGGGTCTAAGTCGCACGGACGGCAAGCGGCCTGATGGCCTAACCTTAGTGCCGTGGGAGAGAGGACGGTGCCTGGTCTGGGACGCTACGTGCGTCAGCACCTTCGCCGCCTCTCATGTCAGTCGCACGGCACGCGCGGCCGGAGCGGCGGCCGAGTCTCAGGCGGCGATGAAGCGCCAAAAGTATGTTCCCTTGGGCTCAGGGTATATTTTCGTCCCTTTTGCGGTGGAAACGGCGGGCTGCTGGGGTGCTGACGCGAAACAATTTATGCGTGACATAGGCCGTCGACTCAGGCAAAAGGGAGAGGATCCCCGCTCCGAATCGTTTCTGGTGCAGAGGCTGTCCATAGCCATCCAGCGGGGTAATGCCGTCAGTATTATGGGCACTTTTGCACCAGAAGCGATAAAGAACGGGTTTGACTAATAGTTATTCTTTGTAATTATTTAAGATGTATAATTCCATTGTAAAATTAATTAATAAATACAGTATAATACCAAGCTTCTTAATAAATACCATAATGTTTATTCGCAGTTAAAGTAGAAAAGGAACAGGTAAAGGATGAATCAGTATGTAAGGAGGAGCCCCCGGGCTCCGACACAGGACCCTGTAGCCCCGGGCTATACTCCGCACAGGCAGAGCTTGCGCCCGAGCTGTATATAGAGACCCAGCATAGAGGTGAGTTGCTATACAATTTTTTTTATGTTTTACGATCTTTTTGTGAAATTCTTAGTGTTAAATTTGATCTGTATAATAATCCAATGTTATTATGGAATAATATTAACATCAATAAATTGCTCTGATAATTAGATTAAGATAATATGTACCTAATAACTATTCGTAAGTGCTTGTTCCTAGGCCTACGTGAATAAAGTATATTTTGACTTTGACTTTATTTATACGTTAAAAACACGGACATGAATACCGGAACTTCCTTGACAAAATTCTTGTTTTACTCGTAGATAACTTTTATGTTTTAACAATGTTAAAATGTTCTTTGTTTCAGTTGCAAACCAAAAGGTTGTCGGTCAATAAGGCACTATTTCCATATAGCTTCAATTTGAAATCAGCCTTATTGACAACCGACTATGTGGTACCTTTTGGTTGAAAACGTCACGTTCTTTGTTTCAGTTGCAAACCAAACAGGATTCACCAAAAGAGATCCACTGCAGAAGTGCGAAGTTCAACACAAGTCCATCTCTGACCAGAACCAATCACCAGAGAGTCAGGCACAGAACGCTGCTGATCAACGAATGGCTGTAGCGGGCACTCCGCAAGACATCGACGAAGTCTTCGAATGCGAGACATGTGGCAAAACATTCAATCAAATATTCTACTTTACCTCACATATGCAACTACACGAGTACAACTTGAAAATCGTTGAAACAGAAACGAAAACATACTCCTGCGAAACGTGCGGAAAACAATTTACGACTAATAAGCTTTTATTCGAGCACGAGTTGACACACGTACCCCTTGAGTACCCTTGCGAAATTTGCGATAAAACGTTTAGTTTTATGTATCAACTGACGAATCATACAAGAGTTCACATGGGTGAGAAACCATACAAGTGCACTATGTGCTCAAAACAATTCGCGTTGCGTGGCGCTTTTGCTAAACACGAACGAAGGCACACTGCGCAGACACCGTATGTTTGCAATGTATGCGATAAGCGCTTTAGATATAACAGTATTTTGACTAGACATAGACAGACTCATACCACCCCAACCCCCCCGACCCCGTCCCGACCCCGTGTAACGGGAAAAGGCGAGGAGGAAGAAGAAGAAGAAGATAGACAGACTCATACCATACGCAAAAAGAAGTTCTCCTGTGACGAATGTGGTTATCAATGTTACGATAATTATTCTCTAACTATTCATACGAGGGTTCACACTGGCGAACGACCCTACGTCTGCGAAATATGCGGAAAAAAATATACAAGTAAATCTAGTTTAATCGCTCATGGTGAAACTCATAGCGGCGGGTACTCGTGCGACATATGTAAAACGACATACTCATATTTAAGTAGTTTAAAGTATCATACCAAAAAGTATCACAGTTAGACATTGCCATCCATACATCAGTTACCAAAACGACTATTATTTTCGTAGTCGACATCTAGCGTCAAGAAGCGGAATTATCAGTACTGCTACTCGACACTAGATGGCACGTATGTTGCGACTGACGAAGTGTTTCGCTCGACAATTTACAACTAATATTAGTAATATTACAAGCAGAAGGAGTTGAAAATAGAGTTCCGGTTAATCCGGTTATAATATTAGCAGAAAATTGTTGAGCATTAGTCTTTCCATTCGTCGCGACATCTATTGTCGAGTAGCAGTACTGATAATTCTACTACTTGACGCTAGATGTCGACTACGAAAATAATAATCGTTTTGGTAACAAAACTAATGTATGGAGTGAGCATTGCCTAAAGATATTCAAGAACGTATTGAAAAATTGAAAAAAGATGTAAGGAGTGTTACAAACATGGTAAATAGTAGAGTCGTTGTATCAGCACGAGTTCAAGATGTTCTCTAAGCGCTGATAGCCTAGCAGTAAGAGCGTGCGACTTTCAATCCGGAGGTCGCGGGTTCAGGTCCCGGGTCGTAACCAATGAGATTTTTGGAACTCATGTACGAAATATCATTTGATATTTACCAGTTGCTTTTCGGTGAAGGAAAACATTGTGAGGAAACCGGACTAATCCCAATAAGGCCTAGGGGCCTAGGGGCCTAGGCGCTCTGGGTTGGAAGGTCAGATGGCAGTCGCTTTCGTATAAACTAGTGCCTACGCCAATTCTTGGGATTAGTTGTCAAGGGCTTGTGTACAAATCACGCGAGGTTCGATAGGAGACGATCGAAAAAATCACGATAGATCACGTTGGGGGAGGGGGGTGTAAGGAGACCTCGAAGGTATTCTCGGTTAAACATAAATCTTCACTCCGCACTTCAAAATAGCGAATTTTGGAGCGCGTGGCCTTGACCGGTCGGATAGAAAAAAATCAAAAAAATACACGTGAGGTTATATAGGGGGGAGGGGGGTAGCCAAAAACCGTACCAAATGTCACCAAGGGGCAGGGGGGTCAAAAAGTAGCCGAAAACACCTCGCGTGATTTGTGCACAACCCCCAAGCTGACCCCAGGCTGCCATGAGCCGTGGCAAAATGCCAGGATAACGCGAGGAAGAAGAAGATAATTAAGAGAACACACACTGGCGAGAAGCCATACAGTTGCGAAATATGCCAGAAGCAGTTTGCGCAATCAGCTTAATCAAGGTTACATAGGAGAAAACATACCCGCGAAACGACTTCAACAACAACACCTTCAGGGTGCTGTTGCGTCTGCCACGCTTCTGCAGCGCGTCAGGCATGTTCGCGGACGCACAGGTAGACAGTTTCTCTGCTACAATAAGAAAGTCGCAGAGTGCTTGACAGTAGCAACAGTATCCTGAGTGTTATAGCGGGTAGGCTCGATAGTCGCTATATGCAGCACTGGTCGAACCTGCACCGTTCCTTAGCTCCTTACGAAATGTAGTAAGATATCTAATAAGTTGAGTAAGTACTAACATAGTCTTAAACAAGTTCCTGCATGTATATGTTCGACTAACCTGTTTGTTATGGATTTTTGTGGAACGAAATAAATGATTTTTATTTTTATTATTTACTTAGCTAAGCTTCGAATAAATTTAAAAGTGGATAAATTACTGTCTTGGGTGAGACTTGAACTCACGGCCTCTGGATCAATACTCCAGCGCTCTGCCATCTGAGCCACCAAGACCTCATCCATAGCCAGCAAATCTTTCCACCATAGCCGTAACACGGTAGCCGTTTAAGAAGTGTAACGCTTTTAAGGTAGATGTCGCCAGGGTCCCCTTGACCCGTAATATGGTGGAAAGATTTGCTGGCTGGATGAGGTCTTGGTGGCCAAGATGGCAGCGCGCTGGAGTATCGATCCAGAGACCGTGAGTTCAAGTCTCACCCAAGACAGTAATTTTTCCACTTTCAAATTTATTCGAAGCTTAGTAGCATCGTTAGCAGACGTTTCTGCTTGTTAAAAATTTAGACTTCTTAGCTGTAAATAAATATTTGAGGAAACCTCGTTATCAATGTTACAGTTCATTAACCTCGTAAGACCCAGCATATAAAGTCTTAAATTTTTTAGTTTGAACCTTATTCTATAAGTAAATAGGAACGAATTTCGTTTGTTTTAAAAAGCATTGAAACATAAGGAATGCTACTTTATTTGGTTCATGAAAGGTTCAAATTAGATTGCACGAATATGTACATTGTAATGTACGTTTAGTCTCAGGAGGTTAAAAATAAGGGTTGGCAAAAATTATGTACCTTTTATATACCTACTGTACCTTAAATTCGCTTCTAACAGGTACCATACAGGTTGAGCCATTTAGGGTACTAATTAAATTGGTTGTCCAATATATACCCATGAGGTATCGTCTTGGGTCGTCCCATTCGTTTTTCGTCAAGTTCTTAAACTAGTCCTATTCTGCTTTCGTCACTCATTCTACATTCGTCACAATCGTCGGTGGCTTTCAATGAAGAATGAGTGAGGAAAGCAGAATAGGACTAATTTAAGAACTTGACGAAAAACGAATGGGACGACCCAAGACGATACCCCCAATGAAACGTCTAATTTAGTTTGAACCCTAAATGTTGAATCACGTAGCGTGACTGTACATAACTTCGCCTTAACTAGTATTAAATCGTAAGTTTAATTTCCGATTTCCACTGTAAATCGTATTATAAGCGGTAATTCAACAAATTAATTAGATTACGTTTTAGTATATTTTTCTTTATAAATAGGCGAAGTGCGGGATTTTACAACGCTATTTATGCAGCTATATTAATTGTGAATTCAATGAATACCTACTTAAAATCATTTTAATATTTTACTTGGTGGAAGTCGGGCACGAACGGTGAAGTTAGGGTTTTCCGCGGTAGATAGTTTTGCCATCCCTAATTTCCAATGAATTCCAATATTAATTAACAGGGTTTGTTTAAGAGACCTTTTTTTTTAGATATTTTATGTTTGAATATTAAATAGATTTTAAATTTAAGCTAGTTAATAATTTAGTTTTGTCTTAGAGCATTTAATAACTGGAGTCGCCTTTAAGAGCTTACCCCCTCTGCCGAAAAAGTTGCACAATAGGCCTGATGACAAATTTTGAAATCCCTTTTATTATTGTCGGTACACTTGTATTGGTTCCGAAAAACACAATATTTCAGCTATACTCATAAGATTTAACATAGATAATTGCATTTTATTATAGCTAGTTTAAACATCGCGCGAAAACGCCTCGCATGCCATTTGTGACGTCATTATTTAGTTGGTGGTAGGGTGGTAGACATTGTTTACATACTTACAGTTACGAATTTCCCTTGAATCCGAATGATATTGTTAATTCAGCACCATATATTACGATTAGGGATGATAAATACATTACAACAATTTATCACAATAACTCATTTTACACAAAAACTCTCACACGGTTGCAGTTTAAGATGAATTATTTAGATACATGTAAATTTTGAGTGAAAATCACCGAGCGCCGGTTTTACTTTTTAATTTTTCATTTTTTCTAATTACGACAGCCAACAAGGCAATGATAGTTCCATTCAGCCAAATAATTAAAAGTTTGTTGTTGAAATATCGTATTATTTAGCATTTTATTTAAATAATAACAAATAGATATCTATTTTATATCGTGTAATAATATTTATTGTACGTAATAAATGTTTAGTGGCGAAATAATATTTTTTTTGCACCTTTCGAACTCTTTGGTGAGGACGTATAGATTTCGGTCAATGAGGTTGTCTATGTTGCTCTAAGAAATATGTTATGGATTGATGACGTCACTGTTTGGAACGCTTCTGATTGGCGTTTCAGTAATAATGGCCGATTGGAGAATTTTGCACTTTTATTTTATTGAATATCTTAATAATCCTTCAGTTTATACTGAGATTAGGCCATTTTTTAGAATCATATTAACATATATGTTTCTTTGAAACCATTATTTCCATGATTCTTTGTTACTTGCAACAGGCCTATTGTGCAAACTTTTGTATGGACTGACATGGCTATGTACGTTACGTACAAATCATGTAGAAATAGTAACATTTGACGTCCCCTCCCGCAAAAATTGGCAGATTGTTTCGTAAAGAAAATGACAGTCATGATGTCTCCAGTTACTAATTCCTCTAAGAGTTTAGAACCACTGTAAAATGTATTCATCCTTACTTGTGCTATCATGTAAACAAACACTTCCCGAAGACATTATCACGCTTTTCTCTGGAATTACACAATAATTATCACTTAAAATGTTGTTGTATACTTAAAGAAACTCACAAAGTATTGAAATCCACTAAACAACCACTGAAAAATATAATTTGTAATTATATATGTCTGTAAAATTATATAATGTCAAAATAATACACTGGTTTCATATATGAGTCGCTTAACTTCGAACTCGGGTAAATCCATCTGTCAGATTATGCGATTTTGGTATTAAGAAAAGGTAATAGGGTAGATATTTGCTGAGAGGGTCGAATGGATTTACCCGAGTTTGATTGAAGTTAAGCGACACATATATGCATATATCTTTTTTTCTACTCGTGGACTGTAATTCTTGAATTAAGATTTCTTATACCAAACTACAATTGGGTATTTTTAATGTATGGGCTCCCAACTCAACTATAATATTCATTTCGATGCAGTTTAGTCAACTATAATGAAATTGACCAATCACATGCAGCTAGCCGCGATCAAGAGGACGAAACAAAACCATAGCTCAAAATAATTATTTATTTTAGGTTGTATAGTAGAAACAATTGCTTCATAAGTCAGAAATGCGCATGTGACACCCTTAATATAGCAACATCCATAGACTACGAAAACCACTTAGCGTTGCTTGTTAGTCTCCATAGGCTACGGTGGCCGAAATCGAGAAAACAGCTGTCTAAAAATTTAATTTAGCGCGGAGCAAGTACCAGGGCCTCATGAGTTACGAGAAGGTGTCGTTGACCACCCGCCGGGGCGCGTACCAGTATGAAGGTATCGCGGCTGCTTGCGTATCTTAGATTTTGGTTTGGTTTGTTTGTATGATTCTACTAGTTTAAAGTATTAGGCATTTTTATTGATGCGTAGAAAAAGTATTGTATACAATACTGATATAATCAAGCTTTTCAATCTCGTACCTTTATACTTAGACAACTCAGCAAGCTTCGTTGTCTAAACACGGTACTCGACTGAAAAGCTCTCTATTATATCACGATTGTATAAAATACTATATTGCGTCCATGTTCATTTTTACGTAGGATGGTATTAAAACATTATAAAGTCGGTACAAGATACCCTGTTAGGGCATGGCAATAATCTTAATACTAATGGTGACTATTTACAAGTAATACTTGTTTTATTTACCTCCCTCTTTCTCTTTACCTCTTAGACTTAGAGCATTTAATTACTGGAGTCGCCATTAAGAGCTTACCCCTCTGCCGAAAAACTTGCACAATTGTGCAAACTTTTGTATGGACTGACATGGCTATTTGTACGTTACGTACAATTCATGTAGAAATAGCAATACATTTGACGTCCCCTCCCCCGCAAAAATCGCTCTAAGCTCTTAGAGCATTTAGTAACTCGAGACGCTGGCTGACTGTCATTTTCTGTACAAAACAGTCTGCCGATTTTTGCGGGGGAGGGGACGTCAAATTTATTGCTATTCCTACATGATTTCTACATAACGTACCATAACCATGTCAGTCCATACAAAAGATTGCACAACCGTGCAAGGTTTTCGGCAGAGGGGTATAAGCTCTTAAAGGCGACTCCAGTTATTATTAAATGCTCTAAGCTTTACCTAGATCGTGCGGATTATGTTAATTAAAGCCAATGGTATTATTTCAAATAATGGCAATATTAATGCAAGAATTAATGCCAAAGCGTCAACAGAAAGATCGCGGGGTTATAATAGAACGAACTCGTACAGTGAGACGATAATTTAATGCAAGGATCTAATTTACGATGAAAAGTGTTGTCATGATAAGAATTACTAGATCGCGGGTCAGTCGCAAAGAACCGTGTCCCGGATAGTATGGGTTCTGGGCCATGACGCGTCCCGAAGTAACTTATATACCATTAGATAGTGCATAGCCTATATCGTTCTTATGTGCGTATTTGGTGGGCATACCTTGCTAGCAAAAAATATCGCCTGTAATTTATCTGTAAAATTTTAAAATATTGTATTCATGCTTTACAAATGCCAGATTCAGTTTTTTTTTTATGTTTGACTTTGGCCATACTTCAATTTAAATGGAAATCGTCACCGCCACGCGCTACAAATTATTATTCACAAAAAAATATGTGAGTGCCTATTTTAAAGTGATACTTCTTAGAATGAGGAATAAATAAGCTAAATTGTACAATTTTTTATTTAGTACAAATCGCCACACTGTGATGGTAAAGGCCAAAATAGTCCTAAAAAATACATATAATTTTCATTTTGTGCAAAAATCGGTTTATTTGTATGAAAAGGTATAACGATTGTTTCAAAAATGAATTTCTCGCCCCTAAATTATACAAAAATGATAGAGTTAGACCGTAAAAAGTCTGCAGCGATTTTGATAGCCCACGCAGTGCAAATGTCATTTTAAACGTCAAACTTCTATGAAATTATGACGTATAAATAACACTTCCACTGCGTGGGCTATCAAATCCGCTGCAGACTTTTATTGGTGCGACTATATATAACTTGCCCTAGTTGCTAAGAGCATGAAGAAATATAGAATAAATTGGACCTGGGGAGCCGACCATTTCCCCTCTTCCCTTTTTTTTGATACACGGTACGATCTCGTTGCTACCGGGCCAAATCAGTACATTATTTGGTAATAAGCGTGGCATCTAACACAACCAATAAAACCACCATGATTAGAAATGGGAGACATATTTTATAAGATTTGACAGTATCCAAATCATGAAGAATCTTCAGATATATAAACGGCAATTAAGCCACCAGTGTTGGGTTGCCTATAATCGTATGCCCACTTCACATAACAATGAAACTATTTTTCCGTGAATGTACTCGTAAAGCCTTCGGAAGCCGGTGTTGCTCGAAGCGTAAAGCCCTATCCGTTAGTATGCGATTCATTAATGGACGCACCATGGCCCAAATCGGGACACGGTTCTTTCGTCAATCATCGCCTCCCGACTGTCGACTACAAAATAACCCGAGTTTTGGTAAGAAAACTGATGTATGGAATTAGCACTCTATGCGTACATATTTCTCTATGCTTGACTAATAGCGCCATCTAGTAGTCGTCATGTGAACTAAATATATATATATATATTTTTTCTTTTTCGTCCATCAGGACAGGCTAAAGCTCTAAGCCATACTGCCTAGTCATAAGTAGATTTTTTGTCTTTTCAGTAAGTTCAATCCGGTAAACGTCTTTAAGGCCAAGCCACACCGGATGCGTGTGCGTAGACGTGCACGTGCACGTACGCGTCCCGATGCGTTGTATAATACGAAAACTCATACGAGAGGACACACAGCTTGCATGACGTGTGCGTGACGTGCGCGTACGCGTGACTTGCACGCAACGCAGCTCCGACGAGACAAACCGGCTGCGTGCTGCGTGCACGCTTCCACGCAGCGGAGCGGCAACGTCGCTTCGTTGCGTGCAGTGATGACGTTGTGTTTAACTGCGTTCCCTATGAGAGGGCGAACCGAGCAGGTTCGGACACGCACAGCTCGGTGCTGCATAGGTGCTGTGCGTGTACACGCGCAGCTCGCTTGTATTTATTTACAACTCGGCCGGTGCGCGTGCTGGTTTTTAATATGGATTCAGTGATAAAAGAAAAACTAATTAAAATCGTTCGTCAATACGAATGTATATTTACAACATAGCACAAAGATTACAAAAAATACGTCTTATAAAAAAATTATTTGGCCTGTGGGAACAAATCGATGTTAGGTATTAACGATACTATTGGAAAACAAGGTTGTTGTATTGTGAACTATTGTGCGTTGGTGAATAATATTATGTACTCTCAATTATCTCGATTCAAATATGAGACATTTTTTTCCTCTAATTGCAATGGCGGCATTAGTTGAGCTGCTTCCATTTGCAACGGGAGTTATAATAACATGATGTAGGTACTGTCGCAGGCGTATTTTATTTTACTGCACGCATGACTGAGCTGCAGCGTGCGCTTGCGTGACGTGTGCAGCACACTGCGTGGCGTGCGTTGCGTGACGTGCGCGTCACCCGGTGTGACAGGGGTGCTGCGCACGTCACGCAGAGCACGCCACGCAGCGTGCTGCACACGCAGCCGGTGTGGCTCGGCCTTTAGTAAATACTATTCATATTAGCCTGATAATAATCGGAATTGACCTAATAATTAGGTCAATTCCGATAGTAATGTCTTCAGTAGTCTTCATTTTCAAAATACTTTAAGTAAAAGCTTCTTCCAGTTATTTGGTCATATCCATTACACATCCATTCTCATTGGTGATTTAGCTCTTGTAAAGCGATAGCGAACTTTACAAGGAACACATGGACAACCGGCCGTTAACTCCAAAATGATGGTTAAACGTGCTTCAAGATTAATTCTCCATTCACTGCACATTACCACATTAGTTTACTGTATAATAGGCTATCGATATTACACTTTAAACAATATTAATGAGCAAAAAACAAAGTAATCTATCACAAAGGATTCCATTCAAGATGGCGCTCAAACCGGAAGTCTGAACTAAATATATCTTATTGATGTATTTGGGCCATAGAAGGTAGGATCCTATAGAAGTGGTATACGCATGCCTAAGTGAGGGACAAAACAAAGGCAATGCGACACTATGATTGGTCGAATTTATTTGTTGCCCACCATAACCCATACTAATTTATGGTGGGGAATAAAAAAAAACGGGCAAGTGCGAGTCGGACTCGCGCACGAAGGGCTCCGTACCATAATGCAAAAAACGGCAAAAAAAAAAGGGTCACCCATCCAATTACTGACCCCGCCCGACGTTGCTTAACTTCGGTCAAAAATCACGTTTGTTGTATGGGAGCCCCACTTAAATCTTTATTTATTCTGTTTTTAGTATTTGATGTTATAGCGGCAACAGAAATACATCATCTGTGAAAATTTCAACTGTCTAGCTATAACGGTTCGTGAGATACAGCCTGGTGACAGACGGACGGACGGACAACGGAGTCTTAGTAATAGGGTCCCGTTTTACCCTTTGGGTACGGAACCCTAAAAATGTGAGACTGTGACAAGGACAAACAATAATAGCGCTTTCGCTGCTACTCCTACTGAAAGGTACATAAGACTATCCCGTTCGCTCATTTCCCCCCACCCATCATGCCTTATCCAGTTAAAATACTAGATTCATGATTTGGGCATAAACACAAATAAAAAGGTATTCGAACGAGCGAGCGAAGTTCTTACATTAACTTTGAACACGCGGCTGGCTAGCGGCACGTCCCGGCATTTCGATGTTTTTAAGCTGAACTGGCCAAGATGCGAATAAGGGACAGCTCGATCTGTGAGTGTGGACTGGACGAAGGTACTACTAGCCATATACTTTTGGAATGCCCCTTAATACGTCATCCAATATATGATTTTCTCCCACGTGAGATAAGCCGTCCAATAAATATTAACTTCCTCCTAACCCTAGTTTATTCCACATTTGGTGATATTTTGAATAAATTCCTAACTAAGAATGAGTTCAAACTGTGAAGTATGGTATACTGACAGGTGATGAATCTAGTAAATATTATAATAACCTTAATAATATATACATACATATATCTATATACATACACAACAAACGTTGTCTGGTTTATGACGTCTTTAACTATTGGAAGTGGTCGTGTTGTCCGTAGGTTGAATGGCTTGTGTTTGTTTGTAGGGTGGATGGATACTCAACCGAACACCGTATATACATCACCGACGATCTATATCATACTGGCCGTGTGTTATCCAACCTCGACACTGGCGGAATCATCAAGCCCTGATGGAGCCATAATACACAAAAATTGATTGATTGATTGATTGAAGCTGAACTGTCAGAAGATAGTTTGATACATAATAACTTAAATTAATTTGAATGAAATTGGGTAAACGTGTAGTCGAGGGCATTATATTTTAGTCATTAAATTATGAGCAGTCTCGATCAAGGGGTTATTGAGCTAGAAGGCCAAAAAGCCGTTTGTGAGGGGTCTTGCTATTCTGGTCATTTTATTTGCAAGGAAATATGGTCGAGTTTGGTATCAAATAAAAGTGCTCGGCTTATAGTGGTAACACACTATCGCACCGCGCCAAGGTCATTGTGCGACGCACCCATAAGTAAGAGCGAGAAAGCGATATCTCTTTCTCGCTCTTACTTATCGGTGCGTCGCACAATGACCTTGGTGCGGTGCGATAGTGTGTTACCACTATTACGGCCAGCTAACTATATAAAAAAAAATTTAGTATATCCATGGATCCTACCATCTATGGATCTATGGTCATATCACTTGTCAACTGCTTGTGTAGAGGTTATGCGAAAATGTAAATATAAGTGTGTTTTCATATGATTTTCATACTATTTTCTATTTTGTTATTCTATATTTTTTTAATAATAGTACACTTTATCCGTTACTATACAGTTCATACCATTTGGGAGTCCGCTCTTCACAGTACCGACGTCAGTTCTTAAATCCTAGTTTCCAAATTATTATCGCATAAAATCGTATTTTACCCACAGACTTGTGATTGTCACGCTGGTTTCAAACTAATTCTATGATCTTACCCAATTAAAACGAAGTTATCGATGGCAATATATTTTTCCAGCACCTATAGTCTGTATCTTTAGGTATTTCAAAAAGAGTGAACAAGATCTATCCTCAAATGGCTCCTTAAGCCAGTTGAGGGTAGATGAAAACATTACATGATCAAATAATGTAGGTTAAAGTCAGGTCGTTCAGTGACAGATCCAGGTGGTTTTGTATTTGGTTGGTTAATCAATAAATGTTATAACCACCCGAAAATGTACAAACTATTTGTTTAATTTTTTTTACAGAGTATAAGACCTACAGATCTATGATCTCATTCAACCACTGAAATGGAGGAAAACGGTGGGTCCGTGGAAGTAGTGATCGTGAAGATGGAACTGGGGGAGAATGGTCTAGAGGAGACAAATGTGCCGTCACCTGCATATAGTGAGTTTTCTAACACCATCAAAAGGCACAAAACTTGCGCGGTGACTAGAATTCTGACTGGACACTGTAAGTTGAACAAACACATTTTCCAAATAGGGAAAAACAAGATGCGACATGCAGGTTCTGCCAGGAATCAGAGGAGACTGAGTTCTGGATGTTTTCTATGTATATAAGTATTTGTATATATCTGTATAATATATCATTGTCTAGTACCCACAACACAAGCCCTATTGAGCTCACTGTGACTAGGTCGATCTGTGTAAAATTGTCCTATAATATTTATTTAAATTTTGAAAATCCACACAGCTGTCCGGAACCCTAAATAAAAGTATAGTATACAATTTCATTTATAAGTATACATCGGTAACTCGTGGCATTTAGGTAGCACTTAAAAGATTAGTGATGAGCACACATCGGTAACTCGTGGCATTTAGGTAACAGGCACAGACTAGTGATGTGATAATGTTCTTCCTATACGAGTCGAGAAAAAGAAACCACTAAAAAAAGGAAATTAATTAAACTAATCTTTTAAGTGCTACCTAAATGCCATGAGTTACCGATGTGTATTTATAAGTCTTATTTAAATAAATACAAGTTTCAGTACAGGATGGCCCAAAAATACGTTGACAACGTTTTTTCTAATTATTTTATTAAATGCTTACGTAACTGGTACATAGTAAGTTAAAAATTAAAACTAGTTTTTTTATGCAACAAAAATTAATTGTCTTCAAAATAATTAAATTATGAATCCGGGAAAATTAGCAGTGTTGCATAGATAATTTTCCTGGATTCACAAGTTCAAAAGAGTGGCCACCCTACTCGCCTGATCTAAATCTAATGGATTATAGTTTGTGGTCAATCTTAGAGACAAGGGCCTGTGCTACTAAACAGGGATGTTGCGAATATTCGCATCCGCATCCGCGGAACTTCCGCATTATTTTCTACATCTGCATGCGGATGTCGAACAAGTCGGTACAGGAACGTCTTAGCGGCGGCGTAAGTGCTAGGTAATTTGTCGTTACCTATAACGAAATCGTCTAAAGCCAGAAAAGTCGGCCAAGTTACTGTTTATTAAATATAACGCTTCTATATTCTTACTCAAATACTAAACGTATCGTTTTTTTAAAATAGTAATTACTAGAAAAGTAGTATTTGACGTTTTTTAAGTACCTAATCTTGACATCCGCATCCGCGGATGTGAGCCTTTAAATATCCACATCCGCGGATGTCAAAAAATCTGCATCTGCAACATCCCTGCTACTAAACACAAAAGTATAAACGCTCTAAAAGCATCACTTACCAAAGAATGGGACAAAATATTCTTGGAGGAGCTGCGGCATTTCGTTGAAAATTTTAACAAACGTTTGCGTTTGTGTATCAAAGCGAAAGGAGGCTATTTTGAAGACAATTAATCAATTTTTGTTGCATAAAAAGACTGTACTTTTATTTTTTTACTTACTTTGTACTAGTTACGTAAGTACTTAAAAAAATAATTAGATAAACCATTGTCAACGTATTTTTGGGCCACCCTGTAATGACATAAACTATTCACAGTTGAGGTTAAGTTAGAGTATGAGGGGCAAGCTGTACAGCAAGAGCCCTCCTGCTCCGAGCAGTACACGAACCATGAGGTCAAGGACGACCATGAGGTCAAGGACAACCATGAGGTCAAGGACGACCGTGAGGTCAAGGACAACCATGAGGTCAAGGACGACCATGAGGTCAAGGACAATCTTATGCTGAGCACGGAGAGTGCACGGCCCAAAGGTGAGATGTCTTTCTTATCTTACTGTATTTGACCCAATCAGACAATCAGGTTATTCCGACCAGTTACCACCAAGTAAGATCCAGTACAGCCAGCAAACTTGCCAAGCGGGCGTGGTGTTCAACATTACCTTGAAACACTCTTATCTTTTTAGGGTTCCGTACCCAAAGGGTAAAACCCTATTACTAAGACTCCGTCCGTCCGTCCGTCCGTCCGTCCGTCCGTCCGTCCGTCCGTCCGTCTGTCACCAGGCAGTATCTCACGAACCGTGATAGCTAGACAGTTGAAATTTTCACAGATGATGTATTTCTGTTGCCGCTATAACAACAAATACTAAAAACAGAATAAGATAAAGATTTAAGTGGGGCTGCTCCCATACAACAAACGTGATTTTTGACCGAAGTTAAGCAACGTCGGGCGGGGTCAGTACTTGGATGGGTGACCGTTTTTTCTGCCGTTTTTTGCATTATGGTACGGAACCCTTCGTGCGCGAGTCCGACTCGCACTTGCCCGGTTTTTTCTTTATCCACGACTGTTATCCAAACCCTAATTCTTTATTCAGACAAACACTAGGTTAAGTTTACAGCTGCAGGATGCCAAGACACTTAAGCCCCCCATTCACACTCCTACCTTGTAGTCCGCCTTGCAGGACTACGGCGTAGGATATAGCTCACACACCCTCCTACATTGTAGTCCGCCTCGCAGGACTACGGCGTAGGATATAGCTCACACACCCTCCTACGTTGTAGTCCGCCTCGCAGGACTACGGCGTAGGATATAGCTCACACACCCTCCTACGTTGTAGTCCGCCTCGCAGGACTACGGCGTAGGATATAGCTCACACACCCTCCTGCATTGTAATCCGCCTCGCAGGACTACGGCGTAGGATATAGCTCACACACCCTCCTACATTGTAGTACGTCTTGCAGGACTACGGAGCAAGAAATAGCTCACACACGGTACTGTTTTGCCGTCCATCTTCAATACTGCTTCGTTTCTTACAAGTGTCGGTCTACTTACTCTTGAAAATGTTACGTGCAATTTCAAAAAAAGAAAATAGCTCTTCTGCTATGTATTTTCTTGTTATTGGATAAAAATAAAAAAGAGTGTGGGAAAAGAAACTGCTAAAAAACAATCCTACGCGGCGGACTACAGCGGTGGGCGGGGCTTGCAGGATTTGTAGGACCCAAGAGGCATCCTACTTGGTGTTGTAGGACGGCACGTAGTCCGCGACCCCCATACACAATCCTACCCAATGAGGCAGGCTACAAGGTATTAGGAGTGTGAATGGGGGGCTTTAGGGTGGGTTGCACCAAACCGTCTGTCAAGGGTAAAGCGTTCGTTTGTATGTAAAGTTTCATAGTAAACCGCTGAGTGACGTTGATCAGTCTGTCAAGTGTGGTTGGTGCAACTGGCCCTTATACTGTTAATACATAGTCAGTATCATACAATTCATAAACATGTATACACTTTTCGAACTATCTCTAGAATCTTAAATTAAACATATGTATTAAGTATTACTAAGTTACATAGAGACTTAAAAAAAATCTGATAGTAAGTAACATAGGTAGAGTTTAAAAAAATGATAAAAAAAATAAAAAATCTTAACAATAAAGTCGCATCAAGATCATTTTGAACACCTCGCCCGCTTAGCAACTTCTGCTGCTGACTGTACCACTGGAAATTTGGTATTGGAACTGGTTTCCAGTGGTAACAGCTGAGAAAAAAAATCCCAGCGGTTACCACCAACTCGCTTTCGTGGTACGGTCGGTGCCCTAACTTAAATACCCAAGTGTATGGCCATACTAATTGTATAGAAAAGTGCATACTTATTGTTGCCGACAAGTACCGAGCGCTCGGGGTGAGGGCGCGCGGGGCAGCGACTGCCCCACCAACCAGAGATCCGAATGCGAGTCATACCGAACGGACGTTAATTTGCAATTTTTTTTTTCTCTAATATTCCTAAAATGTACTGTGCGTTGTTCTATATAGTTTAAATAAAAAGTATAGTGCATAATTTGACTATTTTTATTGGAAAAAACCACTACAAAGTACGACACTTATGTTAGTGAAATTGATTTTTATTGGAAAAAACCACTACAAAGTACGACACTTATGTTAGTGAAATTGTTTCGTTAATAAAAATAAAAATATAATAAAAATGTGTCGCAAAAGATTTTTTGTCAATAAATTGTTTACAGTTAACACTGGCGACAATTCTAGAACTATTTGGTAACTACTGAGAAAAAACACTGTTAGTTACTACCAAACCGAGTTGGTAGCTTTGTGGATTTTTTTTCAGTCATATTTTGATAAGTTTCCCGACATTATTGATGATTTTTCGATGTGATTTTCTATGAATAAGGACTTGAGATACAGGAGACAGGTGGGCCCTGTATACATTTTGACCGCTTTATACTCTGCAAGAGATAATTTTTTGACATAGTTTATATTTTGACATACATTGGTCATATTTTGACATTGTATTTAGTATGTTTATTATGCTCTGACATTTTATTTTACTGTATTTGACTTTTACTTTTAATTTTTGTTATGATTATTTGATTGTTTTATATTTTTTACTTAATTCTTAATTATTTTAATGTGTTATTGTTTACAATCTGACGATCTTTTTGTGAATTCATGTTATTTGGAAACATTGTGACATTGTTAAATATCATGTAATTTTCAATAAGAAATAAATTAATCTAATCTAATGTAATCTAATCTGTAACACGAGCAAATAATTAAAACACACATTGTCCTCTTCAAATGATAAAACTTTTTTTAACAACTTTTAAAAATTATGATGATTTTAGATTTCCATTTCACTACCTACCTGATCTCTTAATAATATAATAATAATTGATGGAGCGAAAGCGAAGGTCTCCGGGCAAAATTCTTTCATAATTTCGGATGATCTCCTCTACAGGTCGCATTTATAAACAGATTCCCGCGAAACTCGATGAGCAGTTTCGATAATTATATAGATATGTCTGGTTTCAGATTCTAACCAACCAATAGCCGTGAAACCGGAGCCAGGATCGGAACCAGAGCCCTCTGCCGTCCTTGACGCGCAACATAGCAAACAAACAAAACCATTCTACAATCGTTTTACTGTACATAAACGGCTGCATAAAGGCAAAAAAGTCTACTCTTGCAATATGTGCGAAAAACAATTTGTACGCCCAAGTGAATTGACTATACATGAACGTTCACACACTGAAGAGAAACCCTACTCGTGTGATTTTTGCGAAAAGAAGTTTTTGCGTTCAATGGAATTGACAAACCATAGGCGGATACATACCGGCGAACGGCCCTTCGAATGTGAAGTATGCAATAAGAAATTTGCGCATGCAAGTATTTTGCATTTACATAAACGCATTCACACAGGTGAGAAAAAATACTCATGCGATATCTGCAATAAGCACTTTGCGCGATGGAATGGCCTGGTTATACATAAAAAATATCATACAGGTGACCGGTCACATTCTTGTGATCTCTGCGAAATGAAATTTGTAACGTCTACTGATTTGAAGAAACATAAACTGACGCATAATCGTGAAAAGCCATATTTGTGTAAAATATGTGAAGAACAGTTCGATGACAAGAACGCTTTAGTGAAACACAGACAAAGCCATATAGGAGAAAATACATGTAAGGAATTGCTGTGCGACATTTGTAACAAGTTATTTGCGAGTGCGGATCACGTGGCCAGACATAAAAAGCTACACAGTGGTGTGAAGCCGTACACTTGTGAAGTATGCAATAAACAATTCGCGAATTCTAGTTACTTGATCAGACATAAAAAAATACACACCGGCGTGAAGCCACACACTTGTGAAATATGCGAAAAGCGCTTCACAAATTCCAATGGCCTGACTAGACATAAAAAAACCCACACTGGCGTAAGACCATTTACGTGCGAAGTATGTAAGCAGCAGTTCAGTGAATTAAGCAATTTAAATCTTCATAGACGAATACACACGGGCGAAAAACCGTATTCATGCGACGTATGTGAAAAGAAATTTGCCCGACCGGATTATTTAAAGACTCATAAACGATTACATGTTGGCGAGGCTCCATCAAAGACTGATGCTCAGTCAGTCAAACGTAAATGGTTTGACAGAAAACAAACAACTTAGTTAAGTTAGCCGTATAACTTAAAATTTAAATGCCCAGGTTATAAATAAATATAATTATATTAATATAGTGGTTTTATTTAATATTTCAAACACGGTCTTGCATGTCAGTTTCCGCGTGTTGGAAATACTAGGATGACACAAGTTTATTAGTAGTTTTGACTGAATATACTTAATACCTAATATATATTTATATTTTATATTATTTATATAAAATTTTAGATTAATTAAATCGGTTGAGTGAAAGTCGTACTTCACATACATTTTGTATGGACCCAAACCGAAAAATGTGGCCACCATTTGCCGTTTAGTTGATAAAGTGAAAAATAAGCAAAATAAAAGTATGTCATCATCTTCCTCGCGTTGTCCCGGCATTTTGCCACGGCCCCCATGGGAGCCTGGGGTTCGTTGGACAACTAATCCCGAGAATTGGCATAGGCACTACTTTTTACGAAAGCGATTACGAACCTTACGGTCCTTTCAACCCAGAGGGTAATTGGGATTAATCCGGTTTCCTCACGATGTTTTTTTTCTTCACCAAAGAGCGACTGGTAAATATCAAATAATATTTCGTACCTAACTTCCGAAAAATTCATACGAGTACGAGCCGCCTGATGCCATCTAGTAGTCGTTTGCCTACCTTAAAAAACCTCCAAAATTAACTGTTAATTTTTTCGTTCAGGTGTGTCTTTTACTGTATTTATTGTGTTAATAAATGGAAGAAAAGACTCTGAGTAAACCAAAAGGAACATTGGTATTGATAACTTAATTTCCTTTTGAACTTGGGACCATAGTTGCAGTATTGGACTATATGTGGGAGGTTTTACGGTTCTATATAATTAAAAAGTTGGAAAAGTACTTGTGTATGCGGGTTTGAGCTTCCGGTACCTACTCGTGAAAATTAGAGAAATAGGTAAATGAGTAACTTTTACCTATTTCTCTAATGAGGACACTAAATAAACGTTTACCCTATTTACTGAACACTTTGCCCACGGACATAGTAAAAGAGCCCAAAAAAAATAGATTTAAAAACAGTCTTGTAGATTTAAAAACAGTCATGTATTACCCTACAGTGTATTCATGATATACCTACCTATTTTAACTCCGAATGTAAACTATGATAATATTTAAATTTAATTAAGTATAGTATAGTGAGACTCCACAGTCAAACAAAATGTAGTTTTGGGAGCATTGTCTTTAACAAAAAAGTTGTAACTTCTTGTGTAATAAATAACTAAATAAAATAAAAAATAGGCTTAAGTCAGTCATAAACTAAAAACTGTTAAGAATGAAATCCCGTGAAAAGCCCGTGAAGGACCGAAAGGAACTAAATCTTATTGTATGCTCTTGTCAATCGGACTTTAGGTCCTTTAGTCCCGTGGGATTGGAGAGCGCTTGACTGAGTGAAACAGAAAACGAACGGAATGAAACGGTTCACAATGTCGCTGACACAAATTGTGCGAACGAGATGAAATAACACCGTGAGACGAGGTTTCATATTTCAGTGTCATTCAGAGACAATTTCAATATGGCGGGTTGTTTACATAGTTAGCAAGTTCCATAGAATAACACTTTATACATTAATTTTTTTTGGGTGTCATTTAATCGATCTGCAAAATATTCCTATTTTGATGAATAAAAATATATATTTGGTAAGCCAAAAGATATACTTGGTCAGTAACTTACGGTTAGCAAGTATTTCTAAACCAGTTCGCTATTAATGTCATAGGTACTGAGCTTCTCTAAATTAATTTGTTTGGCAAATTCATTATTTGAGCGGCAGTAAGCGATCCACCATTAATCAAATTTTGTTGAGCAATCAGGGGGTAAACGGATTATTTAATTTTGGATTACAATTTAACTGATCCGCACCGCATAAATTGGTTACCTGAATAATCATTTGATCAGCAAATGTCTAACCAACCTAACCTATCCCCTTTGCGGATCAGCTGATTTTTTAAATAAAAAAATATTGGCTATCATTTGATTACCTACGTCTCTTTCATTTTGTCCTTCAAAAAACTTATGCCCACTAACTTTGTTTTCTAGTAGCAGTTGGTTTCTGTGAAGGTCGCAGTTCTAGTCTAACCCACTTTACTAGTAGCAGTTGGTTGGTTGGACCATTCCTTTAATATGTATACGTCTCAATTAAACTGCTTAGAGACATGTTTTTCTACCAACCAATTTTTAAATCTTGCGGACCATATAATAGCTAGTTTGTTAGTGCACGACACCTTGCACTTTGTGACTATGCGCTGAAACTTGGCACAGTTGATTCTTAGCTGGTCATGAGCAGATACAGACCGGGAGACCTCGAGAGCCACGTCTCATTTAGTGGGGGGGAGGGGGGGAAGTTCGACGCCGCCGCGCTTCACTTGGAGCAACATTTCTCTAAAACTGTACCTATTAGGGCATGTGATATATCATTTTCGGTTAAATTAAGGATGAGGAATTTTTTTTTGGAACCAAAACAATGCACTTTCTAACAAAAAAAAAACATAAAGTAGAAAAGACAAAAAAACGTATCTTGGATTTTTTCATAATTACCAATTTTTTTTTTAAGTGTAGTAGGAATCTGAAAACAAAAAATATAGTTGTAAAGCTACACTTATTACGTTTAAAAAAATATATAGTTTATTATACAAAACTGTTGATAAATGGGAGATAAAAAATAATATTAAGCGTGGGCCAGAGTGATCTCAATACAAAATATTATGAATGTGGGAAAGTTACTTATAATTTGTTCTACAATCGTTTATTTTTTAGTTTTTCGTAAATAACTCGTAAACGGTAGCCCACAGTAAAAAAATATCTGTTACGTAAATAATTTGTTTCAGATTTCTTATAAAATAAGTGCTCCTTTTTTTCGCTAAGGTCAATATTAAAAAAAATATTGAAGGGAGAAAATAAATACTAAGGTCCTCTTTTTTAGTCATTCGTAAATAACTCGTAAAGGATGTCCAATAGCAAAAAATATTTTAACACAAGAATAATTAGCATAAAATTTCCTACAAAAAAGGTTATTCAAACTTTTTCGCTAGGATCAATATTTAAAAAGGGGACCTTAGAATTTATTTTCTCTCTTTAATATCGTTTTTAATATTGATCCTAGCGAAAAAGTTCGAATGACCTTTTTTGTAGGAAATTTTATGTAAATTATTCATGTACTAAAATTTTTTTTGCTATTGGCCTTCGTTTACGAGTTATTTACGAATGACTAAAAAAGGGGACCTAAGTATTTATTTTCTCCCTTCAATATTTTTTTTAATATTCATGGTACCGAAAAACAGTAGTACTTATTTTATAAGAAATCTGAAACAGATTATTTACGTAAAAGATATTTTTTTGCTGTGGGCTACCATTTACGAGTTATTTACGAAAAAACAAGAAAAATAAACGATTGTAGAACAAATTATAAGTAACTTTCCCACATTCATAATATTTTGTATTGAGATCACTCTGACCCACGCTTAATATTATTTTTTATCTCCCATTTATCAACAGTTTTGTATATTAAACTATATATTTTCTTAAACGTAATAAGTGTAGCTTTACGACTGTATTTTTTGTTTTCAGATTCCTGCTACACTTTAAAAAAAAATTGGTAATTATGAAAAAATCAAAAATACGTTTTTTAGTCTTTTCTACTTTATGCTTTTTTTTTGTTAGAAAGTGCATTGTTTTTGTTCCGAAACTAGATTCCTCATCCTTAATTTATCCGAAAATGATATATTACATTCCTTAATAGGTATAGTTTTAGAGAAATGTTGCTCCATGTGAAGCGCGGCAGCATCGAACTTTCCCCCTCCCCCCTCACTAAATGAGAGGTGGCTCTCGACGGCTCCCGATCTGTATCTGCTCAAGACCAGCTAAGAATCAACTGTGCCAAGTTTCAGCGCATAGTCTCAAAGTGCAAGGTCCCCATACAACGGTGTGCAGTAACAAAGCAGCTATAATTATTTCGCGGCTCAACTATTTATTAAGCAGATCGATATTCGTTATAATGTTGACCGTTTCTGAATTGTTTACTGAACAAGAGTTGTAGCTCGATTTTTGTTTGTCAGCAAAATTTTTGTATGCTGCCCAAATTATTTAATGGCAATTTTTTTTTGCAGTTCAGTTGTTGATCAATGATTATTTAATTACGTCCCATTTTTTTATTGTGGTAAGTTGTTATAATGTTTAATATCGACAAATCATATCGTACAACTTGAATTATATTCAGTTACCAAAGACTGAAAAAAAATCGAGTGTAAAAACGATTCCTATTCATTCTCGTCTCTCAACAACTGAACGGTACTAAAGGAATTAAAAGCCCGAACTAGTTCGTTTGACCGAGAGCGGAGCGCTTTCTGTAGTCAACGAGCAGGCACAAGCCTACAAATCCATACTAATATTATAAAGGCGAAAGTGTGTCTGTCCGTCTGTTACCTCTTCACGCTTAAGCCGCTGAACCGATTTAGTTGAAATTTGGTATAGATATAGTTTGAGTCCCGGGCTCCCGGGGAAGGACATAAGATAGTTTTTATGTCGGAAATCATCCCTGAAGAGAGTGCAAAGGAGGGTGGAATTGAAAGAGTTAATGAATTGCCTAATAATTGAAGTAAGCAATGCGCGAATTGAATGATTACTATTAGCATTATCCAGGCGCTATACCTACTACTTTAGCTGCTGTCACTAATTCCACGCAGACAAAGTCGCGGGCAAAAGCTAGTGAGTAAATAAAAGGCAACAATCGACATGTATCTTTACTTATATTAGACTTTATAAATCCACATTGATATAGAAACACACAAGTAAATCCTAATTTAATTAACTATAGTATCTAATTAAGGTACTCTCAACATAAATCAATATGTTGGCTTAAATTACATAATATCACAATAGGAAAGAAATAAATATTTTAGGATAAAAGAATTCAGATGTCAATTAACACCTTAACCTTCCATGTGTGTGGTCACAGAATAAGTAATAGCAATAGTATTATCATACAGAACGGCCACGCACCGCCCCGCCCCGACTCGCATCACCTCGCCCCGCGACTGGCCGCGACATGAATGCATGCCATAATTGTGAATACCACAATTATGGCAACCCTAGCCATACATCAAAAATCATTTGCGTTTATATGTGTGCGCGGCACGTTCTGTACACGCGTCATTGTGTATGTGTGGGTAAGTCGCTTTACTTGAGCAGGGCTCTGACCAGTAAAAATACGGGACGTGGTACTTAAATACGGTGACAGTCCCGTATATACGGGACGTATGGCAACCCTATGTATGGCGTGTCCGCCCTGTGGTGTGGTTGGTGGTCATAAATCATGGGTCCAACGCGGTCGTGCCGTATAGAGCAGAACAGTCCAGATTCTTATCAAACACAGACGAAAAGTTGAGAAATAAAAACAAAATAACTATAATTCATAAAATGTTCACTTTAACTGTTCGTCTTTCAGTTCTGTGTTCATGTGTTGAACCTTAACGCGCAGGTTTTCTCTGCAACTGTTATTCGACGTGATTTTAATAATCGTGTTTTTTTTTTTAAATAATGTATATGTCAAATTAACAATTACATAGTTTTTTTTTAATTAGCCTGGTTAAGTGTCCCACTGCTGGGCAAAGGCCTCCCCTCGCTTCCTCCACTCAGCCCTGTCTTTTGTAGTTTCCCGCCAATCCGGATAAAATGCGTCCAAGTCGTCCCGCCATCTCCTTTTCGGTCTGCCTGCACTCCGGCTAGCACCATCTATGGTGTTCCGTGGGTCCCACTCCGTAACCATTTTGGCCCACCTTTCAGGGTGCATGCAGCAGACATGTCCAGCCCAGTCCCACTTAAGCTTAGCGGTCTTGACACCTACATCTACAACTCTAGTTCTGGAGCGCAGTTCCGTGTTTCTGATCAGTCCTGCGAAAACATAGTTACAAATATGCTTTTTTTGTTACACTCTCTATAGGATTTCTATAATTTCAGGAGATGCCTTTTTCCTACCTTTTAGTTTAGTGGTCTTTTCTCGGGTATGTCTCTTAGAATGTTTCTTTAAATTAGCTAATTGCTTGAAATTCTTTTTACATATTTCGCAAAAGAACACATGAGTATGAATTCGTCTATGAGTAATTAAACTGCTGTTGCGCGTAAATTCCTTTTCACATATGTCGCACGAGAATGGTTTCTCCCCAGTGTGAACCCGTTTATGCATACTTAAAGAGGCCTCATCGTAAAACTGCTTGTTACACGAGTCACATGTGTACGGTTTATTACCAGTATGGATTCGCTTATGTGTATTTAAATGAGTTGAAATCTTAAACTTCTTATTACAAACATCGCATGAGTATGGCCTCTCTCCAGTGTGAGTTCGTTTATGTTTACTTAAATCACTCAAATGCGCGAACTTCTTATTACAGTCCTCACAAAAGTACGGCTTATCGCCTGTATGGATACGTTTATGCTTTTCCACATCACTCACTTTCGCGAAAGCTTTTTGGCATATATCGCAACTGTATGGTTTTTCACCTACGTGCCTTCGTTCATGAGCTTTTAAATAACTTGGCATAGTAAACTGTTTCCCACAAGTTTCACACGAATACGGCTTTGTGCTGGCGTGTGTGTGTCTATGTTGGTTCAAACTAGATCTGGTTGCGAATCTGTTTCCGCATATATCGCAGGCGTAGCATTTATCTGCAGTGTGACTGCAAGCTTTCCTTTGAATGTGCTGGATTAGGTAGTGTATTTGTTGGTATGTGTTGCCGCAGGTATCGCAAATGTAGGTCCCGGTTTTATTGTCGTCTGTCTGTCGGTCGCCAGCCGCTCCGGCGCTCGCGACTTCTGATTCATCCGGAGGGCTGGTGGGCGGCGATTCTACTGCCTCTGGGGGTTCGAGCTCCTGTTTGATGACAACTGGTTGGTTTAAACCTGCAACACATTGTTGTTTATACGTAAGACCACTATTTCGTCTATTCAGATTTTTATTTTTTTATGTAACTGTGTTTTTTTAATGAAATTAAATGCGTTCATTTTGCTTAACATTATGTACGGATAAGATGGTAGAGTCAATAGTATTATGTTCTGATAATGACAATACCTTATACTAGTATAAGGCATGCAAAATATTTTAAAACCTATTTACATTATATTACAATAACTTACATAATCAATTACAATAACATAAGATAAGAATAACAATAATTTATTAATATTTACAATGAAAATAGAGCCAAGAATATAAATAATAAAATGTCACAATAAAAATCTAAATTTAATTATTTCTTAATGCTATAAAAATTGTGCTCGCTTAAAATGTAGAAGTGCCCTTGTTAAGTGGGCTTATTTGCTGAATAAATGTTGAAGGTGAAATTTCTACCATTGATGTGGGGCTACACATATCATTACCATCGTGCAAACTGTTTACTGACATTTTTTAAGTTTTTAGCAATGATATAAGGTGCACGAATGGTCAGGTAGAGTGTACTGTTTGTTACTAACACCATAGAGAAATATAGTAAGACATGAATGCTCACTGCTCACTGAGCTCACTCAGTGAGCACTCTTTACAATAACACTAAAGAAGACTAATATTTTCATAGTCAACATCTAGCATCGAGTAGCGGAATTATTAGCACTGCTAAGTAGCCGTAGTAGTACTGTCAAGTGACAATGTAGCACCGACCGGAAAGTCTTATGTTGTTGTTAATACAGTGCTGATAATTCCGCTACTTGATGCTAAATGTCGACTATGAAAATATTAGTCTTTTTGGTACCAAAACTGATGTATGGAGTGAGCAATCTATGTATTTTTTTCTCTATGCTAACACCTACTCACCAGAAAGTTCAGGAGTCCCTTCAAGCTTCACTGCCAGCCCCTCGACAGGTTTAGTTTCACACGATGACTCCTCCTTCACACGCACTGGTCTTTGCTCTTCAAATTCGATTTCGATTTTTACTGTAAGAAAAATATGTTAGTTGTAATTTGTAATACATATACATTTTAAACATACCTACTTGACGGCCTCTTAAGGGGCCCACAGATTACCAGTTTGCCAGACGATATCAGCCTGTCAGTTGTTCGGAGCTGTCAAATTTTGCGTTTAACTGACAGGCTCATTATTAAATAGATATTGGATTTAAAAATAACTGCTATCTAGTCTATTCAGTTGACAAAGATATTTAAAAAACTACTGTAAAATCGATTCATATTCATTCCAGCTCTAATGACTGAACTGAACTAAAAGACCAAAATAGTTCATTTGACCCATTGACAGAGAGTGGAGCGCTCTCTGTAGTGACTGCGCAGGCACAAGCCTACCTGTGTTGTGCACAATAAAGTGATTACTACTACTGTTTGTTTATTAACCCCAGTTACGGGACAGGCTTAGCCTAGTGCCTAGTGTGTTCCACTAAATTAATGTAAAACCTATCTATCTATCTATCTATTAAGCCCTTTTATTCTGAGTTAGAGTATGTCTCTAAGCTCAGTGTGCCGCTTGGCAAAGGCCTCCTCCAGCTCTTTCCATTGGGGTCTGTCGTGGGCCACTCTTCTCCAGTTCTGGCCTGCTGTGAGTTTGAGTTCATCCTCCCATCTTGTTCGAGGTCTCCTCTGGCTGAAGGTTGCACACGGAGGTGTGCAACCTCTTGGGTACCAATACGTTACGATTTTGCTCCATTTTTCTTGCTTATCTCTCCTACAAGAAACTACTTTACCTATAAGAAAACTCACTCTGTTCAGGCAGCAACACAGCATGCTCCGTGGGTCCTGTCAGCTCGTCCGCGCTATGCTCCCACACAGGCTCTTCCTTTACCCGGACAAACTCCGTGGACACGCTGCTTGCCTCCATTATAGCGGCTTGCGATCCGGGTTCGACTATGGAATTGTGTAAGAATGTCCTTATATTAAAATTTTGTTTGTTATTTGGTAACCCGTGCGAAGCTAGGGCGGGTTGCTAGTAATGTATTATAGTTACTTAGATAATAAAGGGAAGTAAACTATCGATTATTAGACATGACTCGCGAACAAATTCGGCAATAATGGCAATTGTATTGTCAAATTCAATTTGACAGTTTCGTTCACCACAGGTTAGACAACGGCAGATTAAGTTATTTTATGGTTATTTTTGCAAGAACCGTTGCAATTTCGTTGCGAATGCGTTACGACCAAGTTGCGACCTATCAAGCCGTAACAGATGGACGTGCAGGACCGCGAGTTTGGTCCGGTCAAAATATCTATTTCTCGCTCTGACTTATAGCTGTGTCCTTAACGGAAGTGCGACGGACCTTATACACGATCGAACCGGACCAAGATCACGGTCCGGTACGCCTGTCTGTTATGGCTATAAATACTTGAGGACTGACGTTGACAGTGACATGGGCGTGACAGCAAAAACCATTTTACATAGCGTGGTTGTTTATTTTATAATTTTTCTTGTTTCATAAACATCATCAGTATCATGCGTATTGGTGAGTAAGAGCCTTATGTATAATAATATAACTTTTGCATAAGAGTTGTGACGCGGCCATTGTGTTGTGAGAGATAAAGTTAAGATAAAGTGGCGCTGATACTGGCAGCATGTCGCCGGCACGGGCGAAGGAGCCCGCAAGTGCAGCCACGGACCAGGCGGAACTCGTGGGTTCATAAAATATACCCAAGCACGTATAGCTGTAAAGATATTACACTAACCTATTATATTATTACGCCCTATTTTGCTATGTTTATAGGGTTCCGTACCTCAAAAGCAAAAAACGGAACCCTTATAGGATCACTCGTGCCTCTGTCTGTCTGTCTGTCCGTCTGTCACAGCCTATTTTCTTGGAACTACTGGACCAATTAAGTTGAAATTTGGTACACATATGTATATAAATTAGTGACCCAAAGATGGATATGTAACGTAAACAAATGAATTTAAACATGGGGGCCACTATTGGGGGAAAATGAGAAGGTTAAAAAATAAAGTTTTTCAAACTATATCGTGTTATACAGCGTGACCTTAGCCATTGGAAATCCCACGTAGGGTTACTTCTAAGAAATGCTCTAATGGTAATATTTTTTTAATTAGAACAAAAGCAAAAAAATTAAAGTTATTTCCAATAATCGACAACAAAAAGAAACAGTATTGTATTAATCATTGGCAGTGCTTTTGACAATTTGTTTGAAAATGTGCAGCAATGATGACATTTGTCAAAAGTCAGAATCTTATTAATGTCATAAATAAAAAAGATAATCAAAACGGTCAAAGGTTTCATACTATTTATTACCTCAGGAGCTACTAACACATACAGGTTGCTCCAAAGTAAAAAAATCGTAATTTGTTAATTTCTTCGTAACCGCTACACCGATTGTTATGATACTTTGTATACTGGTTCTAAATACCGTAATGCATATGTACATTTCGGCTTTGTCCAATGGCTAGGGACACCCTGTATATCAAATGAAACAGCTCATCTTGAGAATTTCTAATATATTTTTTTTATAATTTTAAAATACATAGGTTAAAAGTTATTTAAGAAAATAGCCAAAAAATTACCAATTATCTCCAAAACTACTGGCTTTAAAATTTTGAAAAAAATACACAACATAGTTATTTACCTATAGATGACAGGAAAACCTATAAGAAATGTGCAGTCAAGCGTGAGTCGTACTTATTGTACGGAACCCTTGAAACGCGAGTTCGACTCGCACTTGGCCGGTTTTTACGTGTGTTAGAGTCTGAGCGGAAAGAGAAGAGTTGTGAAATGTATGGGAGTCAATACGTTCTACGACTCTTCTCTTTCCACACAGACTCTACATGCGTTTGCATGCGGCGGTGGAATGAGATAGCAATATGGCTTGCTCCCTCTGACACATAACTGCATCCCTGATGCTTGCCGAGTCTCAGCAGGCATGTAAACATACTACCATCTACTCCACCTCTAACCTAGCCATCTTGTTTCCAGATTTATTCCCAACAAAAACATAAATGTGGAATGAGAGCCAAGTTCAATATTAAGAATATGTGTTGTTGTGGACTCGCCAACAAATGAATTGAGATCTATATGGGTGCCAAGTTCTGTGCTGTGTAGAAAATCCTGAAATTATAAAGGATTAGACTTAGCTAGTTTTTATGTATATTCTATTAATGCTATTATATTTATCTATGTTACTTTTCTAAAATTTGGTTTATTGGTAAAAACTAGCCAAGTAAAATCCTTTATAATTTCAGGATTTTCTACACAGCACAGAACTTGGCACCCATATAGATCTCAATTCTATTGAGCCATAAAATATTACAAATTGAATCCAAATTAATTCTAGTAGGTAGCATTTAAAATTGTCACTTATAAGTATCCAGGTTGTTGTGTTGAGATTGAGATACCAGGTTTTTTGAGACTAGGAATGTTTTACCACTAAAAACTGTGTTTCACTTGGTACAGATGTAGTGCGTTATTGTTTCCCATCGTATTTTCTCGGAAACGTTCGTATTTGTCATGCTACTTCAGTCAACCTCAGTACTTTTTGTACTGAGACTGACTGAAATAGCAAGACACGTGGAAATACGATGGAAAATAATTATACACTACATCTGCAGCTAAGTACATTTATCCCCCGTGCTTTGAAACCCTCGCATTTTCAATGAGTTTAGTGGGCAAAGTGTCAATGAGTTTAAGAATAAACTAGACAAGCACAATGCAAACTCGACTCAACACTGAAAACTCGGTTGATGGCTCTGGATACAGGCATTATCAGTTATTTCAACTGCCTGCCTGCTTCACAAATAATAAATAAATAAATAATTTTATGAATATTCAGCATTTCAGGTATTCTTTTTACTCTTAGAAGTATTAGAACAAATTAAATTATTTTCAGAAAGTATTTTAGTTCGTTTTTAGGGTTCCGTACCCAAAGGGTAAAACGGGACCCTATTACTAAGACTTCGCTGTCCGTCCGTCCGTCCGTCTGTCTGTCACCAGGCTGTATCTCACGAACCGTGATAGCTAGACAGTTGAAATATTCACAGATGATGTATTTCTGTTGCCGCTATAACAACAAATACTAAAAACAGAATAAAATAAAGATTTAAATGGGGCTACAACAAACGTGATTTTTGACCAAAGTTAAGCAACGTCGGGAGTGGTCAGTACTTGGATGGGTGACCGTTTTTTATTTCAAGTAGAAACACTACTATATAAATTATAAACTGATATAAATGTCATATACTAAGAAATAGTGACCAAGGCCTCCAGTGCCCCAGGCTGGAATCGAACCAGTGTTCTCTGCTATCACGGCAGGCACCTGCAGGCCTTGGTCACTTTTTCTTAGTATATGACATTTATTTCAGTTTATTCTTTATACTCCTAATTTCACACGAAAATTACCAGTTCTGTGGTCTAGAATTAAATAAAAATTATGATGCTCAAATTGAGAAATATGTAACGCCCCGCCTACACGTTTAATAGGTTGGTATTTTGGATAGTTATTACAAATATCCATTTATGTTGCAGCATCCACTCTTGTCTCCTCTGCGGCAGTGTCGAGCCGGGGCAGAAGGTCGACTGCCTCGGCTGGTTGGGGCCGCTCGTGCTCGGTCAGGCTGGAGCGCCTGCTGATGGACGCGGAGCGGCGCACCTGCTGGGCCGGGCGCCGCACATACAAGCTGCGCACCACCGAGCCCGCACCCACACCTAACGTCACCACCACAATCTTTCAATGTCACCATTGCGGCAAACGGTTCAGGAACAAGTCGGTTTTGAAGAAACACGTACACATTCACTCACCTTTACACAATTCAACCGGAGAAGATTATGGGTTGGAAAACGAAAAACCTAAATACAGGGATAAGGAATACACAAGTGATCGCCAAATAAATCTACGAAGCGGAATGAAACACTCTAGTAAGAAGCAGTTTCTTGATTACACATCTGATGATGAAATAAACTTACAGGAGTTACAGGCTCACCTGATTATACGCACCGGTGAAAAACCTTTCAGGTGCAGCCACTGTGGCTACAAGTGTAAAAAGAAATCAGGTATACTGTTACACCTGATGATTCACACTGGCGATAAGCCTTTCCAGTGTAGGTACTGTGACCATAAGAGCCGTCGCAAAGGACATTTACGAATTCACGAGATGACACACACTGGTCAAACGCCGTTTAAGTGTGATCAATGCGATAAAAAGTGTTGTACGCAAGCTTCGTTAGATCATCATCTCTTGACCCACACAGACGAGAAGCCTTACAAGTGTGCGTACTGCGACTATAGGTGCCGTCAGAAAGTAAACATGAGATGACACATACACGTGAAAAACCCTTTAAATGCAACTACTGCGACTACAAATGCAGACATAAACGTCAGTTGCGAAATCATGAGGCGGAACATACAGATGAAGAGCTAGATGACTAATAAAATTAATTAAGTGACATCCCTCCAGTGGCGGAGGGCGGGTTTGAACCAACATCTTCAGCTATCGCGGCTAACGCCCTGGACCTGGGGCTTTACCATGATGTCAGTTTAGGACCTAAACTGAATCGCTAAAGGACGGAGCTATACTGCCCTGCTAAGCCAAATAGCGCTATCTCAAAAGAAAATTCATTGCTAACTTATACTTTAGTTTCTATTACTGAGAATTCCATTTACAAAATCATTTGTTTTTGAGATAGCCGTATTCGACTTAGGCACACTTTCATCATTTCACTAACAAGGGGTTAACCGATTAAACCTGGAGTTACCATGGTACAATTTGACACTAACTTAACGGTTTAACCGCCTAAACTCGGGTTAGTGGGATGGTGCAAGTGGGTCTTAGGAGGGCAGTATATAAGTTATATAGCTCCGTCCTTTAGCAATTCAGTTCAGGTCCTAATCAGAATCGCAATAAGGACATCATGGTAAGGCCCCTGCTGTAGGCTACATCGCAGACTACACAGACACCGGATTATGAAGCGTTTACAAAGAGCATGAGGTCAGCACACATATGTACAATTTTATATGTAAAATGCTACGAATCCAGCAGCACAATAGAGTTGTATTCTCCGCTATTTTATATTTTAATAATCCAAGAACACCCCTAAAGCTTAATAATATAAATAGTTTTTAAAATACTCGAGGAGTGGTCCTAATTGTGGGCGCAACTGAAATAAGTGGTCGCTCTGCCATACTAAATTTGTACGGGAGAGCATATGTGTGGTGACCTCGATTGACTTGTGTGCTCCGTCTAGTAGTTGAGGAGGTCTGTTCTACCTCGTCACGGCGGAACCCTTCCCAATATCTCGAGTATCTTCCTATTCTATAACACAACACACGACCCTAAACTAAATTAAAAATATGTAAATCTCTATTAGCTTTAATTTGTATGTTACTTTTTCTTTTCTTTGCCAATGGGGTTGCCGGGCGAAGTAGTAGATGGCGCCAGCATAGCTTGCCCTGTCAATCCCTAGAATTGTGTCAAGTTCTTGTTTTTTTTTAAATATAATTTTATGCCCTGGATGCTAGCCCTTTAATGGCTTAATCTCATAGAACTCAACTAGAGACAGGGACAAGCTTTGATGGCGCCATCTATGCAAACCTTTGACGGTTGCCAACCCCATTGTTTGTGTCACAAGTTATGGTTGAATATAAATTTTATCTATTATGTTATTAGTGTTATTTTAAACAGTGCAAGTGTTATTTTAAACGTATAACTTCTATGAAATTATGACGTATAAAAATAAATAAATAATACTTGCACTGCGTGTGCTATTAAAATCGTTGCAGACTTATCTTGGTCAAACTCTATAGGTACTTTTCGCGTCGAATGAGGCTCCCTATGCCTATACTTCCTATGACAGTTAGTTTTTATATGGAGTAGCTGTCACATAATAGTACCTTGTGATACAAGTGTGCTACGTTGGTCATTACACACGAGGCGATATTGTGCGCGCGAGCTGTAAGCGAGCGCGCAATAAGAAAGGGGATGTGTGTAATGACCAATGCACACATAAGTAATCTACATAAAATGGTCCACAACTAAAAAAAACCGGACAAGTGCGAGTCGGACTCGCCCACCGAGGGTTCCGTACTTTTTTAGTATTTGTTGTTATAGCGGCAACAGAAATACATCATCTGTGAAAATTTCAACTGTCTAGCTATCACGGTTCGTGAGATACAGTCTGGTGACAGACGGACGTACGGACGGACGGACAGCGGAGTCTTAGTAATAGGGTCCCGTTTTACCCTTTGGGTACGGAACCCTAAAAACGAAGGATTGACACTTGACAGCCAACTGACGGCAGCGTCGGCGCTTGTTTAGGCCCCATTCGCACGGGCAGTGGGGAGACACTCCTGACTTCGGTCGAACTCGGCTCCGTTCGGCTCAGCATTGCTCCGAGCATGAATCTAGTATTAAAACTGGATCTGGCATGAGGGTGGGGAGTGTGACCGAACAGGATAATGTTATGTATCATTCAGTAGGAGTAGCAGCGAAAGAGCTATTATTGTTTGTCCTTGTCACAGTCTCACATTTTATTTGTTCCCCACCGTTTTTTTAGTATGGATTATGGTGGGCAACCAATGAATTCGACCAATCACAGTGTCGCATTTGCGTATGTTTGTCCCTCACGGAGGCACGCGTATACATACCACTTCTATACGATCCTACCTTCTATGGCTCCGAGCAATTTTGCGTGTTTGCGTCCGCACGTCCTGATTCGATGGGCCAATTTAATCAGATTGGCGAAAAATTTACTAGTCTGGATATGCCTTTATTAGTATTGAACTTTATCAAAATTTTGGTAGTAAAAAAAAATCCCAACTTTTACCAGTGATAACTGGGAATTATTTTTCCCAGTAATTACACTAATTACCAGTGGTTAAAGGTGGGAAAAAAACTCCCAGTAGTTACCACTGGTAACAACTTGGTGGTAACTAGTGGGAATACCCACAGCGTCGGTACACGCGTACCAAACTATTTGAATACTTTGGATGCTGCTACTAGTTATATGACGCTTCCACACTCGTCGAGGGCTTCTTGCAGTCTCTCAGCCGTATTCGAACAATGAGATACGTGAAATACTAGATATTGAAACAAAAACGTCACTTTTGACACTTGTTTGACACTGACATATCCAATCCATATCGTTTCAATATCTAGTATTTGACGTATCTCATTGTTCGAATACGGCTGTCTGCACCGCTCCGACCCGATCGGAGAATCGCGAGACGAGACGAGAAGGGAGTGGCATGTACAGGGCTATAACCGCGAAAATCGAAGTTCGCAAATTGCGGGCATTTTTCTCTGTCACTCTAATTACGCCTTCATTGGAGTAAAAGAGAAAGATCCCCGTAATTTGCGAATTTCGGTTTTGGCGGTAGCCCCTCTGTACCGTCAGCAGCAGAAGTAGCTAAGCAGAATAACACGTTCACAATAATCTACACAGAACCTTATTCTCATGGCATTAGAGTCCGTGTGTAAATCATTTAGAGCAGCGGTCGGCAACCTTTTAGCAGCCAAGGGCCACATATACTCTGTCAAGCCATTTCCGTCAGTAGAAAAGAGCGACAAATTTAAAAAAGCGCGAAGGATTGTCATCCTATAGAAAAATTGAATTTCGCGCCTTTTTCTACTGACTACTGACAAACTTGTTTGACCCGCTATAGTAGTTAATGAAGATGACGCGGGCCGCACTTTGTTAATATTTATGACTTTATCAGACATTGTCGTTTATACATATATACAAAATAGCCAGGGAGGCTCGCGGGCCGCCCGTTACCGACCGCTGATTTAGAGCACTAGGCTCGCGTAGCTACTTTTACTGCTGACTGTACACACTGGTTCCCGGCCTGTCTCATGGCTCCTCTACACGAATGGCCAACGCCGGCCAATCCAAGGGACGCATTTATGCATTAGAGGGAGCAAGTGATATTGCTATCTCAGTCTACCGCATGGCTGCGTCCCTTTGATTGGCCGGCGTTGGCCATTCGTGTAGAGGAGCCATCAGGGTCTCTCGACGATTGTGTACAGCTCGCATCACAGTACTTTAAAATAAAGAAGGAAAGACGAGGGAAATGAAATAACTGTAAATACAATAGCAGTGCGTTTAATAAAATAAAAAATTAGCACAATTAATACTTCCACTACGGCTGACAACATTGGCTAGAGCAACGTTCCAAAACGAATAACTATAAGTAGGTATCTAATATAAAAATGACCTCATATTATCCTCAAGTAATTAGCCACAAAGTTGTTCAAAAATATCAGCTAGACATGGGCTTGTTAAAATATGTATGTGTAATTATATTTGACCACTTTGGCCGTAACTGACTGTAGGTACGTTAAAATGAAAACACCCAGCTGATATTTTGTGAACGATGCTATGCGAAGACCTAATTAAACTTCATTTCTTTTACTTTTTACATACATATAATGAATTAATGTCTGGATTGGACTTTTATAACACTCTATAACGACAAGGACCATTGACTATCTGTCTTGTTCACACAACTCAAGTCAATGACACCGCCGTCTAAAGGGGTCGTTCCAAAACACGTGATGCTTAGTTTCAAATAAATGTGACAGCGAAGTTTCGTTTTGGAACACCGACATAGGATTGTTCAAGTATTCTTCGGCTAAAAGAAAAAAACGGATTAAATCCTGTAATTATAAGGTACATATTCGGGTAAGAGTATATAAGGTGCTACTTTATTAGTTGCAGATATTTTAACAGATGATACTTTAAAACAATTAACTTTAAATTACCGAACAAAAAAATTAAATTTCATTATGTTTCGGCGGGAAAACTGCAAAAGGTTATAGGATGAAGTGGCTAGACAGTTAGGTGAGGTAAAAGAGGTACTAGAATCTGTTCAATAAGTTTACATTTAATAATCACATTAACAGGGTGTTTTATGTAGAAAATTTGTTTTCAGTTTTCTCCAAAAAAATATCGTAAAAGCTATAATGTTTCATACTTAAATATACTCCAGGAACCGAGTACTATCAGCTGTATAAATATCTGCAACTAATAAAGTAACACCTTTTATAAGACATGCTTGTCCATGATACTCTGCTCAATAATTATTTAATTTGATCCTTAAAATCTTTTAAGCATCTATATAGGATGATGTTACAATTGAAATGTCCTATATAAAGGACATTTGAAATCGTATTTTTAGAACATATTAAACAATAAAAGAAATTTTACTGAACAGAATATTTGGCGTCAAAATAGAACATAATATTCTACTACAAACATAGATATTTCAAACTGTAGGTAATTGACATTAAAATGATGATAAATCTATATTTTTTTGGCCAGTATAAAACATAAGGCTAAACAAACATAATCAACTCCAGTACAGTTCTGGGCAGGTTAACAAAACCTGGATGATTTGGGGTTACTTTGTTTAAAAACAAGGCATTTGTCGTTGTCGGTTGAAAGTACTAAAGGACATTGCAGTTTCTTAAGTAAAATCATACAGTAATAAAAGTAAAGAAAGAGTGGTAACTCCATACATCAGTTTTCTTACCAAAACGCGCGTTATTTCGTAGTCGACATCTAGCGTCAAGTAGCGGAATGTATCAGTACTGATAGTCGACAATAGATGTCGCGGCGAACAAAAACTCTAATGCTCAATAATTTTCAGCTAATATTATAACCGGATTACTCAAAACTCTATTTTCAACTCCTTCTGCTTCTTATATTAGTTCAATTAGTTGTAAATTGACTAAATTGTTTTAGTAGTACATTTTTGTCAGTAGCTACACTTGTGACATCTGGTGTCAAGTAGGGGTACTGATAGTTCCACTACTTGACGTTAGTTACGAAATAACGCGCATTTTGGTAAGAAAACTGATGTATGGAGTTACCACTCTTCCTTTACTTATATTACTCCATGGTAAAATAAATTATAAAACAACCCGGTCCGATGAGAGTGTATTTTATATCACACCGCACATGATCCAATTTTGTCCTTTATAAAGGACAAGAGGTTTTGACTATAGTTCGTTTTTTTAGCATTAGAAAGAACTTGAAAGAAGGTAAGCGAACTTGACATGTCTTTTAATTGAAAAACGCTTTTTATAAATCAGTAACTATTACTCATGAAAGCAGAAGAATATAAATGATCGTATTAGATTCATAATTGTTACATATTTACCGTAACTTATTTTTAAAATGTGTTTTTCAATTAAAAGACACGTCAAGATTGTTTAGGTAAACAGCAAAGCAACCCCAATGTCACCATTAACCATAACATTATTGCCATTCATTAATAAATGCCTGTAAATTCACCATAATCACAATCATTCTGATTTAACAAAACTGATATTATTGTTCCCAAGGGTCCCTACGCACGCTGTACACGCAGTCGCGTGGTTTAGTAACACGCAGATGTATAAGGAGATCGTATGAACAACCTTTTCAAATTCAATACATATTGTGAAATGATTCTTCTGACATTCTCCTCATAAAATGTCTTTGAGCGTTAGTTCAATACAGAGAGTTTGTGTATATATGTACAACTGATTTTAAATAAATTAACATTTAAAATAACGCGTAGCTCTGTCCCTTTATAATTATTCGAATGAACATTCAATATTTTTATCATAATTTTTGGCACTTAATGGTGAGTAAAACCACCGAAGCTTACATATTAATGTTAACTGATCTCGCATGTTATGTATTTTATGAAGGACATATTCCTAAATACCTCAGTATTGAACTAAAGCGCTAGCGGTTAGATACAAGCCCACGCGATAATATTATTGCTTTCATTGTACGATTTTTAGCCTAAATACAAGGGGAAAACAGGAATCAACGGGGGCGACAGGCAAACATCGGACGGTATTAGAAAGAAGCATGACGGAGCCAAAAAATAAGTAACTATGTACGAAAAAAGTCACTTGGAGGAAGTGTGATTGTAAAATCGAAAACAAAAGAGACGCATTATCAAAACTACACAACGGGACTGACCGGACCGTCAGTTCAGGACGGCGTTGTCCCCGTGGTCTCGGAGAAGATGGTGGTGTCTTCTCCGAGACCACGGGGACAACGCCGTCCTCGAAACGTCGGAGGTAAATCTCAAAACTTAAATACGCGATTAAGTCCCGTTGTGTAGTTTTGATAATGTTTAATAATCGTGAAAGTTTAAATCAGTGAAGAGACGCAGTCATAGTTGAGCAGATACAACGACCACACTTAGCCAAAAGTCAATACAAAATGTGTAAGTTCTTGATCTGATTCTTTTTTTAAAACAATATTAACACAATCGCCACCCGAAAAACAAACAACAAAAGGAAATACTGAAAGCCTACACGATGGAAATGCATTTAACCTCCTAACTAACTAAAGTATTTAACTTAACACAACGAATTAAAATAGGTAACGTAATGTAAGGAAGCGGCGCGGGGGACGCGGGCGGCGTTTGTCAAAACTTCTTTTCACCTCAGCAGCTCGAACAAGGGTACTTTGCTTCTTAAAAACAGTGAGCAAAATGCGATTTTGCTCACTGAGTCATTTTGTCTCACTCAGTGAGCAAAATCGCATTTTGCTCACTGAGTGAGGCAAAATGACATTTAAGTGACCTTTATAGCCAAATGTCATTTCAACATGCGGGGTCTAATACAAGTTCGATACTTGGGTTCTATTATCTCTGTCCCTCTAGGTATGTTCTCACTGCTTAGGGTGAAAAATTTTGTGTACTACACGAGATCAAAGTTATTTACATCTCGTGCGCTTTTGAATCCCTTACTACGCTCAAGATTCTAAATTAGATTCACTCACTACGCTCGTGAATCTATTATAGAATCTTTCGCTTGCACGGGACTCAAAATAAGCACTCGAAGAAATATCAAACTTTGATCTCTTGTTGTACAAATAACTATAGAAATTATTCTTCTTAGATATTTCTCAATTCGTTTTAAAAACTTTTCTTTAAAGTGTCATTCTATGGAACTTGCTAACTATGTAAACAAACCGCCACACTGAAATCATTCAGTGACGGTTTCAATATGGCGGTTTGTTTACATAGTTACCAAGTTCTATAGAATGACACTTTGTGTTTTCAGGTGTCTCGAAGACTGTTAGCCCGGTTTGGGATATTTTTTGTTCACAGTTCGTCCCATTTACAGCAGGTCAGATGTCTGATGAATTGATGATGATGGTATCTGTTCTTCAATGATTGAGGGGACTCTTTAAGAATAAACTAATTTGGATACATTTGTATATAATCTCGCAAAGTAACATTTAGTAAAGTGGAATTGTTGTTGAAGACCATATAAAATAGTGATACTGTTTTGTTCAAGGATATCACATAAGGTTTTATTGAGTGTTGCAAGTAAATAGAAGCTTTGACAAACGCCCCCTAAACATGGATATTACACAAGTGTTAGAGGCGGACTTACGGCTAGCGTCGCCGCGCGCCGGCCGTACCGTACACAACATAGTCAGAAAATCCTACATAAAGGACATTGTCATATTTAGTTTTTAATGGACATAAATGTCTATTTTAAAGGACACGGATGTTTTAGACCGTAAATACGGAGATCGATATTTGTCCTTTATAAAGAATGATTGAATTGACGATTGTTTGTGTACAGCCGGAGTCGGGCAGGGGCTGGGGACATGGCACTGGCCTCCGAGCCGCACTGTGCTTCAGATAGGACTATTACACAACCCATTTCTCTATGAAGATGATATGTAGACTTTATGGACTGGAGTCTATTAATGTAGGTGTGTCTTAGAGCATTTAATAACTGGAGTGGCCATTAAGAGCTTACCCCTCTGCCGAAAAACTTGCACAATTGTGCAAACTTTTGTATGGCTATTTGTACGTTACGTACAATTCACGTAGAAATAGCAATACATTTGACGTCCCCTCCCCCGCAAAAATCGGCAGACTGTTTCGTAAAGAAAATGACAGCGATGACATCTCCAGTTACTAAATGCTCTAAGAGATGTGTACATATGGTACCTATCATATAGGCTGTTGGCTACAGTCGAGCTCACACATCTTTTCAAGCCAACGTTCCAAAAATATATTTACACGCCTCTAATACACTAATAATAAGGGTATGTACAAATATTTTTGGAACTTGGCTTGTAAAGATGGGGTGCGAAACTCCTGACTTCGGGCAAACTCGGCTCCGCTCGGCTCAGCATTGCTCCGAGCAATTATTACACACACAACATGACGTCCTTTTGCGTGCACGACCACAGATAATAATGGCTTGAATTTTGACAACCCTAAATAGCCGAAAGGGATAGTGCCATATATTAGAAAAGGGCAGCATGATTCGACCCTGAACCGCTGTCAAACTTCGGTTTTGTAGGAAGTTTCCTTTCTGTACGGTAGTACTATTATTTATTCTGTGACCTTACACGTCAAGAGTCAATATATTGAATACATTTCAAACATTATTAGGTACTTCACCTCAGTCCTTTAATATTGAACGTATCTGTGCGACTCGGAGAAGGGTTTACAGGGTTACCGACGCGTGGAAATATGAAATTGGTTTCTATAATCGATTCATATCAACAATAGGGGCTATTCATAAATTACGTCATTTCAAATTAGGGGGGGGGGGGGGGTGGTCTGGACATCGGATGATGGTAGTATGACGTAGAAGGAAACTGGGTCATTTGAAGCATGATTTTTGGATGATTTTAGGGGGGGTGTCACAAAAATCGGCAAAAATAGATGACGTAATATATGGACAGCCCCATACTCTTGCATAGACTTAATTATATCGACCGGGATATGAACCGTTTTTATCGTTTGTATATCCCGGTCGATATAAGTCTAGTGAAACTATTAAGCCATTTTGTAATACGTTTGTATGAAATGTAGTTTTAGTTTGCCATGAATAAATGAAATTATTCTTATTCTTTTATTCCATAGAAAAGTTTTGGCATATAAAGCCCAATGGGCATGGGCTAAAAAAGTAGGAATTAAAAAAATTAAAATTCAATAACCTTAAAACAGATGTAGCGGCATACAGCTTTGCCAAATAGCACAATAGTTTTTTTATTAATTGTGGGACTTATTTTATTCTACAATCATTCAAAATACGTACTTTATCCCCCTGAGACCCAGAAGCAATTATTTTGTTTTTGAAATTGGAACCCTTAGTAACACAATAAAAGTTCAAAATAAATTTTGGAATATGTACAAAAATTGTACGCAGGGACTTGGGAGGTTATGTATCTACACCGTGTTTTTATTGAATTCCGTTAACTTCGGGGTATAGTTAAGTACGTTTATAAGAACTAAATGGCATAGTTAATTTTCAAAAAAAAAAATTTTTTTGTTTTCTTTTTTGTTTTTTTTTTGTTTAAAAAGTAATTAAATGTAGCATATAGCGTTGTTGTAACACGGGCATTACATTTAACTCAACCAAACAATTGAAATCTGTGACATATCAATGTCATTTCGTACATCAATCGACCGAGATTGTACTTAAGTTTAGTAGCAAATGTATGAACTCATTCTAAACACTAATCAATATGTAAGCCGGCCCTAAGGCAAGTGTACACGCTTGTAGAGGCCTTATAGGAAAAAAATAAATTATGGATTATCTCCGAAATGGACTTAATTAGAACATCGGTGTCTTTGAGAAAGTTACTTGATTTAAGCTCAGGAATGCACCCTTGAAATTAACGGAAATCAAAAAAAACACGGTGTATAATAATATAAAGGAATCAAGGAAGGAGGTGGAATTGGGCGGGACATGTTGCTAGGCAGAGTGATGGCAGGTGGACTAAAATGTTAACAGAATGGTCGCTTTCGGATGAAAGAAGCGCCTGGCGTCCGTTGGCTCATTGGATGGACGTCATCCGGAAAATTACGGTCACTTCTGGATGAGATTAGCTCAGGACCGGGACAAGTGGCGTACTAGAAGAGAGGCCTATGCTCAGCAGTGGGCGATAAAGGGCTGATATGATGATGATGATGAGATACAAGGACTTATGTATTGGTAATGCAGTTTTTATCCAAGTATTTAATAGTGAAAGTAATTTGAAATATTAAATTCCATCAATTATATTTAGTATTTTAGTGTTATATACAAATATACCGGCTGCATAGAAAACAATTTAATATTGTCCACACATGATCGGTTTCGCACAAGGGGTCATCCATTAATTACGTCCTTGTCACACTTGGTCACATTTGGCAAATCCCTCCCCCCCTGGTGTGACGTCACAATTTTTTTCAACGCAGTCGGCAAATCATTTTATCAACATATTTTTGACAAGAAATATTAGTAATTTTATAGCCCAAAACTGATTAGGAAAGAAAATTAAACTAGGTAATAAAAACGATTATCGTTCCAAAAACTTGTTATTTAACTGTACAGGGAATTAAATAATTTAAATCCATTTTCGGTTACTGATGAAGTTAAAGTGACGTCCCAAAGTTTGTAACTCCCCCTCCCCCTTGTCACAACATGTCACACTTTCTTGACCCCCTCCCTCCCCCTAAACGTGTGATGTAATTAATGGATGACCCCCAACGATCGACTCAAGAACTATTCCACCATATTGTACATTAACCATAATCCTAGCTTGTAACTTATTGCCAGCTACACATCGAAAACAAAAACGCTAAAGCGTGTTCAAACTGAAATGTCAAACCAATATGTCCGTGCTATCCAATGTTTGCAACGAATTTGTTAGCAAAATGGACATATCTTTTTAATTAATCTATATATCGTCGGGCGACAAGCAAAAGTCACTAAGTGCTATCAAAAAATTAAAGTAACAATGCACTTTATTACACTTGTAACACGGTTTATTGTCCAATAATTTCAATGGTGTTAGTTAGTGATTTTTGCTTGTCACCCGACGATATAAAGGAATACGAAAAGAAGTAGCGTAACATATTAAACCCGCAAAGACGGCTGATGTAGATGGCGATACACAGTATCTAACATTAGGCGGTAAATATATTATTAAGCGCTAACGTTCACCAATGCATTTACCAGAAAACGTATAGCACCATCTATGGCAGTTGTCATGGTGTTATAATATTTTACACTACTTAGGTACTTTAAGCATCCTCTGTGTATGATTTTCACGTAGACAACCAGATCAACTAACGCATTTCAGCCCAAACAAATCCTTAGCAACGATATGTCATACGTTAAGCTGACGCATATTTAGTAATAATAAGTTGGACATTTTAACTCGGGACAAACAAACAGATAAACGAAACTTAACATTATTGCACGAGCACGTTTCGACCGGCGGCCGTCAATCTCAGCCAATCAATCGGATAAAGAAAGAGAAACTAGTTGACCGAACAAAAAACTAAACAAAACGACCTGAACAGACGTATTTTAAAGAACTTTTCTAAATGTCTTACAAAATAATCGCAATTTATTAGATTTTTATACGAAATTATATCGAGAATCACCATCAACGTTTGAAATCGAAGGATTTAATTTGTCCCACCAAAAGGACGTTTGGCAATCAAACAAATGTAGCGTCACGTACTATATAAAGGACAAAAAATTGTGATGACTTTAAACGTCAGAGACACACCGATAGTGGGCAATCGGAACAACGCGTGATAAAAGGTGAAGGAGGGTTAGGCCAAAGACTGAGGCTACGTCTAAGAAAACATCGTGCCTCGAGTCAAACGGCCGCTGTACAGTCAGCAGCAGAAGTTGCTAAGCGGGCGAGGTGTTCAAAATGACCTTGACACGCTCTTATTCTCTTAACAATAAGGTCGCGTCAAGATCATTTTGAACACCTGGCCCGCTTAGCAACTTCTGCTGCTGACTGGTACCGTCATCCATTGTCAACGTTTGACAGCTAACATTACCGCATATCCCCTTTTATGACATTGTATCTGAGATACAGATGTAAAGTGTCATTCTATGGAACTTGCTAACTATGTAAACAAAAGTCACTAGTAAATTCATCATTCAGAGACAATTTCAATATGGCGGGTTGTTTACATAGTTAGCAAGTTCCATAGAATGACACTAGTGCATAATTGTTTTCCATCGTATTTTCTCGGAAACGTTGGTATTTGTCATGCTACTTCATTCAACCTCAGTAGTTTTTACCGAAAATGACTGAAATAACAAGACACGTTCGTACGTTACAGTGAAAATACTATGGAAAATAATTATGTACTACATCTACACATCATAGTGTGAAACGCTCTTTTTGTATTTTTTCTGAAGATTTTTTTTTCTACTCTTCTGGGTGCGATCGAGGCTTGAACTCACCTTTTTTTGCCAAGAAAAGAGAAAGAACGCAGCCTTAGATAGCGTTATCCATATCGCCTGTCAAAATCGAGCCACGAAATTTGTCTTAGACAACAAATGGGACCTTAGGTTAGACTAAAGCCGGTGCACTAAGTCCGCCGGTCCGCTGCCCCTTGCCGCAGAGTCTTCGGCCAGAGGTGCGCCTAAAGCCAAGGCTTTAACATCACAGTTTAATGTTTGGCAAAGGAATGAGTGAAAAGTGGTGCAAAATATTTTAGGCACGATTTTAACGGTAAAATACATATATAAGGTGCTAACAAATTAGTCACGGATATTTTAAGAGATAATACATTACATTAAAACAATTGACTTTTAACTGTGATTAAGGAACCTTTGTATATATTTTTTTTGTTTTCATTTACCGAACAAAAAAAAATATTATAATTATTTTTTAAAATAATCATCCCTATTATGCACTTGTCAAGATGTTTAGCACTGTCTGTCATGTCACGTCACGTCAAGTTTAAAAAGGTTCTAGAATGTCTAAAGAGGTCTCATTTAATTATCTTATTAACAGGGTGTTTAAACGTAGCAAATTTGTTTCCCAGTTTTCTCCAAAAAAACACAACGAAACCAATGATGTTTCATACTTAAATGGACTCCGAGAACCGAGTACTATCAGCTGTAAAAATATCCGTGACTAATTTGTTAGCACCTTATATAGTGCAATATACAGTATGTATCTGAACGAAAAGAAATTACTCAAACCCGTTAATGTTTAGGTCATACTGAGCAACTTTTACTATGGGACCAACCTCGAAAAAGCGGCAAAATAATTGGATGTTTCATACATTTTGCTGGTCTGATGTTGAAATTTCCTATGGGAGACTCAATTTTTTTTCGCGATTTCGGGGTTGGTCCCATAGTAAAAGTTGCTTAGTGTGACCTAAACATTAACGGGTTTGAGTAATTGCTTTTCATTCAGATACATACTGTATAGTTCTGTCAAACCAGGCCCAAGATATTTTTGCACCACTTTGCGTCTCGACGAAAGCTTGCCAAGGAGATTTTTAAACAGCGAATCACATAGTTAAATGTCTTAGCACACAACGATGTCTTTTTGTCTTGGACTTAATGTCCTTAAAATTTGATCTTATTCAAATTTGTCCTACACAGAGGACAAATATATTTTTTAATGAATCTTCAATACATTGATCAATCTAAGAAACGATGCAGATAAGAAATAACATATAATAATTAATAATTCTAACATAATTATTGCTCAAAAGCGTCACCTCGACCGTAGCGAGGCGGCACTTCGCACGTTAAAAAATACACGACACACCCCACTACATACAACAAAATAGATGACGTACACACACACACGTATTTACAGCGTTACTATCATTATAATACACATTTACCAAAACCCCCCAAGATGGGGGGATTTGGATGGAAATTGCCAGTATCCCCGCAAATTAGGGGGATGTATACTTACATTACACTCGCTATATAGTTCTGTGAGGGTCTATCCGGGTACGGTAACTCGTAAAAATAGCATTATATCTATTGTTTAACTTATTTGTAACTGTAAGGCGGACGGCTAACACTTTGGAGTACAAAACTTATGCTATAACAGATACTGGATTGAACTAAATATTTATAGTTTAATTAATATTTAAAAACTGACCTTAGATTTAATATTATGTCAGACATATCATATTTTTTGTAATGTGAATTGGTATTTTCTCATTTCAACTAAGTTTGATTTTCATAAATACATATACATATCCATTTATTATATTTTTTACCCAATCCAATAAAATAAAATAAATATTATAGGACATTTTTACGCAAATTGACTAAGCCCCATGGTAAGCTCAAGAAGGCTTGTGTTGTGGGTACTCAGACAACGATATATATAATATATAAATACTTAAATACATAGAAAACAACCATGACTCAGGAACAAATATCCAATATTTGTGTTACTCTAGAAAATTACTTTTTATGCTTAATTACGAACTTTGTTTTTTTTGTTTAGATTCTGTTTTTAAATAAAAAAGAAATTATCATATTTCTGTATAGGAATCGTAATTTTCTACTTCCAAAATGGAACTTTCCTCAGTTTCTTGTTAAATTTTCCTGAAGTTTCCGAGAAGTTTTCAAAATGTGGAAATTTTTCTCAAGTTGAACATCTATTTTAGTGAGATAAGGCTTTGATACGTTTTATTTGTGATAGAACTAGTAATAGTAAGAGTGTAGCCGTCCGCCACAGGGGCACAGAGGCCGCAGAGGGCACGCGGGGCACTCGGGGCACACAGGGCACTAGGCGCGGGAGTGGAGCTGCGCGGCCGAGGCGAGGGCGAGTCACTCCGAGTTGTTGAAGTACTCGGACGCGTTGCCGCGGCATATCGGACACGTTCGGTTTGACTGAGGACACAGTAATATTCATTATAGGGTCATTTGCAATTTTTTTGTATCATAAACTTAATCATAATCACATGTTTTCTTAATTTTCTCAGTTTCGTTACGAATGTTAGCTATAAAAATTTGCATTTTTGTATTTCGTTGAGAAACTGAGAATGTTAAGAAAAAATTAGACAAAGGTACAAAAAATTTCAAATGACCCTATACATACATAGAAAATAGGTACTTGAACTTGGAGTACCTAAAAGACAAATCAGGCCCCTATTCCACCACGGTGACAGGTGCGACAATTGTCACGAAATTCCGACACTGAACTCATTTGCTGTCAAGAATTACCGACAATTGGCTACTTTCCTACTAGTTAAATAAGCTTCTTTTTTAGAACTGTCACAACGATTTGCTAATATGGAATTTATATGAAGAGAGTGTGTAGTGACGTCACAGTAACCTCACCTGCTTTTTATACTTCCATCCGATTTATTAAATAGAAATTGTGTTTTAAAATAACTGTTATCTATGTTTTTCTAATAATGATCTAGTGCTTTATTTCGTGCACGGTGTGAAATAATTTATTTTAAGTAGAGGAAAGTACCCAATTGTTGTGTTTCTTGCTTAGAGGATATAACCAACGGAGACGCCATGTCTAAAATTTTCGGTACAAAATAGTCTGCCGTTTTTTGCGGGGGAGGGGCACATCAAATGTATAGGTACGTCATATCAGATAAACGTCAGTCCATACATATGGTTGACATGTGGTTGACCATTGGCCGCCTATTTTCGACAGAGGGGAACGCCTGTTAATGGCGGCTCCAAGGTTTCTTGTGACAATTGTCATTAGCTTCGCAAAATAAGTACTTATTAATTGGTGATATAATGGAGTTTTTATTTTATTAACATGTTGGTGGCAAACAAGCGCATCGGCCGTCCGATGGTAAGCGGTTACCGTAGCCTATGGAGGCCTGTGACGTCAGTAACAGTGATGTCGACAAGGAAACGTTTTCCCGAGAGTCTACAGTATGGGGGGTTTTTCAAAAAAAGGAGTGTACAGGTTTTTAAAAGGTCGGCAACGCGCATGTAACTGCTCTGGAGTTGCAGGCGTCCATAGGCTACGGTGATCTGCTTACCATCAGGCGGCCGATGCGCTTGTTTGCCACCGATGTGGTATATACAATAAGGAAAGGAACGGTAATAAAGCGCGCATCAAGGTATCTTTTAGCTGCCCATATTCAACTTCCTGGGAGAAATTGGCCTCCAAAGTACTGAAAAGTGACAAAACGCTCTAACTTCTGTAGAGAGTTCTGTTCAAGCAAATTTCTAGTTAATTACTTTGGACGCCAATTTCTCCCAGGAAATTAGGTATGAGCAGCTACAAAAAAATACGTGTCCGTTATTTTAGACTACTCTATAACATATATATACTTGGTCAAGCAGATCTTGTCAGTAGAAAAATGCGGCAAATTTGAAAAATGTAGGCGCGAAGAGATATCGTCTCATAGTAAATTTGAATATCGCGCCTTTTTCTACTGACAAGATTTGCTTGACCATCTATAAATATTAATCAAATCGGAGCCGGCCAGTTGGGTACACCTCCTTGTTAGTATAGTACTCACCCGGAGCCACTTGTCGACGCACTTGGCGTGGAACTCGTGCGCACACGGCAGCACGCGCAGGGTCTGCCGCGCCTCGAACTCGCACATACACACCACGCACGACGTCTGCTCGCCTGTCAACACACACACACACACACACATCACGTTAATTTCATAATTCGTACACAAAAAACAATTCAGGTTTGTTTTAAAATCAAAGAGATTTGTAAGCGACAGACAGAGCAGAGATGACCACATTGGCACTGCAATATGGCAATTAGCCACTTTCAGTGTTTAACAGTAACACTGTGGTTGACTGTGACATAAACCCATATTGCTTGTGTCAGCGCAACCTAACGTGTGCATATAGGCAGGCATTTAGAGACACACTTATCCCACGTACGCAACGTATGCAATGCAACGTGGGAGAGATTGTGTGCACACTTGTCCCACGTATACGACGTGTATTGACATCAGACGCTGTTGTTAGTTCTCCGGGTGCACTAATGTGCAATGTTTTCCGATTCTAAGAGTGAATTTGAAGACGATTTTGTTATTTTTAAATGAATATCTCCGTGTCACAAAGAAAAAAAAAGAAAGGAGAGAAGATATTGAGTTCATGATATAAATAAGGAGAGAGAAAATGTTGGCGAATACCACACATAAATGGCATATCGCCTAACCAATTCGATGAGTTGTTCATCTCCCATTTTTGCAGCGCGAGCGTGGTTTGTTTGATGTCTGACGCGCTAGGAACGTAAGATCTAGAAACACACTGATCGTACGCGTGTGAAAGCGTGTGATTATCCCCTCCACGTTCCCACGCCGATCTGGCGCGACAGGTCGAACGTTGCATGGGACGCGTGGGATAGCATTGCGTATGACAAGTATGTTTCTAAGCATACAAATATCAGGGTCCAGATTTCATAATGCATTGCATACGTTGCGTACGTGGGATAAGTGTGTCCCTAGCTTAATACGTTCTTATACTATCAGACGTAAGGTGTTTAACTACTGCTCCCAACGCCTGCTCGTAACCTTATACAACAGCAGAGCAGCGCGCTGGAGTATCGATCCAGAGGCCGTGAGTTCAAGTCTCACCCAAGACAGTCATTTTTCCACTTTTAAATTTATTCGAAGTTTAGTAGCATCGTTAGCAGACGTTTCTGCTTGTTAAAAATTTAAATCATATACAAGGTGTCCCAAGAAGTAGTGATATACTGAAGCTGGGAGGTAGAGGACCTAGAGGGCTATCTGAATCACCCCCATGTATGTTCCGCGATTTTTTGTATATTTTTTTTTATTCCATTCAAAGATCTAACGATAGTAAATGTTACCATACTGAATTGGCCTATCGATCAGCTTAGCACACAAAAAAATCAAGCATCTACCGCAATAATTCACGTCACCATAAATAAAAATCTCATCGTACTCGGCGATAGGTGAAAAATTAAAAATTCATAACTCCGAAAATACGAAAAATCGCGGAACATACATGGGGGTGATTCAGATAGCCCTCTAGGTCCTCTACCTCCCAGCTTCAGTATATCACTACTTCTTGGGACACCTTGTATAACAAGTCCCCTCTTGTTATTTGAGCCTACCTAAACAGGGGTCGTTAATGAGGTCTTCTGTACGTATTACGTAATACCAAAAAGAATAAATAGTATAGAGGGGTCCTGTCATTGTAAATTGTGTAGTCACTGTAAATTTACTGCCATCTATCGACACACGACTAAAACTCAAAATGAAAACGTATAAAGTTATCAAAAAATGTATATATATGGATAAATTATTTTATTATTTTTATATCATTTTGATCCATGTTCATTCACTGATATCTATGTGTTAAAATTGTTAAATATGAAACGGTGTCGTCACGCCATCTAGCCGAGGATAGGCCAAAGGTGTGTGCGGCATCTATTCGAGAATGACTTTTACTTGAATTCCGAGGCACGTTTTTTCCTTAGACTTTATTCGTCTTATACGAAGTTACATATGTCTTTGGTAATACTAATTAGTGCTCCTTACAAAACTCTCATCATTTTGGTCTTGAAAATCGGTTAAATTCGTTTTTTGTCTGTGGTAAGAAGACGGGCGCTTTTACGAGAGAGATGAGTGACAACACAAAACAAAAGAACAAAAGTGCAAATGTTGAGTATGTATAATTAGGTCGGCCTCGCAGTTACGCGTACCAATGTACCCACCCTGGTGCGTCTGCTGGCAGAACTTGTAGCTGGGCAGCTGGTCGATCTCGTGGCGCGCGAGGCCGCGCGGCTTGGCCTCGCCGAGGCGCTCGGCCAGAGAGAGCAGCGCCTCGTAGTTTTCGGTCTCGGGCGAGTCGCCGGCCTCGCTGCCGCCGGCGCGGGCCTCCGCGTACGGCGACAGCGGGAACATCGCCAAGAGGTTCAGGAACACCTTTAATGTTACAAGAAATATTAGTGTAAACAAAAAAAATATATAATTGAAAGAAATAGTGGAATAATTCATCGCTTGAAACATAATTCCAAGTATGTAGTTACCTTTTGGAACAGTGGTCCGATCGCCCTGACCTTTAGTTCTTTGCGTTGAGAATTACATGTTATTTGGTAAGATGTATTTTTTTGGAATTTAAGGCATGGGGAAGTATAGAAGAGTTATTTCTCTGGTGCGCTAACTTGCGCGTTGTGGGTTCTGCCATCTAGTGGCGTAAATCAGAAACTTAAGCTTGACATTTACCTTTTGCGCCAGTAAACTCTCTCGGGCCCTGGTGCTGCCGCCTACACTTCATGCACGTTCCCTACACTCCGCACGCCGTCGTACACTGGAGGGTTTGCCTCTTGGTCCGATTCAGCTTAATCTTGAAATTTGACATTTGTCGCCAACATACGTACAGTCAACTGTAAAAATATGGATGTAGCCAACTTATTCAAAAATATGTCCCATAGTTCTTAATTCGCTGACATAAGAGCTATGGGATATATTTTTGAGATCATTTGTGCACCCATATTTTTAGGGAGTGTGTTCCTGCGGTATGTTAATGAGTGGTAGTGACCTGGTAGGTGGGGGGTGGTGGGGGGAGCGGCACGTGCAGCTGCGGCACGTGCGACACGGCCGTGATGAGCCCCGCGCCCGACCCCGCGCCGCCGCCGGCGCCGCCCTGCAGCACCAACACACACACAACGTTTATTACTGCATTACGATACAAGCGCGATAGTACGGGAGCCCAAGAGGGGATTTTTGTAGTTACTCGAGCGCTTGCTATCCCGTATAGTCTACCTTTACCCCTTTTAGCCGTCTATGATGAGCCATCGGTTGGTGGGGGGTTCAAGAAATTGTTAAGCTGATTGTGGATTTGGTCATATTAGTCCAAATTAACGCTATAATTGTGCTATCACTAAATCTGATAATTATTTGTACGCATTTCCTTAAACTGACGGCTACAATGTAAAAATATGGCGTCAAACTTGTGTTCGTCAGATTAAGAAAATGCCTACAAATAAGTGTTACATTAAGTTATAGAAAAAATATAGCATTAACTTGGACAAAAACGACCAAACCCACAAACTGCTTAACGATTTTTTAACCCTCCACTAACCTCCCGAAATGTAAAAAAAATTGTAGACACTCCTGCTCGCTGGAAAAAAAACTTTATATAACTTTTTTTTCTTCTTATATTTAATATTTCGATTCCAACAGGTCTGTACGACGCTCGAGTAACTACACATTTAGCATCGTCGGCTCCCCAACTACGAGAAATAGGAAATTCGCAACGAGTGGCGAATTAGCTATTCGCGCATTTATCATACGTTTTACAATACTTTATTAATTTAAATATTTGTAATAGTTACGTAATGTGCTATGTAAATGTAATGTAAAACCTTGTACGATACATGTGGGAATAGGTAATTCGCAACTCGTGTCGATTTTAAACACTCCCTTCGGTTGTGTTTTAATTTATCGCCACTCGTTTCGAATTTCCTCTTTTCCGCAATTGTATCGTAAATAACTAGTTTGTCATTATTCTGTACTTATCATACTACAAAAAATAATAAAAACACACAAATAAATAGTAATAATACGAAGTATTGTTAACACACTCTAGTGTAGTAAATGAAGCAAGTTGTTGTATGGAACCCATGCATTAATTTCTCAGTCGATGAAATTTTGCTTGGTTATTGTATAGTATGAGCCGAAACTAACATATAAATATCCAAAAAAAAAAACACAAGTTAGGTATTTATACGTAAAAATACAAATCTGTTTATATATTGAACTGGGTAATTCATCCGTCCAAAATTATTTTACCAAAAAAGTTATTTGTATCAGTATGTAATCCTAGAAAAAAATCTAAAACTTTTGTCAAACATGAGAATATTTTTTTATGATAATTCCTTTTGTTGTCGCTCATTTTCATCGGAAAATTGCTCTGTCATTTTTTTCTTCACTTATATGATCTTAGAATATTATATGGCGTAGTGGGTAAGAAAATAAAAAAAAAATGCATACCCAAATTTATGTATTTTAGAACTATTAAAAACTGAGAGTAGAAAATTTCTCAGCCTGAATTCTTTTTAAATATGTACTAAGTAGTCACGTATACACTTAAATCCAAAATATCCAAAAGAAATATCATCCCTTGTACACCCCGCTCCCTATACACTGCTCTGTTTAGTTTTTAATACGCTCGTTATTTTTTTGATGTTTTTATAGTTGAATAGAAAGACAACTGTGAACTTAATTCAGTAAATAAAATGGATCGAGAAATTTTCCACAGCGAGTAAAAAGGTAATTTCTGAAAATAGTACAGTTACATAATAATTTTTTTCGATTTTCATTTTGTAGGTATAAACTGCAATAAAATGGCATTCCAGTGAAAAAATTTGACGGAGCAATTTTCCGGTCCAAGACACGCCAAAAAATTATATTTTATTAATATAGGTATTTCTGCTGGGATATTTTTTTTGATACGTTACATGAATATATGTCCGGTGAAGAAAGTTTGAACGGAGCATTTTTCCATAAAAAGATATTAATGATTTAAGACTTTAGGTATTTACTTTAATTCTATTATTATTATTCTTTGGAAATGTATACAATTTTTTTTATTTATTGATACTTTATCATACTGTAAAGTTTTTTCTGGCTGAGGAATTACTGCGGGGTCCACTACCTTTATTTAGTACACTACTTGTTTTGTTAACGCCTTTATTGGAAATAGCTTATAATAAAAAAATGCATTTATATCATTGAAATATCATGAAACATGTAACAACGACTGGAACAAGAGAATATACCTAATCACAGCAATCGGCAACGAGTGACTTAAAAGTGGATTCATCCATACATTTTCAACCTCATTTCATCCCTTTAGGCGTTTAAATTAAAAAAAAATTCGTTATAAGGGTCAGATGCATCTAGGGTTACCACATGTCAGGAATTTTGGCTGTTTGTCAGGAAGGCGGCCGGAATACGAAAATGTCAGGAATTTTAGTGTGTAGTGTGTGTTATACCTTACCCACACATGTACAGTGTTAGAGTATATAAGGCGACACATGTATTATTTGAGAGCGCATTATACCAATATCATAGCAAGCAGTTGTTTGTCTTTACGACCCACCTCACATGGCGATCCTGGCAGGGTCGCCATGTGGTGTGGGACGTTAATTATGACAACCAATCGGTTATAAGTATGTCTTTATTTTGGCTAATGTTCCTAAGTGCTAGCGTATATATAATAATAAGGCTACGTAAGAGTGTGCGTGGCTTAGCGCACACTACAAGCGAATTAACAGATTTTTTATTATGTACCTAAAAAGTGATATTATTCTAATTTACTTACATAAATCCTAAACAAATCAAATTTAAACAATGTATGAAGTATACATAGATATTAGGTATCGCTTATGAGCGTCGGCGATATGAGCGTCAGGAAAAATACTGTCAAATCAGGAATTTTGTCAGGAAATTCCAAAACTGGATCTGGTAACCCCAGGTGCATCAAATTACCGTTAATTCATTAAATTTTATTGCATGGAAAATTTGACATTTGACTGGTCAGAGTCGTCAGTGTTCAGAATAGACTAGGAATCCTCTGGACGGAGTTTAGAGCAATCATTTCATGAAACCGATGCAGCCAAAAGTACGGGGGTGCGGGGGACGAGGTGAGCGAGGTCCCGGGCCGTGATCGGTCCGTTCAAAGGCACGGTCGTCACACAAAGATACTTTCGACTCGAAAATGGAGTAAATGAATGAAAATACTTATTTCACAGGCAACTAATGGCCCATACATAAATACCTTAAAACTAGCATACATATTATATAAAAATATATTTTAAAACTCAACACTATAAATCACATTATGGTTGCTATGGATTACTCAACCCCGAAGGGTCTGGGAATCGGCCACAGCCCAGCGTGCTCAGTGGGGAGGATGTACGTACCTGCGCGTGTATGTGCAGCGCGTGCTGGTGCTGGTGCTGGTGCGGCCAGCGCGGCGCGTGGCGCACGTAGGGCCGCGCGGCGCGCGCGTGCAGGCCGGGGGGCGGGGGCGGGGGCAGCGCCGCGCCCGCGCCCGCTACCCCCGCCCCGCCCGCCCCCACGCCGCCCAGCGCGCTCCGCCGCTGCGGCACATACTGCACCCGTTAGCCGACCCCACACCCAGCATTCAGGGTACAAGGTACGAGTTTTACCCGTCAAATATACGAATATCATAACACTAGTTCAGGGGTCTCCGAACCCCGGCCCGCGACGCGCTCCAATCCGGCCCGCCGACCCCCAAAGCGAGTGCCCACTGTCCGGCCCGCGGGAGCCAGGCTCCGGGGGTTCAGCATTCATTGAGAGTGGAACTGTTCCTAACGGCAGCAACCGGACACCCTCCCCCGGCGCAAAAACCGACGGTGGCCCGCGCGAAATTTTCTGAGGCGAAATATGGCCCTCAGGTAAAAAATGTTTGGAGACCCCTGCACTAGATAAAAAACCGGCCAAGTGCGAGTCGGCCTCGCGCATGACGGATAAGACGGCTTCCGTACCATTACGTAAAAAACGGCAAAAAAATCACGTTTACTGTATGGGAGCCCCACTTAAATATTTATTTTATTCTGTTTTTAGTATTTCTTGTTTTACAACATACATCATCTGTGAAAATTTCAACTGTCTAGTTATCACGATTCATGAGATACAGCCTGGCGACAGACAGACAGACGGACAGTGGAGTCTTAGTAACAGGGTCCCGTTTTTACCCTTTGGGTACGGAACCCTAAAACTACTAGTGAGCACTAACGATGCTTTAGTACAGCGGTCGGCAACCTGCGGCCCGCGGGCCGCATGCGGCTCGCGAAACTGTCACTTGCGACCCGAGAGGCGCCTTGGCTATTTGATATGTAATAGTGACAAACGACAATGTCTCATAAAGTCATAAATATTAACAAAGTACGGCCCGCGTCACTTCCGTTAACTACTATTGGCCCTTGGCTGCTAAAAGGTTGCCGACCGCTGCTTCAGTAGTTTAAAGTCTCGACATCAAAGTCTAATGACGTCTAATGACGTCTCGCCTCAAAACTCGTCCCGCGTACATAAATAAATCATTCATTTAGAAGGAATTCCAATAAGAAATTCCCCCTTAGGTACCCTTAGTGATAAAAATAAAATAAGTATAAGAATAAAGTCAAAGTAATAAGCTTGTACCAAAACTGACTGTACTTTTCTTACGACAGACAACTAATACTCATCGAGACAATTCTAAAAACCCCAACAACAATTAGGTTGCGTTGTTTTAACACAGAGTTCTTATGGGCACCTCCTGTCTCCATCATCAGATCAGCTCGATGGTACCATAATATTGCTGTACGGTGAGTTGACAGACACATGACGTGTTGAGTATTAAGGTCAACACGTCATGTGACATTTAAGGTGACATTTAATAAATAGAAAATATATTTAATAAAATAAACAATAATTCTAATTACATTTTCATAAAGGTCACCTAAATGCCACTCACGTAGGCCACTAGTATATAAGCACCAATTTACTCAATAAAGATGTTCAGTATTCAGCAGACTTTCACAGTATTCATTACTACCCGAACGCCCCACATTACATGGCGACCTTGCCAGGATTCGAACCTGGAATCTTCTGATCCGCAGGCAGATTGTCACCCGACTTGTATATGTAATGTATGCAAAATTTTCAGCTTCATTGGAAGTCGGAAAATGACCCGTACAAACATAGTTACAAATTTAAGTACATAGGTGGGTCGACCAACTATTACTTGTTATTCTGTCCCATCAGCCAGGAGACAATAGTAGCACAGTTTCTTAGAAGAGCTGCTGTACCATGTTCTACAAACGTGCTTAGTAGATGTCCCATTATGGAAAGGCCTTATAACTACCAAAAACTTCAAATTTGGTTCATTTAAATACGAAAAAACAGGGATTTTAAGAGTGACATACATTGCAAGTTAAACAAAAGCTTAATAATATTTAAAACTTTCGCGTTTTGAACACATTTATAGTTAGACGGGTCTAACGCGAAATTTATTCAATGACCTTTATTTACCGACGTTTCGACACAGGTTCCACTGGTCGTGGTCGCGGCTAACTGATGTCCCAGCAAAACGTCAAAACAGATTTGTGCAACTACCCGACGAAAAGTTTGGGAGATCACCAGATCAGTTAGCCGCGACCACGACCAGTGAAACCTGTGTCGAAACGTCGGTAAATACAAGTAATTGAATAATTTTCGGGTTACACCCGTCTATAAATGTGAGTAAATAAAAGCTTGTAAAAAACTCACGTGGTGGTGTGGCAACGCCGCCCGCGCGTGCTGCGGCATCAACTCTAACGCCGCGCCTCGGGGCTACAATACAAACAATATATACAGATGTAGTGCGAAATTGTTTTCCATCGTATTTTCTCGGAAACGTTCGTATCTGTCATGCTACTTCAATCAACCTCAGTACTTTGTGTACTTAGACTGACTGACATAGCAAGACACGTTCCTACGTTTCCGTGTAAACACGAAGGAAAACAAATATGGACTATATTTGTACACTTATTAATGCAGTTTGAAAAAGATTACAATCAGAAAAATATTGGCTAAAATCAAAAAAAAAAGTGTAACTAGAGTTAAAACAACATAAGTCTGCAACGATTTTGACGTGCTATCAAAATCGTTGCAGACTTGTGTAAGCACACAGCAGTGCAAGTGTTATTTTAAATGTCAAACGTCTAAGAAATTATGACGTATTAACCTCTCGTGTGCCGTGATTATTTTTTTCTAATATTTTCCTCGTACGCGGATCCGCGCTCGGCATACGAGGGCTTAAATAACACTTGCACTGCGTGTGCCATCAAAGCCATTACAGACTTATCATACCCAACAAACAATTAAGCGACACTTAGCACTTATTTTATCACCTAAAGACATAGAACGGCTGTAGAATAGCAACATATTCTAAGCTTACAGGCTCTGGTGACATCAAGGTCTTTAAGAGGTCCATGTATAGCTTTAAGATCCACAGTAGCCGTTTTGGCCGCTATAATGCGTCTTAAGCCGCTAGTGTTATAGCTCAAAGTGAATTCTACCACCTTAATATCTATATGAGTAATAAGCAGCTGCAATTTTCACTTGAGGTTCTAAACAGGCGATAAAAAGTCTTTTATAGCTCCGTGTATCATAATCGCTACTTAACTCTCTTGTATCACTTACAGTCGAAAAGAGAAGTTATGAGTCACCATTATCGATCATGTAGTCGCAGACGAGCGTTATTCAATACCTTAGTACATCTTATACTGTTATTAGAGTCTTACTTAGAACCTAAGCCTATAGCGCCATGTTAAGATGACCGATGAATCAATAAGCAAAACAAAAACTATTAATTAGAACGTAAATACTTCATAAAAATCGATACTTTTACTCAATATTGACCTAATGTTAGTATTGTTATATTTAAAACCGGACTTCACGTATATTGAGTAATTTTTCGAAAATTAAATACGGTGGACCACAAATAAAACAATATTATATTCAGATAAATATGCAAAGGATCAGAGGCCCATTAAAATTTTGTTAGTAATACATATAGTTTTTGACAGTGTAATTAATTTCGCGATCATAAATCCGCAGATAACTCCTGCATCAGTGAACTAAAATAATTATTTGCTTTTAATTATCCGCCATTGCATTTCACTTCAAGCTGTCACAGAGCAAGCTTACGAATAATAATACAAAATGGAAACATCTGCAACCAAAGCAGATAGGGCTAAGGAAAAAATGTGCAATTACCTTCTTGAGTGTTACAAATATTGACTTTAAATGCTAATATACCATCTAAAGCTGAAAGTATCATCTATATGGCCCTACACTACTACTCAAGTAGTTAGTATTCGCTTATTTGGCACCCTTTAAAATCCTAATACTTAATCAACGCTATTACAACACTACCTTAGCGCTCTTCTACTACAACAGTTTGTAGTCACCTATATGCAACCCATCTAGCTCCTAAAGAATTAATTAACACTATTGTAGCTCCACTATACCGCTCTTATGTCTCTTTTTTTATCCGCTAACCCTACTGTAGCACTGTTATAAATCTTATGGTGATAAAATTTGTGCCCAATCCGGGGTTAAAACGGGGTTATAGCCGGCTATAACTCCTATTTTTAGAGCACTAACAACACCTAAAGAGTAAATAGGCGCTTATATAAATCTCTTCTAACCCTTAAATTTAGCGCCTAATGTTAGTTGGGTAGTCTAACTCTATGAAAGGTTGTGCGCAAAAAGTAAAGGAAATTAACTATCTTACTAAAACGAAGGCTTGTTGGTATCGTCTCGGGTCGTCCCATTCGTTTTTCGTCAAGTTCTTAAATTAGTCATATTCTGCTTTCGTCACCCATTCTACATTCGTCACAATCGTCGGTGGCTTTCAATGTAGAATGCGTGACGAAAGCAGAATAGGACTAATTTAAGAACTTGACGAAAAACGAATGGAACGACCCGAGACGATACCGGCTTGTTCTAGCTGTGTCTATAATAGATAATCTATATATATAAATGCAAGTAGTCCATATATTCTTCTACTAAACTAAGAGTCTCTTACTCGTAATACTCTAGTGGACATAGGTAAAGTTCCGCAGACATGAAATTCATCAGCAAACCCTGGTCACGGCACCAAATTTTAACTGATTCGTGTTCCTCTTGTGTTATTAAGTTAATTTATAATTAGGTATTTCCGAAAATATTAATTTATAGTTAAAATGTAATATTAGGAATATTTGGTATTCATTTAGGATCTGAACTAATTTTATTTTCAAACAGAGTCGTCTGCGTTGGCCAGGTCATGTATGTGCACAGGATGGAACCCTCTCGACTACGTCGTCGTGTTTTTCTTGGTGCGGACGAATGCAAAACGTAACGTTGGAAGACCATTGCTTCGTTTTAAAGATTGCGCAAAGAGGGACATGATTGCTTTTCACAGAGACCGGGAGAGGCTCGCAGAACGGACGGAATTGCGCAAATGTGTTGTGGCGCGTCTCGAGTTTTGTGATGAGCACTCGCTGACAAGAGGCAAAAACGACAACAAGGCGTTTCAGTGCCGTGCCAAACTTCTCTTGTCAGGCCTGCGGTCGACCATGTCGGTCTCGCATCGGTCTTTTTAGCCATCAAAATCGGTGTCTCTCCGGTGTTACACCATAAATCGTCTGCAATAGACGTTAAGGCCCCATTCGCACGACAGCGTTGCGTTAAAACCCGACGTTGGCTCGTTTTTATAGTTTCTAATATTTGTGTTCATATGAACGCTTAAAAATCACTTGTGAGTCGTACTGCCACGTACGCATCTCAGCAAAGCCATACTTTATTTGCTATTACGACGTATTATTTGAATATAGCTTGAATATGTCAGGAATTAGTAAGCATAAGTTGACATTTTTAAGGTGAAACAAATAATAATTTTTACGATCGACACCAAAAATTGACACTTGACAGCCAACTGACAGCAGCGCCAGCGCTTTTTTAACGCTTGTGAGAACAGATACACGCTCAACGCCGAAAATCGAACAGTGCTCGATAAAAAAGCGCCGCGCTTAAAAACCGCCTTCGTGTGAATACATACATGGTTATCCATATGTGTCATTCAAACGCTTTTTTAACGCGCGTCGAAAAAGCTGTCGTGCGAACGGGGCCTAAGACAAATGATTGATGATTTGATTGAACTTAATTCTTTACCTTCCACTTCCACCATCGAGGCAAATGAACATGGTACCATCAGCAGCAGAAGTTGCTAAGCGGGCGAGGTGTTCCAAATTACCTTGACACGCTCTTATTCTGTTAACAATAAAGTCGTGTCAACATCATTTTGAACACTTGGCCCGCTTAGCAACTTCTGCTGCTGCCTGTACCTGAGTCGAACGTTTTTAGCCCAAAGTAGCCTGTGTCTCACCGGCCTATAAATATATGTATTACTACAAAAACCAACGTCTGTTTGTGACGTTGGCTACGGGCAGCACCGCCCTCAAGTCCATAGAAAAAAAAACGTCTGTTTGCTTGTTGACTGGTCAACTTGTGTATGTATGTACTGTACCTCTGTATGTAACAAGAGAGGAGCATGGTGCAAGTCCGGGGTGGGCTGCAGCGGGGACAGCGCGCCGTCGCCGCCGTGCGCTAGCTCTAGCCGCCCGCCTTCAGCCCGCTACGAACAACATACATTATCACACTTATATGGTGTACTGCCATCTCGCCGAAATATTTTTCGCCTAATTTCACTTCCCAACCAACTTATTGCAGTACTTTTAGTTGGCAAACCAATGCTTAGCATATTATTATTTAGCATAATTTTTATTTGAACACAATTTTATTTAGCAGATGTTCATTTTACCACGATTTATTTAGAAAAATTGTTACTAAGCAAATGTTTTATTATATAGCCTGACAACAGTTTATTTAACCCTGAGATAGTGTCGCTGCAAACAGCTTACGTATGGCAATAATGTGCGTACGTCATGTATAGTCGGGGTAGTGGGCATTGGCTTCATGTTGATACTCGTATAATGTCAGAAACATTGCTTACAGAGAATTCGGTTCTTTCAATTTACCTATTCGTCAAAATCTGATTTTAAATATTCAATAATTATTATTATATTCTTCGTTTTCTGACTCTGACGAAGTCTGATTTTCATCAGATGTTGTGTCGCTTTCAGGACCACCAACCTCGATTATAAAACATTCAGTCTCCAATTCGATTATAGGATTTTTATCGTCGATCTACATAAACCTTAAATGAAATATTAAAGTTCAAACCTAACAACTAACCAGTTCAATAAAACCGCACTATAAAATGTCAATACCGGTCATGTCAACAACCAACTTTAAAACATTGTTTATTGGAATGCTATGTAATCCTTCGTCTTTTTTTAAGCTGTAAGTATTTGATTGCATTCACTACAATTTTTTTCGCATCTTTGGTAATTTTTTTTGGCATTTTTGTTATAAAACCGTTTATATTTGAATATATTCGTAGATATTTTCCGTTTGTTTACATCGGTGACATTCGATGACATCCAACGCTCGTTGTCAAAGAGTACTTGTTGCCAGTAAAAGAAATTAGTACCATTGAAAATCCGCAAAATGGCGAGGGTCAAATAAACTGTTGTCAGGCTTTACCTAACTATTTATTGTTAAATAACGTTTGCCCAAATTGAAATTTCGCATACTTATTATTGGATCACAACTATATTTAGCATTTTTTTTATGACCCGTAAAACGAAACTGCTCCCAGAGATAGGTAGGTTAGGGTTATTTTTTTTTGATGACCCTAAATACGAAACTGCTCCCAGAGATAGATCGGTTAGGGGTTTTTTTTTTGGTGACCCTAAAAACGAATCTGCTCCCAGAGATAGATAGGTTAGGGTTATTTTTTTTTTATGACCCTAAAAACGAATCTGCTCCCAGAGATAGGTAGGTTAGGGTTATTTTTTTTTTGGTGACCCTAAGAACGAATCTGCTCCCAGAGATAATTAGGTTAGGGTTATTTTTTTATGACCCGTAAAACGAGACTGCTCCCAGAGATAGGTAGGAAGGTAGGTTAGGGTTATTTTTTTTATGACCCTAAAAACGAATCTGCTCCCAGGGATAGGTAGGTTATTCACAATATTAGGCGAAAAATAATTTATGCCTATCAATACATTCGACATAACAATAAAAGACATTTTGAAACACGACCAACTAAATATTTTGCCATACAATAATATTGTAAATAATCATTTGCGACATGTTATATATGCGAAACATTGGTCTGCCATCTGATAGTTTTGCCAAATGATACTATGGGAAAAATAGTTTGGGTAGTGATAATTTGCCATACAATTTTCGGCCACATATTAGTAAACCCACTTATATCGACCGGGATATCAACCGTGATTATAGTTTGTAGCTTTCTAATAGACTCCGACGGCTAATCCTTTGTCTATTGTTAAGTAAAGCCGCACTTGCTACTTACCTGCAAAAAAGGGTCTTAATTATTCTATTTGGCACCTGAGCGCGGGCTAGTCCAACGCTCAATAAACCAGTGTAGGTGCGCTCTCCGATAACGCGCTTTTGTTACGCATCTCGATGACACATTTTAGACTGGTTAGTACTGGGTGCGGCGAGTTGAACGGACCACACACATCCTAACAAAATATTTATCCATTAGTTAATTTTGAATCTTATTGCAATTTCCATAGGAGTTGTAATTCAATTACCTGCAAAGTGAACGAACGATTTTTTTATGCAGGTGGTTGTGGCACGTGGCACGAGCGGTTTTACTTAACAATAGACAAAGGATTAGCCATCGGGGTCTATAAGAAAGCTACAAACTATACATTTTGTATTGTTTTCGAACTCCCGATATTTCGACGCAGCTACATGCATTTTGGACAGACCAACGAGTGTGACGTGACCAGACCAACGAGTGTGAACGTGACCAGACCAACGAGTGTGAGCGCGTCTGTTGGTAACGTTAAAAGCGAACGCAGCCGACGCGCACGAATGAGGGTAGGCCGAGCGCGGTCTACACAACTTTTGACACCCACCCGCTATCATCAGTTACCCGTGAACAAGATGCATGTAACTGCGTCGAAATATGAATAACCGTGAATCATTCAAAACTGTTATACATTATTAACATTTTTCGCGTAAAGCCGGACGGTATCGAGATCGACATGTCAGAACAAAATTTTGACAGTTCCTGACAGGCCGATACCGTCCGGCGGACTGTTAATCAGTGGGCCCCTTTAGGATAAAATAAACCTAAACAATATGTCAATACTCAAAAAGGTCATCTTTGAGACTAAGTATCGGTTTCCATCAGGCGATTCTGTTCGTTTGCCTTCTATATTATAAAAAAGTGCTAACGTGAAGGTAGTTTAATGGCATCACATTTCGCTGGCCGTAAACATAGAGTAATATAAGTAAAGAAAGAGTGGCAACTCCAACTGTTTTCTTACCAAAACGCGCGTTATTTCGTAATAGTCGACATCTAGCGTCATGTAGCGGAATTTATCAGTACAGCTAGTTGACAATAGATAGCACACGTAATTAGAGGTTTGGTTTAACAAAAGAAAACAATGCCATTCATCGGCAGATCTCTCAAGTGGATTCCGACATTTTAAAATCGTAAGACTATACGAATCGGAAAAGACCAAGATTTCAATATAACCTACGCATTCTTATCAAAAAACTTATACTGAAAGTAAAGTATAGAGATGGCGGGACGACCTGGACACATTTCTCAGCGCAACTGGACGGATGCTGCAGTTATAGACTGACCGCTTAAATGAGTCCTCGCCTGCGCGGTACGGGGGCGGCGGGGTAGGACGACGTGCGGGGGCGGGGAAGGTGCGGGTGTCGCCCCCGTACCGCGCAGGCGAGGACTCATTTAAGCGGTCAGTCTATAATCGAGAGGATTGGAAGTCTAGGGGGGAGGCCTTTGCCCAGCAGTGGGACACCTTATAGGAGTTATAGGCTAGTTAAAAAAAGTATAGTCACCTGCGTGTGAGACATGTAGTGCGGCGGAGACGCGAAGGGCCCCCGCGGCGGGTACTGCAGGCCCGCGTACACGCCGCCCATCTGCCAACGCACACCACATTACTCGTCTACTCCACACTCGGTAAGGACGCCACAGCCGAACGGGTTCGCGGAGCGGGTTGATCTGAAGGCTCCGTCACACAGGGTGCGTTTGCGGGCGGCGCGTGGTTTTATAGGTATATAAAACGCTCACGCCCCGCCCGGAAAACGCGCCTGTGTGACGAAAGCTTGATACAAATATCGGTATAATGCTGCCGGGATCATGGATAGTGCTACTACTGTACAATTTTTAATAGATCTTTGGCCATATTTCTTTAAAAGACTTCTAAATGAATGTAACCAAATCATTAAAAAAAATACCAAAGGTTCAAATAAATTATGACGTCAAGTAGGAAAATATTTGAGAGGAAACTCTTTATAATATTATTCCTGTCATCAGATAATCATAATTATATACTTTCAAATATATTAAAATTTACATAAACAACTTTACAGAGTAAGTACTTAATTTTTAACTGCGAAATACAAAATAATAATTTAATATACATTTTTGTGATTATAACCTTTTCAAACTAGGTGGCAGCACTATACGTGATTTCAATTATAATATTAGAGTACTATCTCGTTTAATGTATCCCAATTTTAGATCAATTACTTTATTATGCACCCGACAAGCTGTGGGCGCCCTTATATCACTTTGTTAAGACATACAGAACCGGCACGACTTTGTTATCAAAGAGAATATTAAATAGAGGCGGATTGTCAAAGTAAATTATGTAGCCACAGTAAATTTACTGCCATCTTTCGACAGAAGATTAAAACTCAGCTGAAACGTCGGAATATAAGGTAAAAACAATGAAATTATATCGCGGTAGACCCGTTTGTATCATTAAATATGTGTACAAAACGCGAGAGTTTAAAGTGTTACAGAAGATTAAAACTTTTAGAACGCCATTTATTTGACTTTGATCCTTATTCTCTCACTGATAGGTGTTAAATTTCTTTATATCAAAAAGTAATGCCATCTACTTCAGACTAGGCTAAAGGCATGGTGCAATCTTTTGGAGCGACGTCGCCATACCTTTGGCCTAGTCTCGAGTAGATGGCGTTACTTTTTGACATTTAACAAATTTAACACGTATCGGTGAAAGAATAAGGATCAAAGTCAAATGGCGTTCTAAAATTTTTAATCTTATGTCGAAAGATGGCAGTAAATTTACTGTGGCTACATAATTTACCATGACAATAACTCTCTATACACTCTATTCTCTTTGTTATCGGTAAAGTGTCGCACCAACTCTACATGAACTATTAAACCATAAACCAAACGAAAACGTTAAGGCGGGTGATGGGTAGCAGCGTGTTTCTCGTCTCGTTCGATATACATAATATAACATAACGGAAACGGTACAAAATAATAACTAAAATCATAGAGAAATATAAGTTTAGAAAGAGAGAACTCCATTACATCAGTTTTATTACCAAAACGCGAGTTATTTCGTAGTCGACATCTAGCGTCAAGTGGCGGAATTTATCAGTACTGCTAGTTGACGTTAGATGTCGCTACGAACGAAAACTCTAATGCTCAACAATTTTCAGCTAATATTATAACCGGATTAGCCGGAAGTCTATTTTCAACTGCTTCTGCTTATAATATCAGTTGTAAATTATTTTATTAGTACATCTTTCGTCAGTAGCGACACTTGTGACATCTGGTGGTAGCGGTACTGATAGTTCCACTACTTGACGCTAGATGTCGCCTACGAAATAACTCGCGTTTTGGTAAGAAAACTGATGTATGGAGTTACCACTCTTTCTTTACTTATATTTCTCTATGCTAAAACGGTGAAGAATAAATAAATACATAGTTGACAGTTCAACTTAGGTATAAAGGTATAAATATATTATATGTGTTCGATATTTTTGACTGTAGGTACAAGCAGCAGCACTCTTAACTGTCCATCGGTGTACTTTATATGTGCCATTTTATTTAAAGTAGTCCCCCACAACTTTCTTTTTTAAATTTGTGTAATTTTATGTTATTTCAACTCAGAATCACGAGCTCTTTCTATCCTAGTAGGAGAAAAAAAGGGTCCCAAGGTTTTTATTTCCATTCCGTTGCCATTTTTTCATAGACTTTGTATGGCGATCACGGAATGGAAAGATCGAAAATTGTATGGAAATTTTGGGACACTTTTTTTCTCCTATTAGGATCAAAACAGCTCATGATTCTGAGTAGAAATAACATAAAAATTCGAAAATTTGAAAAAAAGATTAGGGGACAACTTTTAATAAAATGGCCCATATGCCTTTGGAAATAAGGTCCACCGATGGACAGGTAACAGTGTGGCCGATGGTACTACAAAAATAATATTCATCGATGCACTTCTTACTTTTTTTTTTCTTCTGAGCTTTTCAAATGAGTAGGTAAATAGCCGAAAAAGTATACATATTATAAGAATGGTAGGTATGGATGACAAATTATAAGGAATTTTTTATTTTTTATGTTTTTAGTTTCATTTCCAGAATTTACAATGTTAGCATAGAAAATTCCTTATAACTTTTTAAAATAACATATTAAACATAATAATAACAGTATAAAATATAGAAATATGAACAGAACGACATATTTATCATAAGTATATATAATACAGGAACGAGAGAAAAACCTGCATTAAAACAAACGAACATACAATTGTAAGAGCTAGTGTTAATAACCGCAACCCTTAACAAAACTCATAAAAATAACAATATTCTGTTTGTTACTTGTCACAAGAGCATATTCTTAGGAAACAGCCAAGATCTAATAATGAAAGCGACCAGCCAAATATTTTATTTCATATCTTAAAACCAATCTACAAAATACCAAAGCTGAGTTGCTAGCGGCCAAAATGGTAAATAAATGTGGCAAGACGCCTGTAAAGTTTCGCCTAGTGTGGGCCGAGCCGCGGCGCGACGCGCGAGCTGATTGGTCACCGCCGGCCGCGAGCGCCGAGCCACACGGGGCGAAACTCCACGGACGCGGAAATTATTATACATTTAGAACACGGAACACATTCACAGGGTATCCAAAAGTGAGGAAGATCGCATGCGGTACACGTAATAATAATAAAATACAATTTAAACGTGGGGTTAGTTGGCGTAAAATATTTGGGGGGTCGCCATCGACCGGATCTACTGCGGGCACTTTACTGTGTGTTATACGTTTTAAAAATTCAATAAAAAAATCGCTTCAAAAACTAAGCAAAGCTTTGCATAGAAGCGGTACCCACAATATAAAAGAGAAAATTATTATTATTTGTTTTAAGGGGCCCACTGATTAACAGTCCGCCGGACGGTATCGGCCTGTCAGTTAGAACAAAATGTTGACAGTTCCAAACAACTGACAGGCCGATACCGTCCGGCGGACTGTTAATCAGTGGACCCCTTTAGATTCTAACTAAAGGTGTCATTCCATGCCCGCATGCAAGTTGACAGCGGTTCCAAACGACACCGCGCCAGAATCGCACCGGTTTTGAATCGCACAGTAAAGTACCCGGTCTCTATAAACATGTCTCATCGCAGCGCTACGGCGTACGTAGTATGTACAGAACCAAACAGTATGAGCTGTGGTGCATGCTGGTAACACGCCCGGGGCCCGCAACTACGGTAAGTAAAACGCAACATATTGCTCGATGGATGGTCTTTTTAGGGTTTCGTACCTCAAAACGAAAAAACTGAACCATTATCCTTATAGGATCACTCTGTCTGTCCGTGTGTCACAGCCTATTTTCTCGGAATCTGCTGGACCAATTAAGTTGAAATTTGGTACACATATGTAAATTAGTGACCAAAGATGGACATGTTTTTTTTATAATTTTAAAATACATAGGTTCGAAGTTATTTAAGAAAGTAGCCAAAAAATGACCAATCCTCCCCCCCTTTATTGTACCCTGGGTCAAAAATTTTGAAAAAAAAATACACAAAATAGTTCTTTACCTATAACCTATTAGAAATGTGCAGTCAAGCGTGAGTCAGACTTAATGTTCGGAACCCTTGAAACCGACTCGCATTTGGCCGGTTTTTTTATATGTATATTCAACCAGGCCCTAACACAGAGAGAGCTAGAGCAGATAATTTTTGAACATTCTAAATGGCTGTACTAATAACGACTTTTTACAATCGTGTCCATTATTGTTTTACACTTAACCATTCTATGACATTGTTTTCTTTCGGTTTGCTTTTAGATGATAAATAAGAAATGCCTAGGTACCAGAACTAGGATTCGTAAAAGTTTTTTCAGTTATCAGATGGCACACAATTTTATTCTGGCCTACTTTATATATTGTGCTAAAATAAAATTTCGGTACCATTTTTAGTTGAAATATTAAATTAAGGTGCAATTAAGTGCCAAATGCCTTCGACAGACATTCTTTATGACAGGGAAAAAATTAAAGATTAAGAGTTTTTTATATTGCGATTTACAAAACGTACGTGCGAAGCTTTATGACGCCTCTACACGACTCTCAAAACCCGCGTAGAGGCGTTAGGGCGTGGCATTGAATAAAACAAATGTGTATTTATTGAAACGATAAAAAAAGTCGTTCAGTAGGGCTAATATGGTCGGCTCTTTATCATTTGTCACCATTCCTGTCACGTTCTAACAAATATGTAAGTGCGAAAGTGACGCATGGCATGACAGGTGATAAAAATGCGAGCATGATACCGCTGCAGAAGTGTGAGATGAATACATCGAGAACTGATTGACGAGCGGCGAGGACCAATCGGAGCGTTTACTGATCTGCTATTGGTTGAGTTGAAAAATGGAACCTATCACTAAGTGGTTTCAACACACACAATTCACAATGTATCAAGTAAAAATTGTCATCATTGTTCAGTCACCTGCAATAATATGTTACTCTTCGAAGGCCGCGAAAATATGTGACACACTCTTATGGCTCTACAAATAAGATCGTGTCAGATATTTCTGCGGCCTTCTTGAGTGTATCATATTATAGCAGGTGAGTGTACACGTCAAGTCTGTGGGTTAGATATACTCAGCGAGCTTACTAACTATGTGTATTTATGGAAACAAAACAAATGTGTATAATGTTTGAGTATATAGGTATACGACGTGTATACGACCCTATGTGTGGGAGTTTCTTTATTCCACCGTAACTTCTGAATGCCTTAACTGATTCATTATATTTCTATCCGATTTATTAAATAGAAATTGTGTTTAAAAATATCTTCTATTTTCTTCAAATAATTATCGGGTGCGTTATTTCGTGAAATAATTTATTTTAAATACAGATAACATCCCAATTCGTATAGCGTCGCCCGTATTCGACATTGAAATGCCACCTTAAGAGCTGTATCCCACTGACGTCCAGTTTTTTGCGGGTACGGTGTTTTGCAGAATCCCGTTTTAGTAGTGTAGGTAATATAGTAACTTTTACACGAGGATTCTGTTTGTGATGTCATGTATACTACAGCAAACTGGATCCTGCAAAAAACCGTACCCGCAAAAAACTGGACGTCAGTGGGAAACAGCTCTAACACTCAACCAATGACAGAGCAGTATCCACGAGCCGACCGGCCATTGGCCGCCGCCGCGGTAGTCAAGCTGTGCGCTATGTGGAGACAAGACGTGATGCACACACTACAGCCAACCCTACCCTACCCTCTACGGCTAGCCGACGCCCGTCGCCCCACGCAACGCAAATATGCATCTTTCGCGGGCGTATGTGTTTGTTGTTAAAATTTTATAGGAAGCCTAATGATCTGTTATTGTCTATAGAATTGATTTGTTAATGACTCTTAAATGTATACTCTGTATCTTTAGGTATTTAAATAAAAGTAAACAAAATCTACCCTCAAATGGCTCCTTAACCCAGTGGAGGGTAGATGAAAGTATTACATGATCAAATAATATAGGTTAAAGTCAGGTCGTTCAGTGACAGATCCAGGTGGTTTTGTATTTGGTTGGTTAACCATAAATCTTGTAACTACCCGAAAATGTGAAAATTGTTTGTTTCCTTTTATTTAAATACCTAAAGATACAGACTTTAAGTCATCCCATTTCATTATTGATACCAAAAAAGTTATAAGAACACAGAAGCTCGTACGAATAACAAAAATTTGGACGAGATAGTTATATCCAGCTGAGTTGGCAGTGACCCAGACTGTGCATGTGTTATTGAGGCGTCATAATTACATGGTTTGACGTTTAAAATAACACTTGCGTAGTCTGAGCTATCAAAATCGCTGCCGAATTAGCTTGGTCTAACTCTATTGGCCTTGATTTACGTCACTCACCATCTGCTAGACATGTGTCGTTCACGAGTGAGTAATTTATATGAATTATATATTTTGATTGAACTCGCTCACTCTTCAACTCACTCATGATTTAACTCGCTCAGTCGATCATCTATCTCAGTATTCCTTGCGCGCTCTTTCTCACTCATGATTCGAATGAGCCGGCCGAGCGTGACGAGCGAGGAGCGAGTGAGACGATGCGAATAGGTTTCGGAGCGGTTCGGAAGAATTCGGAGCTAGGGTGTCGGGAAAACATGGCGGGATCGTATTGCGTGATTCGCCATCTTGGTCGCACTCATGGCTGTGTGTATCTGATTGATTGACATTTCCCTCTACTCTACTCTACTCACTCTTGAACAATATAGTCTACAGTCTCAGTCAGTCAGTCTCCACTGAGCGAAGTGAACGAAATGAGCGAAATGAGTGATATATATCACCGCGAGCGAAAGATATAAATCAATCTTTTCAACTCAGTGAAGCATTTTGCGCATCTCTACTATCTGCAGTTTTTCCTCGGGGTAATTAATGAGACAGCAAAAAGTAAGGGAAGTAATCCAAGGTCATATTTCGTTGCATCAAATATATTGTTATAGAAGCAACCTCTGACGTTTTCTGCGCTTTTTGTGGTGGTGTGTGTGATAGTACGAGTAAAGTTATGGTTGTTAGTTTGCGTATTGCGTTGCGTGAGGACTGATTTAACTTTGGACGCATAGATTGACAAATCCAGCACCATAAAAACTAGTCTGATGTATTCAAAAGGTACTTAAATACAAAACACAGCACGTAGCGCCCCTTTTTTTGAATATCATTCATTAAATTTAAATAATAACGATTATTTAGCAGTGGCGCTAGTGTGCACGTGTGATGGGCTCTTAAGATTACAAATAACTTTGTACAAGGAATCATCAGGTTCCGAAGTTCTTTATGCAGTAGGTGAGCGCTGGTGGCCTAGCGGTAAGAGCGTGCCACTTTCAATCTGGAGGTCGCGGGTTCGAACCCCGGCTAGCGTGACTCTAACTTCGAAGTCTTATGTTACGAAGTGTGTTGGTCCGGCGGATTAGTCAAAAGGATAAACAAAATACATTAACCTTAAAGCTCGTGTTATTACAAAATGGCGCCTAATACTAATTTGTGCTAGAACACCGTCAGGCATATACCCTTACGTCTAACAGGTTTAACCCTTTGAACGCTTTATGTCATTAACACAAACATCACTCAAACGCCAAGACCCCGGGCGCGAGCGAGTTAGGCCGGAGCCCCACTGCTGCGCACGCTACATCCACGGCCCACGTTTTAATACAAACAGTGGGCAAGCCCACGAAATTTTGTATAGGAACGTGGGTCGTGTACATAGCGTGCGCAGCAGTGGGGCTCCGGCCTGTAACGGTGCGTCTTACGTAAGCGAACAACTCGCGAAAGAGACGCGGCGCGGCGCGGCGCGGCGGGCCCAAGGCGTTCGCGTTCGCAACGAGATCGCCCACGTAGGACACTTCTATAGGCATCAAAGGATTGATTCACCCCGCGCCGCATCGCTTCCCTTCGCGTTCGCGTGTTGTTCCCCTACGTAGTACGCTGCGTAAGCCCTACTCGTAAGTGTGAAGTTTACTTTGACAGCGTCCGCCATAACATCTATAGTAGTAGTAGCGACACCTTTAGGTGTTACTGGCGTTCAAAAGGTTAAAAGGTGTCGCGGGGTTTGAAACAATAGTGCAGCTGAATATTTCTTGAGTGTTTTATAAAAAACGATATTTTTTAATGTCACCGTCAAGTTGTCTGTCGGTTCTGTCTAATGGTGCTATCACACTGTCAGTTATATGTATAACGTCGTGTGCCAGGGAATACATGATAGTATTGATAATGTTATATTATGTTGTCCCTGTCACTCAATTTAAAGTTATATGTATAACTGCCAATGTAGGAACACCATAACAATAAAGACACAATTCACGGAAAATCTGTTTTTTATATTATGTAAAATATAATACAAGTTTCAATTCAGAAAAAGTTATAAAAATCCTGCAACAAAAAATCACGAACGTAATCGAAACGCCCGCATCTACCTTTGCAGACGTTCGACGTGTTGCCTCTCTGTCGCACTTGTAAATTCGTACGTAAGTGTGACAGGGAGGCAACACGTCGAATGTGTTTCGCGGTAGACCCTCAGAATCGCACTTAACCCCGCGACACCCTCACACATCGGTATTCGGCAGTGCGTTCCGCGCGCAGGCAGGGTTATACTGAGCCAACCTCAGAATCTGGGCATGCATATACTAAAATAACCATGGTAAGTACGAACAATTTATCAGATTAGCCCGCTTGTTCCCATCTCTGTCGCACGCGCATGATTATATCGCTGCCGCGCTCGCACAGTGGCATTGACACCGGCATGGCGGGACAGGTATATAATTACGCGCGTGCGACAGAGATGGGAACAGGCGGGTTAATGTTCGAAATTCTTCGAGCGTTCTTTCTTTAACAGCGACACTCCCGACTGAATAGTGGACCTTATATGTATGTGTATAAGGTTTATTGTCAGTCAACAGTGTGATGGACGGAGCGTGCTGTGAACGGGCAACACAATGTCCAGGGTTGTAACCGCGAAAATCGAAGTTCGCAAATTGCGGGCATTTTTCTCTGTCACTCTTATTACGCCTTCATTGGAGTAAAAGAGAAAGTTCCCCTCAATTTGCGAATTTCGGTTTTCGCGGTAGCCGCTCAGAGCATTGGTAAAGCTTATCTTTTATAAAAATTAGGAATAGTCAGTCAGCTAAGGGGTCGTCCAGAAATCATGTGATTGTTTAGAGGGGGGTCGGGGGTGGGGGTAAGAAAAATATCACGAATGATCACGATGGGGGAGGGGGGGTCAAAGATGATATCACGTGTATTTTTTTTTTCAAAGCGGGAAAGCCAAAGACAACAGATGTTACTCAAAAATTAATTAGATCAAATAATCCGCTCTATTTTATTTATTTGTTTATTTATTGTATACATGTACAGTACAGTGATGCATAAGAATACATGGTGTTAATTATATATCTTAGGAATAGTACATGCTACCCTAATTAATTAATTTATATGCGTAATTACTCAATAAAAAACATTCATCGCACCAACTTTAATAAGTTTTGTGTGTATACCTACTAACATTAGTTGTAAGATTAAAATGTGTCACTAACGAAATTGATCCTTTGTTGGTCTTAAATAAATTTAATTTAATTTTATTTTATTTTTAAAACATTCATAATAAAAGCTCGCATCGGCGCCATGGCCCTGATTGCTTAGCGTCTAGGGGTTCCATAATTATAACGTGATCTTGTGGCAGGGGGGGTTGAGTTAAAATCACTAAATATCACCAAGGGGGAGGGGGGTCAAAAATAGGCCAAATATGATCACATGATTTCTGGACGACCCCTAACTGTGGCGATGTCACATCAGTAAAACTGGGGTAATTATTTTATATGGGCCGAAACGTATCTTATTCTTGTATATATATTTATTTATTTACAATATATTTCGGAGATCTCGGAAACGGCTCTAATGATTTCGATGAAATTTGCTATATGGGGAAATTTGCTAAATCGATCTAGCTAGGTCTTATCTCTGGGAAAACGCGCACTTTTGAGTTTTGTATGTTTTCCGAACAAAGCTCGGTCTCCCAGATATTAGAGATAAATAGTTAAATTATGTAATGTATGGAATTATGTTTTAGGCGATTTAGAGGTATTACTTCCTCAAAAGGCGAATTTCGACAATAGAAATTCGTTGCTATAGCATAGTAACGCCGTAAGTATTAGTCATTATACCTAATAATAGAATATACTTAAGTAGAATATACTTGGGAATAATTACTAAGAAAGAATAATTTCAAATACGAGATATGTATGATGAGCTGGTTGGTTGTAATGTTGATTTAAACATAAAATACTGTCAGTAATACTGATGCGTGCGAGTATTGCTGGTGTGACAGCGTTCATAGCACGCTAGTTATAACAGAGTAGTATTAATTGTGCGAACACAGTTTCAAGCATAATGTCAATCTATATTAGCACATTTTTACAAGAGATCTTAAAATAGAACATATAAATAGCTTGCGCCTTTAAAAGCTTTGTTATTTATGTAAATATCTTGTTATTTTTATGTAAATTAATAAGAATTTCCCGTTTACAGTGACGCTCCCTCAACCTTTCGTTTGGAAAGCCAGATCAGAGTTTAATTATATACAAACTATATGAGAATATTGTTCAGTCAAAACAACATTAGAAAAGGATTGGTTTTATTATTAATGTTTCAACTAAATAATAGAAGTTTATGTTACTGTTACATAATGAAGGCATTAAAACACGAGTGCGGGTTTATGAAACGAACGAAGCGAGTTTCATAAAAAGATCACGTGTGTTTTAATGCCTAACTATGTACCGTTACATGCACTGTTTTATCTACATAAGATTTTAAAGGCGCACTGGCCCAGCCCCACCTTAAGCGAAACACGAGGAGCAAGGGCATATACAAGAAAACCTTACAGCACGTACAAGCAGACCTAGACTGAACGCGTGATACAACTAGTCGTGCATAATGTACAAACAGCAACACTGTTAACTGTCGATCGGTGGACCTTAAGCCTATTGTAATAAGGTTTATGGACAGTTAACAGTGATGGTACTATTCCACGCTCGACCACAAACCGCTTCTACTGCGTCCCACTTCCTTTTGATTTCAGTTTTCATAATACACAATTGATATAGGTGTCATAGGGGTCATCCATTAATTACGTCACACGAATTTCTTGGTTTTTTGACCCCTCCCCCCCTCCTTGTCACACTTGGTCACATTTGGCAAACCCCTCCCCCCTGGTGTGACGTCACATTTCTTCAAAGAAATCGGCAAATATTTATTTATCGAAATATTTTTGATAAAAGAAATATTAGTAATTTTATAACCCAAAACTGATTAAGAAATGAAATTAAACGAATAAAAACGATTATCGCTTCAAAAACTTTTTATTTAACTGTATAGCGAATAAAATAATTCAAATAAATTTTCGATTACTGACGAAGTTAAAGTGACGTCACAAAGTTTGTGACTCCCTCCTCCCCCTAGTCACAACATGTCACATTTTCTTGACCCCCTCCCTCCCCCTAAACGTGTGATGTAATTAATGGATGACCCCATATGGGCATTTTCACTTAAGAGGCCGGTATCGATTTCAGAGCAGAAACGTGAAATTGATGGATTTGGTCGGTGAAATTGTACACCTTTTGTTACGTAATATCTAAATAGCAAGTATTGGTTTCTATTAGCACGTCTTCTCATCTTGGCTTTTAATAATGAGGTCGCGAGCGTGCGTCACCGGTAATACATGACGAGAAGGGGCAGTTTTTAAAATTTATCAAACAATTATGGTAGTAAATTATACTAAATGATGTATAAGAACAGTTTCTGGAAATGTTGTCGATTGTTTAAGTATCAAAATTACGTTGAAATTAAGTCGAGTTTCAAAGAAATTGTCACTTGTTTTGAAGTAATTTCTGGAGAAAATTGATTTCGTCTAACTTTCATTTACACTACTTCAAAGTCATAAATGTCATAATAACAAAAATGTAGTCTAAAAAAGTTCGAGTACAGGATATGTGTAATACAAATTTACCATTTTTAGTAGGCCAAACTTTACGAAATTTACAAATAAGATCGACAAAATCAGTGCTTTACGCGCGTTTACCTAAACGTCCTTCAGAAAAAAAATCATTACTAATTTAGTGAGTCTGTTTTCAAAAAAATGATCTACAAAAGTGCAAGATGGGAAGACGTGCGAATAGAAACCAGTACTTGTTATTTCTATTAGGTAGCAAAAAGTGTAGAATTTCTTCGTCAAAATCTATCAATTTTACATTTTTGCGACTAAAATCGATAACGGCCTCTAACGGCCGGTTAGCAATCGTCACAAAACTGACGGTCAATGTCAAACGCCATACAGTCAACGGTAAAAATATGGGTGTACAAATCATTTCAAAAATATGTCCCATAACTCTTATGTCAGTGAATTAAGAACTATGGGACATATTGTTGTCTACACCCATATTTTTACCGTTGACTGTACATTTTTTGTCAGGAATGTGACGATTAGACTTTACTGAAACACAACTTAAGTCGTGCTTTAAAGTACAAGTTAAAATGAAAATGCCCATATACAAAAGTGACATAACATGATATTTTAATGAGATAATTAATTGTGATAATACGTAAATTCGTATTTCTTTTTAGAGTTTTAGAATCAAAATTGCGGAAACGTTACCTTTATAATTTCATCATGTTCGCTCGTATGGCACAAGCATTTTACTCTGTTAAATGGATTAAAAAATACCTATATTTAATTTCAATGCAAAAAAGCAATGCCATAAAATAGCTTTTTAAAAGTGAGTCAATAAATACAAAATATTTTTTACACTACTTATTCCAACGTGTTGTCGTTCTTTCAGTGGATTTGAATCAGAGGACCTACCGCGCACCACGTCCCACGTGTTCCCTCCCTGTCACACTTACGTACGAATTTACAAGTGCGACAGAGAGGCAACACGTCGAACGGCCCTAAGGAGTCGAGCGTGGTATACTATCATACACCTATAGGTACTGAGTAGGTTGTATTGAGTTATTCAGTCTAGATGAGCGATGGCGGCGACTACGCCGTCAGGAGGTGTTAATCACTATTGCGACTCCTACCAGCGATGCAAGGGCGCGAACAATAGGGTATATGACATTTTTTTATGAATGATATCAATCAATCAGGTTTGTTTTGAGGATCAAATGTCTGTATGGGACCCATTGTCTTAAAGCAACACAAAAGTTACAAATGATGGTCAAAGTCTGGCACCCGCACTTTACTCACGAAACGCACCTAACAAAATGGCAATACAATGTGACGTCACGGTGTAACGTTAGAGGCAGTTTCGATGTATGGAAAACAAGGAAATTGCGATTTTGTCGGTGAATACCTATTGCGTTTATATATATTGTTGGTATACAATATTTTTTTTAATTAAAATGTAAATAATCGAATGGTACCATTTTTTTTTCCTATTTAGAAGATGAAAAAGTTTTTTTTTTTACTTTTTTGTTGTCTTGTATTTTTTTATTATTCCCATATTAATTAAGTTTCCAATTTATTGTAATAAATTACTCGTTTTCTACCTATTTAACTAGATTTAGTTATACAATTCAACATGTGTCAACAACCCTATTGTGTACTAGGTATTGAATATTCAGTGTCCGCGCCCCGCATCGCTGCATGCTTCCATGCGTCGTGTTAGAAGCGATCATATCCGGACTCCAAGCGTGGCGCACTCGGTGTGTTTCAGCCCTAAGCAACTTAAGGTCCCACTCCGAGACCGGCTGCAGGCGGCAAGCTGTGCCGTTCTTGTTAACTTCCAAATACAAAAAAGCGTACGTAGTACGATGCGCTTTTGTTTCGTCCAAAAATATTTAACAAAAGTTCCCCAATACCAATAGGTAGAGTTAGACCAAGCTGAGTTGGCAGCGATTCTGATAGCCCAGATTGTGCATGTGTTATTTTAAACGTCAAACTTCTATGAAATTATGACGTATAAATAACACTTGAACAGTCTGTGCTGCCAAAATCGTTGCAGAAGTTATCTTGGTCTAACTCTATAAATACTTACACTGTTTTTTGTTACACATTTTCTTTTTAACCGACTTCTAAATTTCAAAAGGAGGGGAGGTTCTCAATTCGTTTTTATGTTTTTTTTTTACCCAGACTTACTAAGGATCAAGGATGGTGTTTAGCAAAAATGAGTCAACCCACATCCATTTTTCAATAAAATGGCAACTTTAAGCGTCAATTTTTTGAGTTGGCATCTTATTGCAAATTTAATGTGGGTTGACACATTATTGCATAACAGCCTCCATTAATTACTCTTTTTTATATACCAGATACTAAGTTGACGGTTTGTAGGCCAATCTACAACCCAATTAATATATTATTCGGTAGCAAATTGTGCAATCGATCTATTATTTTAATATTGGGATATAAAAAACCGAATTTGACTGATTTTGGGACACATATTCACATATAGAAGATAACAAGAAAACAAGCGCAGTTGTAATCTGCCGCCAAGCTCGGAGTGAGGCCTAAATTTGTATTAAACTCCATACATCTATACTAGTTGTAGATAGTGTTGGTTAAGACTCGAGTCGTTTGAGTCCTCTGTTTCAAGACTCGACTCAGTTTTTGAGACTCTTATAATTAAGTATAAACTCGAGTTCTTTTCAACTTGTAGAGACCCGAGTCTTGAGCCCTTTTCAGAGAACTCTTGATTTTTTTTACAAAAAAATACAAAAAGCAATGTCTTTATATAAAATTCGTGAATTAGGTACACAAATCATACAATAACGCCTAATTTCTTTACTGTTATTTAGAAAAAACCTATAACATTGTTGACGGGCTTTATTCGGAGACTCGAGTCCTTTTGAGTTGCTCTTAAAAAATGCTCAATAAAGGACTCGACTCAGGACTTAAGACTCAGAAGTTTTTAAACGCCGAGTCCCGTAAAAACGAGCTGTTCTTCAAATTCAGTTTCAGTGGACTCGAGTTCCTACCAACACTAGTCGTAGATATTACTTGATATAGATATACCCTCCATAAGAGGAAAATATTAAGAAAACAAAGAATAATTCATAGCAGGAACGGCACACAAAGCTCAATGAATTATCTTATATGTTAACACAATGTCAAAAAACATAATAATATTGTTGAATGCCATACTCAATATACCAATATAGATGTGGAGTTATATACAAATTGATTACATAGATAAGGGGCCAAGTCCAAGTACATAGAAGTGGGAAGATGCCTGGTTTATTACAGTCTATGGGATAACTTAAAATTTAAAACGAAAACATGTTATTCGGTGCAATTACATTATTAAGCGTGGTGTTAAAATTTATAAACATATCATATTAGATGCTTATAATTATTATAATTAAGGGCCAATAACAAAGCCTAGGAATAAACTTATGACAATCACACTAATGTGGGATAAAATGACAAAAATACATCACCACAATACAAAACGTGTTAATATGATCCTATTGTTTCAATAAATATACAATCTAATAGAGCTTCATACACGCTATAAATACAGGACACGACATAATTATTAAACTGCAAACACTTACTTCAAGTAAATGAGCGTTTCTTTTATTTTTTGCCATTTTTATATATTGTGACCTTTTTCGCCACTTTTGTGTTATTTCTAATCAGGATCGCGAGCCCTTTTCATCCTTATAGGAGAAAAAAGTGTCCTAAAATGTTCATATATTTATCAAACTTTCCTTTTTGTTACCGCCATAAAAAGTATATGGAGAAATGGTAACACAATGGGGTTGGCAACTGTCAAAGGTTTGCCTAGATGACGCCATCATAGCTTGCCCCTTTTTCTATGAGATTTGGCTTAAAGAGCTGGCATCCAGGGTATTAAAAAAACAAAAATTTGACACAATTCTAGGGATTGACGGGGCAAGCTATGATGGCGCCATCTGCTAAAAACTTCCACCGGCCAACCCCATAGGAAAAAAACTCTGGGACATTTTTTTATCCCATTAGGATCGAAAGAGCTCGTGATTCTGAGTAGAAGTAACACAAAAGTGGCAAAAAAGGTCACAATATATAAAAATGGCAAAAAATAAAAGAAACGCTCAAATAATAACAAAAATGTTAACCAGACTAGGATTTAACAATAGCATAAATAAAAAAATACTAAGACGCGTACAGTAGTGCAATAATATATGAATCCGCAATGTTGACAGCTCAATTAAATGGCGCTGTACTGAGGCGTACATTAAGGGGTAACTAGGTTGTCAAGTGTTCGACAATATTTACCACTAAACGTTTAGTACCGTACGGCGCCATCTACTGCAGCCGTCAAATTTGCAATAATTTGGTCAAAGAGAAAAGTGTATAGAGAGTTACTGTCATGGTAAATTATGTATAGCCACAGTACATTTACTGCCATCTTTCGACAGAAGATTAAAACTGTTAGAACGCCATTTGGCGGTAAATTTACTGTGGCTACATAATTTACTTTGACAATCCGCCTCTATTTCAAATTCTCTTTGGTTTGGCCTACACACTGTCTTAGTATTTTTCCGTAGATATATAACAATAGTAAAAGCGGTGACGGAAGACAGGATGAGAATTTAACAGCTAAAACTATAACTAATATATAATGAAGCTAGTTGCATTTAGTTTTGTACATTCGCCATCAGATATATCGGAGCGGACAAGGCGCTCACAAATATCTGAACACGCCTGTATTGTCAGGGCGTTAGAGTGCGTGTTCAGATATTGTGAACACCTTGGCCGCTCCGATATATCTGATAGCGACTGTGCCAAGCTGGTTATAAAAACAGGGCACTCCCACCTACAGGTGTATAGCACAATGGACGAGCCAACCACAGACATATATCGAACTTATCACGCACTTTGTTCTCTAGCACATTTAATATTTTAACAATAGGCCCCAGGTCCAACCCTGCAGTTTCCTATTGCGTCAAAAAGTTTTTTTTTTTCGTTTATAGTCAGACACTGAGAATACGATACCGGTTAAGCTCTTAAATCTTCATCACCAGGATTTTTTAAATAAAAATCTTTAAAGATTTAAATAAATCGTCTCATTTTTAAATGTGACTAAAATGGGTATTACTAAGAATTCTTACAAATAGTGGTTCACGCGTCATAATTAGGTATATGTCTGTGGAAGATGCCTAGCGTTTTACAAAATTCACAATGCGCATTCAACCGAATTCCTTTTCAAGGCTACCATTAACACTACCCCATCTTTTAAATAAAGGTACAACCTCAATATCGACCGCACGATCAGTCGATCCCGGACACATTCGTCACTTTTCAACTAAGTTCCTAAAAACGCATTTATATATTTTTTGTGCACTTTCGTCAGTAGTGACGAATCTGTACTTAAGTTTTTAAAAGTGTTTCATTACAATAACCACCTTTATTAGTATGTACCTAAAGTACTTTAAAATGACAGTCTTTCACTGCAGACGAAAATGTACCCAAATTTATTTTAAGTTCGTTTTGGTCAGTAGTGTCAAAAACAAACAGAAATTAAACTTAAGTACCTACAGATTCGTCACTACTGACGAAAGTGCACAAAAAATACATAAATGCGTTTTTACGAACTTAGTTGAAAAGTGACGAATGTGTCCGGGATCGATCAGTCGATATCGGAATCAAACCTTAACCGATTTCGAAGATAGCTTAGTATCAAAATTTAATCACTGTCATACATTACCCACTTTAGCTCAAGTTCGCTTTAATATGGTACATTTGGTTTGTTTTACCAATATCAAAACGACTCATCCCCTTATTCATAAACGCGCTACAAACCTCAATTAGCTAATAATCGTTTGTGCTTATCTATCATTTTACCTTATGTATTTGTAAGAAAGGGATAAAACATAATTGAACTAAATCAGGTCTGTAAAGTTTTATGAATAAGGGGTTACTAACCAATGTTATATGGCGTGCATTTCTTTACAATTTAAAAGTAGTTCAGTTAACGTTGTTTAGGGGAAGTTTATACTATACAAATACATACATACGTACTACATTCGTATTATAACTTGTATAATAAAGCTCTTAATCCGTGTCGTTGAGCTTTTCTACCAATATCTCAAGTTACAACTTGCATCTATTATCTTTCTTTGTTAAATAAATATAGCACTCGATCCCCACAAATCATACCCATAAGCAATAATACTACCAACGTAAGCGAAGTACACCATTTTGCACATTACTCGCCATTATCGCCTACTATACAATAAATATTAAATAACTCTTTACATAGGGAGGTGGGACGACGTTACAACTGAAAAGTGTATTAAATTATACTGAAAAGTGTGTTAAATTGTGACAAGATCTCTAAAGCTCTCAATAGATGCACGCCATACAACAGAGCCTCGCACGGCGGGTGCAGTGTATGGCAGAGCCCACCACCAGCAGCAGCAGCAGCAGTTACCTGGTATCGCAGCTGCAGGGACAGCGAGGGCAGCACGGCGGCGCCCCACAGCTCGCCGGGCACGGGCACGGCGGGCGGCGCGGGCACCTGAGGCGCCGGAGGCGGGGGCGGGGGGATCAGTTGTTGATTTCACACCGTTATTGTTACGTTTTTAGTTATTGCCTATTGATCACCGTTAGGTCAAACTGACTCGGTCTGTATTTACCACCGTTAGGTTGAATATTCCTAATTCGATTCCATCAAATATATGTATACTAGATATTTTTTCCCAGTAAAACAACATTTGTTTATGTTTTAACCAAAAAAATGCACTTTAGACTTGTTTCACATAAGTTATATTGTTTTAAGAAGAAACTTAACTATTGTAATGGTAAAAACTTATACATCACATCAGCCAATCATCCGGGACTACGTTTTGACAATAACATTTCACTGACAGTGACAGAGCTTCGGTAGATTTGATGGAATTCAAATATTAAGTGTCATTGACGGTTTGATCCTATCCAATAAAGTTTAACAACATATACTTGATTTTTTGGCAACAATGATCCATAACTAGCATGTATACCTATTTCCCGTTACTCAACAATTGATCCCGCCGCCACACAACAACTTAACCTAGATAACTTAATATATAATAACTTAAATAACATCTCTATATGCTATGCCCAGATCGACACAAGTCGCCTAACGAAGAGCAACACACCCAACTGACTATTCGTAGACCTTAAGTAGTCGCAATAAGGTATAGATTCAGTCAGTTAACTGTGTCCACGATACAATCACCCATTTGTCCAACATAAAAACGCTACAGAATCCTTAGAACATTCGCGCTCTATAACCAAACGGACAATAGTCAGTATAATCAACTTTAGTTGCGTCAGTCTTGCAGAACAAATGCGAATCCCAAAACAAAAGTGTTTGTTTGTAACTTTGTATAGACGAGGGTATGTGTGTTCGTTATGATATTAGAAATGTAGACGAATTCCAATTTAGCCATAAATATGTATTCAATTGTAAACCCAAGTAAGTAAATAATTGTACACATAATTAAACACCTTGTAACTTGTAAATACCACGTTTTAAAGTGACATTTAGAAGTTCCACGTGATATAGGACGTAGTATGATCTGCCTACAATTGTAATGTAAAATAATATAAATGTATAAGTGTGTGTGTAAGTGTGTCCTTCAATAGGCTGCTGTTAAGAATGTTTATTAATACACGTTTACACAATTTTACGATATCCTATTGAAATAAAATCGTCTCCAGTATACGAATACTTAGTAACTGTAGTTCAATCTATACAGAAAAAAAATATTATTTTGCTTTGGATTTTTAGCTACAAATTGTTTTTAGTAATATTATGTCATGTATTTCTTTTGAGGTTGTATTGTGAAGACACAAAATACAGTAATTGGCTGACTTTTATTACTAAATCTGCTTGTTTCAAATTAAAACTGTAAAAATAGCCGTAGTCTAAAAATTCAAGGCAAACATTTTTCAAGATTTCAACGAGAATCAATAGCATTTAATTGATGTAAAAAAATCCCTAGTAATTCTGCGTCATTTATAATCTTATACCTTAAAATATGATTTTAAATTAAAATTAAATAACCGTACCCGAAACTTCAGAGGCAGAGAGATGCAGCCGTGTATTTTTTTTTCTTAGCCGGTTATAGTGTCCCACTGCTGGGCAAAGGCCCTCCCTTTTTTTATATTACTTAAAAGGATTTAATAATTTGCTATTTTTGCAACAAGTTATAATTTTTTTGCACGTAGATTAAGTGATTTAATTTTTAATTGATGTGATTGTTTGTTTTTTTGGTCAATATACACCAATTGAAAATTAAATGAGCAACAGAACAAAATGTTGTGGATGAAGCGAATCTTAATTGACCGAGCGAAAACGAAGGTCTCTATTTCAGGTTGGGTAAAAAAAATCTTTCGTATGTTCGGATGTTCTTCTCTACAAGTCGAATTTGGTAAGCAGGTTGGATAATTGTATAAAACTTTATTGTCGATTCAGTTTTCGGATTTTTTTCAAAATGGCGGAGCTATGAGGGTCCGCGAGGCCTACAGCTCACAGGGCCATTAAGTTTATTTTATTTAAGTTTAATATTTAAAATTCTCATAGATAATTATGTCATTAACAAAAAGTTGTTTAATTTCTTACGTGTATATTTATCCAAAATAGCAAAACAGTTTCGTCATGACTTTTCGTTTATTTTGACTTATTAATTATATTAGCACCATCGCGTATCTGATATTTAGCTGATAATCCTTATTAATCACAACTAGAGATGCCACAAATATTCGTGAACTATTCGGTATTCGGCCTATTCGGCCACTTTGCCGAATATTCGGTATTCAGCCGAATGTTGCCTACTATTCGGCCGAATATCGAATATCTATTGCACCTACATAACAAGAAAAAATACGCAAAAATATAACCAAAAACTAGGTATATTTAATATTTGAATTATATTCTTGGAAAGTAGTCAAATACGAAGGCACGTTTTTGAGCACTTGTTGATTATAAAATATATTTTTTTTATCATGGGTCTGATTTGATTGACTCTAACTACATTCATTAATTCTGTTCAACACAAAAATGTTAGCAAACGTTGTGCTTTGTTGCAATTTTTCATAATAATTGTGACTCAAAATGTTCGCATGTCATGCCGAATATTCGGTATTCGGCCGAGAGAGGTGCCGAATATTCAGCATTCGGCCAAATTCACTATTCGGGGCATGTCTAATCACAACGGCTGCGTCCCTCCCCTCTGCCTACTCTCGCGTTATCACTAAAGTCTGCTACATACCTGCGGTCGATCCCGGTGCGGGTGCGGATGCGGATGCGGATGGTGCTGATGCTGGTGCTGCGGATGCGGATGGGGGTGGGGGTGGTGCGCGTGCGGCCAGCCCACGCCGCCGCCCAGCGCGCTGAGCCGCGCGCCGCGGAGGGACATCTGCAATGTTACATATATTTTCACCACACCAGCTCGGAATGGCTTACTTTGCACTTCAAAAACTGATAGCAAAGTTGCATTTTATTCACAGTTGTTTTCTTAAGTTTGCTGGTAGAATTGACTTTTAAATGATGATTTTGGATGATAAATATTTAATAACATTAATTTGAATTTGATTTTGTTTGATGATTAACATTTAATTTTTGCTTTGGGTTGGTGTGGTAACAAAAATTGTGTTACACTCGGGGGCAAATTTTGTTTAACCCTCGTGCTTTGAAACCCTCGCAACGCTCAAGATTCCATTTTTCGAACCACTCGCTACGCGCTATATTAGCGCGAGCGGTTAAACAACAACAGCTTTACTTTGCCCCCTGGTAAAACAAATAACTATTAATTACACAAACGGCTCTACCGCGATATAATTTCATTGGTTTTACCTTAAATTCCGACGTTTCAGCCCACGACGTGACGTTTGCGGTAGACCCGTTTGTGTAATTAAATATGTGTACAAAACGCGAGAGTTTAAAGTGTTACAATATTACATCCTTACAGAGTGCCCTTGCCTAATGCGTACTCGTGACCTAATCCTGGGCGGACACATATTGCGACCGGAGGAGTTAAAGTCTCTTGAGATCAAAAAGATCCTGCAGCTGTTTGAAGTTGCAGGTTTGGATCGAGAGTTGTAGTAGGTGGCGATCACAATAGATCAGGGATGGTCGCAGTGATACATAGGCTTTGGAGCCTTATATAGCCCCTAACACGAAGAAGAAGAAGAAGCTTCTAACTTATTTATTATTTAGCCTTTATTGCACAATAGAAGAAACTACAAATGGCGGATTTAATAACATTCATATACATAAGGCATTCTCTACCTGTCAACCAGGGTTCCGTTCCGTACCCAAAGGGTAAAAACGGGACCCTTTTACTAAGACTTCGCTGTCCGTCTGTCTGTCACCAGACTGTATCTCATGAAACCTGATAGGCAGTTGAAATTTTCACAGATGATGTATTTCTGTTGCCGCTATAACAACAAATACCAGCATAAAATAAATATTTAAATGGGGCTCCCATACAACAAACGTCATTTTTTTGCCGTGTTTTGCATAATGGTACAGAACCTTTCGTGCGCGAGTCCGACTCGCACTTGGCCGGGTTTTTTTTTTAATTTGCCGCCTTTATCTACTGAAAAAGTGGGTGTGCCAAAGTATAACTCTCAACAATACCTCCGGCCATCACATTAATACTACTTGAAACTACTATCGTATACAAGATACCAGATACTGATGAAGCGCTGGTGGCTTGGCGGTAAGAGCGTGCGACTTTCAATCCGGAGGTCGCAGGTTCAAACCCCGGCTCGTACCAATGAGTTTTTCGGAACTCATGTACGAAATATCAATGATATATTTACCAGTCGCTTTTCGGTGAAGTAAAACATCGTGAGGAGACCGCAAAGGTCAGATGGCAGTCGCTTTCGTAAAAACCAGTGCCTAAGCCAGTGGTGGGAAAACTTTCTTCATGAGGGGCCAAGACTTGAAGGAATTTCAGAGGAGGGCCAGATTTACAGCAAAAATGTATTTTTATTATATTGCTGGCCATATTATACATTTTTTTAAATGACCGGCGGCGGGCCAGATAAAACCTTTCGCGGGCCGCACCTGGCCCGCGGGCTGTACTTTGCCCACCACTGGCCTAAGCCAAGTCACGGGATTAGTTGCCAAGCGGACCCTAGGCTTGGCAATGCCGCGAGGTCAAATAAAATAATACAAGATACCAGGTACTCATATCATAAACCCCCTCAAACTTCCCACACCATTTTCCTGAAGACTGATAGAATATTTCGCCTAAGATTTAAGTTCGCCTTTGTACTAATAATTTGTGTTCTTTCATGTTTTATGTTTCTTTTTGTACAATAAAGTATTTTACTACTACTACTACTAATATTTACCTGGTTCATATCCAGTAATAGCGGCGCATGGTGCTGGTGCTGGTGTTGGTGCTGGTGTTGGTGTTGGTGCTGGTGCTGGTGCTGGTGCTGGTGAGGCTCCAACAGTCGCTCCCGCCACAAGCCGCCGCCGCCGCCGCCGCTCAGGTACCGCACCCGCCGTCTGGAATGTTCCATTTAAATTAGCCAACACCTCAGAATTAGTCTTGAATGTCACCCAGCAGAGAAGAGATGTGGATTACAACCAATGCCATCAGAATAAACTTTTGTAGGCGCCACAACCCTGTCGAGTCGTCGCTTGCTTTTTAGGGTTCCGTACCCAAAGGGTAAAACGGGACCCTATTACTAAGACTCCGCTGTCCGTCCGTCCGTCCGTCCGTCTGTCACCAGGCTGTATCTCACGAACCGTGATAGCTAGACAGTTGAAATTTTCACAGATGATGTATTTCTATTGCCGCTATAACAACAAATACTAAAAACAGAATAAAATAAAGATTTAAGTGGGGCTCCCATACAACAAACGTGATTTTTGACCGAAGTTAAGCAACGTCGGGCGGGGTCAGTACTTGGATGGGTGACCGTTTTTTTTTGCCGTTTTTTGCGTTATGGTACGGAACCCTTCCTGCGCGAGTCCGACTCGCACTTGCCCGGTTTTTTTTGTTCCAAGTTGGACTACAGTGTACACGGACAATATATCAGAATTTAAAGGGTTTCACGTTGAGGGTATAAACGTCCCTTCCACGGGACGGCTAAGAACGGTTCCTCGCCGTATGGCCCTAGCTCAGAAAAACCCTCGTGTCATAGGACCTACGTATTATGAACGACTTCCGGCCGTTGTAAGAAATGAACTGCGTGACCAAGCATTCAAACGCCGATTAAGAGATTTTTTGTTGGATAAACCGTTGTATTCTGTTAGTGAATTTATGAATGATGTATAGATTTTGACGATCCACCACAGGAGATACTATCTTGACATTATTTTAAAATCTTATCATTTCATTTTTAATTTGATATTTTATTGATTATATTCTTGTGACATCCTTGTTTTTGACGATCATAATATCAATTCTTGTAGATTGACATGCCTGTAATTTATAATGTAATCTGTATTATGAAATATATAAATCTATCTATCTATCTATCACGGTATAGATCGGTGTACATTTGCTGTGTGTGTACCGGCGAGGATACTCACGGCGGCTGGTAGTGGTGGCGCGGCGCGCGGCGCTCCGCCGCCGGCGCGGGCACGGGGACGTTACTCTCGCCTGGAACATGCAAGCGCTCTGCTTAGTAAACGTTTCAAATAATCAAGTTTTCCTGTCAAAAAAATAATTTCTGATACCTACAAGCTAACTATACTTTTCTTTCAACAGGCAACGAATACTCATCGATACCCAATCTACCAAACCCAAACACAGTTAGTACCATAATATTGCATTGCCAGCCAACATACATATTATTAATTGTATCTCCTTGGATATCACGGGCCTATAATCCCGGCTTTTTGATAGGCTTGCGTGGGGACACAGATCCAACACGTAGAGGCCCCTTGGAGAGCTTTTATGTCATGTAGAACGCCTGCTGGAACCCGTTCACAGGTGCTACAATAGACACCCATGAACCGGTCTCAGCAGGCATTGGGACTATTGTAGAAAAAGAGAACAGTATACCGGTCTATGGATTGAAGTTTGGGTGGACTATGAGACTGGGTTATTACAAAGACGTACGGACACCTGCCATAACAAGTACGTCTAATTTAGCTTGAAAAATTTGACCCAAATAACAAACAAGGTATAAGCTACATAAAAGATTGTAAAAATTAAAAAGCGTTGGGACATGACGACCACATCGCCCTCGGGGTTCAGTCAGCGAAGGTTCCGTCGCGTTTGTGGCGAGCTGTAAAGGAATAGCGACCCTCCTAGACACTCCAACTGTTCGTATCACTGAAGCATCTACCTGACGCCGTCGGACGAGCCCTCTAGACACTCCTACTGTTCCTATCACTGACGCATCTACCTGAAGGGCGATGCCGGGAGATCCGCCGCCGCTTCCTGCTGGGGCTGTCGCCGGGCTTGGAGGACAGCTCGCCGTCGGACGAGCCCTGTAGACACTCCTACTGTACCTATCACTGAAGCATCTACCTGAAGGGCGATGCCGGGAGATCCGCCGCCGCTTCCTGCTGGGGCTGTCGCCGGGCTTGGAGGACAGCTCGCCGTCGGACGAGCCCTCTAGACACTCCTACTGTACCTATCACTGAAGCATCTACCTGAAGGGCGATGCCGGGAGATCCGCCGCCGCTTCATGCTGGGGCTGTCGCCGGGCTTGGAGGACAGCTCGCCGTCCGACGAGCCCTCTAGACACTCCTACTGTTCCTATCACTGAAGCATCTACCTGAAGGGCGATGCCGGGAGATCCGCCTGCGCTTCCTGCTGGGGCTGTCGCCGGGCTTGGAGGACAGCTCGCCGTCGGACGAGCCCGCGCCGCTGCCTTCCGCGGCGCCCTCCAGGGGATTTGTGTCCTGCAACATTGGCGAATCACCATAATATGTCTTGCTTTTGTAGGCAAAGTACAACGTTTCCCACAAATAAATTAACTACAAATGGCAAGTACCTATACACGGTTTACCGTCATAATCAAGCTGGGACCTAACTAAATGTGTGAGATTGTATGATTGCATGTTAAATTGCCGTGGACATTAACGTATCTACACGGTATGCCAGTCCTGTACACGGTAAATTAAAAGCGACAGTGCCTGCATATAATCTCATCCATTTAGAAGGTCCCCTGGTTTATACACGTCTGACGATAAAACATGACGTTGCTGGAGTCGTTCACATCACAGTAAAGAATAAAAGGAGCCAATGAGGGAAGACATTTGGGTCAGTATTCTGAATTGTGCAAACGTAGCAACAGTCACCTTTAAATTTGAGTTAGTGGGTTGTGGCTTTGCAGCTTTTCGCGCGCTTTCCACCCACAAGCTATGATTCCGTTGTATTTTTTGGCTATTTTCTTTAATAACTTCTAACCTAGATGTCTTTTATAATTATAAAAAATATATTTTTGAAAATCTCAAAATGAGATATATAACACTATTTGAAGAACTTTAATTTTCGTATTTACCCCCCAAAAGTATCCCCCAATTTTAAAATTCATTTGTTTACGTTACATGTCCACCTTTGGGTCACTAATTTACATATGTGTACCAAATTTCAACTTAATTGGTCTAGTAGTTTCCGAGAAAATAGGCTGCGACTAGGGTTACCAGATGACAGGAATTTTCCTGACATGTCAGGAATTTTGGCCGTTTGTCAGGAATGCGGCCGGAATAGGAAAATGTCAGTAATTTTAATGATTTAACAGACTTTTCCATTATTCACACACATTTTTCAAATTTCCTTCCTAAATCCAAAACAAATCAAACATAAACAACGTATCGAGCATACATAAATATCGTTTACGGCTAGCCCCGCCCCCCCCCCCCCCCTCGCCGATATGAGCGTCAGGAAAAATATTCGCAAATCAGGAATTTTGTCAGGAAATTCCAAATCTGGTAACCCTAGCTGCGACAGACGGACAGACACACAAGTAATCCTATAAGGGTTCCGTTTTTCCATGGTATAATAATATACTCCGCCTGGTACTCCATTCCCGTCTTTTCTAGGTCACCTAACTGACACGGGCCTACGTCATCATGCGACAGCGCTATATGATAATATGCGATAGCGCTATATATAGCGGCCATGTTGTTGTGACGTAGGCCCGTGTCACTCTGGGAATGGAAGACCATGTTTTATTAGACTATGCGTTTTTCCTTTTGAGGTACGGAACCCTAAAAAGTATTGAGCTTACCATATGATGATGGTGCGGGAGGTGGTGGTGCGGCGGGTGCGGGTCGGCGGAGGGGCCCGCGCCCGGGCTCAGCCGCAACTCTGGAATACACATGGTGAGGCGTCAACGACAATCCAAATCTTAGGGATTAGAGCCACCGCACACTAATAGCGTTTCCCGAGCGTAAGCGTCTATACTCTGTATCTTTAGGTATTTAAATAAAAGTAAACAAAATCTACCCTCAAATGGTTCCATCAAGCCAGTTGAGGGTAGACGGAAACATTACATGATCAAATAATGTAGGTTAAAGTCAAGTCGTTCAGTGACTGATCCAGGCGGTTTTGTATTTGGTTGGTTAACCAATAAATGTTATAAGTACCCGAAAATTTACAAATTGTTTGTTTACTTTTATTTAAATACCAAAAGGTACAGACTATAGACAACTCTATGGCTGCTGCTCGACGCTACGTTGGCGCAAGTGCACAGCGACGCCATTTACCATAGCGCTGACTAGACGGCGACGCTCAAAAGACGCTAGTGTCGGGTGGCCCTGTTAAAGACAGTTGTTTGATAGAGAATGCAAGTAGTGTTCGGCGTGGTAAGAGGTGTTGAGTAAGGTGGCCACTGACGAGCCTTCCAACAGTCCAAATAGTGTGACTGCAATCCAAAATCGGTCCGTGAATGTCAAAAACGTACAATGTTTAATATTAGGATGCCGTCCATTTGGATGAATCCATTGTAACGGCATCCATTTGGAAGGCTCGTCAGTGGCCTGCTTAAGAAGTGCTGAGTAAGTTTACCGTATAATATTAAAACTTTCGCGTTTTGAACACATATTAACTCACATTTATAGACGGGTCTAACGCGAATTTTATTCAATTACCTTTATTTACCGACGTTTCGACACAGGTTTCACTGGTCGTGGTCGCGGCTGACTGATGTCCCAGCCCAGCAGAATGTCAAAACAGAGATTTGTGCAACTACCCGACGGAAAGTGTATGGAGAAGTTTACCGTAGATAAAGATTCAGGTTATCAAGGAGACGAACTTTTTAATACGTTGTCTTACTTTTTTTACTTTGAATTTGATCGTTGAATGGCTTTGACAGCAAAGTGCGCGTGTCGTCTGAACAGTTGACAGCAGGGATGTTAGATACTCACAATGTCAGAAGGATGTAATCGATACATTATCTATGATATGTGTATGTATTAGGATGTAATTGCAAATATAGGTATGTCATGGAAGAAAGAAAATGAGGAAGATTTCAGTGTAACATGTCCGATGTTTCTTGTATGTCAGTGTAATACCTGGTCTGCGTCGCTCGGCGGGCGCGGCGCGCCGCGAGCCGCCGGCGCCGCCCCCTGGAGACCGAGAACCACTTAAAAAACATCCTAAAACCCCCTGCCCCGTATGGTACTCATGGATGGACAGACAGCATAGCGTAGATAGCTAGATAGTAACAGAAGATGTGGCAAAATATACGCTCGCCGTCGGCAGAGCGTTCATCCTTACCAAAACCCAAATGGTCGCGCGCTTTGCGGTTTTAGTGGAATTTTGTTTCTAGTCATGGAATGAACTGCCGAGTTTTCTCTGTAGAATTTATTCGAGGGTCGATGGTATCGGGGTACAGGGTTCTTAAAAAAAGTACTGTACAGGTTTTAAAGGTGACACCTCTGGAGATACAAGTCTATAAAACCGACGTTGTCTGTTAAAAGTTTTCATTCCACCCTGCTATCTTAATATTTAGGTATTGAATGGCAATTAATCTACTGATGTTCCGTGTTTGTAGCTGTTACTCCACTCACCGATGCTAAGTCTCCTCGGTTCAGGCCGGTTCTCTCGCTTGCCCGGCGCATGCGGCGCATGCGGGTGCGGGCCGTGCGGGCCGTGCGCGTGCGGGCCGTGCGGACCGTGCGGCACGTGCGGACCGTGCGGCACGTGCGGACCGTGCGGCGGCGGGGACTGCGCCGCGCACGCTTCCTTAGGGCTGCCGGCACTGCTGCCATCACTGGAACAATAAGATGTATAGATTAGGTATATGTTCGTTGTATGAGCTTGGGGGGTTTTGGATTTTTAAAGTGGTTTTATGAAGAAATACGTGTTATACAATGCTTCTTAACGCGGACCACTGGTGTTCCCTGAGAACAACTGATTTGTGGATATACCTACATATAAACAGGACAGCTGGGATGTAGGGATGTTAGATACTCACAATGTCAGAAGGATGTAATAGATACATTAATGTATGATGTGTATGGTATTAGGATGTAATTGTAAATATAGGTATGTCATGGAAGAAAGAAGATGAGGAAGATTTCAGTGTAACATGTCTTACATGTCTGATTGTATGTCAGTGTATTGTATACAATGGTCTGGTCTGCGTCGCATATAAACAGGACAACACAATTTTCTGAAGAATTTATTCGATAACTTATCATATATTCAGTTTCTATTTGCGAGTTCCTATAATTGGCTCTGTAATGCTAAAAAGTTTAATGTATCTTTCAGAGCTGTTGGAATTCCTTGTATAAATAAATAAATAAAGTTAGGTAGGTACGAGTATTATAATTTCCAAACAGTTGGTAATCAAATAGAACTGTGTCAAGTTGCTTAACACTTTCATTAGTTCCAATGCCAAGCGCCCCTTTTCCAATACAAAATGAACACTCATAGTGTGTTCTTGGCAGTTGCTGCGAATGCAACTTATTATTGTATTAAAAGTATTTCCCATGCAGTCGCTAAACGCAGCCGTCGGGCTCGGCTAGTATTCGGAGGCTTTAACTAAAGCTCCAATAGCAGCGCTAAACATCTTGTATCGCGGCCAATCAGAAGCACCTATATTTAAAACCATTTTGTACTGTTCAAATTATGCAAAATCACTCTCTCATCAGCCTCCATACCAATATGGTTATTGGTATATAGGTGCCTCTGATTGGCCATTTCTGCATTTAACCGTTTCATCCAGAATGCTCTTGTAAACCAGTAGGTAAGCTTTGGACAATTATATCAGTTCTCTAAGAATTGGAGCCTTTTATTTGAGTCGTCGAGATCCTGACCTGCACGGCGCGGCGGCTACAGCAGTGAATGTGTTACTCACAGAAATACTAGTTCTGTGGTGTTACTAATGCAGTGAAGTAGTCGTGCGGGGTGACTGATGTTTTGCTTCTTGGGATCTCGTGTTGGATAAATCACTTCCGAATAGTTCCGAATGTCGGATACCTAGTTCTTAAAATCACCCATAAATCCATCAGAATTCACCGTAGGTACTTTAGCCTCATATTATATTATAATTATACCAAGAGTTAAATACAGAGTTTTACTGCGTAGTATAGTAATTTAGCTATACCTATTAACAAAACGCAAATATTATGGGGCGTTATTTAAGAACAACGAAGGAACGCAGTAGTTCTAATTTAAGACCTTACAGCACTGTAATAAGGTCGAATGGTTTAACTATGTCGTCAATGGAAACTGCAATATTCCTGACTATTAATATACCTTATTTCTATTGCAATACGGTGTACAAATGATCAATTAACTGTGTCGTAGTCAACGTGCACCGTCAACCGTTCGAACAAAGACGTGACGTCACCATGACGACATCGCGGAAGTCACGACGTTTATAATACCAAGCGACGTAATGTCATAGTGGTCTTGTGTTACTTATGTCGTTTTATGTCGAGGAGTTTATGTAGCTGATGTTGCGATGAATACGGTATTGAAAAGTGTATAGGTTTCGCTTTTCAAGAGGCGAATGAAATGAATGAAGAACGAATGGAATCACAAGCACGGGTAAAAACCTGGCTCCAATTTCACCACGGTGACAGGTGCGACAATTGTAAAACATCACTGTTGCTGACGTCACAGGCATCCATGGGCTACGGTTACCGCTTAGGGGCTGTCCATAAATTACGTCATCGATGTTTGACGATTTTTGACCCCCCCCCCCCCTAAAATCATCCAGAAATCATGCTTCGAATGACCCCGTTCCCTCCTACGACATGCTACCATCATCCGATGTCCAGACCCCCCCCCCCCTAATTTGAAATGACGTAATTTATGAATAGCCCCTTACCATCGGGCGGGCCGTATACCTGTTTGCCACCATCATTGTTTTATTAAAAAAAACTTTATTATATCGGAAAAAAACAGATATTTCTCTTGCTAAGTTTATGACAATTGTCACAAGAAACACTACAATTGTCACGAAATTCCGACATATAACTCATTACCTACAATCATTGATATAGAATAAGAACTGGATACCCAATCAGCCGCAAAAAATGGCCCCGCAAAAGTAACGTTAAAACAGATCACGCGTTACTTTTTCGTTTAGTCTTGTATGGACCGCTCAAATGTGAAGTTGTCAACAATGTCGTAAAATGGTCGTGAAAATATGCAAAAACAACAAAGATAAAACAAGGAAAAAGCATGGAATGCATTTCTTTCGGTTAGTTCTTTGGATAGCATTACATAATTTATGTAATCTGGTGGTAATTTCATGGTTTTGAATAAATTATTTTGTTAGTCCCAAAGAAGGGATGTGAAGGAACAAAAATCTAATGAGTCGATGTGAGGTCAATACTTTTTTTATTTTTATATGGAATTCATAAGATATAATATTATGTTTAAATTCAAGATTTCCAAGAAAACCTATGCGACGTGCAGAGTGGACTGCTATTATAGCAAGAAATAGGGGTGATGCAGTTTTAAACAAGGCAAAACGGCACTTGTGTGTTCGGCCCATTTCCCTGTTTCCGACATATACACGACCAATAAGGGCTTACATCGACTAACTGTAAATGCTAAACCTGTCTGAACACAGTGACGACCACAGGATTTTTTTGATAAAGACCATAACCAATCAGTACCAGACTACCAGTAGCGACCTGAATGTCCCCGTGCACTATATTGCAAAGAACGAAAGTGCGAAGAGTATTATATAGATCTAAAATACACAGTTATTTAATAAATTGAATTTATTTCAAGGAAAATAGTATTTAAAGACGTATACTTAGTTATTAAAAATAAATTTGTTTTATGATAACTTACACGGGTTGTTACCATGAATTAATTTTATTTGAACTCCCGATCAAATTAAATTTGTTTAATTTATTACTTTGGTTTTTCTGTACAGTAATACCTATTAAAATGTACCAAAGGGACTCCATTCGTTCATTATTCTCGTTTGACGTTGTTTGACGTAAATACAAAGGTGAAGTTACGTTTAGTGCCATCGGACTTAAAGTTTAAACAGTGTTGGTAGTAATGTTTACAAATTTGACACTTAATGCTTACGGCAGTAAGTTCTTTTCCGTACAAAACATTTATCTTGACTCAAAATTTACGTAAGCGTTTTTATCATCAATGCAAATTTGCCGCTAATGTCATTCTGACCCACATTTTGTTGACGTTTGTGTTCCGCTCTGTGTGTCTATTTCTAATATTAAGTCAGTGCCTACAATTCTTCTAAATCTTGACAATTGTCAGAAGCTACGCAAAAGAAATATCTGTTTTATTCCGATATAATGAAGTTTTTTTTTAAATAATACAATGATGATGGCAAACAGGAATACGGCCCGCCCGATGGTAAGTGGTAACCGTAGCCCATGGATGCCTGTGACGTCAGCAACAGTGATTTTACAATTGTCGCGCCTGTCACCGTGTTGAAATTGGGGCCTGGTGAAATATCTATAGCAGGAAATGACACATACACATGCAAAGACCGAACCACACCCAGATGCGTAATGTAGCAGCACGGTTTCTGTTCCCAGGGTTGGGCAGTATTTCAATTACATGTATTTGAAATACGTATTTGAAATACATTTTAGTATTTTGTATTTGTATTTCAAATACTACCTGGAAAAGTATTTTGTATTTGGTATTTGAAATACTGCACTCACATGTATTTAGTATTTTGTATTTGAAATACTTCAAGCTTCAAAATACATTTCTGCAAAATACATTTTATTAAATTCTATAATCCTAAAATGGATTTTTTTTTTTATTGTTTCGACATTAAGGATTGAAATCAGTCCAAATTTGTGCAACAATGTAGGTTTATATTCAAATTTCGTCAAGTAGACAAAAACTAAAGCTGGACGAAAACTAGCGCAATGACCCTATAAGTTAGGAAAGGATATTCGTTAAGAAAACTAAATGGTTAAACAAAAAAATTGAAAGGTATTTTGTATTTGAAATACATTATTTTACACACTGTATTTTGTATTTCAAATACCCGTCACCGAAGTAGTTTGTATTTGGTATTTCAAATACTTTTAAAAATGTATTTTGTAATTTGTATTTGAAATACGTGGAAGCCAGTATTTTGCCCAACCCTGTCTGTTCCCTACGTAAATGTAGGGAGTACGTAGTTTCATACCCTATTAATGTATGGAATTATATGTCAAATATCACATAGCGTGCAACTGTGATGTAGGCCTTTATAAAAAGCGTGCGAACCCCGAATTCGCGAACGGAAGTGGGCCTCGAAACTGGTGTGATGCGGTTTCGCAACGAGCCGCGTTTTGGGCAGCTCTCTCCGCTTTCCAAAGTTACGCCACCGCCCTCGCGGGCCCGGCAAATAAGCCCCGTGCCCGCGTGCCGATAAGATTGATAAGCGAACACTCTCGGAAATAGCCTTATTTGTGGCTAGGGTTACCAAATGACAGGAATTTTCCTGACATGGGGGCTGTCCATAAATTACGTCATCGATTTTTGACGATTTTAGACCCCCCCTCCCCCCGCTAAAATCATCCACAAATCATGCTTCGAATGACCCCGTTTCTTCCTACGTCATGCTACCATCATCCGATGTCCAGCCCCCCCCAATTTGAAATTTGAAATGACGTAATTTATGAATAGCCCCATGTCAGGAATTTTGGCCGTTTGTCAGGAATGCGGCCGGAATACGAAAATGGCAGGAAGTAGCAGACTTTTCTATTATGCACCTAAAAAAGTACATTAACGTGCATAAATAAATCCAATCTTTTAAGATGGTGTTCCAATGGCCGTTCCGATTCTCGCAGATCGAGTCAAGCCAATGACTTGTGTTATGGAACGAAACCTTATTAATTAATTTGTTTTACAATATTTTATTAATAATTAATTGTAAATCGCATAAAAAACGGTTTAAAAGAATTGGCTTACATTAGATACTTAAGTTCATCGTAAAAATATTCGTAAAAAAATCTTAAGGCTCCGTCACACAGGCGCGTTTACGGGCGGCGCGTGAGCGGGGCGCGCCGCTTTTACGTATAAAACGCTCACGCCCCGCCCGGAAAAGGCGCCTGTGTGACGGAACCTTTAGCTCTCTCTCCGACTTTCAAAGTCATGCCACCGCTCTGAAACTTGAAAAGAACTTAGTGGCGTGGGCCTTTCACGTGTCAAACACACGGCCCGCGTGACGGTTGCGCTTGCGGGGTGTCACACGCGCGTTACCATTATACAACTCGGTGTGGACTCTCGCTTTCCAAAGTTACGCCACCGCCCTCGTGGGCCTGCCAGGCTGCCACGAGTCCATACAACACGGTTTTATATGGCTTGCCTTGTTTGTACGACTACGGAAAGGGATGTGAAATTATGTATTATGATTTTAGCAGTGTTAAATATTTGTTTTTATATTATATCCCAGGTAAAGTGCCATTCTATGGAACTTGCTAACTATGTAAACAAAAGTAAATTCATCATTCAGAGACAATTTCAATATGGCGGCTTGTTTACATAGTTAGCAAGTTCCATAGAATGACACTTTACGTATGTACAGTCAGCTGCAGAGAGAACTGACCCGCCTTGCATAGAAATTTGTTGGGGTGGGGGGGGGGGTCATCTATCGCAGCTGACTGTACTAAAATGACAGTTCGTTTGCAGTAATTTGTCTGACCAATCTGTCATTTTTGTTATTATCTGGGACTGAAACATAAAAAGCAAAGCTTGGGTGAGCGTTTCTTTTATTTTTTGCCATTTTTATATATTGTGACCATTTTTGCCACTTTTGTGTTATTTCTACTCAGAATCACGGGCTCTTTCGATCCTAATGGGATGAAAAAATGTCCCAGATTTTTTTCCTATTGTGTTACCATTTCCCCATATACTTTGTAATTGTATGACGGTAACAAAAAGGAAAGTTTGAAAAATATATGGAAATTTTAGGACACTTTTTTTTCTCCTATAAGGATGAAAAGAGCTCGCGATCCTGACTAGAAATAACACAAAAGTGGCAAAAAAGGTGTCAATATATGTATAAAAATGGCAGAAAATAAAAGAAACGCTCGGGTATGTGTTTCCATCGTGTTTAAAAAATACTGAGCCGATTTTGCCGAATGAGGTGTCGAATCGATTCGTTGGTGGTGAAGTTATTTTATATTACTTGCAGGTGATTTTATGCATGTAATTTTCTTGGATTCGGCACACCACTCTCTTCCATTACAAAGTTACATAATAAACCGCAAAATTCTGGTAAACAACCAAACTTCACGTACCAAACCACATTTCACAAACGAAATTACTGTAAAACAAGCGATAACTATCTCTATCTCAATTCCATAAGGTCTTACTACAATGAGGTTGCTGATTTGACTTAATATTAAAAAGATCTTAACACAAGTGGAGATCCAAAAGGATTATCAACCTTAAAATAACCAGATAAGATTCAAATTGCAGTGTATACAAATGTAAATGTTCTCACCACAGTTGCAAAATAGTTCCCACATCTATTGCGTCACTGTCCTACTGACACACAAGTTAGCTTTACTAAATTGGAGCTTATTGTTTGTACTTTAGAGTAGGTTTTCGGTTGTGACGTGACGGGGCCAAGGTCGGGCACTTGGCCCTTGGAGGCGGAAATGTGCTTTGTCCTTATTTGTGAATGTCGATTGTTTTCATGGCTCACACCCTTTTTGCCTCCGTCTTTGTCTAAATTGTTAAGTTGGTGAAGGACAACGCGCTTACTTTGTCTTATTTTACTCGTTTTTCCGTCATGTATGACATGATTTACAGATCATGATCTCTCTCTCTGTTCGGTCCCTCATGCCTGAGGATCGTGGTCAGTATCAGGGTTGCATCTGGAGCGGACGATCTGCCTCCACCGGTTTCTGTCCAACGCGTCTCTGACGACCGTGTAGAAAGCAGTGGTAGGGGAGCCCAAGAGGGGATTTTTGTGTTTACTCTAGCGCGTCAGATTAAGATACGAATGATATCTTGCTACCCCGTGTAGTCTACCTTTACCCCTTTTAGCCATCTATTGTTGTTGATGGGTTGATTTGTGGGGGGTTGGTGGGGGGTTCAACAAATTGTTAAGCAAATTGTGGATTTGGTCATATTAGTCCAAATTAACGCTATAATAGGGTATTATACTGTATTTAAAATAAATTATTTTACACCATGCATGAAATAAAGCACCAGATATATTAGAAAAACACAGATAGGAGTTATTTTTAAACACAAGTTCTATTTAATAAATCGGATAGAAATATGAAAAGTAGGTGACTTTACCGTGACGTCACGATGTAATGTTTCATATAAATTCCATAGTAGCAAATCGTTTTGACAGTTGTTAAAAAGTAACTTATTTGACTAGTAGGAAAATACCCTATTGTGCTATTACTAAATCTGATAATTATTTGCATGCATTTCCTTAATCTGACGGTTACAATGTAAAAATTAGGCGCCAAACTTGTATTCGTCAGATTAAGAAAATGCCTACAAATAAGTGTTATATTAAGTTATAGAAAAAATATAGCATTAACGTGGACAAAAACGACCAAACCCACAAACTGCTTAACGATTTATTAACCCTCCACCAACCTCCCGAAATTTAAAAAAAATTGTAGACGCTTTCCGGCTCACTGGAAAAGAAAACTTTATATAACTTTTTTTTCTTCTAATTATCTAATATTTCGATTCCAATAGGTCTGTATGACGCTCGAGTAAATCCCGATTTAGCATCGTGGGCTCCCCTACTACAGAGGATGAGGAGTCTTTAACTTGATCGGTCCATCTTATTGGTGAACGACCGCGTGATTCTGTCTTCGGTGTTTCCAACCACAATCAGTTTTTCCAAACTTTCGTCGCCTCTGCGCACTGTGTCCGAAATATGAGAGGATGAGTGGTTGGCATATCATGATAGTTAGGCTAAAATACACTAGACGCGTATGCAGTACCGTCTTTACCATAAGGGCACACGGGGCCCGTGCCCAGGGCCCCCATCCTCAGGGGGCCCCGAAGGACAGACAGTAACAGTATATGTATTTCATTACCCATAATAAATAGAAGATCGTAGTAGAAAAATGTAAGTTTAATTCGCTTTCTTTACTTTCCAAAGGGCCCCAAATTCTTATGAGCCCGAGGGCCCCAGACTTCAAACTTCAACATTTATTCAGCAAATAGGCCACAAGGGCACTATTACACGTCAACATTGAATTTACATACAAGCAAAAATAATAACAATACATCAACAATTTTATAAAATGCAACTAGCAATTCAAACTAACGTATTACAATTACTTAGAGATGTATTTGGTATCTTAATGTCGAATTACATAAAAAAACCTATAATATTAATATTTAAAAAAATACAGATACAAAAACACAAAAAAATCTATAATATTTAGAGGTGTAAATGTCACTAGGTGTAAGAACTATAAGATTATATATTTAGTTTATCAAATTATCCTTAGAGATGTATAGGGTCTCCAAGAGTCATAATCCTGTATAATTAACACATTCATTAAGAGAAAAGAAACATACGAGAGCAGAATGAGGCGTCTCACTGTAATTAAACTCAAAAATAAAGTTACTAAGTATAATAGCTCGTGTTAGCTTAAACAGACCAGTCTCCACAAACAGAGGGCCTACCGCGAACCACGTTTAACGTGTTGCCTCCCTGTCACACTTACGTACGAATTTATAAGTGCGACAAAGAGGCAACACTTCGGACGTGGTTCGCGGTAGGCCCTCAGCACCCTTTCGGGGCGCGCGTCAAATGGACTTGCACTTGAACGGTTTTTATTACAAGCTTTTATTGATCCACTTCCCGGTTTCCGATTGAGCTGAAATTTTGCATGCATGTATAAATCGGATCACAATGCAATATTATGGTACCATCGAGCTGATCTGATGATGGAGACAGGAGGTGGCCATAGGAACTCTGTGATGAAACAACGCAATCTAATTGTGTTAGGGGTTTTTAGAATTGTCTCGATGAGTATTAGTTGTATGTCATAAGAAAAGTACAGTCAGCGATAAAAGCTTGTACCAAAATTTTTGCCAAAAACTTATTTTTCTAATACATTTACGGCCGCCATTTTGTATTTTATACGGCAGCTATTTGGTAGTTTGTGAAATGGCCGGAATCTGTGAAATCTTTTGTTAGCGCTGGTTCTATGAAAGAGCGCCATTGTAGTGGGTTATCTCGATCTGTATAATTATAAAGCATAGCCCGGCTGGCCGTGGCTATCTATATTGGGCCATTCTCATTTTGGTACACACAATCGCTTCCGTGGTTGTCGCGTCGCGTCGCGACGGTGGTTTCGGTCAACCCAGGTGACAGTGACAGGTGACCGTGTGTACACAAAAATGAGAATGGCCCAAGTATATTTGCGAAACACGTTGATATTGGAACGAAGTTCCTTATCGGACGGTTTGTGGACGGGGGGAAAAATTTTATTTTAGCGCCTAGGCACCGTTTGGTTGCAGGACTTGCAGGGCGCAGGGACCGGTCGCGCCGTTATGGCCGGGTTTTTTACAACTTCGGCCTAAAATCACGGGAACGCGCACGAACATGTAACGTAGCTACGTTGAAACTGGAGCTGTATATCGATGTATGCATGCGTATGTGATGTGATGAATGTCGATGGTTGATGCATATAAAATGTTACAGAATGGTACAGTCGCTAACTGTGTCTCGCTTGCTCAGAATTTGAGCAAAATTTACCGGCAAAATTTGAGCAAAAATTATAAAATAATCTCAGATTGGCCAGAATTTAGACAGAAATAACCGGTTATTTCCGAGATCCGGATCTCACCACATATTTTAGAATTAAACTTAAATAAAACGCAGGTAGTATTCAAACCTTAATATTTCAAAGAGCAAACTACTGGTAAGCCGTCAGGGTCCGGATTTCTGCACCTGGCCAAAGATTCGGTCCATTTTTTGCTGCCGACTAAATAATTCCGAGCCCGAAGCTTCGAAACGAAAAAAACATAACAAAAACCTTCCGTGCCTTTCGAAACCAACTCTTATTAGTATCGCTTAGGGAGCACGCGGCTCTAAACCAACCAGTCTAAGCTTGAACCGTAACAAATATACATAATTAATATAATTATAGAGCGCGCTTATACTGGACCATCGTCTACTGGCGTTGGGTAAGCGTTTGTAATTGCAACGTCACAGCGGAACGACGCCTTCTCTTTCATTCCTATGGCAGTATGTAAAGAGAGGCAAGGATAGAATAACCAATGAAGCACGCTTAAATGCGTAGACTACTACGCATGTTTGTATGAGCCAAGCGATTTGGAACTTTACAATAAACTCTATAAAGCTGTAATTAAATTGCTATGAAAAGTTGTCCTCTAAGTCAAATTTCGTGAATCATTACATTACGTTGTTAACGCAATTTGAACCCAGCGCGGTTGATAATATGATTGAAAATAGGTTAACAAGTGTATGAAATGCAAAAGAATGCATTATTAAACAAAGGATTCTTAAACTTATGTACAAGGAATAACAAAGAAAGAGTATGAGTAAGGTTGAGGGGAAATAGTACTTGTGTGGTCAGTTTTAGGGTATCTAATTGTGTAACACACAACGGGGTTCTAGGGTTACCAGTCGTTAGGATTGTGATAAAAGCTGGGATTTTACTGAATTGCGAATATTTTTTTTTTTTTTTTTTTTCAGCCTACTTTGGTGTCCCACTGCTGGGCAAAGGCCTCCCCTCGTTTTCTCCACTCGACCCTGTCATCGGCATTTTCCCACCATTTGGGGTAGAATGCGTCCAAGTCGTCCCGCCATCTCCTTTTCGGTCTGCCTAAACCCCGACCTGCACCGTCTATTGTGTTCCGTGGGTCCCACTCAGTAACCATTTTGGCCCACCTTTCTGGGTGCATGCGGCAGACATGTCCAGCCCAGTCCCACTTAAGCTTAGCGGTCTTGACGCCTACATCTACAACTCTAGTTTTGGAGCGTAGTTCCGTGTTTCTGATTCGATCAGTTCTGCGAACACCTAGTATACTACGCTCCATCGCACGCTGGCAAACCTTGAGTTTAGATTTTAGAGCCTCAGTTAATGACCAAGTTTGTGCACCGTAAGTTAGGATGGGCAGGATGCACATGTCAAGGAGTTTGCGCTTAAGACACAAGGGAAGGTCGCCCTTCATTAGCGCTTTCATGGACCAGAAGCTCTTCCAGGCGTTCTCGATACGTCTATCGATTTCGATAGACCGCCTGTTCTCGAAGGATGCTATCGGGCCCAAGTAAACGTACTCGTCGACATATTGTATATCCTGCCCATCTACTACAATGCTATGTTTAGCTTGATTGGTCATCAACTGAGTTTTCGCTCTATTCATTGTAAGTCCAACCTCAAGGCTCGCCGTGCTGAGGTCTTGCAGCATTTGTTGCAGATGTGATGACGTATGGGAGAAGAGGACTATGTCGTCAGCAAAGCGTAGGTTTGTTAACCTCTTGCCACCGACTTCGTCGTCCATCGTCTCCCATGAGACCGCTAGCTTTTGAAATATCTCTTGGAGACAACTGGTGAACAATTTTGGAGATAGCGGGTCGCCCTGTTTGACGCCTTTCCCTATGCTGAATACGGGACCGGGTGCGTGCAATTTAATGCTAGCTGTGCTATTGTTGTAAATAGTTCTAACGAGTTCAACATATGCCGTGTCTATACCCTGATTCTGCATGGCGGAAAATATAGCGGAGTGTTTGACGCTGTCGAATGCTTTGCTATAATCAACAAAAGCAATGCGAATATTAATTAAATAAATAAATTAAATAAATATTATAGGACAATTTTACACAGACAGGAGAGTTTTTTTATTTTATTAGAGTCTGGTAATTACGTATAAAGGCCTGTGCACACCGGCTTGCGTGTGCGTGACGTGCACGTGCGCGTGGGCTAAAATGTTGGAGCCGCACACGTCACGCAAGCGGTGTGCCGTCTCTCATAAGGTTCTGTATACTACAACGCCGCAAAGAACATGCACGTCACGCACACGCAGCCGGTCTGCACAGGTCTGAAAGGCGCACCAGCTTGCGTGTGCGTGACGTGAATGTTGGAGCCGCACACGCACACGTCACGCAAGCGGTGTGCCGTCTCTCATAAGGATCTGTATACTACAACGCCGCACGCGCACGTCACGCACACGCAGCCGGTGTGCACAGGACTTTATTATAGTTATTTTAATATTTCGACATTATGCCAAATATGGGTAGTCTATCTCGCTGCGACATACTGTCGCGTCAGTCATCAAAAAAAGTGTATCGATTCAAAAAATTCCTGACATTTTCGGGTTCCGTCCCCATTCCTGACAAAAGGCCAAAATTCCTGACATGTCAGGAAAATTCCTGTCATCTGGTAACCCTACCTTTGGGTGACTTTGAGCCTTCTTATGAGGCACACAGTAAGCGGTAAGTCTAATACTAATAGCAATTAATTCAATCGATCGTATTACGTATTAAAACGTGACAATTTTTGGGTAGGTAACCCTCGCCTATAGCGGGCCGGGTCCCGAAATCGCGCGGGTCGTTGACCTCGCCCCTATTCTACCGTGCATTTATATCTTGTGGGCTCTAGTTGGGACTCGGGGCTTATATTTTGGCAAAATCCACACAAACATCAGGATTTTGATACCTTACGTGCAGGCAACCCTAGCGAGTCCCGAAACCGCGCGGGTCGTTGACCTCGCCCCTATTCTGCCCTGCCGTGCGTTTATCTCGCGTGGGCTCTAGTCGGGACTCAGTTGGCACAACTTGACGCCCCTGTGCGTGCACGAGCACAGATAAGATAGTGGCTTGAATTTTGACAGCCCCTAAATAGCCGAAAGGAATAGTGCCATACATTAGAAAGGGATAGCATGATTCGTCCCTGAATCGCTGTCAAACTTCAGTTTTGTATGAAGTGTGGCCTCCTATTATTTATTCTCTGGTAAAACTGCCTAATTGGACAGTCAAACTGTCATTTTAGTATCTGCGCTGCGATATAAAAGTTCAACTCGAGTGGAAAAGCATGATATCTTGTCGTGTGCTTATGTTTAAGGCTCCGTCATACAGACGCGTTTTGCAGGCGGCGCGTGAGCGGGGATATGTAAATATAAAACGCTCACGGCCCGCTCCGAAAACGCGCCTGTGTGACGGAACCTTTACCTCGTGCCGATGCACGTCCTAAGTATGACCCATACCCAAATCTTGGAAGAAAGAACATCAGGCATTTTTTAATCAATATACTTGCATTATTTTTAATGCCGAATTTGTACGGTATTTTACCACCAATCAGGATTCGAACCTTCGACCCGAGCGCACCAAGCAAAATAACTTTATCTACACGTAAACAGATAATTACCGGCGCAGTTTCAAAATGGCCGCCACGCCGCAGCCCATAAACAATGGCGCAGGGCTGCATTCTCGTCGCGTTGTCTGAATGAGGGTTTCCGCGATCGAGATTTTCACTAGATGGCAGCACCGTGACGAGAGGTCTTTTTGACAGCTGCTGTCAAAATCCACCAATAAAAAAAACATGGTTAAACATGATTGGTGGATTATGACAGCTAGACCTCTCGCCACGGTGCTGCCATCTAGTGAAAAACCCGATGGCGGAAACTCTCATTACGTTACGGTGCCCCGACTACGTAAAGTTTTTAAAGAAAAAACTATAATTTGGACGCAATTTGGTAATTTAATCCACAAAAACCGGACAAGTGCGAGTCGGACTCACCCATCAAGGGTTCCGTACTTTTTATAGTATTCGTTGTTATAGCGGCAACAGAAATATCATCATTCATCATCTGTGAAAATGTCAACTATCACGGTTCATGAGATACAGCCTGGTGACAGACGGACAGTGGAGTCTTAGTAATAGGGCCCCGTTTTTACCCTTTGGGTACGGAACCCTAAAAACTATAATTTGCAATTCAACCCACAAAAAACTGTCAGTGAAATTTTAACATCCTTTCAAAAATATAACTAGTGGCCTCGCGAACCCACGTGGCTCTACCATATAAAAAACCGGGCAAGTGCGAGTCGGACTCGCACACGAAGGGTTCCGTACCATTATCTATAAAAACGGTCACCCATCCAAGTACTGACCCCGCCCGACGTTGCATAACTTCGGTCAAAAATCACGTTTGTTGTATGGGAGCCCCACTTAAATCTTTATTTTATTCTGTTTTTAGTATTTGTTGTTATAGTGGTAACAGAAATACATCATCTGTGAAAATTTCAGCTGTCTAGCTATCACAGATCACGAGATACAGCCTGGTGACAGACGGACGGACGGACAGCGGAGTCTTAGTAATAGGGTCCCGTTTTACCCTTTGGGTACGGAACCCTAAAAAAGCAAAACTAATCGACAAAAAAATTTTAGCGAAGCGCACGTGCACGTACCTACTTGGGTAAGAATGGCGGCTTTATTCGAACTTAAAGGTACCATAAATATTACGTCTAGATATGTCAGTGTCAAAAGTGACGTTTCTTCAGAAAAACTTCACTTTTGACACTGACATATCGTAATATTTGACGTAGGTATCTTAAAGTTCGAGTCGAAGGCATCTCGTAACAATTTCTACTGCTCATTTCAAAACCAAACCTTGTAGAATTCCCATTCATCGAGGGAGAAGAGAAGGCTCTCTGTGGGAGGACTTCTTTGTCCTAACATAATTAACCGATCTTAAATAGACCTTACCTCTTTGGAATAAGGCTTACGATAGTGTGACAACGCCAAAGCTCTGTGGGCGATGTTCCATTGTTTCGACGGTGACGCACGAGTGGAAGACGATCTGACAGACTTTTACATTTTGTAATCAGTCTCAGTACTCTCAGTCTGTCAATTTAGTGTGGGCAAAGGTTTCGTAAGAGTTTGCATCAGAAATGGATCAATTATTGTGTTCCCATTGACGAGCCTAGAGCAGCTAAAGGGGCCCACTGATTAACTGTCAAAATTTTGTTCTAACTGACAGGCCGATACCGTCCGGCGGACTGTTAATCAGTGGGCCCTTAAGACGAAACAGGAGCTGAGTTTTAAATATTTTAGGTAAATATACCCGTCTCGCTAACGGAAGCGGCACCTAAAAGTAGTGCGATAAGGACAAGGCGAAAAATCCTGCGTAAAAATCTCAATAATCGAGGTTTCGTACTTCTCTGTTTCCTCCTCCAATACTTTACCAATCGTAACCAAATTTGGAAATCTAAATGATTATGAAATTATCTGTGTCGGACCGTTTTGCTTTTTTGGCTAATTGATATCAGTTTTGAATGCCACGCCTCTCATTGCGGCATAGTCAATTAGGCCATTTTAGCCACTTTTGAAGGGCTATAGCGCCTTAAAAAACAAAAATATCAAAAAAAGCAAAACGGTCCGACACAGATATTGACAATATTAATCTGTGTTGAAAAAATCATTGCTCTAGCTTCAAAAACCACGGAGGAAAACGAGGAGTACGTTTGTATGGAGAAATGACCACTCCCGTTGGCTCTTAATACCGTGAAAAACAAAAATTGAAATTTCTTTATCTACAGTCAGCAGCAGAAGTTGCTAAGCGGGCGAAGTGTTCAAATAGACCTTGACACGCTCTTCTTCTCTTAACAATAAAGTCGCGTCAAGATCATTATGAACACCTGGCCCGCTTAGCAACTTCTGCTGCTGACTGTATCTCTCTATCGCTCGAATATGCAAGAGGGCCTTAGGTAGGAAGGACTTACGAGAGTTACGACCCTCCAAACATTTTTGACGCGGTTCAGATTGTAGGTGTAGGATATGGCCGGATCACACGATTTCAAACACATGATTTGTGGCTTTCCATTACAGAAGGGTCCTTATGCTTCAAGGAAGTTTCCATCTGAAATTCCAATAGAAAATCTGTTAAAAAAGACAGTTATTGCAGATGAAGCGCAAGGAACTTTTCTCTGATGGAACGCCACATTTATTTGATCCTAATTAAAAACAGGCTCGATTAGGAACTTACGTTAAAGACTTTACACTAGCCTATTGTCAAGTCTTCACGTAAGAATTTTTTCAGTTTTTATTAGACTGTTTAGATATTTTACGGCAAATGTGCTGTCTAAATATTCACCCGCAAATGCTTGCTTATGAAACATCACATCCCAAACGCTACCTTATTTTCTTGAGGCTCTGTCCTCTTATTTAGATTATCGTCACCCCACCTACATTGCTATTCACCCCCAGTCGAGGAAACAAAAGCCCATCGCCGTCACACACACACGCGCGCGCCAATCAGCTGGCGTTTACAAACACGGTGACGTCACCGCGCACGCGCTCACGTGCACGCACACCACCACACGTGCGCGCGCAGATTAGCCGGCGTGTTGTCATTGGCTGACGAGTATCAAGGAAAAGTCAACCAGAGCAAGTAAGCCCTGGACAATATGAGTAGATACTAAGCGTGCTCATACTGGTTTTTAATTTAATGAGCTGTGGAGTAGGTGGGCAATTGGAATAGTAGGTTGGGTGTGTAAATATAAACACGTTTTAGTGTGGCGAGCGTGTCGTATCTCAGCTCAGTTGATCACAGTGAAAATCTAGTAGGTATACATTTTTTAGAAGCTTTTGTTATTTTACTGGATGTTTGTAATCAAAATTTGCAAGTAATTTGACTCATTTCAAAGGTTTTGTATAACTAATTACGTAACATCGATGACAATGCATATATGTACTTAGTACGAATTAAAACGCGTCGAGACTCTTAGTAGGTATAATGTAGGAGAACTGTGTTAAATCACGTTGTTTCATATTGGTATTGAGGTATTGTTCTTTTGTCGCTATAGCTTATAGGTAATACCTAGCATAAATGAATTTAGTCACTAGTAGGCTTTATAGACCGCGTGCCACGAACAGATTTCCATAACCAATAGTACCACCATACCACCATAACTCGTATAGTGGTTAATGGCTATGTATGATGAAACCTCGTGGACGTCAGATGCCGCTCCGTTAGTGGATTGAGGAATTTAGTCATCGCCTCCCGTTTGATACTTTTTCAGCTGATAGTTTAGAATTTAGATGCTATTGTGAATAAAAAAATCGTCAGCCGGTTATATCGTCATGGTGGAAAAAACGTCAGCTGCCGCATGAACATGTAAAAAATAAGCGCTTTACCTTATGATATTAATAATGATGATGCTTTATTTAAGGGGTCATCCATTAATTACATCACACGTTTAGGGGGAGGGAGGGGGTCAAGAAAATGTGACATGTTGTGACAAGGGGGAGGGGGGAGTCACAAACTTTGTGACGTCACTTTTAACTTCATCAGTAACCGAAAATGTATTTAAATTATTTTATTTGCTATACAGTTAAATAACAAGTTTTTGAAACGATAATCGTTTTTATTCGTTTAATTTTATTTCTTAATCAGTTTTGGGTTATAACATTACTAATATTTCTTTCGTCAAAAATATTTTGAAAAAATATTAAATAAATATTTGCCGATTTCGTTGAAGAAATGTGACGTCACACCAGGGGGAGGGGTTTGCCAAATGTGACCAAGTGTGACAAGGAGGGGAGGAGGGGTAAAAAAACCTAGAAATTCGTGTGACGTAATTAATGGATGACCCCTAATGATGTATGATGTTATCTCCCTTAATAGTAGCAAATACATAATTGGCTACGGAACGCTGAAAAGGTAGCTAATTGACGAATTAATGCATGTGAATAAGTTGCGCGATATTTATGACACCCTTTGGTTTGGCTGTTGAACTGGCCACTCTGATGCCGGGACCTATAGCGACACACACTCACACACATACTGCAACATCACCATAATACCTACAAAACCTACAAAATGTCAATGATTATGTTTATTCGAAACCAGTTTGGGAAGAGATAATTATAATTTCAAAGCACCTTTTGTAACATTGTATATAAACTAGTAAAGCTAATATTAATTCAACATGGCAATATATTTGTTGCTTTATCAAAAAGGTACCTTGCACAGCTGCCATAAAACACCTTTTCATATGGAAAACCACATACAAGTATGTCCATAGTAATGCATTCAACTGAGCCTATCGGTCGAAACAGTGATATCAAACGTTTATTCTACACATTTGACATTATAACCAGAATGACCCAAACCTATACATGTTCACGCCATTCTAGTACGTAAATATCTAGCAATAAAATCCATAATCGTGTTTATTAAACAAGAATTAGGTCTTTCCTGCTTCGAGTATAGTAATCTTCCGTGAGTTAAGTTTCGTCACGTTGGGAAGGAAACTTTGAGAATGAGCACGTTTAGGGCAAAAAACATGAAACCAGGAAGTGTTGGCTAAGGTAAGCAAGGTGAGCGTGAAGTCCATCTTCAGATACTGATGTTTGTTAGAGAGATAAGGCTTCCTGCTAGGCAACGAACAAGAAGTCTGACTAGAGCTCAATAATGACCCCACGGGAATGACGGGAATAGGGGGTACTACTGCAATGTTATACGATGGTCTCATCGGAAGATCAGCGTTGGAAGCCACCAGCAACATGCTGAGATGGGGCCGTTTCCTGGCACTTTAATCTTATTTTGTGTTTTCTTTTATATTATGTATTGTCACTTTGTTTGTGCATACGAATAAATTCTCTATTCTATTCTAAAATAAATCTATTCTATTCTATTTTTCTTTATCGTTACACTCTTGTCATAGTGGTCGTGGTCGTCATATCAGGACCGGTGGCAAGCTTACAATCCGTCGCGATTCTTCCCGTACTGTAGCTCTTCTTGTACAGTCATGGAGTGGTCCATTGAGTGCATTTTTAACTAGGTCTGACCAACGCATTGGTGACCTAGCGCGCCTTGTGCCTTCGACTCTTCCTTGCACTACAAGTCGTCTCGAAAAGTATGTGTCCAAAGAAAGTGAGAATACGACACTGGACGATTACTGACTGGACTGGATTGATTTGTGTGAGTCTCTAATAAGTCCGACGACCGGTCTGGCCTAGTGGGTAGTGACCCTACCTGTGACGCCGATGGTCCTGGGTTCGAATCCGCGTAAGGGCACTTATTTGTGTGATGTACACAAATATTTGTTCCTGAGTCATGGGTGTTTTCTATGTATATAAGTATGTATATCGTCACCTAGCGCCCATATTACAAGCTTTGCTTAGTTTGGGGTTAGGTTGATCTGTGTCCCCTGGCTCCAATTTCACCACGGTGACAGGTGCGACAATTGTAAAACATCACTGTTGCTGACGTCATAGGCATCCATGGGCTACGGTTACCGCTTACCATCGGGCGGGCCGTATTCCTGTTTGCCACCATCATTGTTTTATTAAAAAAACTTTATAATATCGGAAAAAAACAGATATTTCTCTTGCTAAGTTTATGACAATTGTCACAAGAAACACTACAATTGTCACGAAATTCCGACATATAACTCATTACCTGTCAAGAATTACCTACAATTCTTCTAAATCTTGACAATTGTCAGAAACTTCGCAAAAGAAATATCTGTTTTTTTTCGATATAATAAAGTTTTTTTAAATAATACAATGATGGTGGCAAACAGGAATACGGCCCGTCCGATGGTAAGTGGTAACCGTAGCCCATGGATGCCTGTGACGTCGGCAACAGTGATTTTACAATTGTCGCACCTGTCACCGTGGTGAAATTGGGGCCTGATATTTATTTATTTATAATTTGTCACCCTTATTGCTAATAGACCGGGAGATAGTGACACATTTTACTGGGTCATTTGTACCAGTATGGCGGTTCGTCAGGGGTCTAAGCATGTAATGAAGGAAAGAAAATGCTATGACCATAGCGCTGGTACCGGCGGCCCAATCGCGTGGGCGTTAGTCGAACGTGTCGGATAAAATACGAGTGTCGAACGATTTGTACCACAAAAATCCTCGTATTATTCGATAGTCCATAAAAAAGAAGTAGGCGGTAGCGTAATGCCATACTTCTCCGGTGTGACTTACAGCCCGCCATACTGAGGCGAACACGTTAATTAAAAAAAAACAATTCAACCATTTGTACCAAGCTAATTTTTGCACAGGTGATCATCGTCGAGCAGCCATTCATGGACATCACCATGCCATACTTTTCGGATGGTTCCAAATGCCCGCCATACCGCCGCAAGGGAGTTAATTTTTTTTTATTGCTAAACGATTTGTACCATCTTGAATTTTTTTTTCAACACTTTCTGTGTGATCATAAATAGAAATCTCATAATGCCATACCTGTAGGAGGTGGCAAATGTGCACAATATTTTTTTTTTATTGTAAGATTTTATTCGTATTTTTGACGATTTGTACCAGTATGGCACTAATTTTTCCTGAAAGTTTAAGTTTTACCGAATATAAATCCAAAATTTCAAACACGTAGGTGGCGGCAATCTAAGGATGTTTAAAGTCTATAAACTTTTATAATTATTTCGGAATAAACTGCATTAATATTGATATTGCACATAATTTTTTTTCACATGTATACCCTTCACGATATTACAGGTGGGCTATTTATGACGTTGAAGTTTGCATCGTTGGAATGCAACGAATTTATTTTGCTTCGCCAAAGCTCTTTATTTTAATTCATAATTTAATTGTGAATGATAAAACGATCGATTTTTGCACTCAGAAAAAAATTAGACTCGAAAAATGTGGATAATTAAAAAAAGAACTAAATCGTCAATAAAAATCAATATTTTTCTTGCATTCCAACGTTGCGAACTTCAGCATCATGGGCTACTTCGAAAAATGGTTTCAATATTGTATTGGTTGTCGACATAGAGCGAATGTGGAAGCTCCAGCCCCCTGGTTACGGTATAGGCTAATTTTTCAACACTAAAAAAACCCTGTAGAAAATAATTTTTTCGAGGGTGGCACCACCTTGGCACTTCACCATAAGTACGGTGTAATTTTCCCAAACGTTTTTTTTCCAACGTTCGTAAATTTAAAATGCCATACTGTAACAATTCGTTCCATTTTTTTTAAATTCATATCTTGCTTGAGTGTGACAATCTTCCGCCCCATGGTAACAGTAGATATGGGATATTTTTTTTTAGGTAGAATTTTACCCAAACGATCCGGATACAAAGATGCCATACTGTAACAAATGATTTTATGTCTTGTACTTTGAAAACCCGTCGAAATATCAACTTTTTCAAGTATGGTGCCCCTTTTTCCCCCTATTAGAAGTATGGCAAATACAATAATGGTCACATTGCATCATCTAATTTCCAAAAATCCAAATGCCATACTGGTACAAATCGTCAAATTTTTTTTTATTTTTTAAGTCTTGGCTTAAGTCTCACAGTCGTCCGCCCCGTAGTTATAATCCGGAATAATTTATTTTTAGGTATAATTGTATCCAATCAAACAGAATATGATGATGCCATGCTGTAAAAAATTATTTTACGTATTGTATAGTCGTATTTTTGAAACGTGTCGATTAAATAAGTTTTTCAAGTATGGCAGCACTTTTTCCCCCTACTATAAGTATGGCAATTATAATAACGTTCACATTTTATCAAATACTCTCCAAAAATTTAAATGCAATACTGGTACAAATCGTTTAGCAAAAAAAAAAAATTAACTTCCTTGCGGCGGTATGGCGGGCATTTGGAACCATCCGAAAAGTATGGCATGGTGATGTCCATGAATGGCTGCTCGACGATGATCACCTGTGCAAAAAATAGCTTGGTACAAATGGTTGAATTGTTTTTTTTTAATTAACGTGTTCGCCTCAGTATGGCGGGCTGTAAGTCACACCGGAGAAGTATGGCATTACGCTACCGCCTACTTCTTTTTTATGGACTATCGAATAATACGAGGATTTTTGTGGTACAAATCGTTCGACACTCGTATTTTATCCGACACGTTCGACTAACGCCCACGCGATTGGGCCGCCGGTACCAGCGCTATGGTCATAGCATTTTCTTTCCTTCATTACATGCTTAGACCCCTGACGAACCGCCATACTGGTACAAATGACCCAGTAAAATGTGTCACTATCTCCCGGTCTATAAGAGCAATAGAATTACATACTAAATAACTTCATAGCTACAGTCAAAAACGCAGACATATTCGCAGACAAGTGGCCGTCCCTACAACGTGGTATCAGGATTTATGTACCTCTACCTATGTTACTTAATATCAGGATTTTTTAAAATCTCTACCTATATAACTTAGTAATACATATGTAAAAGTGTATACATGTTTGTGATACTGACTATGTATTAACAGTATAAGTGTCTTGGCATCCCGCAGCTGGAAACTTATACCTAGTGTTTGTCTGAATAAAGACTTAAGGTCTAAAATCGGTCAGTTAAGTATGTAAAGTAGGTAAACACGCTGACATTGCTGACGCCGCGGGAAACGTTACAAGGCTGCGCCAGCGCTGCACCTTACTGTGTTGCATTACGTTACGATAATTGCACGCTAACGTGCATGCAAGCTATAGTTCGTTTTTAGCATTAAGGGGCCCACTGATTAACAGTCCGCCGGACGGTATCGGCCTGTCAGTTGTTCGGAACTGTCAAAATTTTGTTCTAACTGACAGGCCGATACCGTCCGGCGGACTGTTAATCAGTGGGCCCCTTTAGAAATAAGGTAAACAATCTTGATGCGTCTTTTAATTGAAAAACACATTTTAAAAATAAGTTACAGTAAATATGTAACAATTATGAATCTAATACGATCATTTATATTCTTCTGTTTTCATAAGTAATAGTTACTGATTTTTAAAAAGAGTTTTTCAATTAAAAGACATGTCTCGATCGCTTACCTTCTTTCAAGTTCTTTCTAATGCTAAAAAAACGAACTATAGCATGATCTGTATGTATGTATGTATATTGTAACATCCCCATGCTGTACATCAATGCAAATAAATAATTTCTGATTTCAGGGATCTTGCGAATATTCGCATCCGCAACCAAAGAACTTCCGCATTATTTTCAACATCCCCATCTGCATCCGCATCCGCATAAAATCGATGCCATTTGGCATTAAGTCCGCCACTTGTACATTGTTGTATTTGTTGTATATATTTTATGAAATAAAGTTTAAATACTTTAAATAAATAATAAATAAATTTCATGCTGCTTCTCTGTTGCTCGAAGAAAAGAGCGAAAGAGAGAAAAGCAGTCATTTGGAAGTGACAGGCCCTCTGTCAACAGACCACGTGAGCGAAATCCTTGTACTCAAAGCATCCGCTGCAGGCGTAACAGTTAAGTCGGCCAAGCTCGAAGGTCGGGCCAGTTCGCGAGCGCTGCCCAAACTAGACCTCGTTGGCCTCGCGAGCCGACGGCGAAAACAGATCTTTGGAGTTTCAAATACACTTCCTACAAAACACTTCTTTATAGACCGACCGCTTAAATGAGTCCTCGCCTGCGCGGTATGGGGGCGACGGGGTAGGAGTAGGACGACTAAGGGTGGCGGGGAAGATGCGGGCGGGTGTACGCCTGCCGCCCGCACCTTCCCCGCCACCCTTAGTCGTACCGCGCAGGCGAGGACTCATTTAAGCGGTCGGTCTATAGATAAACTGAAATAAATGTCATATATGTACTAAGAAAAAGTGACCAAGGCCTCTAGTGCCCCAGGCTGGAATCGAACCAGCGTCCTCTGCTATCGCGGCAGATGCCTAAGCCACTCGGCCACCGGGTCACAGCGGCATAGGTCAAATTTTTAATTGCGGTCTATAGATATCAATGATATATCTTGATACTTGACTACTTTGAAAAAAAAAAACTCGTATCTTTTTTTTTATTTATTGGAGAAACAACAGAAGTACAAAAATAGTTAATGATGATAAGTTATACAGTTCAAAAGATGTGCACCTACCTCCTAAAACGCTCTCACTTAAGGGTCGGTTGCACCAAACTGTTTGTATCGTTAAAGAGTTCGCAAAATTTTTATGTATGGAAAGTTTCATAGTAAAGCGCCGGAGCGCGCCGGCTGACGTTGATCAATCTGTCAAATGTGGTTGGTGCAACTGGCCCTTAGAACTACAAAGTACATATGTATAATATAGGTAAGATAATAATAGCGACAAGATGCAATGAAACCAGCTAAATACACAAAGAGATTAAGTTATCTTGTTCTGTCAATCAAAAGAAAAATGTGGTAGGTAACTATGTATGGGATGCATACAGTCAGGAGCAGAAGATGCTAAGCGGGCGAGGTGTTCAAAATGACCTTGACACGCTCTTATTCTCTTAACAATAAAGTCGTGTCAAGATCATTTTGAACACCTGGCCCGCTTAGCTACTTCTGCTGCTGACTGTACATCTGCGTTTTAACTACGAGTAGCGGTGCGAGATACGAGATTTTTTCAAAATAGTGACGATATAACTACCCACTGCTATGCTGTCGGATAAATCCCAAAATTGCGAAATTTCCACGTAAAAAATCCGGAAACTAATTTAGGTATTATATGAACCTCAATTTCCAAAATCTTCCTCACACCTGTACGGCTACCACCAGTTTTGACGTTGAAATAACGCTCATGTCTACGTAATTTACTTTATGTACATCTCGCTTGCACTAATATGCTAGTACGAGCGAGATGCATAGAAAGTAAGTTACGTAAACGTGAGCGTTATGTCAATGTCAAAACTGGTGGTAGCCGTACTGTAAGTACGGCACAAAACATCTTCGGTTGCGCTTCACGGGGGTCGAAGCCGAAGCCACAGCGGGGGTCGGTTATACGATGTAACATAAAGTTTTGTTACTTAGCTTTTGAATAAAATATACATAATTGAAACTGACAAACATGGCAGGGAACCGTTGCAATCAGCAATGTCTTTTTGCGTGACCCAGAAACACAAAAATCGCATATTCTCAGCGTAAGTAACGGCCTATTATTATTGTATGTGTTTTATTACGTTATTCATAATCGCGCTACAAGCCTTAACCAAGATAAATACCAGGGATGTTGCGAATATTCGCATCCGCATCCGCGGAATATCCGCATTATTTTCAACATCCGCATCTGCATCCGCATCCGCATAAAATCGATGCGGAGCATCCGTATGATGCGGATGTCGACAAAGTCGGTAACAGGAACATATTAGCGGCGGTGCCGGCGACATAAGTGCTAGGTAATTTCGTCATGTCATTATATATAACGAAATCGTCTCGATCCCGAAAAGTCGGCCAAGTTACTGTTTATTAAATAAAATGCTCCTATATTCTTGCTCAAATACTAAACGTTTCGTTTTTGTTATTAAAAAATGCTAAAAATGTAATATTTGACGATTTTTAAGTACCAAATCTTGACATCCGCATCCGCGGATGTGAGCCTTTAAATATCCGCATCCGCATCCGCGGATGTCAAAAAATCTGCATCCGCAACATCCCTGATAAATACTAAGATACCAAGTCATTATGACTTATGTTATGGTTATGAATTTGTAAGAAAGGGGGGTAAACTGAGACTTATATTTTTTTTATAACAACATGTATTTTTATAAAATAATAAAACTGCAACGTTTTTTATACAATTGAATGCCAGGCCCCAATTTCACCACGGTGACAGGTGCGACAATTGTAAAACATCACTGTTGCTGACGTCACAGGCATCCATGGGCTACGGTTACCGCTTACCATCGGGCGGGCCGTATTCCTGTTTGCCACCATCATTGTTTTATTAAAAAAAACTTTATTATATCGGATAAAAACAGATATTTCTCTTGCTAAGTTTATGACAATTGTCACAAGAAACACTACAATTGTCACGAAATTCCGACATATAACTCATTACCTGTCAAGAATTACCTACAATTCTTCTAAATCTTGACAATTGTCAGAAACGTCGCAAAAGAAATATCTGTTTTTTTCCGATATAATAAAGTTTTTTTAAATAATACAATGATGGTGGCAAACAGGAATACGGCCCGCCCGATGGTAAGCGGTAACTGTAGCCCATGGATGCCTGTGACGTCAGCAACAGTGATTTTACAATTGTCGCACCTGTCACCGTGGTGAAATTGGGGCCTGGAATCCTCGTTTAGCACGAATAAATGGACAAATACGGTCATGACAGTGTCTGGTATCGTGATTTTGTAATATTTGGCAGATTATAATATAATATCAAACCCCAACATTGTGGTATTTGTTTTTTTTTTCAAGTATTATTTCATACAGACTCTGACCAGGCTAACATTACACGAACTTGGCAGCACACATATCCCTATTGGCATGAAAAGGCTTAAAGTCCTTAAAGGCCTACCGACCGCGTGTGCGTGACGTGCACGTGCGCGTGCGGCGTTGTAGTATACAGATCCTTATGAGAGACGGCACACCGCTTCCGTGACGTGGGCGGCTCCAACACTGTGGCGCACGCGCACGTGCACGTCACGCACACGCAAGCCGGTGTGCACAGGCCTTAAGTTGAGACCACAGCGACCTTCGGCCGCTCGCCGAAGCGTCGGGCCCGTGACACCTTTATTACCATTAAGTTTTTTAGAGGCAAGTAACTAGCGCAAGGTTTTAGTGAATAGATAATGTAGTTCAAGTACAGCGGGCGTATTATGGATGGTTTTGTCCACGTGATAAAATAACTGTCACTTTTTAACACCGCGGGATAGAAAGTGATGGACGACGTTTTATCACGCTGTCACGTAGACAAGAACGACCATCATATCCCGTGACACTTTTACCATTAGTTCTTTAGAGGCAAGTAACTAGCGCAAGGTTTTAGTGAATATATAGTTAATGGTTCTAGTACAGAAAACTCTTAAGGCTCCGTCACACAGGCGCGTTTTCCGGGCGGGGCGTGAGCGGGGCGCGCCGCTTTTACATATAAAACGCTCACGCCCCAGCCCCACCCGGAAAACGCGCCTGTGTGACGGAACCTTTACATCGAATGTTGGCGAAAACTGCGTTTTTTAAGCTGTTACTTAATTTACCCTATTGGTTAGTGTTAATACAGTACCGTCTTGACACTTCCAAAAAAAATTACTCTCCCATACATTTTGGCTGGCTGATGATGATATTTTGTATGGGACAGTCGAATTTTTTTCGCGATTCCGGGGTTGGTCCCCTAGTAAAACTAACTTTACATACAAAATGACTAAACTGCAAAACGTAATTCAAGACCAAAAAAAGTAAGACAATGTTGCCACTGCAATAATTTGTTTGTAAAATAGTACATTCCTTTTGATAAATAATCACGCTAAGAAAATTTATTAATTATTAATTTTACTCCTACGATTTAAAAAGTACTTATTAACTTATTAATTTATTACTTATTAACATATTTGTACATAAATACAAGACGCGCTAGTAAAAAGTGGCAACATTTTCTTACTTTTTTTGGTCTTCAATTACGTTTTGCAGTATAGTAGATAGATATATAACCATTGAAAGAAAAGTACAAACAACTTGTATCAAAAATGAAAAACAAGGGCTAAGGCCACACCATGGAGAATTGGACAGGACACATAGGGCGATTGTGCACTACAATGAATTTTACTGTCCGGCAGTCCGAGTTTTTACGGTCCGATATGCACGCCATTAAATGTATATAGTAGCTTGTGCACTAGACGTAATTTTACCGTCCGACATTTTACTTTTCCCCATTCCGGACAGTTTTTTTCCGGTCCGAGATGACAGCTATGAAAAACGTGTTTCTGCTTGTGCACTGCGTCTGGAATTACATAGTATTATTCATGACTTGGCCGGGCGGGGGCGGGCTAGGGGGGGTGTGTGTTTCATGCACCTGCAAGTAAAAAGACTGACAAGTGCACAAGCCAATCATCCGTTTTTTTTCATGCCATATCGGACCATGAACAGTAAAATTACTTAAAATTAACTACAATGAATTTTACTGTACGGACTGCCGGACAGTAAAATTCATTGTAGTGCACAATCGCCCTTAGAATCATTTTGTTTAACCTCGTACATACGATATATTTATATTCAGCTACCTACAATTTCAATGCCTGCAAGATTTCACAATAACAATACATATACATACATACAATCAAAATGTAATACAAGTCGGACAACGGCCTACAGATAATTGTAGTGCGCACCTTTATGCGGGTAAAGGACCTTCTTGTAAACAAACCTCTTTGTTTGTACACCTTACTAACAGTACTGTACCAAAACATCGTATCTCCATGTAGAGATCAAAATGACATATGGCGTTTTGAAAGTTAGAAACATGCTAATGTACTTAGCAACATCGTATCAGTTGAGTTTTTATAATGGCATATGTTTTTCTGAAAGTAACATCCGCTATGATATTGATATCCACACCAGTTTCTTAAAGACATACGCCTTTTTCATAAGTAACACCAACTATCGCTCCGGATTTTACAAAAGGTCATATCTACACACCAGTTTCTTAAACAATTACGCTCTTTCCAAAGTAACACCAACTATTCTGCTATAATTTACAAAAGGTCGTTTCTCTATACGAGTTCTATAATGGCATACGTCGTTTTCACGATGGAAGTGTGTGGGTGGGCGCCATCTGTGCGCCAGGTGGCGATAACATAGAACATGGCGTGAGCAAAAACGAACGAGTGTAAACTGTAAACACCTGGGATAGGATACGTACAGTTGGGCCAAAAAACTCAATCTTTCCTGTGGACATCACAAAATAGAATACACTTTATGGTGCACAGTTAACTTCTAGGCTTCGTCACACAGGCGCGTTTTCCGGGTGGGGCGTGAGCGGGGCGCGCCGCTTTTAAGGCTTCGACACACAGGCGCGTTTTCCGGGCGGGGCGTGAGCGGGGCGTGACGCTTTTACATATAAAACGCTCACGCCGCGCTCACGCCTCGCCCGGAAAACACGCCTGTGTGACGGAACCTTTACATATAGAACGCTCACGCGCCGCTCACGCCCCGCCCGGAAAACGCGCCTGTGTGCCGGAACCTTTTCCCTAGCTGGATCCTTATAGGCATGTAAACCTACTAACTGACTCTTAACAACACATTGGCCACAGGAAAAACGCCCGTTTTCCGGAACGTTTGGATTTTGTGAGTAAATCATTTGAAAATCGGGACATTCGGGACATGTCCTTCTAAGTGTTTGCTCGTGAAGCTGCGTTATTGTATGAGTGAATTGCAAAAAAAATGTACATAAGCCATAGCGCCTGTAATTAGTCCAAGTTAATTGATTCCACTGTGTTACGACAGTCCACTAGCTCTTTGAAACCTATTTCATTAAGCCAGCTCTAAAAAGAACTGGAGAGCTTTAAATTTCGGGCTAAAAGGCTCGAGTCCTTACCTTAGGAACACTAAGTGGCCCCCGAGTATACTTGCTTAATCAAGGACTGCATAGTTGGGTGCGTTGATTGTATGAGTGGAGCCAAGGCAAACGTCCTGCCAGCTTGTGTGGTGCGTGCGGTCGTCGCTCCCGGCGCGTTGACATTAAAAACATAAACACCACAAGCAACCTTTTTATTGCAGAGGCCGCTTGCGTCTGCGTCGAGGTTTTCATCGATTTTTGACAAGTTTTGAATCGTATCTCCTTTTTTTGCACTAACAGATAAAATTATTAGACAAACGGTTATTGGTTCTTCAATCTTTTATCTCCGTTTTGGTCTACCGGATTTTGAAAGAAATGAATACTTATTTTTTTATGAATTTTTTAAACATTGTCTAAAAAAAAACACTTTTGTCGTATCTAAGTAGTTTGCTGTGAAGTACTTACATGTACGAAATCTACATATTTGGGTCCGTCTTTGACGTCTCGAAAAACGTGCTAGGGTTTTAATTTTAAACTAATTAACACAATAGTTATGGCCAGAAAACCAGTTTTTTAGCCTGAAATTGTTCAGCTTTGATGCTAAATATCTCGAAGACAATGAGTTTTTAAGTAAATACGGGATACTATATTCCGTAAAGCCGTTGCTGTTAATATAATAAGCCACAAAAAACATTAGAAAACTAAGGGATTCAGATCGAAGGTCATTGGCGTGGGGGAGCCCCTTAAAAAGGCCATGCAGTGCAGGGTGTTTAGATGACAATCGTTTGCGCCACAACAACGAAACGCTAGTGCACAATGTGATGGTTCCTCTACACGTTGGCCCATCATATTGGCCTACTATGATGGGCTAACGTGTAGGGAGGGTAGTGGCACACCTCGGACACTGGCGATCAAATGTATGAAACAAACGCGTTCCTACGCACACAGTCTAAGCTCGTGTAGGTAAACGCGTACCATGCTTGTGTGAGTGAGATAAGACGTGCTAGGGTTTCCGCCATTTTGTTGTCAAGTTCGATGACCTCAATGACTCAAAACTCATTGCGCGCATTAGGAAGAAATAAGAATCGTATTATGTTGTATGGTGGGTATCTAAGCTCGATTTATACAATATATAGTTTCCTATTTTGAATCAGTATAAACGAAGTAACAAAATTTTTGTAAGGAAATTCAGGCCACCAAAATATTACGTAAAAGTAGAAAACATGATTTTTTGTTCATATAGATATTGTGTTGTTTTCAGTGTGTTCTGATAGGTTTTGTAAATATTTGTTTAATATTTGAATATTTTACGTGGCCTCCACTCTGCGCACCGCGTCGTCGCGTCCTTGCCAGCCGGTAACTGAGAGGTAACCGAGAGCGGGTGGGCGGCACTTTCAACGGGAGGCAGGGAATGTCCATACTGTACGTTAGTAATATTTATTATACTGTGGTCGTGGTATCGGATGGCTTATGGCGAATTTTTAGAATTATATTATTATAAGAGTATCCAATCCCCCCCAGTGAGGTATATGTTTGTCTGAACACAAAACACATCTGTGTTTTCTAAATAATTCACACCAAGACATGCAGGCGTAGCAGAATGTGGCAAAAAGTACCTTGATGTGGGTGGGCAATGTATTTCTATAATGGTGGCATATTTTTAGGGTTCCGTACCCAAAGGGTAAAACGGGACCCTATTACTAAGACTCCGCTGTCCGTCCGTCCGTCCGTCTGTCACCAGGCTGTATCTCACGAACCGTGATAGCTAGACAGTTGAAATTTTCACAGATGATGTATTTCTGTTGCCGCTATAACAACAAATACTAAAAACAGAATAAAATAAAGATTTAAATGGGGCTCCCATACAACAAACGTGATTTTTGACTTGACCGAAGTTAAGCAACGTCGGGCGGGGTCAGTACTTGGATGGGTGACCGTTTTTTTTTGCCGTTTTTTGCATTATGGTACGGAACCCTTCGTGCGCGAGTCCGACTCGCACTTGCCCGGTTTTTTTTATTAAGCGCTACCTGAAGTTAGGTAGATAAAATTTATTAGAATAGTTCGCAGCCCGCTGTTCTTATATTTTGTACAAAAAACCATCAGTGCATATTTGCTGTTTCAAAAGTCGTGAAGCAAAAAATGGGTACAAAAACGCATACCTGCGGCGGATCAACAGGAGATCACTGCGGAGTACAGCCAGCAGCAGAAGTTGCTAAGCGGGCCAGGTGTTCAAAATGATCTTGACGCGACTTTATTGTTAAGAGAATAAGAGCGCGTCAAGGTAATTTTGAACACTTCGCCCGCTTAGCAACTTCTGCTGCTGACTGTACGGTCAAGCAATCTGATTTCTGTGCTACTTCGAACCAGTACTACCAGTGGGGAGACAGAGACACTCCTCACTTCGGTCGAACTCGGCTCCGTTCGGCTCAGCATTGCGCCGAGCTATTATTAGGGTTGGCACCACTTGACTTCCTTTTGCGTGCACGACCACAGATAAGATAATCACTTGAATTTTGACAACCCTAAATAGCCGAAAGGGTTAATTAGTGCCATATTAGAAAGGGGCAGCATGATTCGACCCTGAATCGCTGTCAAACTTCGGTGTTGTAGGAAGTGTCCTTTTTAGAGATCCCCGAATAGTGAATTTGGCCGAATACCGAATATTCGGCCCCTCTCTCGGCCGAATACCGAATATTCGGCGACCGAATATTCGGCATGACATGCGAACATTTTGAGTCACAATTATTATGAAAAATGTTCGCCACACTGAGAAAAAAAACTAACAAAAACACACTTAGAATTACAAAAATAAAACTTAATCCGGGGACAAGGAGAGTCAACTAATAGGAACAAATTGACTTTTGTAATTTCCATTTAGTAGGAAATACAACTTCTATATTTGTAATTTGAAGTATGCTAGAGTAATTTCAGAAATTTGGTTTTGTTATTCCGAGAGGTGCTTTAGCAATATCGGAGGTGATGACGTCATGGGTGAAAACTAACCGTTTTGTAATTCTAAGCGTGCTTTAGCAATATCGGAGACGATGACGTCATAGGTTTTACTAAACTGTACTGCGATTCCAAGCTAGCTGTTGTTATTCTAGGGATAATGACGTCACAGGCAAAAACTAAACTGTTTGCAATTCCTCCGCCCCTAGCAAACGGGCGCCGCGAGAGCATGTCGCGCGCGTGGTAGCTACCCGTCTCTATTTCTGTCTGTATGAATAAAAAAGCGTTTGGTAGTATATCTCTGTACTAAAGAGGCACTATAAAAGCCTGTCGAGATATTCTACCCATTCCTTTCTTATTCATACAGTCAGAAAGAGACTAGTATTTATTACGCGCGCAACATGCTCTCGCGGCGCACCTGTGCTAGGGAGGTTGGAATTACAAACAGTTTAGATTTACCTATGATGTCATTATCACTAGAATAACAACAGCTAGCTCGAAGTTGCAGAACAATATATTCCTGTAGACACCAACTACACAGTAGGTCGCGGGTTAATATGTCCATGGCCCACAATATATCCTAAATTTATTATTTAACTTAAGTATGTTTTAAACAAAGAAGACACGAGACACGCCCGCCCGACATCCGACACAATACTAACTCTAACCAAATGAACGTAGCAAGTAGTAAATTTTACTAAAATCACTAACATTCGTTTCGCTGTGTTGGTATTACAAAACTCGTTTAGTGATTGGTACAACAATGAACATAAACACAACAAGTCTATCTACTAAATACCAGTAAACTTTGTAATGTCGCTATAGTAACAACTGAATTGTTATTTTAAATGGGGTAATGTTATTCCCGCGAACTCGTTTTTTAGATATTACAAAACTATGTAAGTGAGACATTTACTAAAATCATAACTTGAAATCACAGATGCTTTTTTCCAAAAATCACAAACTTTACTAGTAAAAATCGGAGAATTTTAGTAGTAATAAAAATGGATTGTAACAAATACTGAATTTTGTTTAATGCTCCATTTACTAAAGTCTGTTTGCTGAAATTAGATTTAGTATTACTGAGCTGTTTGTAGAAATAAATAAATTTTACAGAAATAGTGAAACTTCCATGATTACTACTAAAACTTCATTTTTTCCCCCAGTACAGAACTGTTTATTAATTCCTGGTGATGATTTTTCTCTCAGTGCAACAAAGCACAACCTTTGCTAAAGGGGCCCACTGATTAACAGTCCGCCGGACGGTATCGGCTTGTCAGTTAGAACCAAATTTTGACAGTTCCGAACAATTGACAGGCCGATACCGTCCGGCGGACTGTTAATCAGTGGGCCCCTTAAGATATATTTAATGTTGAACAGAATTAATGAATGTAATTAGGTTAGAGTCAATCAAATCAGACCCATGATAAAAATAAAATATTTTGTAATCAACAAATGCTCAAAAACGTGCCTTCGTATTTACTATTTAACTACTTTCCAAGAATACATTTTAAATATTAAATATACCTAGTTTTTGGTATTTTTTTGTGTAATTTTTCTTTTTAGGTAGGCGCATTCGGCAAAGTGGCCGAATAGGCCGAATACCGAATAGTTGCCGAATATTCGTGGCATCTCTAGTCCTTTCTGTACGGTAGTACTATTATTTATTCTATGTTCGTCCCTTGGCACAGTGGCGATCACAATTAAAACTGCGACGGATCTCATATTATTATTATCAAACCCCGTTAATAAATAAATATATTAGGACATTTTTAACACAAATTGACTAAGCCCCAACTCAAGGTAAGAGGTAAGCTCAAGAAGGCTTGTGTTGTGGGTAGGATAGGGTACTCAGACAACGATATACACGGTGGCTAAAATAATACTGCTGTGCTGCCAGGGAGGTTTTGGGATTATACTGAGCAACTCCTATGTCTATAGCAACTCTATGAGTCGGTCGACCCCGAAATCGCGAAAAAAGAATTTACCCTCCCATAGAAAATGGAAAAACTAAAATGTATGAAACAGCCAATTATTTTCGCGATTTCGCGGTTGGTCCCATAGTAAAAGTTGCTAAGTATCATGGTCTAATAAAACATGGTCTTCTATTCCCAGAGTGACACGGGCCTACGTCACAATAACATTGCCACTTTATTTCAACATTTATAATTTTCATTTATATGTATTTTATCTTAAATTTTACAATAACACGTCATTTTTAATTATTCGTTAGCAATATCTTCCGATTCACGAAAGAAATTTCAGACGTTCGGGTAATTCTGTTTACATTACTGGCAACACAGGATAGCGCTGTCACATTTGACAATTCGGATCTAGATAACTTCATGCCCTGACCGTCATCCTTGTCGAACGCGTGTTAATTGTTATTTCCTTCTCGCTCAGTGTCAGCAGTCGCAGTGTTTTCCAAACTTTTTACGTCGTAAGCTTGGTAATTAATGTGTAACTGTGAATTAGTTTTTCAAACGTTTGTCTTGTATAGATAAATAAAGTTTAATTTAATACATTAGATTTGTTTTATTTTACTATGTTTCTACATGAATAACTTAAAATTAATGCCGTTAAAATAATTTTCACCGTTGGTTAAAATTCTCCCACATTTTAAAGTTTGAGAACCTGTAAACAGCATGATGACGTAGGCCCGTGTCAGTTAGGTCATACGCGAATCTCGGAATAGAGTACCAGGCGGAGTATATTATTATACCATGCTAAGTATAATCCAATGCCAATGGATATGTCCAATTTATTTGGCCACTTGGGCGTCACCGCCACTATCAATTTGATACTGAGTCTGACTGTACTAACAGCAACTGGCCATGGACCTTATAACATTGCAATAAAGTTTATAATCGGTTAACATTGTGAACGGTGGATGGATAAGAAAGTGTACATATCCGGCGACATGCCATATGGTACCGACGCTTGTCCTAAGACTCCTAAGTGCACTCAAGTGTAATACAAATATGGCGTCCAAGCGTCCTTAAACTGTGAAATATTAACTTTTATCTATAATTAAAATATTTAAAAAACCGGCCAAGTGCGAGTCGGACTCGCTTTCCAAGGTTACATTAAGTCCGACTCACGCTTGACTGCACATTTCTAATAGGTTTTCCCGTCATCTATAAGTAAATAACTACTTTGTGTACTTTTTATACTTTATCGCACGATCTTCGACTTCACGGATTTTGTTTTATTCAATAGTTATTTACGATACAAGTGCGGAAAAGAGGAAATTCGAAACGAGTGGCGATAAATTAAAAAACGACCGAAGGGAGTGTTTGAAATCGACACGAGTTGCGAATTATCTATTCGCACGTGTATCGTACAACGTTTTACAGTACATATGGCCCGTTAACTTTTGACATACGCACGGAAAGTGCTCTTTCCCGCACTAGTGTACCAGACCATATGTAGTATATGTACTGTTAATATATTTAATATGTCTGTGTTTCAAGGAAGTTATGTTATTAATAATGGGCGGACGACGGATGCAATATACGTCAAAATCCTGTCAAACGATATACGTAATGCTTCGTAATAACATATTAAAATACACATCTTATACAATCAGTGAATTTTTAGGGTTCCGTACCCAAAAGGTAAAACGGGACCCTATTACTAAGACTTCGCTGTCCGTCCGTCCGTCCGTCCGTCTGTCTGTCACCAGGCTGTATCTCCGAACCGTGATAGCTTGACAGTTGAAATTTTCACAGATGATGTATTTCTGTTGCCGCTATAACAACAATAAATACTAAAAACAGAATAAAATAAAGATTTAAATGGGGCTCCCATACAACAAACGTGATTTTTGACCAAAGTTAAGCAACGTCGGGCGTGGTCAGTACTTGGATGGGTGACCGTTTTTAGGGTTCCGTACCCAAAGGGTAAAACGGGACCCTATTACTTCGCCTTCGCTGTCCGTCCGTCCGTCCGTCCGTCCGTCCGTCTGTCTGTCACCAGGCTGTATCTCACGAACCGTGATAGAGCTTGACAGTTGAAATTTTCACAGATGATGTATTTCTGTTGCCGCTATATTAACAACAATAAATACTAAAAACAGAATAAAATAAAGATTTAAATGGGGCTCCCATACAACAAACGTGATTTTTGACCAAAGTTAAGCAACGTCGGGCGTGGTCAGTACTTGGATGGGTGACCGTTTTTTTTTGCATTTTTTTTCCGTTTTTTTTTATTATGGTACGGAACCCATCGTGCGCGAGTCCGACTCGCACTTGCCCGGTTTTTGTTAGCCAGCAACGAGAATCCACGGCCCGTTCGGTGTTCACTAACCTCCATTACCACGACCTTGCCTCGGCCGCGTATTATTTACACACGTACGTTATTGCACGTATGTATATCCTTCACAACGACCGCGTGACGTCATATGTGTATGATAAAGGAGTTATTTTAGGATCTGGGATAAAAAAACTGGTTTCGATTCGCTACTCGGGTTCGACTGAAGAGCCCATCAACGTGCACACTGAACTCAAAACAAAAACGGCCGTTTTAACTTTGGACGCATAGATTGACGAATCTAGCAACATAAAAACTAGTTTGATGTAATTAGAAGGTACTTAAATACAAAATACAGTACGTAGCGGCCCCCTTTTTTAAATATCTTTCGTTAAATTTAAATAATCACGATTATTTAGCAGTGGCGCTAGTGTGCACGTTTGATGGGCTCTGAAGGAAATCGAACAATCGCAATCTAGCTGGCAAACGAGAACAGCCTGTGCACTCACCTCCGTCGCCAAGTAGTGGAATTATCAGTACCGCTACTTGACACCAGATGTCACAAGTGTGACGCTACCTTATATTCATATTTCTGTGGTCGCTACTGACGAAAAATGTACTGCTAAAACAATTTACAACTAATATTATAAGCCGGTTAATCCGGTTATAATATTAGGTGAAAAATTGTTGAGCATTAGTGTTCGTTCGTTGCGACATCTATTGTCGACTAGCAGTACTCGTACATTCCGCTACTTGACGCTAGATGTCGACTACGAAATAACTCGCGTTTTGGTAAGAAAACTGATGCATGGAGTTACCACTCATTCTTTACTTATATAAGGTTCCGTCACACAGGCGCGTTTTCCGTGCGGGGCGTGAGCGTTTTATATGTAAAAGCGGCGCGCCCCGCGCTCCGCTCACGCCCCGCCTGGAAAACGCCCCTGTGTGACGAAGCCTTTAATCCAGCGGTCGGCAACCAGCGGCCCGCGAACCTCTTGCTTACGGCCCGCGAGCCTGTCTGGCTATTTTATATGTAATATTGACAAATGACAATGTCTGATAAAGTCATAAATATTAACAAAGTGCGGCCCGCGTCCATTTCGTTAACTGCTATGTGGCCCTTGGTTGCTAAAAGGTTGCCGGCCGCTGCTTTATGGTTTCAGCGATGGAGGAAGCAAAGGAGACCTTGCGGGTTTCCGCGTCGGACGACCTCTGTCGACGTTACTAGGCGCTTTGTTCTTTACTTTTTAGGGTTCCGTACCCAAAGGGTAAAGTAAAAACGGGACCCTATTACTAAGACTCCACTGTCCGTCCGTCTGTCACCAGGCTGGTGATAGCTAGACAGTTGAAATTTTCACAGATGATGTATTTCTGTCGCTATAACAACAAATACTAAAAAGTACGGAACCCTCGGTGGGCGAGTCCGACTCGCACTTGTCCGGTTTTTTATACATAGTAGCAAATAAGAGTTTAATAGGCTGGGTTAGTAACGAGTCGAATCTGATGGGTTTTAACTGTGGAGATAGTAAGAAACTAGAGGATACATACTTAGACCAAAGATATACCCACAGACTTAAATTATATACCATAGATGACGCAAATGCATCTACTTCGCGTGTCCGAACCCCGACCAAGCGTCGAGGTTGGCCGTCGATATTGACATTCCACGCGCGACAGTTGTAGCAGCCGGTAGTCCGTAAAAACGTGCAACAGCCCAAAAATTGCAAGCACCCAAGGGCAAGCACATATTTCCTATCACAGATCACAGGTAAGTAATTTTAAAATGATATTATGCGTTCATTTTAAAACATTTTTTTAAGTATTCGAAGTTGTGATTCCAATAATATATACCTAAGTAACTATAGATTAACGTTACAAAACTATATTAACATTACATTGCGCGTTTGCTTTGAGCGTTTGATCTGACGTTGTGAGTTAAGAGACGATGAATATCGGAACTAGCGATACTGTCGCGCATCGCTTCGACTTCGTGGTACAGGCCGTTTATCATTCGTCTGTCAAATTTAGCGAGTAGTGTTGTTCGTTCTACCGATCGCTTCTAATAAACGATTTTAATCGATATCGGACAGACGAATGATATAAAAAAAAAACATGTCCTAATTTTACACATTTTTGTTTTCCACATGATCCAGTCATAGATTTTGAAAATAACAGTTTCATTGAAGGGAAAAGTTGGGAAGAAGATCATTCACTGATTTAAACTTCCACGATTATTTAAACATTATCAAACTACACAACGGGACTTAATCGCGTATTTATAGGAATATAAGAAAGGTTTATAAACGCCAGGTGGAGGTGAGGTGGTGAGGTGTAAGATCTCATCCATATGGAATCCAGTCATTAGTAAATGTAAGCGGAAACGAATATCGACAGTCGATAAATATCGTTAGTGTTGTGTGTCGACAGAGTAACATCCCTAGTGCGTAAAACGTTCAAACTGATAAACAAGATCAAGTGCGGGTAGTTCGAAAAACTCGCGCGGCTAGAAGATGTTGATGTCAACTTGAGCCAGTCTTCTCCGAGACCACGGGGACAACGCCGTCCTCGAAACGTCGGAGGTAAATCTTAAAACTTATATACGCGATTAAGTCCCGTTGTGTAGTTTGATAAGAAGATCTGTTTTTATCATTCGTCTGTTCTTATCATTCGTCTGTCAGAAAATCGATGTCATTCATGACAATCGATTTGTGATTTTTGGCGTGGTTCGCGGGGGAGCGGGGAATGAGCGAGCGAGACCGCAGATATAAAATCTATGAGTATGAGCAAGACAGTTGAATCGTAGTGGGGCAGAGGGGCATCGGTGTCTTAGAATCGGTTAGGTGTTCCCATCACTAAATTGCGGCTGTAACGTCACAGTAGGTAGTAAAAAGTCCTCACGCTTGGTTTCAATACACATCGTGATATTTGCTTCATCTATTGGCTCCTCTACACGATGGGCCAACGCCGGCCACTCCAAGGGACGCATTTATGCGTTAGAGGGAGCAAGTAATATTGCTATCTCATTCTACCGCATGGCTGCGTCCCTTGTCCCTTATAAGCTTAAAAGGTCAGATGGCAATTGTTTTCTCAAAAATAAATTCCTGAGTCAAATCCTAGGATTGGGTTGCCGACCGGACATACACAGCTGGAGTCGTGGAGCATACGCGTTAAGTGTGCATCAGCGCATAGTCTAATAAAACATGGTCTTCCATTCCCAGAGTGACACGGGGCTACGTCACAACAACATGGCCGCTATATATAGCGCTATCGCATATTATCATATAGCGCTGTCGCATGATGACGTAAGCCCGTGTCAGTTAGGTGACCTAGAAAAGACGGGAATGGAATACCAGGCGGAGTATATTATTATACCATGCATCAGCCTTTATAGCCTCGTAAGACCCAGGGCAACTTTCTTTTAATTCTATATGAGTTCAAAACTCGAATTTAATATGTACTTGAACAAGTACACGGGGACTTACGAGGATAGATTAGATAATGTTGACACCACACATCCGTACACGGAGGATGTGAACTTGGCTACCATCGTTACGATCAGCTGATCTATTTTAGACCTTTTCACAACGACATTAGGTCTACGAATGGTCAAATAAAGTAAGGAAGTCGGGAGCGGACGCGTCACGCTCTGCTCTATGGGTTCACTAGTAGGGGTGAATATTTAGTTTCGTGTTTCTATTGGCTATGTCTATGTTTGTTTGTGTATGTTTTTGCGGTGGGAGGTGGGAGGGTGGGAACATTAATTGCATGTAAAAAATACGCAAGTAAGTATAACGGGTTAGCACTGATTGACTAGCACGTTATCTTTTCGCAGATTAGCAAAGTAATATTTTGGTTTGTATTGGCTATGTCTGGTGGAACTATAGTATTTTTCAAACAGCATGGGTACAGTGACTCATGTCAGCTCCATACAATTTATAACCATAAAACGCAAAATAGTATTGAGATGTAATGTTCTACATCTGTACCTATATGAAAGCTTGTCTGCATGTCTTCCATAAGGGTGGGCCCACACTACGGTACAGACGCCGTCCTATTTAGGGCGCGGTCGGCGACCTTGCTACCTGCGCGAGAGACGGACCGATACGTCACAAGGTGGGTCATAAATATGTACACTATAATGGACTGTATTGTGTTGGAATAAGAAGTCAATAGTTTAAATATTTGTGAAGTCAATGCGTGGGTCAGTCTGATACGTTTTTTTGGGTTTATTTATATGTGACGTTCCACGGTAAAAGGTACCTTATGGCGGCTGGCGCTTACGTCGCATAGCGCCGCAATAATATTGGAGCGGCGTTAATAATAGCGTAAGCGCCAACGGTTGGTATAAAGTAGAAGTTGGTATAAATAGTGAATTTGGTCGAATACCGAATATTCGGCCCCTCTCTCGGCCGAATACCGAATATTCGGCATGACATGCGAACATTTTGAGTCACAATTATTATGAAAACTGTTCGCCAACAAAGCACAACGTTTGATAAGATATATTTTTATGTTGAACAGAATTAATGAATGTAGTTAGAGTCGATCAATTTAAATCAGATCCATGATAAAAATAAAATGTTTTGCAATCAACAAATGCTCAAAAACGTGCCTTCGTATTTAACTACATTCCCAGAATACATTTAAAAAATTAAATACATATTCCTAGTTAAGATAATCACTAGAATAGAATTTTGTCAACCCTAACTAGCCGAAAGGGATAGTGCCATATATTAGAAAGGGATAGCATGATTCGACCCTGAGCCGCTGTCAAACTTCGGGTTTGTAGGAAGTGTCCTTTCTGTATGGTAGTACTTTTTATTTATTCTGTGCCTTGAGGTGGAATCATTCTTGGAAGGGCTGCTATCTGGACATATATGACACTGTAGTTAATAAATGTAAATTCCCGCGGTCAGGATTGCTCCACTGCACCTTAGACTACTTTTTAGGGTTCCATACCCACAGGATAAAAAAGGGCCGCTGTTACTAACCTCCACTGTCCGTCTGTCTGTCTCCAGGCTGTCTCATGAACCGTGATAACTAGACAGTTGAAATTTAGACAGCTGATGTATTTCTGTTGCCGCTATAACAACAAATACTAAAAAGTACGGAACCCTTGGTGGGCGAGTCCGACTCGCACTTGCCCGGTTTATTTATTTATATTTATTTTCTATTGTAATAGGCTATAAAACTCCTTCCCCAGCTATCCTTCTATTCTTTGCTGGTAACATAAATCTGGCAAAAAAAGGAGGCATAGATCTATGTCTATGATCTTTTTTAAAAAGCAGGCATAGATCTATGTCTATGATCTTTTCTAAAAAGCAGGCATAGATCTATGTCTATGATCTTTTCTAAAAAGCAGGCATAGATCTATGTCTATGATCTTTTCTAAAAAGCAGGCATAGATCTATGTCTATGATCTTTCCTAAAAAGCAGGCATAGATCTATGTCTACGATCTTTTCTAAAAAGCAGGCATAGATCTATGTCTGATCTTTTCTTCAGTTATCCACTCCCATTCATAGACCAAGAAATGAATGACTTAGTTATGTATAATATTTGTTTGTGCTATCTTTAATCTCTACTTGATAAAGATACCTAATAAAAAGTATGACTCATTCATTAAAGTGTTTACAACACAAGTATAAACACCGTAACATTTAAATATAAAAAAATAGCATAAACATTAATTGCTACGATTATAATAAGCCAAAGTTAATAAACAAGTTATTTGTGTGACTTCATTCTAGCTACAAAGTAAAAGACCAGTCAGACGTACGCAACTGAGTTGTACATTTATTTTATTAAGTAGTCATTTTTGTAACGAATGCGGACTGGTATTTTTTGTCTGTTAGCGTTGTTCGAAATAGGAACGTGTTAAATTTATCTCGGAAATTATCAGCCTCACGATTGGCTATCGCGACCATGGCACATCAATTACGGAAAACGCTTCGCGAGAGTGAAACCACATACCTACGTATAGCGAGGAAGCGAAAGTGAACGAGCTCCAAGCGCAACCCGCGGTCTAAAAGACTATACTGACCTGTAGTTTTGCTCGTAATCCCAGTAATCCTTGTAGCGCGGGTGCCAGCGAGGGCCCCCGCGCGAGTAAGGCCTCCGAGAACCTCCCTGGCTCATGTTTGCTGCGCCATCACTTCCGATATCGATTTGCGCCGCAACACTCGACCACTCAGATCCGCACGAAAATACTTGTATCCACTAAAACAATAACACTGCACTACACTAAAACACTGACGAAGCACTAATTGAGAAAGATTATAGTTTTAGGACTCCACGGGAGCCCCGGTGGCTGCTGCGAGCACGGTGCTCCGACGCGAAGTAAGCGCAGTCTGCGCGCAGGCGCGACAACGTCGAGGACGCGCGCTCTGCCGGAAGGCAAAGGAACTAAATTCGAAAACGACCGCGAAGGCCCTAATTTTTTGGTAATTAATTATTGACGTAATAACGCAAATGACACTCGTACTCTTAACTGGGTTAATTTTGTCCTCATTACCTTGATTGGATATCAAACGGCAAGCGGAAATGAGAATGCAGTTGAGATAATCAGTCCCCGAGTATTGATTTTATTTTAGTCTTGCACGCAATGTTGTAATTATAATTGAGTCACGTCTTAAATGTGTCCTGTTTGCTAAGTAAGATGAGGGCGTGTTATCGCATACTTGAAATGGCTCTTCGACGCTCACATAATTAATGTGAATCCCTTGGCGATGCGTGCTAGTCACGCACAGGCGCACAGCTGCACTAAACTAAAGCACTGCAAATGTTTTACACGTGTTTCTGGCACTGAAATCCGTATTTAGCTGTAAATCTGGTGATGAATGCGAAAAAATGTTGAGATAATAATGTAACGCTATGCGCCCGTCCGGACGACACGATACGTAAGCCTCATAAAAAAAGTTTACACAACTCGCCCACATTGCGACCTCCTTGCTGCAGCGCTTTAACATCTGCCTTTGACAATCTGTGGTAATTTGTAAAAGGAAAATACTAAAGCGCTTTAGCGCTGTTTTTCCACCAACCCCGCCCCATTGTTATTATAATGCAGCCAACATGACGCACATAGTGCAGTGTGAAGTTAGCCGCGGAAAATATGACACGAGAGCGAGCTCTCCCTCTAACTTTGGAGCGAGAAAGAGACGTAGTACTATTCTTTTTAATTTATTTTGATTATTTGTGTACCGTCGGTGACTGTATACAATCGTGCATTTTGTACAAAGATGTTATTTTTAATATAAACTTCATCGCTTACTGTTGCGAAATCTCGCAGTTTTAACCTCATTGAGAGCCAAATGGCCCTCATCCAGATTAAATATTCAAGAGATAAGGCGTAGGAAGCGGACGCGACACACTTAGATATTATAAAAAGAGAATATACTTATGCAAATTTAGTCGCAACTTGTGACATTCTTGGTTTCGGCCAAGTTTGGTTGAAACTAGATAGTGAAGATTAGGTACGGAGCGGTCGGTCTGGTTGTAGCATCAGCTGAATTTGGGCAATAATCAAGTTTTAAACAAACATTAGGAGCCGTTATAAAATGCTCTGCGACACAAATGATCTCGTTTACGGTCCGGCCGTTATGTTGTTTAAGGTTCCGTCACACAGGGGTGTGAGCGGAGCGCGCCGCTTTTACATATAAAACGCTCACGCGCCGCCCGGAAAACGCGCCTGTGTGACGGAACCTTTAGACTCCATAATTTTGGCCCCCGGACGAATTCTCATCCTGTTTTAGATTTGACTGAATTATAGAAAAATAGAGCCCCAACACATCTAGTTTTTTTTCATTAAGTAAATTCTAAAATTCTCTGTTTCCGCTACCCAAAGAGATTGCTCTTTAATGATAAGACCGCCTGTTGTCTGCCTCTATCGCTCGAATATACAATTTGAAGCCCAAATCACGCGAGGTGTTTCGACTACTTTCTGACCCTCTTGGTGATATCTTTGGCAGGTGTAAAATCTACAATAACCTCTAGCATACGATTGAGTTTAGGGGTAAAAGGGGTCATCCATTAATTACATCACACGTTTAGGGGGAGGGAGGGGGTCAAGAAAATGTGACATGTTGTGACAAGGGGGAGGGGGGAGTCATAAACTCTGTGACGTCACTTTAACTTCAACAGTAACCGAAAATGTATTTAAATTATTTTATACGCTATACAGGTAAATAACAAGTTTTTGAAACGATAATCGTTTTTATTCGTTTAAGTTTATTTCTTAATCAGTTTTGGGTTATAAAATTACTAATATTTCTTTTGTCAAAAATATTTTGATTATATATTAAATAAATATTTGCCGATTTCGTTGAAGAAATGTGACGTCACACCAGGGGGGAGGGGTTTGCCAAATGTGACCAAGTGTGACAAGGAGGGGGGGGGGGGAGGGGTAAAAAAACCTAGAAATTCGTGTGACGTAATTAATGGATGACCCCAAAGTGCAGATAAATAAATAAAAACTATTTCTCATATAAGAATCATTTAATTTATTATTACAATTCGAATGGGGCTGACAACTGCCAAAGGTTTTCATAGATGGCGCCAGCATAAGGTTAACCTGTCACTAGTTTTGTTCTGTGAGATTTGGCTTAATGGACTAACATCCGGGGCATAAATATAACTATAGTTGGTCAAGCAGATCTTGTCAGTAGAAAAAGGCGGCAAATTTGAAAAAATGTAGGCGCGAAGGGATATCGTCTTATAGAAAATTTTAAATTTCGCGCCTTTTTCTACTGACATGATTTGCTTGACCATCTATATTCGTGGGACTGACTGGCAAAAACTATGCTGGCGCCATCTGTAACATACTTCGACCGACCAACTCGATTAGGAACGGCCGCGGACTATAGTTGAGCCACTTTAGCTTGCAGGGGCGTATTTTGAAATTTGGCGCACCGGGCCAATACGTTTCGCCGCCCCAGAAGTCAAGGAAGAAAAACAAAATGCAATCCGCCAGGGGCGGCATGAGGCGTACATTCGCGCCTCATACATGAAAAAATGTGTCCCAAGATTTCCTTTCCAGATCGTCACATTCTTGTTTGAATATATTTTTTTATTTGTATGAATGTGACGCACTGGAAAAATATTTTTACTTAAAAAGTTTTGGGACACATTTTTTCATGTATGAGGCGTGAATGTACAAATGATTCTGAGTAAAATGAGCCCAAGAAGTCAATATTTTGAAGACATGAATGAAATGTAAAAATTTTTTGGGAAACGCTCAAATATCAAATTATATTTCGTACTTAAGTTACGAAAAACTCATTGTAAGTAAATGGTGCCGTTTACTTAACGAAATATCATTTCTATGAGAAGTATTAAAACAATTAAATTATTTTCAGAAAATATTTTAATTTGTTTTTATTTCAAGTAGAAACACTACTATACGCCTTAGGGATAGCCAGGGGGCGCCATAAGCCTTCAGTAAAAAGTGCATATACTTGGAAAAATTCGGCCTATGCCGCTGTGGCCCGGTGGCCGAATGGCACAGGCACCTGCCGCGATAGCAGAGGACGCTGGTTCGATTCCAGCCTGAGGCACTGGAGGCATTGGTCACTTTCTTAGTATATCGCATTTATTTCAGTTTGAAAAATCATTTGATATTTATTTACCAATTGTATGTAGACAATAAGAATAAGTCGCTAAGCAGTCGCTTTAAAAACTAGTGCCTGTGCCAAATCTTGAGTTTAGGTTGCCGAGCGAGCCACAGGCTGAACGAGGCAAAATGTGGGGACAACACTAGAGTCCGCCCAAGCTAATTTCATATAAATTTGTCATCAATGGTGACATTACCACACTTTGTAAATGGCATGCAGAGTAGTGTCCGAACGAAACATGTTTTATTGCCGTTCGGCTTTGGCTCTAGTTTCGGCCGAAACCGAAACTTTTGTAATCTTGTTAAAATCGTTGAAAAAATGTCATAAAATGCTTTGGGGCTATTCATAAATTACGTCATTTCAAATTAGGGGGGGGGGGGGGCTGGACATCGGATGATGGTAGCATGACGTAGGAGGAAACGGGGTCATTCGAAGCATGATTTTTGGATGATTTTAGGGGGGGGTCAAAAATCGTTAAAAAACGATGACGTAATTTATGGACAGCCCCTTTTATATTAATTGTTACATATTTGCCGTGACTTATTTTTAAAACGTGTTTTTCAATTAAAAGACACATCAAGATTGTTTACCTTATTTCTAATGCTAAAAAAAGCAACTATAGTGGCGCTCATTCATTGATGTATATCTCAGGACTGGCCTTAAGTGGTATCCAGACGGGACTGATCTAATCGGTTGATTTGATCAGAAATGAAATTGGTGTCAACCACCAATTTTAGATTTATGGTGATATTAGAGCCCTCTAAATTGAAAAAATGCCCCAGAACGAAAATACTGGCCTCAAAAATTGGTATTCTTGCGTCCGCACCACATTTTATGGGTAACATCGGTCATTATCGGCGGTTGAATTCGGCGAGTCAAATTGGTATTTGCATCCGCACCTCCCGATTCGATCAGGCAATTGAATCAGATTGGCGAAAAATTGACTAATCTGGATACGCCTTTACGGGCAATAAGAATGGGGCATGGACGGGGCCAGTACAGCGGTATGACACCGCTACAACGCGATTGGTTGATGAATTCGCATCACGCGCGCGATTGGTCGCAACTAGTTGCGTTAGGATGCACGACTGGCTCGAATTCGTGAGCGACACCGCTGAACTAGTACCATTTTTACTGCGCGTAAGGCCCGTCCTGAGATATACGTCAATGCGCTCATTAGGGGAACTGTGTTTTCGAATAAACCAATTAATTTCTGTATACGTAAATCAGTATATTAATATTGTTCTCCTACTTGTTCCCCAACTTTTGGTCTTTGTTACTTAGTTTAGTTCAATAGCAAGTTCCGGCCCAGCCGAAGGTTCGGCCGTTTTTTGGCAGAAAGCAAAACTACGGTCGAAACATGATTTTTTGGCCGAAAGTGGCCGAAACCGAATTAATCTTCGGTCGGACACTAATGCAGAGTAGCTTAGTCCAACTCTAAGATGTTGAGAGAGAGAAATAGGTTATAGCGCGGACAGTGATTCCAATCTACAGCGTGTAGTCGTTAGGATCGTACAGCTCCGAGAGCAGCCTGTATATGTACGAGGGAGAGCTGCCACCACTGCAACAAAAAACAAGATATGTATCATTAAAAAAAAACCGGCCAAGTACGACACGGACTCGCGCACAAAGGGTTCCGTACCGTTACGCAAAAACGGCAAAAAAAATCACGTTAAATACATGTACGGGAGCCCAACTTAAATATTAAAATTAAAATTCATTTATTTCAAGTATCTGTGTCTCATAAATACATAATTCAAACACTAATACAGGCATTATCATTAAACAAACACTAATATTTATTTTATTCTGTTTATAGTATTTGTTGTTATAGCAGCAACAGAAATACATCATCTGTGAAAATTTCAACTGCCTAGCCATCACGGTTCATGAGATGTAGCCTGGTGACAGACGGACGGACAGACGGACAGCGGAGTCTTAGTAATAGGGCCCCGTTTTTACCCTTAGGGTACGGAACCCTAAAAAAGAATGTACTAAATGGTAACCCCATTACAACCCCGGGTGAATTCAGAGATATAAAGTATTGTATTATGTATAAGGGTGATAAGGTCAATGTTGAGTATCGGCATATTTTTAGGGTGCTAAGACTCCGCTGTCCGTCTGTCCGTCCGTCTGTCACCAGGCCCCTATTTCACCAACGTGACAGGTGCGACAATTCGACAAGTCTCATTGTTGCTGACGTCACAGGCATCCATGGGCTACGGTTATCGCTTACCATCGTGCGGGCCGTGTTCCTGTTTGTCACCATCATTGTATTATTAAAAAAAAAACTTTATTATATCGGCAAAAAACAGGTATTTCTCTTGTGATGTTTATGATGATAATGATGACAATTGTCACAAGATTTCAAAGAACTTTCGGTAATTCTTGACAGCAAATGAGTTCTGTGTCGGAATTTCGTGACTTTTGTCGTATTTCTTGTGACAATAGGCCTGATGACAAATTTTGAAAACCCTTTTAATATCGTCGGTACACTTGTGTTAGTTCCGAAAAACACTATATTTCAGTTATACTCATTAGATTTAACATAGATAATTGCATTTTATTATAGCTAGTTTAAACTTCGCGCGAAAACGCCTCGCATGCCATTTGTGACGTCATCATTTAGTTGGTGGTAGGGTGGTAGATATTGTTTACATACTTACAGTTACGAATTTCCCTTGAATCCGAATGATATTGTTAATTCAGCACCATATATTACGATTAGGGATGATAAATACATTACAAAAATTTATCACAATAACTCATTTTACACAAAAACTCTCACACGGTTGCAGTTTAAGATGAATTATTTAGATACATGTAAATTTTGAGTGAAAATCACCGAACGCCGCTTTTACTTTTTAATTTTTCATTTTTTCTAGTTATGACAGCCAACATGGCAATGATAGTTCCATTCAGCCAAATAATTAAAAAAGTTTGTTGTTGAAATATCGTATTATTTAGCATTTTATTTAAATAATAACAAATAGATATCTACTTTATATCGTGTAATAATATTTTTTGGACGTAATAAATGTTTAGTGGCGAAATAACATTTTTTTTGCACCTTTCGAACTCTTTGGTGCCCACGTATAGATTTCGGTCAATGAGGTTGTCTATGTTGCTCTAAGAAATATGTTATGGATTGATGACGTCACTGTTTGGAACGTTTCTGATTGGCGTTTCAGTAAAAATGGCCGATTGGAGAATTTTGCACTTTTATTTTATTGAATATATTAATAATCCTTCAGTTTATACTGAGATTGGGCCATTTATTAGAATCATATTAACATATATGTTTCGTTGAAACCATTATTTCCATGATTCTTTGTTACTTGCAACAGGCCTATTGTCATTAGCTTCGCAAAAGAAATACTTATTTACTGGCGATATAGTGGAGTTTTTTTTAATTAACATGTTGGTGGCAAACAACCACACCGCCCGTCTGATGGTAAGCGGTTACCGTAGCCTATGGAGGCCTGTGACGTCAGTAACAGTGATGTCGACAAATGCGACATTTGTCACGTTGGTGAAATAGGGCCCAGGCTGTAACTCATGAACCGTGATAGCTAGACAGTTGAAATTTTCACAGATGATGTATTTCTGTTGCCGCTATAACAACAAATACTAAAAACAAAATAAAATAAATATTTGAGTGGGGCTCCCATACAACAAACGTGATTTTTTTACCGTTTTTTGCGTAACGGTACGGAACCCTTCGGGCGCGAGTCCGACTCGCACTTGGCCGGTTTTGTTGCGACTTGCTTATTTGTTTATTATATGTGATATACAGGGTGATGTTGCAAACACTTACAGATTGGTGATATACAGGGTGACGTTGCAAACACTTACAGATTGGTGATATACAGGGTGACTTTGCAAACACTTACAGATTGGTGATATACAGGGTGACGTTGCAAACACTTACAGATTGGTGATATACAGGGTGACTTTGCAAACACTTACAGATTGGTGATATACAGGGTGACGTTGCAAACACTTACAGATTGGTGATATACAGGGTGACTTTGCAAACACTTACAGATTGGTGATATACAGGGTGACGTTGCAAACACTTACAGATTGGTGATATACAGGGTGACTTTGCAAACACTTACAGATTGGTGATATACAGGGTGATGTTGCAAACACTTACAGATTGGTGATATACAGGGTGACTTTGCAAACACTTACAGATTGGTGATATACAGGGTGACGTTGCAAACACTTACAGATTGGTGATATACAGGGTGACTTTGCAAACACTTACAGATTGGTGATATACAGGGTGACTTTGCAAACACTTACAGATTGGTGATATACAGGGTGACTTTGCAAACACTTACAGATTGGTGATATACAGGGTGACTTTGCAAACACTTACAGATTGGTGATATACAGGGTGACTTTGCAAACACTTACAGATTGGTGATATACAGGGTGACGTTGTCAGCTGGGATGAGATCGTGGCGCGGCGCGTACACGTGCGCGAGGCCGCTTGCCGCCATCCTGTATTAATAAACATTGTTAAGACAAAAGTGGACCATCGCAAGAATTTGCTTTCTCATTTTTCTCTCAAGATATTTACTAGTTTTTCCCATTTTTAGGGTTCCGTACCTCAAAAGGAAAAAACGGAACCGTTATAGGATCACTCGTGCATCTGTCTGTCTGTCCGACCATTCCCCCCCTTTATATCTGAAACTACTGGGGCTAAAATTTTGAAAAAAATACACAAAATAGTACTTTACCTATAGATGACTGGAAAACCTATTAGAAATGTGCAGTCAAGCGTGAGTCGGACTTATGTACGGAACCCTTGGAACGCGACCCAAGTAACAATTTGTGGTACTATAGTGGTCAATAGAACGTTTCCTAAATACCACCTAAGGTCCTATAAAAGACCTAAGAAGGTTGTATAAAGCCGAAATGGCGCATCTTTAGTGCCATTCAGTGATATAGTAGACCTGTAGCAGTGTCAGCCGTGACGTTTTAGGTCTATAAAAGTGATGTAATGCATGACTCTTGTGCTAATTTGTTGTCAGAAACGCCATTATAGTGTTAATTTATACTATAGTAGCATTTGAGATTCCATTATAGTGCTTATTTTATACTATAGTAGTATTTGAAATTCTATTATAGTGCTTTTTTATACTATTGTAGAATTCATAGTTCCTTTACTACTTGTTGTGTGTTTACTTCACAAAAACGGTACTAAGTAAAATGGTGATAAATAAAGACGTTATATTAATATGCGCCATTTAGATGTCGAATAATTCGGTCTTTAGTGCAAAAAGTATATGGGACGGAAGTTTTACCGTTAGAATAGTATTAGGTTAATGAGGAATTTTAAATGCCCCCTCGATTTATTTATGTTTTTAATAAAATAATTTAATAAAATATTATGATATTCACCATAGTTACTACTATACAGCCAAGAAGTAAATCCGACGCTTTTATAGGCTAACTATAGAACTTAGGACGAAATATTCACCGCCATCATGATTAAAATTAGGGTTCCAAAAGAATTTTGCTGTGACCCAGTTGCACCTACAAACTCTTTAGAAAGATATAGGATTTTTTTTTAATTTAGATGTAGTCATTACTGTTGTTTCCTTTTTCAATGAGATTGGTAAAAAAAATGTGCTAATAATGGATGTCGATAAATATCTAAACCGTCACGATTTTATGCTTGTATTAAATCATTGATGATAAATCTCACCTACAATCACTAATATCACTGGGGTCTTTTTTATCAATTCATTAAAATATAAAAATATTTTGTACGGAACCACATTATGTGGCTTAGGCCTGAACTTATATAAGCAAGATATAAGTAGCCATTACAGATCAAATTGATCATTTACAAGTAGTCGTTTTCTACCTTTATGTATCTAACTCGGTTTATAAAAGACATAAAAACTCAGCTATAACGCTGTTGTCTTTTAAAAGAAAAAACAAAACCACTATACAACAGTTTTGTGATATAAAAGAGTCATTGTGACGTTTACAGCGATGAGATATAATAGGGATTTAAAAACTACTAAAGCGCTTTTTAACGCTATAAATATGTCCCAAAAACGCTACTATAGAGCAAAACAGTTCTATAATAGTGTTCATATGACTACTAAAGTATTATGTACTATAGCAGTGATCTCTAAAGCCACTATATCCTATAATCGTTGTATAGTTGGGTTTTTGTCACTGTTTAAACACAAAACTATAGCGGCTTGCAGGGAACCTTAATAGCGCAAACTACTAAAGTATTATGTACTATAGCAGTGATCTCTAAAGCCACTATATCCTAAAATCGTTGTATAGTTGGGTTTTTCTCACTGTTAAAACACAAAACTATAGCGGCTTGCAGGGAACCTTAATAGCGCAAACTACTAAAGTATTATGTACTATAGCAGTCATCTCTAAAGCCACTATATCCTAAAATCGTTGTATAGTTGGGTTTTTGTCACTATTAAAACACAAAACTATAGCGGCTTGGCAGGGAACCTTAATAGCGCAAATTAGTTGCATAAAAGTGATTCCAAATACTATTATACAGTAATATTGCTCTATAGTGATTATATTTGAACCTGTTATAGTACACGCCTGTAACGGCTCTATAAAATGATGATGTAAACCTTTACATCAATTGCTTATAGAATATATTAGCTGTATAAGCCTATAGAGCAAAAAGGTGTTGCCAAGCGCTTTTATACGACAGGTGGTCATCTCTGAAACCTTAATACGACGTCTATACAAGCTTTTAGCGATAAAAACTAAAATTATAGGACTAAAATGTTACTTGGGGAGTCCGACTCGCACTTGGCCGGTTTTTTTTTATTGTGATAAATAGCCCATTTTCCATGTATTTAAGTAGATTTAGTTATAAAATGGAATCGTATAGGTCAGCGGTCGGCAACAGGCGGCCCGCGGGCCTCTCACTTGCGGCCCGCGAGCCTCCCTGGCTATTTTGTCTTAAAACGACAATGTCTGATAAAGTCATAAATATTAACAAAGTGCGGCCCGCGTCAATATCGTTAACTACTATGTGGCCCTTGGCTGCTAAAAGGTTCGGACACTGGTATCGGTACTCACTGGTAGGGCAGCGCGTGGTGCGGCGCGAGCAGCGAGGTGAGGTGCGCCGGGTCCCGCGCGTGCAGCGGGCTCAGCGCGTGCAGCCCGCACAGCGCCACCACCTGTCCCAGTACACAAACATATACAGGGTATACTCACTGGTAGGGCAGCGCGTGGTGCGGCGCGAGCAGCGAGGTGAGGTGCGCCGGGTCCCGCGCGTGCAGCGGGCTCAGCGCGTGCAGCCCGCACAGCGCCACCACCTGTCCCAGTACACAAACATATACAGGGTATACTCACTGGTAGGGCAGCGCGTGGTGCGGCGCGAGCAGCGAGGTGAGGTGCGCCGGGTCCCGCGCGTGCAGCGGGCTCAGCGCGTGCAGCCCGCACAGCGCCACCACCTGTCCCAGTACACAAACATATACAGGGTATACTCACTGGTAGGGCAGCGCGTGGTGCGGCGCGAGCAGCGAGGTGAGGTGCGCCGGGTCCCGCGCGTGCAGCGGGCTCAGCGCGTGCAGCCCGCACAGCGCCACCACCTGTCCCAGTACACAAACATATACAGGGTATACTCACTGGTAGGGCAGCGCGTGGTGCGGCGCGAGCAGCGAGGTGAGGTGCGCCGGGTCCCGCGCGTGCAGCGGGCTCAGCGCGTGCAGCCCGCACAGCGCCACCACCTGTCCCAGTACACAAACATATACAGGGTATACTCACTGGTAGGGCAGCGCGTGGTGCGGCGCGAGCAGCGAGGTGAGGTGCGCCGGGTCCCGCGCGTGCAGCGGGTTCAGCGCGTGCAGCCCGCACAGCGCCACCACCTGTCCCAGTACACAAACATATACAGGGTATACTCACTGGTAGGGCAGCGCGTGGTGCGGCGCGAGCAGCGAGGTGAGGTGCGCCGGGTCCCGCGCGTGCAGCGGGCTCAGCGCGTGCAGCCCGCACAGCGCCACCACCTGTCCCAGTACACAAACATATACAGGGTATACTCACTGGTAGGGCAGCGCGTGGTGCGGCGCGAGCAGCGAGGTGAGGTGCGCCGGGTCCCGCGCGTGCAGCGGGCTCAGCGCGTGCAGCCCGCACAGCGCCACCACCTGTCCCAGTACACAAACATATACAGGGTATACTCACTGGTAGGGCAGCGCGTGGTGCGGCGCGAGCAGCGAGGTGAGGTGCGCCGGGTCCCGCGCGTGCAGCGGGCTCAGCGCGTGCAGCCCGCACAGCGCCACCACCTGTCCCAGTACACAAACATATACAGGGTATACTCACTGGTAGGGCAGCGCGTGGTGCGGCGCGAGCAGCGAGGTGAGGTGCGCCGGGTCCCGCGCGTGCAGCGGGCTCAGCGCGTGCAGCCCGCACAGCGCCACCACCTGTCCCAGTACACAAACATATACAGGGTATACTCACTGGTAGGGCAGCGCGTGGTGCGGCGCGAGCAGCGAGGTGAGGTGCGCCGGGTCCCGCGCGTGCAGCGGGTTCAGCGCGTGCAGCCCGCACAGCGCCACCACCTGTCCCAGTACACAAACATATACAGGGTATACTCACTGGTAGGGCAGCGCGTGGTGCGGCGCGAGCAGCGAGGTGAGGTGCGCCGGGTCCCGCGCGTGCAGCGGGCTCAGCGCGTGCAGCCCGCACAGCGCCACCACCTGTCCCAGTACACAAACATATACAGGGTATACTCACTGGTAGGGCAGCGCGTGGTGCGGCGCGAGCAGCGAGGTGAGGTGCGCCGGGTCCCGCGCGTGCAGCGGGCTCAGCGCGTGCAGCCCGCACAGCGCCACCACCTGTCCCAGTACACAAACATATACAGGGTATACTCACTGGTAGGGCAGCGCGTGGTGCGGCGCGAGCAGCGAGGTGAGGTGCGCCGGGTCCCGCGCGTGCAGCGGGCTCAGCGCGTGCAGCCCGCACAGCGCCACCACCTGTCCCAGTACACAAACATATACAGGGTATACTCACTGGTAGGGCAGCGCGTGGTGCGGCGCGAGCAGCGAGGTGAGGTGCGCCGGGTCCCGCGCGTGCAGCGGGCTCAGCGCGTGCAGCCCGCACAGCGCCACCACCTGTCCCAGTACACAAACATATACAGGGTATACTCACTGGTAGGGCAGCGCGTGGTGCGGCGCGAGCAGCGAGGTGAGGTGCGCCGGGTCCCGCGCGTGCAGCGGGCTCAGCGCGTGCAGCCCGCACAGCGCCACCACCTGTCCCAGTACACAAACATATACAGGGTATACTCACTGGTAGGGCAGCGCGTGGTGCGGCGCGAGCAGCGAGGTGAGGTGCGCCGGGTCCCGCGCGTGCAGCGGGCTCAGCGCGTGCAGCCCGCACAGCGCCACCACCTGTCCCAGTACACAAACATATACAGGGTATACTCACTGGTAGGGCAGCGCGTGGTGCGGCGCGAGCAGCGAGGTGAGGTGCGCCGGGTCCCGCGCGTGCAGCGGGCTCAGCGCGTGCAGCCCGCACAGCGCCACCACCTGTCCCAGTACACAAACATATACAGGGTATACTCACTGGTAGGGCAGCGCGTGGTGCGGCGCGAGCAGCGAGGTGAGGTGCGCCGGGTCCCGCGCGTGCAGCGGGCTCAGCGCGTGCAGCCCGCACAGCGCCACCACCTGTCCCAGTACACAAACATATACAGGGTATACTCACTGGTAGGGCAGCGCGTGGTGCGGCGCGAGCAGCGAGGTGAGGTGCGCCGGGTCCCGCGCGTGCAGCGGGCTCAGCGCGTGCAGCCCGCACAGCGCCACCACCTGTCCCAGTACACAAACATATACAGGGTATACTCACTGGTAGGGCAGCGCGTGGTGCGGCGCGAGCAGCGAGGTGAGGTGCGCCGGGTCCCGCGCGTGCAGCGGGCTCAGCGCGTGCAGCCCGCACAGCGCCACCACCTGTCCCAGTACACAAACATATACAGGGTATACTCACTGGTAGGGCAGCGCGTGGTGCGGCGCGAGCAGCGAGGTGAGGTGCGCCGGGTCCCGCGCGTGCAGCGGGCTCAGCGCGTGCAGCCCGCACAGCGCCACCACCTGTCCCAGTACACAAACATATACAGGGTATACTCACTGGTAGGGCAGCGCGTGGTGCGGCGCGAGCAGCGAGGTGAGGTGCGCCGGGTCCCGCGCGTGCAGCGGGCTCAGCGCGTGCAGCCCGCACAGCGCCACCACCTGTCCCAGTACACAAACATATACAGGGTATACTCACTGGTAGGGCAGCGCGTGGTGCGGCGCGAGCAGCGAGGTGAGGTGCGCCGGGTCCCGCGCGTGCAGCGGGCTCAGCGCGTGCAGCCCGCACAGCGCCACCACCTGTCCCAGTACACAAACATATACAGGGTATACTCACTGGTAGGGCAGCGCGTGGTGCGGCGCGAGCAGCGAGGTGAGGTGCGCCGGGTCCCGCGCGTGCAGCGGGCTCAGCGCGTGCAGCCCGCACAGCGCCACCACCTGTCCCAGTACACAAACATATACAGGGTATACTCACTGGTAGGGCAGCGCGTGGTGCGGCGCGAGCAGCGAGGTGAGGTGCGCCGGGTCCCGCGCGTGCAGCGGGCTCAGCGCGTGCAGCCCGCACAGCGCCACCACCTGTCCCAGTACACAAACATATACAGGGTATACTCACTGGTAGGGCAGCGCGTGGTGCGGCGCGAGCAGCGAGGTGAGGTGCGCCGGGTCCCGCGCGTGCAGCGGGCTCAGCGCGTGCAGCCCGCACAGCGCCACCACCTGTCCCAGTACACAAACATATACAGGGTATACTCACTGGTAGGGCAGCGCGTGGTGCGGCGCGAGCAGCGAGGTGAGGTGCGCCGGGTCCCGCGCGTGCAGCGGGCTCAGCGCGTGCAGCCCGCACAGCGCCACCACCTGTCCCAGTACACAAACATATACAGGGTATACTCACTGGTAGGGCAGCGCGTGGTGCGGCGCGAGCAGCGAGGTGAGGTGCGCCGGGTCCCGCGCGTGCAGCGGGCTCAGCGCGTGCAGCCCGCACAGCGCCACCACCTGTCCCAGTACACAAACATATACAGGGTATACTCACTGGTAGGGCAGCGCGTGGTGCGGCGCGAGCAGCGAGGTGAGGTGCGCCGGGTCCCGCGCGTGCAGCGGGCTCAGCGCGTGCAGCCCGCACAGCGCCACCACCTGTCCCAGTACACAAACATATACAGGGTATACTCACTGGTAGGGCAGCGCGTGGTGCGGCGCGAGCAGCGAGGTGAGGTGCGCCGGGTCCCGCGCGTGCAGCGGGCTCAGCGCGTGCAGCCCGCACAGCGCCACCACCTGTCCCAGTACACAAACATATACAGGGTATACTCACTGGTAGGGCAGCGCGTGGTGCGGCGCGAGCAGCGAGGTGAGGTGCGCCGGGTCCCGCGCGTGCAGCGGGCTCAGCGCGTGCAGCCCGCACAGCGCCACCACCTGTCCCAGTACACAAACATATACAGGGTATACTCACTGGTAGGGCAGCGCGTGGTGCGGCGCGAGCAGCGAGGTGAGGTGCGCCGGGTCCCGCGCGTGCAGCGGGCTCAGCGCGTGCAGCCCGCACAGCGCCACCACCTGTCCCAGTACACAAACATATACAGGGTATACTCACTGGTAGGGCAGCGCGTGGTGCGGCGCGAGCAGCGAGGTGAGGTGCGCCGGGTCCCGCGCGTGCAGCGGGCTCAGCGCGTGCAGCCCGCACAGCGCCACCACCTGTCCCAGTACACAAACATATACAGGGTATACTCACTGGTAGGGCAGCGCGTGGTGCGGCGCGAGCAGCGAGGTGAGGTGCGCCGGGTCCCGCGCGTGCAGCGGGCTCAGCGCGTGCAGCCCGCACAGCGCCACCACCTGTCCCAGTACACAAACATATACAGGGTATACTCACTGGTAGGGCAGCGCGTGGTGCGGCGCGAGCAGCGAGGTGAGGTGCGCCGGGTCCCGCGCGTGCAGCGGGCTCAGCGCGTGCAGCCCGCACAGCGCCACCACCTGTCCCAGTACACAAACATATACAGGGTATACTCACTGGTAGGGCAGCGCGTGGTGCGGCGCGAGCAGCGAGGTGAGGTGCGCCGGGTCCCGCGCGTGCAGCGGGCTCAGCGCGTGCAGCCCGCACAGCGCCACCACCTGTCCCAGTACACAAACATATACAGGGTATACTCACTGGTAGGGCAGCGCGTGGTGCGGCGCGAGCAGCGAGGTGAGGTGCGCCGGGTCCCGCGCGTGCAGCGGGCTCAGCGCGTGCAGCCCGCACAGCGCCACCACCTGTCCCAGTACACAAACATTACACTAGCTGACAATAGGCTAGATGACTCATTTTCATTTATGGTTTCAATCGATCAGGTTTGTTTTTAGGATCAAATGTCTATATGGAACCCATTGCATTTAAGCAATACGAAAGTCAGAAATGATAGTCAAAGTCCGACAGTCGTACTTCACTCGCGAAACGCTCCTAACAAAACGATAAGTGGCCGTGAGGTCACGGTCACTGAGAGTCCATCTCGAAGTATGGACAAAACAAGAAATTGCGTTTTTGTCGGTGAAATATTGCGTTTATGTATATAGTTGCTATACAATCTTTTTTGGATAAAATGTAAGGAATCAAATGGTATCCTTATTTATTTCCTTTTTGTAAGTTAAAAAAAATTAAATTTTGAAACTTTCAAGCCCTATATTTTCGTATTATTTTCATATATTATTTTAATATCCACATTATTGTGATAAATTGCTCATTTGCTATATATTTTACTTGATTTTGTTATAAAATTCAACATGTGTCGTCATCCGTATATAAGCAGTGGGGAGACACTCCTGACTTCGGGCAAACTCGGCTCCGCTCGGCTCAGCATTGCTCCGAGCAATTATTAGGGTTGGCACCACTTGACGTCCCTTTGCGTGCACGACCACAGATAAGATAATTACTTGATGTTTCACAACCCTAAATAGTCGAAAGGGATAGTGCCGTAAGTTAGAAAAGTTAAAATATCATGATTCGACCCTGAATCGCTGTCAAACTTCGGTTTTGTAAGAAGTGTCTTTTCTGTACGGTAGTACTATTACTTATTCTGTGATGTAAGGTCAATGTGGAGAAGACCGGCGTATAAACCAGCGGTCGGTAACCTTTTAGCAGCCAAGGGCCACATAGTAGGTAACGAAGTGGACGCGGGCCGCACTTTGTTAATATATATGACTTTATCAGACATTGTCGTTTGTCAATATTACATACAAAATAGCCAGGGAGGCTCGCGGGCCGCAAGTGACAGGTTCTCGGGCCGCAGGTTGCCGACCGCTGCTATGAACGATTCTTATTCTCACCTTCCTGGAATGCACGCAGATTGATATTGGGCTGTAGCCGCGCGCGTCAGTGACGTGTTTGGCGGTCAAAAGGTGAATCTTACCGGCACTCCGTAGTGCTTGGCCGCGGCGGTGACGGCGTGCAGCCCCGCCGCCCCCAGCGCCGCCCCGCCCGCTAGCGCCGCCTCCACGCTCACCACAACCTTTAAGGAAAATAACTAATTTACATTTTCAATAATAAGTATTGGTAATTTTAAAAAGAAAACCTATACAAAATATTTATTTTTTCCTAGCCTATTTTGGTGTCCCACTGCTGGGACCCAAAGGCCTCCCTTCGTTTTCTCCACTCGACCCTGTCATCGGCATTTTCCCACCATTTGGGGTAGAATGTGTCCAAGTCGTCCCGCCATCGGATTTCGGTCTGCCTAAACCCCGACCTGCACCGTCTATTGTGTTCCGTGGGTCCCACTCAGTAACCATTCTGGCCCACCTTTCTGGGTGCATGCGGCAGACATGTCCAGCCCAGTCCCACTTAAGCTTAGCGGTCTTGACGCCTACATCTACAACTCTAGTTCTGGAGCGTAGTTCCGTGTTTCTCGTTTACAAAATATTATATTTACTATTTTATAATCAGAGTTTGGACAATTTATCGCAAAAATAATAGTAAGTAGTATATAAATAAATAAATAAATATTAGGGGACATCTTACACAGATCAAACCTAGCCCCAAACTAAGCAAAGCTTGTACTATGGGTGCTAGGCGACGATATACATACTTATATAGATAAATACATACTTATATACATAGAAAACACCCATGACTCAGGAACAAATATTAGTGTTCATCACACAAATAAATGCCCTTACTGGGATTCGAACCCAGGACCATCGGCTTAGCAGACAGGGTCACTATCCACTAGACCAGACCGGTCGTCATATAGTATGGAACATGATACAATTTTATTTACAATTTTTAACTGCAGTTTTTGAGTATAATCTGGAAATATTATAAAGATACTGTGTACATAATATGAGTTAAACATCTTGTCCTATTTTTAGATAAATAGTTATTTACGATACAAGTGCGGAAAAGAGGAATAGAAATATTCCCACGTGTATCGTACAACGTTTTACAGTACATATGGCCCTTTAAACTTTTGACATACGCACGAAAAGTGCTATTTTACGCACTAGTGCGGGAAAATGGGACCATATGTACTGTAATAGTACATTTCAATGCAAGTGGGGAAAGTATGATATCAAGTACGAGTCCCGAGATGTCTTTTATGAGCCGTAGGCGAATAAAAGACACGGGTCAAGTAAATAATAACACTTTCACACGTACATTGAACGACGTTTCTTAATACATTTGCGAAAAAATCACAATTACACAAATATTGGTAACATCAGCATTGCACTTACAGTTACGAATTTTCCCTTGAACTTGAATGATTTTGTATATTCAGCACTATAAACTACGTTCAGCGTTGATTTACATTGCCAAAAGTAATCACATTAACTCATTTCATACAAAAACACTCTTACAGTTGCAATTTAAGATAATTATTTTGATACAACTAATAAATTTCAAGTGAAAATGGCGGGCGCCGGCTTTACTTTTGATTTTTTTCTGTTAACGTCAGCCAACGTGGCAATGATAGTTCCATTCAGCCAAATAATAAATTTCTTTTAAGTGAAATATCGTATTTTATAACGTTTTATTTATGTAATAACAAATAAATATTTACTTTATATCGTGTAACAATACTTTTTGTACGTAATAAATGTCTAATGGCAAAATAAAAATATATAAAGTTTTTGAACATCCAAACTCTTTGGTGTGGACGTATCGATTAAGGTCAGAATTAAATTTAAAAAAACCGGGCAAGTGCGAGTCGGACTCGCGCACGAAGGGTTCCGTACCATAATGAAAAAAAAAACGGAAAAAAATGCAAAAAAAAACGGTCACCCATCCAAGTACTGACCACGCCCGACGTTGCTTAACTTTGGTCAAAAATCACGTTTGTTGTATGGGAGCCCCATTTAAATCTTTATTTTATTCTGTTTTTAGTATTTATTGTTGTTATAGCGGCAACAGAAATACATCATCTGTGAAAATTTCAACTGTCTAGCTATCACGGTTAGTGAGATACAGCCTGGTGACAGACGGACGGACGGACGGACGGACGGACGGACGGACAGCGAAGTCTTAGTAATAGGGTCCCGTTTTACCTTTGGGGTACGGAACCCTAAAAAGCTGGAAAAGTAAAAAGCACTAGTTCGCAAAAAACAACTTTGCGAACGCTAAACAGCTACGTAAAGTAGCACTTTTTGAGCAACTGTATTAAAAAGGATTTTTGAGGGTTTTGCGATGATTTGTCCGATCACTGTATATAATATTTAATATTTGATTTAAACTTTCACGATTTTTACATATTGTAATTCAACAACGAGACAACAACATAATGACATTTAACAGAATAATTATATCAATCGTACATTATTATTTTGGATCAAATTATTTCAACTTATGTTAGTACGAATTACTCAGACTGATTAATATTACATCTGATTATAATTATAGGTACAATATTTTAATTATAAAATGATTATTACATCAAATGCATTGTAACATGTGTGAGATGTAACACGTAGGAATTGTACGTACCTATTAATATTATCATTTCTCCACTACCTAAAGATTGTCTGGAAGATCCCGCTACTATTCGCGTTACTATTTTTTTAGCGATAAGACCGCCTTCTGTTACCTCTGTCTTCATGTATTATGTACATACATCGGGGTTTTCGGTGCGGGAATGATATCGTGTATTTATACAGGGTGGAAAGGCACGACGATCCTTCCCGGAAGTATTAGGTCGTTTAAGTGATACAGAGACTATTGGTAATGGTAAGAATCGTTAATTGAGTAAAAAATAAAAATTGCAAAAATACTACTTTTTAACTGTGGTGATAACCCTATAGCATGTGCACATGACGGCTAGATTAAGGATCTCCGTCGGGAAAGCTCGGGACTTTACACTTTTTTCCGATCGTTGACAGTATCGCAATGATGTATGAATGACGCATAAATGTCAAATAAATCAAATGCATGCAAAAATATTACAATCAATTTTATTACTTTCTTAGATAATTACTTTTTTCCAATATTTAATACTATCTTCTTTTCACATACGGTGTTCAAATGTACCTCCGTGTATTACAACGCCGCCGCAGCCCGTACCCGAGTATGTCGATGCACATGCGATATAGTGTATGCTCTTCGTCATTTATCCTCCGCAGAAAGCACCAATTAGCCTTTGTCTCATTTCGTCCGCAGTTTCACATTCCGTTTGGTTTGGTACACCATATCTTTTACACAGCCCCACAAATTTAAATAGCCACGAGCATCTAACATTTTTATTTGAAGAATATGACATTCAATAAGTATAGTTCAATGAAAATTTAATTTCAAACATCAGACGTCTTGTCTATTTCCTACCACGCAAGAAGGTTTGTTAGTTTGGTATTGAAGAAGTATTTATTCTTGATTTATTCTTAGTATTTAATTTTTGCAAGTTCATTTGGTGCAACTAACACAACCTACTTGTTATTTTTAATTATTTTAGATAGTTTCCAATTATTCGAAAATAATTTTGTGAAACGTGTTAAGAAACTAAAACCTTTTTATCAGTCAAGGAAACCAGAGATATTTATAAGACGATTGCGTACTTTTGAGTGGTTGTCAATGTCACCATTTGAACTGTCGTTGTAAACAATGTTGTGGTTAGTATTATTAATATTAAGGAATAACATAACTATTTCATTCAAGTATTGAACAAGTGGAACCACTAAGAAAGCGAAAATCCTGCAATGATTCTTACCGTGCTGTAAGCAGACCTAAAAATGGTTAGATGGCAACAAATTAGCATAATTTCCTGTCGAATACTGATTGTTTACAAGTAAGTTCATTGACCCTGTCACCTGTTAGGGTTAGAACAAAGTAGTTTTTTGCGTGGATGTTTAAAAGGTCATAATTTAGAAACGGTTGCCCATATTAACATAGTTTCTATGGAGAAAATATAGAGCTTAGGCTAAACTATCTCCCATTTCCGGAAAGGATCGTCGTGCCTTTCCGCCCTGTATATAACTTCGTTTATTGTAAAATAATTACCAAATATGAATTAAATGTAGGTAGTAAGGTCCAAATGTGCTTAGAAATGTTAAATTAGTATCGGTTTTTACAGTTTTCACCTGTTATTTGGCTAGTGTAAAACATTCCCGCACCGAAAACCCCGATGTATGAATGTATGTCTCTCTGTAAATGTTTTATTGAGGTGGTGCAATAAAGAGGATTTGTATTGTATTGTACTGTATTGTATTGTATTGTATTGTATTGTATTGTACCTTATTGACGCGCGACATGACGGCGCACGCGGCGGCCGCGCCCAGCACCGTGACGGGCGTGCCGGCCGCGCTCAGCCGCGCCGCCATGGCGTGACACTGCAACACAATACGGGATTATTCTCCACCGTAAATTTAGTATGGCTTAAGGTGGGCAAGAAATAAATTCGACCAATCATAGTGTCGAATTGCGTATGTTTTGTCCCTCACGCCGCACGCGTATACCACTTCCATAGGATACTACCTTCTAAGAAGACATACGGCACTGTGCGTAAAGCAATTGTGAGTCAGGTGAAATTTGCTCGTGATCTTCCTGCAGGCGCACAAGTGATTGTGTATTTTCATCACCTGGCACTACTTTTCCCCCAAATAAAACGCCTGGCATTGTTATATTTGAATAAAATACATAATTAGTTATTATATCATACCAAACACAGAGCTCTATAAATTGCTCTAGAAACCACTTTGTTGCTCATCCACTCCCACACCCACCGCTAAACAGCTGCCAGGCGCCCGGATTTATTAATAATGATAGTATGGCATACTAACTAGAGGGACTTCGTTGCTCTATAAATTGCACACCTGTTGCCGTGGCTAGCTCTTAGACCAATAGAAAACACCCATGACTCCGGAACAAATATCTGTGTTCACCACACAAATAAATGCCCTTACCGGGATTTGAACCCAGGACCATCGGCTTCACAGGCAGGGTCACTACCCAAGTACCCACTAGGCCAGACCGGTCGTCAACTTATTATAAATATATTTTTCACATCACCTATTCGAAAAAGGGCTTTTTCTTCCCCGCTAGGAGGGATCAAAGTGGCACTTTTCTTCCCTGCTAGGAGGGATCAAAGTTGTACTTTTCTGTTCTAGGACACGATTTTTTCTTTCTTGCATACTATTTTTTTTGGTAAAATAATACATATTTTGGAACATAACAATTTTCTCATAGTTGATGTGAAAAGCAGTATGTGTCACACGGTATCAAAATTATTTCGTCTTGGGCGTTAACACTTGAATCCCACATTACGCTCAGGATTCTACTTTAGACTCCCTTACTACGTTCGGGATTCTATTGTAGAATCCATCGCTTCATTCAGGATTCAATGTACGCCCTTGACGGAAATATATCATTTTGATCCCTTGTAACACAAACTACTATTACCTCGGCAACGTCGGTCCCTTCAGCTAGTAGCAGTCTGTAGCGGCGCGCGGACCGCAGGAACCGCTCGGTCAGTTTGCTCGCCCCGTACGTGAGGATCATCTCGTCTGCTTGCACGTGCTCCTTGGCCTGCGAGCTTATGGCGGCGGCCGTGCCTTCCAGTTCTGTGCGTAACTGGGGAAAAACAGGTGGTCAATCCATACTAATATTATAAAGGCGAAAGTGTGTCTGTCTGTCAACAGACAGACACAGAACCAGTGACAAGTATTGATGTCAATTGCTGCTCTTTTATAAGTTAATCATAATATAAAAGTAAGAATAATCCAAATATAAGCTATTAATAAATAATGATCCTTACAATACGATATCCTTTACGCGCTAGGAGGATGTAACCAAACGGAGACACCTGGTCTGTAATTTTCTGTACAAAACAGCCGACACAGCCAAACAGCCGATTTTTTGCACGTCAATTGTATACGTAATACGGTATCAACCTCTTCACGCTTAAGCCGCTAAACCAATTTTGTTGAAATTTGGTATAGAGGTAGTTTGAGTCCCGGGTAAGGACATAGGATAGTTTTTATGTCGGAAATCATCCCTGAAGAGAGTGGAAAGTGTGGTGGAATTGAAAGAGTTAATGAATTGCCTAATAATTGAAGTAAGCAATGCGCGAATTGAATTATTGCTATTAGCATTATCCAGGCGCTACTAATTCCACGCAGACGAAGTCGTGGGCTAAAGCTAGTAAGTAAATAAATATTATAAGCAAAGCAACACATGATATAAATTATATTAAATAAATAGTAAATATCTGGGAGACCAAGCTTCGCTCGGAAAACATATAAAAACTCAAAAATGCGTTTTCCCAGAGATAAGACCTAGCTAGATCGATTTTTCGCCCCCAAACACCCCCATCTAGACTTCATCGAAATTGTACGAGCCATTTCCGAGATTCCCAAAATATATAAATAAATTTACCAGAATTGCTCGTTTAGAGGTATAAGGACTATAAGGTAATAATTACCTACACGATTCATGAGATACAGCCTGGTGACGGACAGACAGACGGACAGTGGAGTCTTAGTAACAGGGTCTCGTTTTTACCCTTTGCGTACGGAACACTAAAAACTATTTCACCACACCAACCCGAAGCAAATGTTGAATGTAAAATATGAAACAAAATCAAACCAAATCAAATCCAAATGAATGTTATTAATTATCATCCAAAATTACCATTTAAAAGTAAATTCTACCAGCGAACATAAGAAACAACTCAAAATTTGCATTCGATTACTTTGCCTCACATGTGAATAAAATGCAACTTTGCTATCAGTTTTTGAAGAGCAAAGTGAGCCTTTCCGAGCTGGTGTGGTGAAAAAACGATTACCTCGGCCACATGTTCCCGCACCGGCTCCCTGAGGTCCTCGGCCATGGCGGTGGTGGTCGCGCGGTGGTGGCGCGGCTGCACGCGCACGAGGCGCGCGAGCGACGCGTCGCCGTCGGCGTCGGCGCGCGCCTCGTCGCGCAGCGCGCGCAGCACGCGCCGCGCCATGTTGGCGGCGCCCGGCGCGCCCGGCAGCGCGAGCGACATCAGCCGCCCCGCCGCGCGGACCACGCTGCACAACCCGCTGCAACGAAACCACCGTAAAACCTTCCAAAAACAGCTAGCCATACGCGTACGGATTTGCCCGCCGGTACTGCCCGAAAGATGTGTCCGAGGACCGCACGGGATTGTTATGCCGTTTAGAGTTCTTGCTAAATTGAAAATTCTATAGCGTAAGTATTGAACTACCGATTTAGCTAGGACCCTAAATGGCGCAACAATCGCGGAACGTGATGGTACTTTTGTCTTTTCGGCTCTTTAACCCTTAAAGCGTTTCTGTAAACATACACGTAGCCATATTCATTAGCCAAACTTATAACACCCCATTTGTAGCAATAAAATAATTATCTTTATACTTTTTTTATTTGCCATTGCAAAATGTTTAAACAAGCAAGACACTTACATCACAGTGGTGTTGTCAGATTCGTTGATGATCTGCTCCAATAGGGTGACAGTGGCCAGAGCTATGTTGTTAGATCCCTCAATCTTCCTGTAATACAAGGTACAAAAAAATCAATGCAATCAGTACCGTCTTTACCATAAGGACACACCGGGCCCGTGCCCGGGGCCCCCATCCTCAGGGGGCTCCGAAGGACAGACAGTAACAGTATATTTGATTACCCTTAATAAATAGAAGATAATAGTAGAAAAATGTTATTTAAATCGCTTTCTTTACTTTCCAAAAGGGCCCCAAATTCTTATGTATCCCAGGGGCTCCAGCATAGTTTATGATACCCTTGAATGCAATGTTTACATATGAAACTCATAATACTTTATTCATAATACTTTATTGTGACCATGGAAATATACATGTTGGAAAAAAATAACTGCATTCCCATTGCCAAGGAGGTTATGGGATCATACTGAGCCACTTTTACTATGGGACCTACCAATGAATCGCGAAAAAAATTTACCCTCCCATTGAAAATGGACCAGCCAAAATGTAAGAAACAGCCAATTTTTTTTTCGCAATTTCGGGTTTGGACCCGTAGTAAAAGTTACTCAGTATAATTCCAAAACCTCCCTGGCAATGGGAATGCAGTTATTTTTTAGCCACACTGTAGAAGTTACACAATATTATCAACAGTTTCACATGGGCCCTGTTCAGGCAAAGCAAGGATATAATTATGTACATAATATATTATCACTAGAATATTATATAAATACACAATAATCTTAAAATGTCATAATTAAGAAATTGTAAACTAAGTATAGTCATTTGAAAGAAAAATAAAAATCATCCATAAAATTCATTAAATAAAATTTTTATATCAAAATTCAAATCCACAATTCTTTATAAATTTAAGACAAAAACAAAATAACAAAACAATGCAGACTAAAAATGAATTATTAAATGTGATGTCAAATATCATTATCTAGTCGCTCAGGAGTAAGGCTTTTGGTAAAAATCTTAAAATAAGTTGCCTTAATAGAAAGGTGGGAAGGAGGGGGGGGGGGGGGGGGGGGGGAGTTGGGGAAACCCCCCCTCCAACTTTCTCCCCGCGGAAATGCTTGATTTCTGAATTATTCATAATTTCATAGTTATAATTTGAGGTTATGACAGTGCCAAAGATTGGGTTATTCACAGATGGTCTAGAACGCAAAATGACTAGTGTAATATTTTGGCTATATCACTTTTAGTCTACATCGCGAACGGTCCAGAACGCAAAATGCCTACATCATTTTCGTCGTTTTATCTTTATGTTAGCGATGTCGACGGAGCCCCGCTGTCGCGGGACTCCTATTCTGTGCTGTTTGGCCTTCGGCCTTTTGAAGATAACTAACGAACCTAACCTACCCTAGTGATATAAAAAAGTGGTAACTTTGCGTTCTAGACCGTGCGCGATGTAGACTATAAGGGATATAGGCAAAATATTCACTAGTCATTTTGCGTTCTAGACCGTCTTAATATTCAATGATCACCCAAAAAAAAATCTTATTTGCGGCAGCTAAAATTGCTTTAAATCAATTTAAAACAACCCAAAACAACCCCTCATAGCGTCAGTTATCCTCAAATAAGGCGACTTATTTTAAGATCCAACCCAGGCTTTTATACTGGTGAGGTTTAGAAAAAAAAAACCTTTCGAACTTAACGTGTTACTTAAATCTATCTATCAGCATTTATTCAAAAACTTTTGATACTAAACTGACCAATGACACTCATAGGATGATGAAATATTAGATATGTTCAATAAATACCGGAGCACATATTAAATGATAAAGACTTAATATATAAAAGCTCGAAGCCGTGGGTTCGTCTATATTCTTAAAATAATCAATTTATTGCCTTAAATTGCTAAATACAGCATTTTTTCTGTATGCCACGCACGTACCCGTTTCGGACATCTGACACAAATTTCGCCACCAAATCGACGTGTTTCTCGTCAAGGTCCTGCACTACAGTATCTGAAGGCGACATTATGCACAAAAATTTGTTAAACAAAACAAATAATTGAAAAAAAAACCCTAAATGAAGTAAATATAACCTCAAAATGTAACAATGTCTTTGACACACGGACGTAGAGAGTAAACTGGATAGTGTACACTGGCCAAAAAGTGTGTCCACATGAAAGGTCAAACCTGAGCCCTCCATCTCTTTCTAATTAGGGTGACCATAAGTCATATGAATGTGGGATATTAGCATAAGATGGAATGTATAGTTTGGCCAGGATCTTTTCTCATTCGTGCATAATCAGAGAGAATCATACTGTATTTTCCCTATGCTAGTATAATTGCCCCAGAAAAGAGATGGATATAGTTTTTTTCTCTTCTGTAAAACGCTTCACACAACCTTACTTAATTTAGTCGTTATAACAGCTTTTAGTCATTATAAAAGCTGTTACTGATGGGATGGGCGTATTGAATCGCGATCATGGTCGATTGTGAGGAAGGTGGTCCGCCGTACGTCCATCAAAAACACAGCTATAAGAGAGAGCGAGACAGATATCCAGGGTGGGGTAAAACATTGTACTAGGTATCTAGGTAATTCGCAAATCGTGTCGATTAAAAAACACTGCCTTCGGTCGTGTTTTAATTTATCACCACTCGTTACGAATTTAATTCCTACTTTCAACACTTGTACCGCAAATAACTTTATATTAATACTATACCGACATTACCGACTAGTTATCGATACTAGTCATTTTGTCAAGCCCTAGCGTAGCGTAGCGTAACAATGTATGTTTATACACGAAATTATCTTGATTATTGACTAAAATAATAAAATATTAGCACACAACGAAATAAAAACTTACATTTAACTGTGTAAACCGGCATCTTACACTATTTATGCTCCTCATAATTTAACAAAATACCTATCACTATTAGTGTCCGACCGAAGGTTCGGTTTCGGTATCGGTTTCGGCCAGTTTCGGCCAAAAAATCATGTTTCGGCTGTAGTTTCGGTTTCGGCCAAAAAACGGCCGAACCTTTCGGCCGGGCCGAAACTTACGAAATGGTACTTCGTACTATGAAACTAAACTATGTGACAAAGACCAAAAGTTGGGGAATAAGTAGGACAACAATATTTATTAATATGTACCTACATATACTGATTAATGTATAGGTACAGAAATTAATTGGTTTATTATAAAACACAATTCCACTAAAGAGGGCGCCACTAGACGGTTGACGCAGTCTTAAGAGGCTGTTAATACCTATAACGCGCACACTGTCTAATTGTATCGGAGTAAATGAGATTAGCACTGTCGCATGTTACTGGGCCTGGGCAAAGGAATAATAAGAAAACTCATCATCTTCCTCGCGTTATTCCGGAATTTTTGCCACGGCTCATGGGAGCCTGGGATCCAATTGACAACTAATCCCAAGAATTATCGTAGGCACTAATTTTTACGAAAGCGACCGCCATCAGACTGATCTTCGAACCCAGAGAGTAAACTAGGCCTTATCGGGACTAATCCGGCTTCCTCACGATGTTTTTCCTTCACCGAAATGCAAATAGTAGGTAAATATCAAAATTATATTTAGTATAAAAGTTCCGAAAAACTCATTGGTACGAGTACGTCAAGAGTACGTGGCCGGGGTTTGTACCTTGCGACCTTCGGATTGAAAGTCGCACAAGCGCTCAAATTCGCTCTCGCTGCGCTCGCGTTTTTGTTTCACCCTGTATCTACAATCATGTTGGCTTGACTGGTGAATGAATAGAGTTAGACCAAGAAAATTCTGCAATTATTTTGATAGCAAACGCAGTGCAACTAGTGCAAATGTTATTTATACGTCATAATTTCATAGAAGTTTTGACGTTTAAAATAACACTTGCACTGCGTGTGTTATCAAAATCGTTGCAGAATTATCTTGGTCTAACTCTAGTAATTTTCTTAAAAAACTGCTTAAGTAACATCAATTTCAAGGGCATTGGGTGTTGACAGCCCCATAATATGTGTGTAAAAGCGGTTTTATGACATTTTTTCAACGATTTTAACAAGTCTACAAAAGGTTCGGTTTCGGTTTCGGTTTCGGCCGAAACTAGAGCCAAAGCCGAACATTCGGTTTCGGTTTCGGTTTCGGCAAAAAAACATGTTTCGGTCGGACACTAATCACTATCAATATCATACTCATGGTGTGTTCATAATAGTGTTCGACCGAAGGTTCGGTTTCGGTTTCGGTTTCGGCCAGTTTCGGCCAAAAAATCATGTTTCGGCTGTAGTTTCGGTTTCGGCCAAAAAACGGCCGAACCTTTCGGCGGGGCCGAAACTTATGAAATGGTACTTCGGACAAAGACCAAAAGTTGGGGAATAAGTAGTACAACAATATTAATACATACCTACATATACTGATTCATGTATAGGTACAGAAATTAATTGGTTTATTATAAAACACAATTCCACTAATGAGAGCGCCACTGGACGGTCGACGCAGTCTTAAGAGGCTGTCAATACCTATAACGCGCACACTGTCTAATTGTATCGGAGTGAATGAAATAGCACTGTCGCACGTAGCCGTTGGCCGAGTGTCAGCTCGGCCCGAGTCGAACGATGTCTTTTTCGCTCTTATTCACTCACTTATTCAGTCATTTTTCTATCTATGGCAAATTTTAAGCGAGGCTAAAGGCTACGCTCAACTACTGGCGCAAAGTTGATTTTCTCAATAGTTAATATTTTGCGAAGCTGAACAGCTGACTATTGATTAAAAGGAAGAAAAAAGCATTAAAAGTGTCCCCAGTACAGTTTTTCATACGAATGCTCGACCTTAGCCTCACTCTTTACCTCAATTTACCATTGGTTTGTGTTCCACATGTCCTATACTTCAGCTTAGCCTTTGGCCTCGCTGCGCCATGCTCGGCCTGCGGTCTCGCTTTTTAATACAATGGACATTGATTGGAGTCTGTGCTTAACTACTTATCCTGAAGCCTGAAGCACGGCTTTGACTTCGCATGAAAGTTCGCCTCACTGGGGCACTTGAGACTTTTAGGCCCAGGTGAAGATCGGTACCCGGCCTTGCGATATTGTTACCAAAAAATTTCGCGCTCGCTGCGCTCGCGTTTTTGGTTGCTTTTTTGGTTGACCCTCTATCTACACGTTAGCTTGACTGGTGAATGAATAGAGTTAGACCAAGAAAATTCTGCAATGATTTTGATAGCATACGCAGTGCTACTAGTGCAAATGTTATTTATACGTCAAGTTTTGACGTTTAAAGTAACACTTGCACTGCATGTGTTATCAAAATCGTTGCAGAATTATCTTGGTCTAACTCTAGTAATTTTCTTAAAAAACTGCTTAAGTAACATCAATTTCAAGGACATTGGGTGTTGACAGCCCCATAATATGTGTGTAAAAGCAGTTTTATGACATTTTTTCAACGATTTTAACAAGTCTACAAAAAGTTTCGGTTTCGGTTTCGGCCGAAACTAGAGCCAAAGCCGAACATTCGGTTTCGGTTTCGGCAAAAAAACATGTTTCGGTCGGACACTAGTTCATATACGCGATGACATCCCTTTTGCATACTTAAGCTATTCTTTAAGCGTAAGCGTCATCGTAGATCTGTGATTGCAACAAAATTTTCAAATTTTCCGTCTTTGTATACTGACGGAAATGTGTGTCCAATCTATATAGAATCGATTACATATATATATAAATAGTTAGAATTAACGTTTCAGTAATTAAATATTATGTAAGTATAAATATGAGTCTGTAATGTCTAAGGACTTTTGATTTAATTTTTGGCAATTATATAGCTCTCATTACTATTTGTATGTCTTTCCCATCACGGAACAATGGTGTGACCTTTGGGAGGCGTGCGCGGAGCCGAAGCCAACACGTAGAGGCCCTTTTGACACTTTAATGAAATTTAAGGGGTACACCGAGCGGATGCTGCACTTACCCGTGTCATGGGACGCACGCAGAGGCAGCACCCGCCAGGGTGTAAGGGCTATTGAGAGTTGATGGAATCTAAAATGAACTAGGTTATTGGGTGAAAGCGATGGACTAAGTACTGAGCTATGGGGTAAAAAACCGGACGCCTGCCTAATAAAACGGTATGCAATTTTATTTCCGGCAGACGGTGACTCGCCCTTACAAGATGGGCCCCCACAAAAAGCGACATCTAGGATGGCTCAAGAGCAACACCGATGTGAGCGGCTCAGGGGTGTCAAGAGGTGTGCGCCGCTTTCTACCCAGTGGCTGTTAACAGCCACTGTGCCAACTCGCGTCTTATGCATATTTCACTTCCACCCCTGGAGCTTATAGCTCTAACGACTCCACTCTGGCCGGCCGGCTAAGGCAAGCCAGAGGCAGAGAATCCTGTCTTACCCACCCTATTACATGAATCGAATAATCAAACATGCCGAAATAAGTATATTTTAATTTATTTATTAGTATACTATTTTGGGTAAACTTATTTTTATATTAAGTACGTAATAACAATTCTGTAAGACCGATCCAAATCGTACCGATATCGTAGTCACCCTAATGAGTTTGACAATGTTTTCTTGTATTGTACACGTGTGTGTGTGTGTGTGTGTGTGTGTGTGTGTGTGTGTGTACACGAAAAATATGTCATCAAGTTGGGGATACCAAAATAATATTCAAAGTTACTAATATTTCTACCATATTCAATTTAATGTTTTTTTTGTTGTGCACATGCTTGGTTTAATCAGTTAATAATTTTGACATCATAATGATTAACAAATTACTTAATAGATATCAGAACTGTAATCGGAATATAGCACTAAAATAGTATAAGAAGGTAATTACTTTGGGGTCATCCATTAATTACGTCACACGAATTTCTAGGTTTTTTTTACCCCTCCCCCCCTCCTTGTCACACTTGGTCACATTTGGCAAACCCCTCCCCCCTGGTGTGACGTCACATTTCTTCAACGAAATCGGCAAATATTTATTTACCATTTTATCAAAATATTTTTGACAAAAGAAATATTAGTAATTTTATAACCCAAAACTGATTAAGAAATAAAATTAAACGAATAAAAACGATTATCGTTTCAAAACCTTGTTATTTAAATGATAATTAGCGTATAAAATAATTTAAATACATTTTCGGTTACTGATGAAGTTAATGTGACGTCACAAAGTTTATGACTCCCCCCTCCCCCTTGTCACAACATGTCACATTTTCTTGATCCCTCCCTCCCCCTAAACGTGTGATGTAATTAATGGATGACCCCTTTCAGTAGTATATTGATATAAACACTGCCACAATGGTATCTTTTTTACATTGGCAACATGTGCGAGTGAGACACGGGGCTCTGGTTTTTCTATCTCATGTGGACCGTTTTCTCTAGTCTGGTACGAACAACTTTCTAGCTCGGTAATAAGGTTCAATTTTAGTATGACAAAGAAAATGACAGCTCGCTCCCGCTTAATATATAACTTCCTGCTCGAGCCGTGTAAACATGGTGTAAACCAAGCACAAGAAAACGTTTATTTTATAGTCTGTGCCATGGAAGTTGTCAATGTCATATTGACATTTCCGACTATCCGTCGAGGGCTCACCGCTTGCATTGTATTGATTGTTAAACTTTTATTTTCTCAAGCTACTTAATACTTATTGTCTTATTCAGTCTTAGATCGGCTATCATAATAAACATTTCTTCTCATTTTCTCTTACGTATTATATCTCTGCTTCGATAGTCTTTGATACACAATAAAAAATCGTAATCGTACAACTTTCTGTATACATCGGCATATATAGTTGTCATCAATGCAAGTGTAATTTGTTGAATTTTATAGATTTGCGTACCAACAGTAGCCGTGCAGGACTGATTTGACTTTAAATAGGAATAGATAGCTCACAGAACGCGCCGTCTCATCGCCTTCGCCCGTAGCATCGCCTAATACCGTATACCGGGTTCACAGGCCGCTACAGGCGGTCCCTATAATGGATACGCACGGTGCGGGTGCGTGCGAGGTGTCTGTGGAGTTTGCACGCGTGAAGGAGGAAGCTGAAGAAGTGCCGGTGGAACCAGAACACAGTATGTTTGATCAAATGTGTTTGTTTGTTATTCTATTTTCATGAAAAGATATTAATTGTTGTCAATTTTGAGTAATTGTCTTAATATTTTTTGCGTAGTTTTTATAATTTTAGTGATTAATATGTAATTAATATGTACAACTTATACAGCGTGGAACATTTCTTGAGACTGAGCTGAAAGGATAGTGTTATCTAAGTGATATATAATCGAGTTATTATAATCGTAAAGCTGGAAAAAGTAAAACAAAATCATTAAAATGAAATATTTTTATTAGTGACAACTGTACGACTACAAAGTTATTACTTGGTTATTACATTTTAAATTGACACATGTCATTAACTTGACTTTATATTTGATGCTTGGATCTACTTGCTAGGGTCTTGGTAGGGTATATAGGGGCTCAGTAGCGTTGGGGTAGGGTAGGATCTACATGCTGATTTGTTAGAAATATTAATAGTGCAAATAAAGTATGTAGCCTAAACAATTCCCCGCTTGCATAAAAGTCCTTCGTTTTGTTCCTGATATATTTATATACTTTATTATGCATATGCATGTTTTTTTTGCAAAATGTACGCTTATTTTTAATGAATTGCAACATTAATAATATGTCTAGTTGGTATATCGAATTTATTTTTAAAGACAACATAAATGTCTAAAGCTCTGACTACATATTGTTGTATTCAGAAATTCAGATAGAGAGATTAATTCATAGTTTTAAGCATAAATATATGTAAATGTAATTAAGGCATGAGATCTACTTAGACTTAAATCAATAAAAATTTATTTAATAATAGATTAAGAGTTTTGTTTGTAAACTTTCTGATTACTGTGTGTAATAAACAGTTATAAATTTAGATCAATAGAGTAATTGCAGAACAACATGAAGCGAGTTAATCTGTTTATATTTGCAGTTGAGGTGGAAATCGAGTTCGTGCCATGTGAAATGAGCGATGGATCGTGCAGCGATGGTGATCACGAGGGGCAGGAGCTGAACCCTGAAGGTACACACATATTTACGGTTATTTATTTAATCATTATTGCACATAAGAAAAACTTATCGTACAGAAGTCGGACTTAACAAAAAGCTTTCTCTACCAGTAAACCATAAGGCAAAGCACAGAGATTGTGGGCGGTGTTGCTACTATTAACAAAATACAAAAATAACACAAGCTACATTAAAGTTTAACATACATATGCAAGGACATAAAAATAAAAATACCTAAATATATAATTGTATAAATATAGGTACACACTAGGGATTGCAAACCGGATTGATTTTCAATCCGGCCGGATTTTGACCGGTCAGACCGGGTACAGATTGGTATAGGGATATACAGTTAATTAAATGACATACTTTTCTAGTTTTTTGGGTAATATTGCAAGAAATAAAGGATTGTTTTCAAATGTATTCCTAAATCAATTATTTGAAGTTAATAAATGACTTTTTAACAAAAAAAAAACTTATTAGTAGGTAAAAAGTGTTATAATCAGGGCCGGATTAACCCTAAGTCAAAGTAGGCAACTGCCTAGGGGCCCCGCCTCGGCTAGGGGGCCCCGGCGGCTCAGCGCGACCCAAATAAAATTTTGTTCCATAGGGTCAAAATTCATGAGTAAATTTTTTATTCTTATAATAATAAGTATGCTTTGTTATTGCTTTTTTTCGATCCATTCTTTAAATTAATGAAATACTGTAATAAAATTGAAGCAATACGTTACAGTTTAGGGGCGTATTCTGCGTACCTGTTGTAAAGTTGTAATAATAGGGGCCCGGTTTTTAGGAATTTCGGTTCACTTTTTTTCGAACAACCAACAACTTTTGGGTTATTTCGACAGAATCACGAGAACTATTGATTAAAACAAAGAAAAAGAAAGAAGACGAACGTGTCCCCAGTTTTTCATAAGAATGATCGACCTTCAGCCTCACTTAACCATTGGTTTGTGTTCACGGCCGTCTTAAACTATGCTGGGGCCCTTGGGCACATAAGAATTTGGGGCCCTTTTGGAAAGTAAAGAAAGCAAATTAAACTAATTTTTTTCTACTATGATCTTCTATTTATTATGGGTAGTCAAATATACTGGTAGTCAAATGTCTGTCCTTCGGGCCCCCTAAGGATGGGGGACCTGGGCACGGGCCCCGTGTGCCCGTATGGTAAAGACGGTACTGTTTGTGTTCCACATCTCCTCTACTTCAGCTTAGCCTTTGGCCTCGCTGCGCCAAGGTCGGCCTGCGGTCTCGCTTTTCGCGGACATTGGTTCGTGTCTGTGCTCAACTATTTATCCTGAAGCCTGAGGAAGCACGGCTTTGACTTCGCATGAAAGCTCGCCTCACTGGGGCACTTCGGACTTTCAGGCCCCGATGAAGATCGGTACCCTGCCTTTTAAATAACACGCTTTCACAATTTGCGACATTGTTAACAAAAAATTACGCGCTCGCGTTTATTTTTGGTTCTTTAGCTGACCCTGTATCATCTACATGTTAGCTTGACTGGTGAATGAATAGAGTTAGACCAAGAAAAGTCGGCAATGATTTTGATAGCATACGCAGTGCAAGTGTTATTTATAAGTCATAATTTTATAGAATTTTTGACGTTTAAAATAACACTTGCACTGCGAGTGTTATCAAAATTGTTGCAGGCTTATCTTGGTCTAACTCTAGTAATGTAAGTTATTTTAACATATGGAAATTCTTTATTATGAGGTTGATTCTAATCATGTGGCTCGGCGTTTGGTTTTATGGTCGGACAATTGCTGTTCAACTCGCAAAATATTAACTATTGAGAAAATCAACTTTGCGTTACTAGTTGAGCTTAGCCTTTAACCTAGCTTAAAATTTGCCATTAGAGGTAGATAGGAAAGTGACGCTGAAGCTCACATCTTTGGTATTCCACTGGGAATTGGCCTAAAGCCTAAAGAGCTCTCCCCACACTTGACGCGACGCGGAATCGGCAAAAATCGATAGAATAAAGCTTTATGTCCACCCAATAAGAACAAAGACATCATTCGATTTGGATCGGCTCGGCCGACGCCTAAAGATTGAAATTAGAAATGCAAACTTATTTCCCTGTACTGAATATGCTGTGTGCAGAATTAACTGTTGGGGGCCCCGAGCCTCGCACTGCCTAGGGGCCCCGACATGCTTAATCCGGCCCTGGTTATAATGTCAAATCTCAGTTTAAAATTAGGTTAACAATTATAAGTAAATTTGATTAGATTCCAAAGCCTGATGATGGGATGTGGGGTGGGAATTGGAACTCCTTAAAATGTCAAGTTCTCGTAACTGTTCTTTGAATGAAATATTTGTAACGCTGACATCCATTCTAGTAACAAAAGAAGATATTTAAATTTATCTTGCTACCATTTTATACCGACTGATTTTTATTTTTTTACGTACTGTATTGTGTATTTGAGTATCTTTTGAATACATCAAACTAGTTTTTATGTTGCTGGTTTCATCGATCTAGGAACTCAAAACAAAAACGGCCGTTTTAGCTTTGGACGCATAGATTGACGAATCCAGCAATAAAAAAACTAGTTTGATGTATTCAAAAGGTACTTAAATACACAATACAGTACGTAGCGGCCCCCTTTTTTCAATTTCTTTCGTTAAATTTAAATAATCACGATTATTTAGACGTGGCGCTAGTGTGCACGTTGATGGGGTCTTAAATACATGAAACTTGGCGTGAATAAATATTCACTTATCTATGTTAGGCATATTTCACATTTACAATTTACTTATGAAGGTTAAAAACCGGCCAAGTGTGAGTCGGACTCGCGCACGAAGGGTTCCGTACCATTACGCAAAAAAAAGCAAAAAAATTGCGTTTGTTGTATGGGAGCACCACTTAAATATTTATTATATTCTGTTTTTAGTATTTATTTATTTATTTAAACTTTATTGCACAAATACAAGAAAAATGGGCAAATGGAGGACTTAATAATGCCTAAAGGCATTCTCTACCAGTCAACCATTGTTGTTTGTTGTTATAGCGGCAACAGAAATACATCATCTGTGAAAATTTTAACTGCCTAGCTATCACGGTTCATGAGATACAGCCTGGTGACAGACAGACGGACAGCAGAGTCTTAGTAAAAGGGTCCCGTTTTTACCCTTTGGGTACAAAAATACACACAAAATAATTCCTTACCTATAGATGACAGGAAAACCTATTAGAAATGTGCAGTCAAGTGTGCGTGAGTCGGACTTCATTACTTAATAGTTTTTGATCCGACCCCTACGGGTTTTTTAAAGACATTGCATTCACTTTCCACATAAAAAATACATTCTTAAAAATTGAGTAATGTACGGAACCCTTGGAACGCGAGTCCGACTCGCACTTGACCGGTTTTTTTTTAATCTTATCTGTCGAGATGGTTTATAGCTATATTTGGTCGAAATATTTACTAAGTCCGTTACAATCGTCTCGATGAAAGTGAAACGATATAAGCTACTGGATGTTATTTGACTATTATGAATATTTTTAAGTGTTCATTTTGTATGGTTACAGCTTCGAAGAACCGAGGAGGCAGAAAAAACGGTGGTCGCCAACAGCCCGCTAGGGGTTGCCGCGCGAGGCTCGAGACAACCATCGCCCGAACTCCAAAACGGAAAAACCCATACCCTTGCGATATGTGTGAAAAGCGATTCAGTAAACTAGATAATTTAAACAAACATAGACGAATCCATACCGGAGAAAAGCCCTTTTCGTGTGAATTTTGTAAAAAAGAGTTCTCTCGTTTGTCTGCTTTAACCAGTCACATACGTGTTCACACTGGTGAGAAATCGTACACCTGCGAAATATGCCAAAAGCAATTTGCACATTTGAGTAACTTGACTATACATAGAAGAATCCATACTGGTCAAAAGTCGTATAAATGTGAAGTATGCGAAAAGCAATTCGCTCACTTAAGCAATTTGACTGTACATAAAAGAATACACACTGGTGAAAAATCATACACATGTGAAGTATGTCAAAAGCCTTTTGCACATTTAAGCAACTTGACGGTACATAAAAGAATTCATACAGGGGAAAAGGCGTACACGTGTGAAATATGTGAAAAGCAATTTGCACATTTGAGTAATTTGACTGTACATAAACGCACCCATACTGGTGAGAAACCACACTCTTGTGAAATATGTAAGAAACAGTATTCGAGTTCTGTTGTATTGATTAAACATATAAAGATCCATAGTGTTGAAAATTGATAGTCCTTGTGTATGAATACTTTACAAATTCAATCGAATCTATGTCTGTCAGATATGTTAGTCTGTTTACGGCCGCCTAGAATTTAGAAAATATGTAAACGTTTTAAAAATTAAGTATGATCTACAAAAATGGTTAGTTAAATGAATGAACTCATCACTGAAGTAAATTAATTAGTAAATTAACATGTGAATGTAATCGCATTGGACCGGCAATCCAAGGATGTGGGTTCGAGTCCCACGTTGGCCAGAGTTGGTCATCGTTGATTTATTCATTGTGATTGACATCTGTATTTACAATTTATGATTTTTTTTGTTAATATTATTCCTTTTAGGGTCCCGTGCCCGAAGGGTAAAAACCTCCGTCTCCATCCTCTGTCCGTCCGTCTGTCACCAGGCTGTATCTCATGAACCGTGAAAGCTAGACAGTTGAAATTTTCACAGATGATGTATTTCTGTTGCCGCTATAACAACAAATACTAAAAACAGAATAAAATAAATATTTAAGTGGGGCTCCCATACAACAAGCGTGATTTTTATGCCGTTTTTGCGTAATGGTACGGAACCTTTCGTGCGCGAGTCCGACTCGCACTTGGCCGGTTTTTCTTCATTAATTTTAATTAGAAATTTATATTAGACATTACATTATTTACTTCTATACTATTTTTTCTGATAAAAATGAAAGTATTTATATTATGCCTAGTTAGTATAAATATAGATTTAAAAAATATGTATTTAATAATAGACTTATTAAATTATAGACAAATTTACATCCTTTAGTTTATTTAACACTCAGCGCCATTGAGCGCAGCAGATCATTATTAATGTTAACTCTTTAAACACTAGGTGAGCAATTCTTAAAAAGTTTGTACATTTCGATCACATCTTAGATTTCTATAAAAAATTGGTATGCTGGTAAAGTACATGCAGCTGAACAACTTCCACAAACTTCCCAGAAAGTTTTTAAGAAACATTCCTTTTTCGTTACCAAATGTGTAAGGAAATTTGGTAACAAAAAAGGTTCCTTTTTCGTTACCAAATGTGTAAGGAAATGTACAAACTTTTTGAGAATTGCTCAGGTACGCCAATAAATAAGCTTGAAGCCGCTAGCATAGTGTGGAGTCCCGCTGAAAGTACGTATGCCTTGCTTCTAGAAAAGGTACAGAAGGCATTTCTAAGATTCCTGTACAAAAATGTTTACAAGTGCTATCCATTTTTATACCCTACAACATTTTTTGTTAGGATCCCTGGGATTCAACTCTCTGAGGCGTAAACATAATCTTCTGGTAGTGGCTTGTAGAACCTTGCGCGGAGATTCCGACTGCCCTGACCTAGTGGCACAGATAGTGAGGCTCTCTGTGCCTTTCCTATCCAAGCAGGAACTTAGGCCTAGACACCATAACCTTCTTGCAGTTCCAGCAACGCGTACTGCAGCACATCTAAAATCTCCTCTCATTCGCGCTCTAAAATTTCTGAACGCGCTTCTGTCATGGGCTCCTGAAAGTGATTTGTTTGCAAGCCGATGGGCAAGTGAATGTAGAATCTGTCTGAGGTATTGCGAGGCGATGGATGGTAGTGGTATTTTATAAAACTGTTTGTAAAGTGTTGTGTACCGTAGCGTATAAGTTAACTCTAAATTGTACAGTGATTTGGTTTATACTGTCAGACTGTATAAATAATAAAAAATAAATGGAATGAAATATCTTTATTTTTAGGCAGCTATCGACACATAGATACATACTTTACAAACCAGCAAACATATTATTATAAAGTGTATCTTAAGGCGAGGTATGCCCGAGGAAAATTTTCAGATTCTGTCAAATTACCCCATTTCACACACAAGCACACTTCACGCACACTACCTCACTTTACTGGGACAGGTCAGTGACCCATCCTGTTTTTTTTTAAATGCAAATGAGAGTATTTTGAGTTTCGTGTTAACCACTAGCCTCCTTTGAGGAAGAGAAACTCTAAAAAAGTTCCATTGAAAGAAGGAAGAGAAACAATATATTTTATCTTACTCTCCTTGTCTGTTCATGTCACATGTGACGTATTTAAATGTAAATTAACTAAAATCGAATTCATTAGATACGCGTACTAAATAAACCGAATAAATACAGAAGTCGTCAGATGAAAAACGTTATTTAGGTACTACTCTATTCAATAGGGCTTTCGATAAGGCTCAATGACAATTTCATTGAAATCATATGTGTATTCCGATGATCTTATTATTATATAACTTACTTACCTTAGCGTAGCTTCAATCTGTATATATTTAGTTGTAGTACCTAGCTAATAAGAAAATTTTTCATGCTTATTCAAGTGAAATTTAGGGGAGAGCGGGGACAGACGTAACGGCGGGTGGAAAGGAAAGTAACTATTGCTCTGTAGGTTTATCTAATAAACAAAAATACCACTCCGCTGCTATTAGGTGATAGACAAAGGCGCCCCCTTCACTTGCATTTAGTCGAAACGGGCGCCACGTGGTTGTGTGAGAGGACGCAACGTGATTTTTCGAATCAAAAGTACGTTTTTCGACTTTTAGTTATTTTATCTTTACGTTGTATTAAAATACATACATTTTCTGGGTATTTGCATATCTCCTAGAGTGGCATTGTCCGGCTCTCGGTCTCTACGGTAAGTGACGGGGAGCCGGGAGACGGACAGACATAACGAGCCGTTGAATGGCGGCGCCTCAGATTTAACGGTGGGTTGAGGTTGAGTGGCGCGGCCATTTTGGAAAAATATACGTGAAGTGGCCCCCTCCAGGGTGGTCGCGCGTTAGAAATATGACCATTTCTCAAAAAATATGTATGAATTATATATATTAACTATGTATTATTGAATTCAGCATAAAATGGTTTATTTGATTGTATACCAATGAATTACATTCTATTTTATGTGAATTATGCTGGACTTGATCAAATCTCATATTATTACCAATTTTTTTCTACTTTCATGTATAAAAATACGTATAATTAGGAAATAAAACAATTGATTGTAGAAAAAGCAGTTTTTATGACAAAACAATACATTTAATATGATTCACACAGTTCTAACAAACTTTATTTTACGCGGGAATTCGACCGTTAAGGAATACCATCCTTGTTTATTGACGAATGCATCTTGCAAGAGTGAGCAAGCAAGGCATAGTTTTAACGGTTTTATTTTAGGCGCGAAATACGATGTCGCACAGAGGCCGGGAGACGGTCTCTGCCACTCACGGGCTTGTTATGACGGAACCGTCTCCCGGTTCGCCGCCAATTAGGGAAGTGTCCGGCTCCCGCCCTCTGCCACGCAGGGGCATATTTAAAAAAATGGCCGCGCCATTTCTCCTACTCTTCAACCGGAGGCCCTGCCACCAGAAGGGATATTGATTATTGATTAGCTTGATTGCAATTTATTTTCTCGAGCACGTTCCGTTTCAAAGATATCTTTCATGTTTTCAGAAAAATGCGGTCGGGTACAAAAGTAACAAAGCCGTACAGGTACAAAAGTAACATTTACATCCCATACAATATATACCTATATCTAATATGGTGTCACATGCTTAATGCGTCAATGATGATTTAAACGATGTATGCCATATTTGTGAGTGAAAAAACACTGACCCTGAATTATCTGAGTAGAAAACATGTTTATAACAGAATAATTGATCTCATCACTTGAAATAAAAATTCGGGCAAGTGCGAGTCGGACTCGCGCACGAAGGGTTCCGTACCATATAAAAAAAAAAACAAAAAAAAGCAAAAAAAAAACGGTCACCCATCCAAGTACTGACCACTCCCGACGTTGCTTAACTTTGGTCAAAAATCACGTTTGTTGTATGGGAGCCCCATTTAAATCTTTATTTTATTCTGTTTTTAGTATTTGTTGTTATAGCGGCAACAGAAATACATCATCTGTGAAAATTTCAACTGTCTAGCTATCACGGTTCGTGAGATACAGCCTGGTGACAGACCGACGGACGGACGGACGGACGGACGGACAGCGAAGTCTTAGTAATAGGGTCCCGTTTTACCCTTTGGGTACGGAACCCTAAAAACAATTTCTAACGAGGACTTAATATTGATTTATTTTCTTAAAATGCTAATGTTTATGTAGTTAAAATGCAAATATTAAAGTGTGTGATCAATAATAATTTACATATTTAATTAGTACTTTTTTGATTTGATATAACTATCATATTATATTAATTACAGCCCACTGTGTCTTGTTACCACAGACCAACCCCTATAGACCGAGCTTATAGGACGACTCGCGGTCACCGCCCGTATGGTGTATAGGTCAAATATAAGATTGTTCGCGCGCCGCTCCGATCAGTTGCGCCCAACGTAACGACCTGTTAGCAGTGTGCACGAGTCTAAGAAAATAAATCGTAAACTATTGAATTCATTGGGAAATCATGGGATATTGCAGCGTAAAATGGCGTGGCAAGTCATCTAAGACATCTACTTACGAAACAGATGGAATAACATCCCACAGGAAAGTCAAATTCATTATTTCATTGAATAATGTTTCTTGTCCGCGGGGTTCATTTTATACTGGTCAGTAAGCAGAGGCGAAGTATGTCCGTCCCTTTTCGTCAACTTGAAAATGCAATGCGCTATCCCTTTCCCTTTCGACTAGTGATGTGACGATGATGGTTTTTCAGTTGCGGAAACTTCGTGTTTCGTCATACCGTATTGTACCATTTTAGACATAATATATAGGAAATATGTTGTGTAAGTTTTTTAGAATCCTTTAGGCCAGCGGAGCAGTTAGGCCGCATGTCACGAGATGGACCTGATGATGAACTTCAAAGAAGTGCGAGGGCACTCGGTGTTGGTTTGTGATAGACATATGTTGTATGGGTTTTTTAGAATCCTCTAGGTGAGCAGTTAGCTCTCATGTCACGAGATGGACCTGATGATGAACTCCAAAGAAGTGCGAGGGAACTCGGTGTTGGTTTTTGTGATAGACATATGTTGTATGAGTTTTTTAGAATCCTCTAGGTGAGCAGTTAGGTCTCATGTCACGAGATAGACCTGATGATGAACTTCAAAGAAGTGCGAGGGAACTCGGTGTTGGTTTGTGATAGACATATGTTGTATGGGTTTTTTAGAATCCTGTAGGTGAGCAATTAGGTCTCATGTCTCGAGATGGACCTGATGATGAACTTCAAATAAGTGCGAGAGAACTCGTTGATTTGTAATAGGCATATGTTATTAGTCCATTTGAATATGTTTTCAATACAACCTTCTATGACCTTAATAAAACGGACAAAAGAAAATAATTGTATGAGATTTCGGCGACACTTTTTTCTCGTATCAAAAGAGATTGCGATTCTGAGTGGAAATAATATAAAAATTCTAAACTTTAAAATTCATGTTCTGGGTACTTTAAGCAGAAATGCCCTAATATGTTAAGTAAAAATTTCAGGTACATTGTTAAATTACTTAATGAAATATTAAATTAATCAATATAATTATTAAGTAAGTTTACTCTAAGTATACTAAATTGGTAACAATTTTACCACAATACATTTCGGTATCACTGGTAGCAGTACCTGTAATGAACATGTCCCATCCCTACGCTTGCACGTGTCAGCGCGCCATGTTTGAAACGACCAATCGCAACGCCGTGAGCACCCCTCCCGCACCTCACAGTTTGGTGATTTGCGTCGGGAACAAAATGGCCAATATTAGGTTTCTAGAGGCGGTGTTCTGTGCTTGTTACTTTTGACCCACACGTGTTACTTTCTGCACGCCAACGGGGTCATGAGTAACAAAAGAAGATTTTTTAGTCACTCTGGTACTTACATACAAAATACACAATTATAAGGTTAATCAAGATGTTAATGTACAGAACATGCAATGAAGTTATATATGACTACATTAATTTCATCAATATAATAACGGTTAATAACGGTGTCTTTCCGTGACCACAGCTGGTGCAACTCAGCTGAAACGTCGGAATTAAAGGTAAAAACAATGAAATCATATCGCGGTAGACCCGTTTGTGTAATTAAATATAATAACGGTTAGCCAGAAACTAAGGTCAAAGTACAAAGTGTTGCGTTTCTCCCCGCTCTCCCCTACGCATCCAAAATTACTGTCCACCTATGTTCATCACTACATTTTTGCAAACATATCGTTATCTTCATCAATAAATAATGTCCTGGCAGGGTGGAAATTTAATTTTGGCGGATTGTTTTTCTCTGCATCTGACTGTACAGCTACGCCAAATTTTTGGTAAACTTACGGTTATATGTTCAGAATCTGAATCTGTGTAGTTATTTAGTACGAAAATACTGAACGAAGATATATGGACATTCCTCTGGTCCTTGAACTACGTCCAAAAGAGAGGTATGGGCACTGTGAATTACATCTCGCTTTGTGTGGTAGGACACAGCACAGCGGATGTCATTCCAGATCTAGAGCAGAGCTCAACCTTACAGAAATCTGCAGCCAAATAACACTAGATCCTACTCATAGTATTGTTCCTGCCGGTGAGTATGGTTATCAACGAGGGTGCGGAGGGTTAGGCACGGCAACGCGCATGTACCTAACACCTCTGGAGTTGCAGGCGTCCATAGGCTACGGAGACTGCTTACCATCAGGCGGGCCGTATGCTTGTTTGTCATCGACGAGGTATAAAAAATAAAATTAAATATGCACAGAATATAATTTAACTAGAAACTTTGTTTTATTTTATAGTAAATTTGGATAACAATCGATACATAGACAATCACAGTAAACCAGTCCGCAACGGTATTGGCCTGTAAGCCTCGTAGGCAAGTATATCTCGGCCTCACGAGCCGCAAAAACTCACTAGGACTGAGGCTAGACCATAGTCGTTTATTTATTCTTGATTTCATGAAGGTTTGCAGAACAGCACGTAACCGCATTATATATCTGGGCGGACCTCACAGCAACAAAATAGGTGTACCGCTTCAAGATTTTCAAGTAGTACACGAAATATTTACATATCGTTCCGTATTATTTGAAGGTAATATTTGAAGATCAAAAGTTCTCTAACATAAATAAAAGATCACAAAATTGTCATCACAATCAGTTCATTGACGTTGACGTACAGAAGTCACATGGGTACGTTTTTAAAATTACGCAATATTAGGTAATACCAGCATAATGAAAATTAACTCCAATCAGTAAGTATTAGTCTTCAAACTTTTTTCATTTTAAGCGGGGTTTCAAGGAGCAAATTACTTAAATGATTTTAGAACCGTATTGTTTTAAGATAGTTTACTGCGTTTTTCAATAATTATCCCCCGTAAACAACAACAAATCAAATTTAAGATGAGACTCGAGCTCTATGTGATGATAATTAATTTACCCTATTTTTTAAATACAATTTGTCTACTGGTATACTTTTTCGTATACGTATATGATTTAATGTCAAAATAATTGCAAAATCCAACTGTCAGTTTAGTGCGCCCCGCGATAGGACCGCCTTCGTTCAAGCCCAGCGGGCATCTGATCAAAGAAGTTGCGTGCACGGGACCGCTGATATCATGTTTTTGAACTTATTTATTTAATGTTAAATTAAAAAAAAAAGTAATCGCTGAATTCGCTCAAGCATAGAATTGCGCGTTATTAGAAGCAGTTTTCATATTTTTATCTTTTGTGCACAAATTGTTACGAATGTTTAAAGTCCGTTTTAGACCTATGTTCGTGATCGTTTTCTATCGAGCAAAAGTCAAAAACTTAGGATTCGAATCGCGGAAGTCACTAGAAAAAGCCCTCAAGATTGCTAATTGAATGTATGGCAGCCGTATTGTGAAGCAAAAAAGAGCTACGGCTTTTTAAAAACTTCGTTTTCTGAACCCACTGCACCTTAATACTAAAAACATACAAATACGTATATGGCTGCGATGCATTTCGCAACCCGCAGTGACAGGGGTGCGAAACTCCTCCCTTCGGGCAAACTCGGCTCCGTTCGGCTCAGCATTGCTCCGAGCAATTATTAGAGTTGACAACACTTGACGTAAGTGTTGTGAATAACGCTCATTTCGAGGCTTAAAGACTCGAACCCTTAAGACTCGAGGCTTAACGCCTCAATGGCGGTAAAGACGATTTCTTACATCCATACGCGTAAAATAAATAAATACAATATATAGTCGAATCTTCAAGACTTACGAGTCTTGAGGGCTCGAGTCTTTAACACATTCACTGACCCCAACGCACATGTGCGTTCAGCGTCATATAAGTTTGTTCCTAGGCCGCGCATAAAAATAAGCGTTACTTGACGTCCGTTGCGTGCACGACCGCAGATAAGATAATCGATTGAATTTTGACAACCCTAAATAGCCGAAAGGTGCCATATATTAGAAGGGACAGCATGATTCGTCCCTGAACCGCTGTCAAACTTCGGTTTCCTTTCTATACGGTAGTACTATTATTTATTCTGTGGCAGTGCCAGGGAGCCGGCTGCGGAACCGCCAGAACTTGACACTGGAAATATAAAGCGTCGCCGTAAACCTTATTGGTCGGTATGCTTGAAGGTCTAAGTTAGAGCGTTTTCATGCGATTTCGACGTTTTCACGATATCGGATGTAGGATCCTACACCCGCGTAGTCAGGCCGCGGGGGTGCACCCGGGCCAGGGCTGCCAGATCGTAGAATTTGATACGAAATTCGTATAATCAAATTTTTTTTCGTATCTATTACGTATAGTTTGTCAATCGGTATAATTGAATACGAAAAAAAACACCGATGTCAAACTACTGACAATGCTTCAAAATACAGTGTACCAATACTGTTATACGATTTAATGGAACGGCAACTACTTAAATACACGTCAACGTGGGCTATAACCGCGAAAATCCAAGTTCGCAAATTGCGGGCATCTTTCTCTGTCACTCTTATTACGCCTTCATTGGAGTAAAAGAGAAAGATATCCCCAAATTGGGGGCTTACCGTGAAAACCGAAATTCGCAAGTTTTTAAAAAAAATATTTAAAATTAATCTTTTTTTTTAAATTTTGTACTCGTAACTATTATGCAATCGAATTTCGTATAAATGTGGGCACTGGATCGTATAATCTAGATTTATGTACTGGCAGCCCTGGCCCGGGCGCCGTCACGTACACTACATCAAGCATTATGCTTACACATACGCACACAAACAAATATTATCGATCCGACAGCTGACGGGGGCTCCGACATGGCTGAATTAATCGGAAGTGCCTTTCCGATATCGGATGTCGGAAGGCGCCTACGACAAAAACAGCTGCAGTAGGGTGCCATTGGCACTAAGTCCGCCTTTTTTGCGTTATTTAAACTGAGTATTGTGTGTGTATTGTTCTTTTGGTGGTGAAAAGTGGTCGAAAATTTAAAGGTCCATATGTATGTACTGTAAAACGTACGATACGTAGAAGGTAGAGAGGCAATAGAGAGTACTCTCTCCAGGCGGGTGTTATGCCTGGGGACCGAAGTCCACTGAGAGTTGGTCGGAAGTTATATATATAGCAACTGACGTTATAACTCCGTAAGCGCGATGTAGGTCTCACATACTAATTGCGTTCTAGACGTAGTATCCTTCTTAGTTGTTTGTGCGTTCTAGCTCCCTAACGCCATCTGTTAGATTATTGTGGCACGACGTTGGCAGTGACAGCTAGAGGAGACGCCACAGATACATGTGCGAATAGGTAATTCGCCACTCGTTTCGAATTACCTATTTTCGCACGTGTATCGTAATGTACTATAAATTGAGTTAATTTCCAGATATGTTGTAATGTTTTGAAATAAAATGCTATTTATATTTTTATAGTGTTTTTATAATTAGTGACGTTACAAGTAGATGACAGTTTCACGTCGGGGCCGGATCGACTTGCAGCGGCGGCACCGTGCCCTGAAACAAGCGAATCATCAGCGCAAGTCTGATTGACCTTAACCTTTTGGACGCCATATATCCGCACCGCAGGTCCAACGCCAAAGACGGATTAATCGGTCACAGACCACAGAGCAACAGAGACCTACGTGCATATGCATAAAGTTCAATTTCAGTATTGACACTTCGGTGACGTAGTGTCCGAGTGACAGCTTTTGTGTTTGACACGGCGTCGAAAAGGTTACTGCAGGTATCTCGATGTGTAAAGCGAGGCTTAGGTTGCCGACTACTGAGGTAAACGGTACCAGGGGTGCGAAACTCCTCCCTTCGGGCAAACTCGGCTCCGTTCGGCTCAGCATTGCCCCGAGCAATTATAAGGGTTGATACAACTTGACGTCCCATTGCGTGCACGACCACAGATAAGATAATGGCTTGAATTTTGACAACCCTAAATAGCCGAAAGGGATAGTGCCATACATTAGAAAGGGACAGCATAATTCGACCCTGAATCGCTGTCAAACTTCGGTTTTGTAGGAAGTTTCCTTTCTGTACGGTAGTACTATTATTTATTCTGTGACTGTATTCAAAAGTTTGCTCAGTTACCGCAATGTAATGAAAATTTAAGCCAGTTCTCTTTCGCCAGTCTGGTCCTATGTCTGCAGAAATATGCTCGAGCTCACAGCTGACAGCTACGCCGCATATTTCGCAGGCGAATGGTTTTTATCTCCACTGTGAGTCTCTCCAACGTACCTTGAACCCGTACACGGCACGAAACATTATTTATGGCATTAAAAATTTAAAAATAACTACATATTATTTTATGATCAAAAATACTTTATTTTATTCTTTCAAAGATATCCTCAAATATAAGGAAAAATTAAATACATATGCAAAATTATTACAAATTGATCCACAATAATAGATTCACTCATAGTAGTATTTTCTACCTGGTATGCCGAGGGTTAACAGCATAGTGTCTCCAGGATGAAGCTCGCGCACACAGCAGATAGCAACAGGCGTAACTATATACAGGTCAAGAGTAGGCGACGCAGCATTAGTCGCATGTGAATGATTTCTCTCCTCTGTGAGCTGATCCTACTGCTTCTCTTGCCTCTAGAGTGACCATGATTTTTGCTTCCTTGACTAAAATGTACCTTAAAGCCATGCACGGCGCGTAGATGTTTGACGGCGTAGTGTCTGCAGGCGTAGGCGCGCGCGCAGAGCGGGCAGCGGTGGCGCCGCGCGCCGTGGCTCGCGGCGCGGTGCGCGCGCAGGCTGTTCGTCGCCTTAAACGCCGCGCCGCACAGCCCACACTGTTTACAGATGGATAGGGGATGTTACCTACATTGCCTTTGTGTTGTAAGCCACATATTTCGAGTAAGGTGTAGTTTGTGAAGTGGCTTGTAGAGTTAGAAGCTTGGCTCTACAAGAGATCTGATAACTTTTTGACAGTGCGAGCCTTATGGTTTCGTCTTGGCAACATTTTACATGAAAATGTTTTTGGTGGGATTACCTTTTCTTAGTACCAAAATCGCATAATCTGACAGATGGATTTACTCGAGTTTGAAGTTAAGCGTCTCATATAAACCATAAGCGCCACTTGCACCATTCCACTAACCCGTGGGTAAGAGGTTAAACCGTTAACTCGTGTCAAATTGTACACCAACCATGGTAAGTCCAGGTTTAATCGGTTAACCCCGGGTTAGTGAATGGTGCAAGTGGCCCTTAGTTTCAATAACGAGGCATAGGATTTTCTATTCACAAAAATGTATGTACATATTATAACCTTGATGCGCTTTTCGGTGCGGTGGCTATGTCGGTGCTGGGCTAGAAGGTACGCCGCGTGAAACTTTGCACCGCAAGTTTCGCAGACGAAAGGTTTCTCTCCTCGGTGGCGGCGCTCGTGGTTCTGCAAGGTGTTTTACATTTATGCATTTAGTTGTAAGTATTAGACTATAACTTTTTGCCTGTATGTTTTTAGTTTTAGGATAAATGGCAATGGAATGAGCTCCCTTCCGAGGTTTTCCCGAGGGTCTACAGTATGGGGTTCTTCAAAAAAGGAGTGTACAGGTTTTTAAAAGGTCGGCAACGCGCATGTAACACCTCTGGAGTTGCAGGCGTCCATAGGCTACGGTGACTGCTTACCATTAGGCGGTCCGTATGCTTGTTTGCCACCGATGTGGCATAAAAAAATGGGTGAATCAACTTTTTCTTGTCACTGGTTGTCATGGTTACGGTCTCCTGGGTCACTCTTAAACTACTAGTTATTTCGTATTTAAATGAATCAAACTTGAATTTTTTGGTAGGTATAAGGCCTTTCCATAATGGGACAGCTTCTAAGCACGTTTGTAGAACGGTACAGCAGCTCTTCTAACAAACTATGCTACTATTGTCTCCTGGCTGATGGGACAGAATAATAGTTGATCGACCCAAATAATGAATAAGTAGACACTAGTTATTAGGTAGCTAAGATAAACTAACAGAGTATAATGGATTCTTAAGTATAGTCAGCCAAGAAAGTGGTTTAGCACTTTCTTGGCTGACTATACCTGTGAAATGAAGATAAGGTATTTTATCTGATGGGTAGTGCGTAGTATCATTAATCATAGAGATGCCTCCTGTCCACACTGTGGTAAGGAGGAGACTAGCTTACACCTACTAGCGGAATGTATTATGTATGCGGCACCGCGATATAATACATTCGGCAAAGACACACTAAAAGAGAACGAACTAACGGACGTCGAACTCAAAGATGTCCTTCTGTTCTGCAGGAAAACAAGAAGATTTGAGGAGAATGGTGAGGGAATGCCGCCGGGACAGTAACCTGCAGCTCCGACTCCAGGGAATCGGGCTGAATGAACGCGACACGTGATCGACAGCCCGCCTGCTTCCGGCCAGGCGTCCCTACACTACATCTACATCTACATCATTAATCATAAGTTATATGTTCTCCGGTCTTACATATCTAAATATGCCCAATTTCAGCCCAACCGAATATCGAAAACTTATTGTTCATATTAGAGATGCAACGGATAGTTGTTTGGCCGGATACCGGATATTCGGCCAGACCATCGGCCGCATATTCGGACTTCGGAACTATACCTACATTTCGATTTTTCAGGTGCACATTGTGCAGGTTTTGTCCTATTTCGTAGTGAACGTTCGCGCGGACTCATTTCTAGGTACGAAATGAGTGCACGTGCACGTGCAACTGAGTGGAATGATTAAATTGTTTTCAAATAATACGATTATGACCGTGACTGTTCCTTATTCCAATTTTGCTTACTCCGAAATCAAGCAATGTTACTATCCGGTATCCGGCCGGATAGTAGGCCACTATCCGGTATTCGGCCGGATGTTAAAGTAATGGCCGGATAGGCCGCATACCGGATAGTAACCGAATATCCGGTGCATCTCTAGTTCATATCACATATTTACGTAAACATATTTTAGAAGGCGTGTAACTGAGCGTTTTCAAAATATTGACTTCTTGGGCTCATTTTACTCAGAATCATTTGTACATTCACGCCTAATACATGAAAAAATGTGTCCCTAAATGTTGTGTGGCGAAATTAACTAGCATTTACACCACCGCTAAGACGTTCCTGCGCCGACGGGTTCGACAGGCGCATTAAGCTCCGCATGGATTTTATGCGGATGCGGATTTTGAAAATAACGCGGAAGTTCCGCGGTTGCGGACGCGAATATTCGCAACATCCCTGAGCCTCTACCATCAGTTTTAACATTGACATAACGCTCACGTCTACGTAATTTACTTTCTGTACATCTCTCTTGCACTATTGCTCGCATATGCGAGTACGAGCGAGATGCATAGAAAGTAAATTACGTAGACGTGAGCGTATATGTCAATGTCAAAACTGATGGTAGACGTACTGGTACGAGTTTACATTTAGGTACCTCAACGGCGGCACCTTTTGTCGTAGCCGTGTATGTTGCATAATTAACCATAGCGCTATGGCAATAAGGACCATTTTACCATAATCTTACCTCAAGGGCGGCTCTGCTCGAGCTCTGGAACTGGCAGTGGTTGCTGTTGTCGTAGCCGTGTCTGTTGCATAATTAACCATAGCGCTATGGCAATAAGGACCATTTTACCATAATCTTACCTCAAGGGCGGCTCTGCTCGCGCTCTTGAACTCGCAGTGGTGGCACTGCAACTTTTCGTAACCGTGTTTCGCGCGGAGATGCTCGCTCAGACGCAACTTGTTGCCGAAACAACGCCCGCAGTGCTACAAAATAATATTAATTGCCATAGATTAATATACTCGTAAGTCAATAAAGAGTGGACACTCCATATATCAGTTTTCTTGCCAAAACGCGAGTTATTTCGTAGTCGACATCTAACGTAAAGTAGTGGAACTATCAGTACCGCTACTTGACACCAGATGTTACAAGTGTCGCTACTGACGAAAAATGTACTACTAAAACAATTTACAACTAATATGAGTAGAAGGAGTTGAAAATAGACTTCCAGTTAATATCGAGCTAAATTTGATTAAAAGCTAAAGTTTATCGAAATAAAAATTTTTCAGCATTAGTTTTCGTTTGCCGCGACATCTATTGTCATCAGTTAGTTAACTGTACTGATAAATTCCGCTAGATGTAGACTACGAAATAACTGGCATTTTGGCAATAAATTAAAGCTGGATAAGAACAAATCATTGAAAAGATTTTTACTATAATTTGTAAATATCGATATCACTAATATTTGCAATTCTTAAAAATTTTATTACTTGTTTACTTAAATTTTGCTCTGGCGTGTGAGTAAAAGGTTAAGCGGTTAAGCGTATTAACTATGAAAAAGTGTTTGAAAACAAGGTACATACGTGATCGTATTAAGCGGTATCTTCTGTATTCTATTTGTTTACTAGCTTTTGCCCGCGACTTCGTCTGCGTGGAATTGGTGACAGCTGCTAAAGTAGGTATAGCGCCTGGATAATGCTAATAGCCATCATTCAGTTCGCGCATTGCTTACTTCAATTATTAGGCAATTCATTAACTCTTTCAATTCCACCGCCTTTGCACTCTCTTCACGGATGATTTCCGACATAAAAACTATCCTATGTCCTTCCCCGGGACTCAAACTATCTCTATACCAAAATTTCAACTAAATCGGTTCAGCGGCTTAAGCGTAAAAAGGTAACAGACAGACAGACAGACACTTTTGCCTTCCAATAATATATTAGTATGGATATGTACCTCACAGACGGGTCCTAGCCCCTTGTGCTTAACGGCCTGGTGCGCGCGTAGACTGTTCCTCTGCATCGGCTTGTGACAGACGTCACATGATACTAATTCCTTGCCCTGCGACAGTCAAAAACACATACAAATTTAAACCATCGTCAGTGGGGAGACACTCCTCCCTTCGGGCTAACTCGGCTCCGTTCGGCTCAGCATTGCTCCGAGTAATTAGGGTTGGCACAACTTGACGGTCTGGTCAAAATGATACGGGTAGAATTTGAGCAAGAATATAGGTGCGTTACATTTAATACTCGTAAACAGTAACTTAGCCGACTTTTCTGGATCTAGACGGTTTCACAATTTACACGGCCAAGGGCAATCTTCTCGGTACTCGTCGCCACTCGGTACGTGTGATCATTACGTACCGAGTCGGAGACCCGTCGTTTCTTCTTGAGCGGGCACTGAGCGGCGTGCGTCGCGAGCGCCTCTTTACTGCCGTGCTCTAACGTGCAATACTGCAACAATAGTGTTTTCACATCGCCTAATCAGAAAAGGGATTTTACAGTACATATGGCCCTAATTTCCCGCACTAGTGCGTAAAATAGCACTTTTCGTGCGTATGTCAAAAGTTTAAAGGGCCATATGTACTGTAAAACGTTGTACGATACACGTGCGAATAGATAATTTCCTCTTTTCCGCACTTGTATCTTAAATAACTATTTCACATCACCAATTCGAAAAGGGGCTTTTTCTTCCCTGCTAGGAGGGATCAAAGTAACACTTCCGTTCTACCACACTATTTTTACATTTTTTTTGCACATTATTTTTTTAGCTTAAATAATCTGTTTAAGCATCATAATTCCCTCATAGGAGATGTGATAAGCAGTACCATTGTGTCACACGGTATCGAAATTATTTCGTCTTGGGCGTTAACACTTGAATCCCTCATTACGCTCAGGATTCTACTTTAGAATCCCTCACTACGTTGGGGATTGTATTGTTTGTATTGTTCGCTTCATTTAGGATTCAATGTACGCCCTTGACGGAAATATATCATTTTGATCCCTTGTAACACAAACTACTATTGTGTTCTGATGGATTCTACAATAGAATCCCGAACGTAGTGAGGGATTCTAAAGTAGAATCCTGAGCGTAATGAGGGATTCAAGAGTTAACGCCCAAGACGAAATAATTTTGATACCGTGTGACACATACTGCTTTTCACATCAACTATGACGAAAATAAAAAAATCTTAGTGTTGACACTACAGTGTTGCCACTTTTTAATTTCTACTCTTTTTTGCCAGGCTGTTCATAGTTAATTATATTAATATTTTATACTGGCAATGAAATGTCCTTGAACAGAAAAGTGCCACTTTGATCCGTCCTAGCAGGGAAGAAAAATCAATTTTCTGATTAGGTGATGTGAAAACTACTATTTCAATATATGTGACGTTATGTATGAAAAGGGACCTTATAGTCGATGGCGCTTACGCCATTATTAACGATGGTCCGATATAAATACAATGCCGCGCGATGCTGTGCGACGTAAGCGCCATCGACAATAAGGTCCCTTTTCATAGAAAATGCCCCAATTTAAAATGGGTCACTCAAGTTTTCTCATTTCTCGACAATTTTTTTGAATTTTTTTTTGACGATAGGTCTGGCCTCGTGGGTAGTGACCCTGCCTGTGAAGCCGATGGTCCTGGGTTCGAATCCCAGTAAGGGCATTTATTTGTGTGAATACACAGATTTGTTACCCAGTCATGGTTGTTTTCTATGTATTTAAGTATTTATATATTATATATATTGTTATCTAAGTACCCGCAACACAAGCCTTCTTGAGTTTACTGTGTGACTTAGTCAATCTGTGTAAGAATGTCCTATAATATGTATTTATTAATAACATTGCCATTTATTAAAAGTGCCCTTGTGGCCTATTTGCTGAATAAATGTTGAAGTTTTGAAGTAATTGTACGCACCCCGCACCGGAGGCCGGCGGTGGAGGCCTCGTGCCGCGCCGTCACGTGCGCGCGTAGGCTCCGCACCGACAGGTCCTTGCCGCATATCTTACAGATAACCCTGGCACACACCAATTTAATTAATACAACATGGGGCTCAGGTTCTGTCACACAGGCGCGTTTTCCGGGCGAGGCGTGAGCGTTTTATACGTAAAAGCGGCGCGCCCCGGTACGCTTCGCCCGGAAAACGCGCCAGTGTGACGAAGCCTTTAACTGTAAACCTCGCTAGCATAACTAAAATTGAATAAAATGTTTGGCTCCGCCATTTTGAAAAAAAAAAAATACAAAGACCGAATTGACAAAAAAAATATATTTAATCATCAAACCTGTTCACAAAACTTGGCTAGGCCAGAATGGTCCTCAAACAATGTCAACGTCTAAAAACAAAACATAAATTACCTTTGCACTTTCCTTTTTTTATCACACTTTTTATTTTCTATCACCTTCACAACTTCTGATACATCACAACTTTTCTCATTCTCTTTACTTTTAAAACATCCGAGCGCACTATCATTTTCTCCATCAGAAATTTCACATTTGACAATTTCCATTTCATCTGGCAATTCAAATTCACATTTCAATTCAGTCTTCAAAATATTACATTTTAAATCTTCAATGTCACAGTCTATATTGTTACTGTTAGTTAATGTTTCTTTATTTGAATTAGATTGGTTCAGTTCAAGCAGCTTGTTTTCCGAGTTTTTACACTGTCTTCGGAATTTAAGGGAACTGTTGATGTAGTCAAAGCATGTGGTGCATATTTGCTGTGGCAGCCCATCATTTACTTCAACCTGTAACCAATTCTTGGACTGAGGTATTTATTTCAAAAACAAGAAGATTCGAGGAGAATGGTGTGGGAATGCCGCTGGGACAGTAACCTGCAGCTCTGACTCCAGGGAACAGGGCTGAATGAACATGATACATGATCGACAGCCCGCCTGCTTCTGGCCGGGCCTCCCTACACGACATCTACATCTAGGTATTTATTTTCTTTTCCTTTTGTACAAATTATGTATTTGTTAACCCATGGAGCGCCCTAAACAGACACGTGTGCTGGTAACTAGTATAGGAGTTCCATACTACGGTAATTCTGGTGCGCTCCAGGGTAATTCTGGTGCGCTTAATATCAAATCATTACAAACAAGTTACTGTAAAAAAATATTTTATATGCACACTTTCATTGTTGACTGTACTTCCTCTACTTTACATGAAAAATACATAGACAACATAACAGTTAGTACCTACTAGGGTAACCATAACATTGTAATCACTACACCAAAACAAAGTCCCCCGCCGCGTCTGTTTGTTCGCAATTAACTCAAAAACTACTGAACGGATTTTCATGCGGTTTTCACCTATCAATAGAGCAATTCTTGAGCGGTTTAGGTGTATAATTTGTTAATCCGTGCGAAGCCGGGGCGGGTCGCTAGTAATCTTAATAACAGCTCAAACAGTAACTTACTTTTATGCCTGTAGTAATGAACACAGCAGTCGCATGACGCCTGTAATCCGCACTCGAAGCGAATATGGGCCTCAACCCCGTTGTACTGAGACAAGTGCGGCACAATGTTGAGAAATCCATCGTCTCATTGGGATTATGTCGAATATTGAGGCTTATAAAGACATAAAGGTAAAGCCTGACCAGCTAAATTAATAGGTATTTAAAGTTTTGTTTGCGATGGAAATGGACTAAGTATTCATGAACTTTTGGGAAAATTAAATACATATTAAATAAAATATTCCGTCGCTGAATACGACATACGAAATTACATGACATTGACATTAGACGCGGTACGTTCGGAAATAACTAAATACTCGAGTGTGTCCATAGATGGTAGGATCCTATAGACGTGCTACTGCGTCTGTGAGGAACAAAACATACGCAATGCGACACTATGATTGGTCGAATTTATTTGTTGCCCACCATACTATGATGTCTACATAGATACTAGCAAAAAGCAGAGCTTTGTAAGGGCTCGCGGAGGTTTTCTACCTTAACGTACCGAACCGGTTGCTGTCCGGTACGCCTGTCTGTTACAGCTTTTACTTTGTCCTTTAAAAACGTGTCCAGACGACAAAATCAAATTGCCAATATCATCCACACGTAATATACAATTTCATAAGTGCTTATTACATCCTACACGGCCGCCCAGTACTTTTTGTAAGGAACCCAACTGGCTTTCCTACATAATGTTGAGTCAGCGAGCCAATGTTCTTGAATTTATTTTTGCGTCCACTCCACACAATTGATCGAAAAACTATCCCGTCTGGACACCTACTGGCGGTAATCACGCTGCTCCACACATAAACTAACACACACAGTTCCACTAGGTACAGCCAGGGTCCAGCATCAGCTCTATCTTGGGTACTGCTCTTCCAAGTTCTCATTAAGACGTGTCAGATGACCAAAACAGCGTGTGCCTATGTTGCACCAAACCTGAGTTCCACTAGGTACAGCCAGGGTTTAGCATCAGCTCTATCTTGGGTACTAATCTCCTAAGTGCTCATCAAGACGAATCGGATGGCCAAAACAGCGTGTGCCTATGTTGCAACAAACCTGAGTTCCACTAGGTACTGCCAGGGTTCAGCATGAGTTCTATCTTGGGTACCTACTGTTTTCCCAAGTGCTCATCATGACGTGTCGGATGTCCAAAATAGCGTGTGTCTATGTTGCATCAAACCTGATCGAGTTCCACTAGGTACAGCCAGGGTTCAGCATCAGCTCTATCTTGGGTACTACTTTCCTATGTTCTCATCAAGACGAGTTGCATGACCAAAACAGCGTGTGCCTATGTTGTATAAAACCCGAGCTCCATTAGGCACTGTCAGGGTTCAGCATCAGCTATCTTGGGTACTGAAAGTACTGATCTACCCAGTGATCATCATGACGAGTCGGATATCCAAAACAGCGTGTGTCTATGTATGTTGCATCAAACCCGAGCTCCACTAGGTACTGCCAGGGTTCGGCATCGGCTCTATCTTGGGTACTACTCTCCTAAGTGCTCATCAAGATGAGTCGGATGACCAAACCATAATGTGCCTTTGTTACACCAAACCTGAGTTCCACTAGGTACTGCCAGGGTACTGGGTCATTTTGCTGAACTGCACGCCGACGTTTCGATTGGCGTGCAGTTCCCATACAAGTTTCAGTCGGGTTGTAGTCCGTCTGTATCGGCCCTAAGTTACTGAAGTTTGTATTAATTATGCTTATCTTTATTTATAATTTTAGCAGTTCCAAGCAATAGTAACACTAAAGGCGCCATTCATTAATTACGTAAGACAATTTTTGCCAGCTTTTGACGCCCTCCCACCCCTATGTAAGAAATAATAAGAATAGGCTGACCCCGTCCCCCTCCCACCAATATAATTTATTTTCAAAAAAATATTTTTATGAATGTTTGTTTGTACCTGTACAAAGGTACTTGAGCTCGTTTAAGCTAACTCTGCACCGTGTTTGATAGCATAGAGTGTGAAGTATTATTTTAAACGTCATAATTTCATAGAAATTAAAAATAATATCGCATCTTTGTGATCTTACTTAAGAACTATGAAAACCCCCTCCCTCCCCCTTGTAAGAAAAAATAATATATGTTCGACCCCCCTCCTCCCCAAAATCGTCTTACGTAATAAATTAATGGCGCCAAAACTGTATCTCGAACTGAAAATACCCGATTTAAGTTTGCTAACACAACATGACTGATCATCACATCGTCAGCGTCACAAAACATACGAGTAAATTGACCTCCGCAGTAAATATTAGGTCATTACCTATGAAATTGGCGTTTTGTACGGAGAATTTCAACGAAACACGAATTTCCATACAATTAATTTTGCGGATATTTTTTTGATGGCTAATTCAAACCAAACAAAATTTTTCCAGTAATTTTTGACACCTTTAAGGTATGTTTTCAATATCTCCATTTCTTGAAAATTGGTACCATTAGAAAAATATAAGTAATTTTAATACTCGAACCGACAGCACATGAAAAGACCTATTTTCAAGGCTTAATTCTGAACACTTAACAATAAAAAATAACAATTAATTGTATGTAAAATCGTTGTTTATTGAGTGCACTGTAGTTTTATTGTAATTGTGTATGTACTTTTGTAAAAAAAAAAACTAGGATCAGACTTATATCTATGAACAAAAACGCCAATTTCATAGGTAAGGACCTAATATACAGCAAGATTGATTGTTCTAGTAGGTTTTCACAAAAACTGAATTGCTAAAATGGGAATCAAACCAAGTGAAGCGAGGTGGGTTGAATCCAAAATTGTACCCACTTTGGTATTCATCGTTGTTAATGGCGTAAGCGCCATCGACATTATTGAACTTGAAAACACCACATAGGTATCATATTGTTTGAATACCCACAACACAAGCCTTCTTAAGTAGTCAATTTGTATAAGAATGTCCAATATTTATTTATTTATTTATTACTAACGCCATCTGTTAGAGAAAGAAATAATTAACATTAGCACGAATGTTAATTCATCATTTTGCCAACAGATGGCGCTAGTAGTAATACAAAGTGTTATTACTTTATTTTATTTTTTTAGGTTTAGAAAATGATATTTTTATGTTTGATAACACATCTAGACATGAATTTAAATTACTATGTTAAATTTCAAACCTAACAGTGCAGTAGTTTTTCCGTAAAGTGTACCACAAGAATGCATAGTTCGTCGATTAGTGATAGGGCTCGCTTCGCTCGCCCTAATAAGTGGAGGGAGAAAATAGCTAAGTCTACAGATCTTCCTCTATGGGCCATTAACGTATACCTATGGACTGGCCTTATAGGGCACTAAAAATGGTGCTAGTTTAGCGGTGTGACTCGCGAATTCCAGCCAATCGTGCAGTCTAACGCAAGTCTAGTTGCGACCAATAGCGCGCCTGATGCGAACTCATCAACCAATCGCGCTTGATGGATGGATGGCGAGTACCCAGAGGTTAATACAGAGAGTGCAAAATGCCTGTGCACGTTTTTCCTTTGATATCCCTCCCCGCTCGCACGTAACACAATACTTAAATAAAAACCACATTATGAAAATGTCCACGCGTCAAAAGGTCCATTTAGTGTCGCTTATGTTTGGCATTGTGCTCTACCGGGTGCCTTCGTACCTTTACGATAAGCTAACCTGGGCTCATAACTCCAGATCCTCAGATGTCAGATCATCCAGGTATCTGCAACTTGTTTGCCCTCGTCACCATTCTACGGCCTTTCGCGGCAGTTTTCGGTACACTGCCACGAAGTGTTGGAATGACCTGCCTCCACCAATCCGTTCGCTGAAGTCGTTGAATGGCTTCAAGTCAAAATGTCGTTCTCACTTATTACAAACACAAATTGAAACATCACTGCAATATAAGTAACACACGTAGACGTTAACCACTTTACTTTATCTCTCTGATAATCTGATAAATCCGATTTGATACCGTCATTCTATTAAAATAACGATAATTTGTTCTGTGGGTAGTTTTTAAGTTTTTAGCTAGGTTACAGTTTGTCTTTTTCTTTTTAATATTTTTTAATTTGGTGTATATTTTATAATTCAGTGTGTTTTTTTTTCTATATGTTATTAGTATGTTTTTTTTTCTCCTTTTTCTTTTGTTGTTGTTCAGTATGTATACATTTTAGAGTCTCTCTCTCTTTCTTTATGTCTGTTTTGTGTGTCACTGGTGTGTGTTGTCGTCTCATAGTTTTAAGTCAGGTCCCCACTGAAAACCAGCGCCACGGATTGCCGCGGCATTATGCTGAGTGGGGTCCTATTTTAGCGTCCAAATGTTTTTTTATGTCAGTATGTCTTTGTTTTCTAGATGTAATATGTTGTGGCGTTAAATAAATGTATTTTCTTTCTTTCTTTTCTTTCTGATGCGAACTCATCAACCAATCGCGTTGTACCGGTGTCACACCGCTGTACTGGCCCCTGTCATGCCTCATTATTATTGTCCGTAAAGCCAGTCCTAGACAAAGAATATAATACTCACTAGGAGAAGAACGGTAACTCCATACAAAAAAATGTCCCCAACCGTTTATACGTTTATACTAGTGGCGCCGTCTTTGTGTACCAATGGAACTATAGTTGACAACCGGTTTAGGTAGTAATTCTGTTGATAAACATATTTGTTATCTTCATATCACGAAATATATGCAAGATGCAAATATTACCCCTTGTTTGTGGTATTATCAATTGATTTAAATAAAAGGCATGTTTATGTTTATAACATTATATATATTATTTATTAAAAAATGTTTTACATATAAAAATATACACTGAAAACTGGCAACTGGCAACTTAATAAAAAAATAGACATTAATAAAGCGCATTCACAAAGTTTTCAGTACCTTTTATACAAATAACATTAGGCATGCCTACCTATTACACTTTACACACAGATACACTACACTTTACATACGGCATTTTACACAGATTTCCAACTTGTATTCATACATTTCTTCACGGTTAATTAATACGCTTTCCAGATGCGTTATGACTCGGTTCCTTCTGAACCCACTAAAGTTGTAAATTTCACTCTGGCTGCTTCAACAGCCGTTGCTCCGCATTTAGCACATTTTCTATGTGCATTGCTGTAATCCATGTAGGTACAGACTTACAGTCTTAAGTGGTACGTAGCGGTACACGTTGTATGTATTATTTAAAGAGTTAATAAATAAAATTTTCGTTATGAACTTTAACCACAGCAGTTGGACAGAGTCATTGACAAATATATTTTTTATTATGGTGGGTAGACGTACCTACCCTCCATATATTTTATGAACATTGATAAAGACAGTTGGAAGCAAATATTCATTATGAAACTTAATCGCATGTAATTAAGTTTTAAGCGTTTTAAGTCCCGTTATATGATTAATATTGTATAAAATTCGTGATAATTTAAATCAGAGTTGGGAACAATGTTGCTGTAGAAAAATGTATTTATTTTTATTACTCGCAACTTTTTCCCGGAGGCCAACGCACACATAGAAGATTAAGGCGCACACATGCGCAATTATTTGGGGACATAACTTTCTTAGGAAGTGAACAGGCCTTGGTCCTAGATATCTATGTCTATGCTATGGGGAATATTGGATGAAAGTGGGGGGATGTCTATGATACCACATTTTTCTTTTGATTGACAGAACAAGATACGAGTTTTTTAACGCTAGGTTGAAGAAGTGCCGATATTCTATATATAATACAATACAAGAAATAAAAAACCGGCCAAGTGCGAGTCGGACTCGCGCACGAAGGGTTCCGTACCATTACACAATAAAATGACAAAAAATCACGTTTTTTGTATGCGAGCCCCACTTAAATATTTATTTTAGCCTGTTTTTAGTATTTGTTGTTATAGCGGCAACAGAAATACATTACTCGTGGTAAGGCTACTTTGCACATCGGCTGCGTGTGCGTAGACGTGGCCGTGCGCGTTGTAATGTACAGATTCATATGAGAGACACCGTTTGCGTGACGTGTGAGTGACGGCTCCAACATTTTAGCGCACACACACAACCCACTCACATCCAGTGTGCTATGGCCTTTAAAGGGTGACTCACGTTAGACCGGGCCGAGGCGTCCGACATGTCATTTTCTATGATGACTGATTGGTGGTCACGTGGCACTTTCCATAGAAAATGAAGCACCAGAAGCTCCGGCCCGGCCCCGGCCCGGTCTAGCGTAAGTCATCCTTTAGAGGAAAGTGGACGACCGCCCCGGATCCGCCTATATCCATATCAACGTGGTCCCTTTTTCTTCCCTGAATATTAACCTTTTGGACGCCAATGACCGATATATCCGCACCGCAAGTCCAACGCCAAAGACGGATTAATCGGTCACAGACCACAGAGCAACATAGACCTACGTGCATATGCATAAAGTTCAATTTCAGGTTTGACACTTCGGTGACGTGGCGTACGAGTGACAGCTTTTGTGTTTGACACGGCGTCGAAAAGTTAAGCCCCCATTCCCACGGGCGCTTTTACAATACGCGTTAAAAAAGCGTTTGAATGACACAAATGGATACATGTGTATTTATTCATACGACAGACTGCACGACAGCGGTGGCGCTTTTTATCAAGCGTTGTTGGATTTTCGACTTAAAGTCTTGGTCGTTAAATCGAATTTAGAGTGCGGACAGATTCAAGCGCTTTTTTAACGCGCGTTGAAATAGCTCTCGTGCGTGCGGGGGCTAACAGTATTGAAAATTTGATGTAGGTATATTATTAATATTTTTTTAGGTAAAGCCCAAACTTTGGAAGCATGTCAAATAAAACACTGGTATCATACAAATATGCGATATAATTATCAACATGATTTCTTACAACTAATATTTATATAATTAACTTACAATACCTAAAAGTTGTCTGGAAGAGATCGCTTTTTAGCGATAAGACCGCCTGTTGTTTACCAGGTGTGCAATAAAGAGTATTTACAGTACATATGGTCCTATTTCCCCGCACTAGTGCGTAAAATAGCATATGTACTGTAAAACGTTGTACGATACACGTGCGAATAGGTAATTCGCAACTCGTGTCGATTTAAAACACTCCCTTCGGTCGTGTTTTAATTTATCGCCACTCGTTTCGAATTTCCTCTTTTCCGCACTTGTATCGTAAATAACTGTTGTATTGTATAAAATAAAAAGTTAAAGTTAGGGTTATTTTCCAGCTATAGTTCGTTTTTTTAGCATTAGAAAGAACTTGAAAGAAGGTAAGCGATCTTAACGAGTCTTTTAATTGAAAACCGCTTTTTAAAAATCAGTAACTATTACTTATGAAAGCAGAAGAATATAAATGATCGTATTAGATTCATAATTGTTACATATTTGTTGTAACTTTAAAATGTGTTTTTCAATTAAAAGACACATCAAGATTGTTTACCTTATTTCTAATGCTAAAAAAACGAACTATAGGGAACAAATCAAATTATTTTATGAAATATTTTTTGATTTGTTTTTTTGAAGTACCTACTCACACTACTACTTATACAATATCAGGAGATAAGACCTAGCTAGATCGATTTATCGCCCCCGAAAACCCCCATATAGCAAATTTCATCGAAATCGTTAGAGCCGTTTCCGAGATCTCCGAAATATATATATAAATAAACAAGAATTGCTTGTTTAAAGGTATTAGATAGATATACAAATTATAAACTGAAATAGATATCATACACACAAATAGGTATATGATGTGCAAGATGCGGAAAAAATATAATAAAAATAGTTGAAAAAATCTCGGAATATTCCATAAGAAAATAAGGATAAATACATTTAGGAAACCAACGGAAAATGTCGATCCCCATACAAAAATATTTATTTAAAAATGTGAAGATTCCGTTTTTTTTATGTGGAATATAAGTTGGTCCAGTCGCTGCAGCCGTGCAAAACTTTCACGCCCCCCTGTATTAATTCAATATTGAGTTCCTTACGAATCAATTCATCGGCGAAGTATATTAATTCGCTTAGGTCTACTCAAGTCGCTTACTGTATGATCCAGTCTATGTCTGAGCAATGCCATCTTATGCGCAAACCGTTCTTCACACAATTCACAACTATATATATCACCATGAATTTCATTATGTTTAACAAATGCGCTGTGATTAGAGAAGTCCTTTTTACATATTTCGCAATAGTAAGGTAATTTGTTGGAGTGATTTTGTAAATGTGCTGTAAATTTTATAAGCTGAGAAAATGGCTTACTACAAATTACGCAAAAGAATGGCCTCTTTTGAAGTAGTCTCGCTGGCTTGTTCTCCACGTGGTTCAATTTGTGCCTAGCCATGTGGCTGGCATATTTGAACTTTTTGTTGCATATATCGCAGGTGAATGGTTTTTCTAGCTGCCGTTTGCGGGTACGCGGAGCCGGAGGCTTCAGCAGCGCCTGGTTTGAAGCTGGAACCAAACAAGATTAAATATTACACGAGTTCTGATATATTATGTGTAAAGTAACGGTGACACAGCCAGGCGTGGCTCACTCCGCGATTTCGTCGCGTCGCAACAAGTAGCTACAAGTACATCCGTTCCACACCAATTTTGGTGGCTAGCCATAGGCCGCGCGTGGCGCTTGCTTGGTCATATTCATATCTGTCCTAATCGTAACAGACGCGTTTTGTTAGAGAGTGTATCTTCAGTACCTAGTACTATTATTTATTCTGTGACGCAGCTCAGGTAAGAAAGCACATCAAATATTTGATGTAGGTATTTCAAACCATCAATCTGATTTATATATGTAATATGTATTCTCATTTCTTTTATTAATTTTATTTTCTTTTGCTTTTGTATGAATTCTATGTTTTCTGAAAGAGTTAATGGTAGTAGGGGAGCCCAAGAGGGGATTTTTGTGTTTACTCGAGCGCGTCAGATTAAGATATGAATGATATCTTGCTACCCTGTGTAGTCTACCTTTACCTTTAAGTATTTGTATGATTCGATTTGATACAAATATATACTTATAAATCAAATTAAAATAGAGAAAAATACCTACTGTATGTAATTGCATGAATTCTACAGTTATTTAAATTGTATTTTTTCTTATTTACTCGTCATGCATATTAATTATAAGATGTAATGTTATGAAAAGACGTGATAATAAACGAGTACGATTATGACATTTATGACCGTGACTGTTTCTTATTCCTATTTTGTTTACTTCGAAATGAAGCAGTGTTACTATCCGGTATCCGGCCGGATGTTAAAATAATGGTTGGATACCGGATAGTAACCGAATATCCGGTGCATCTCTAGTGTGAACACTGTGTCTCACCGCTGAGCACGTAGACCGGGTGTAGCAACACCAGTCGAGTCACTTGCTGGCCAGCACCACCCCCGCCCCCGCTGGCCGTCACTTGCTGGTCAGCGCCACTCTCGCCACACGAGCGTTGCTGCCCGGACCCAGTCACGTCACACGACGTGTCTTCCAATGCGGCTTCTTCTTTCACACACGCTGGATTTTCTAAATGTAAATACAAAATTGTTTTAGTACTTGTGCTGCTATATTTACTTCGTTTTTAGAGTTCCGTACTCAAACGAGACCCTATTACTAAGACTCCACTGTCCGTCTGTCTGTCACCAGGCTGTATCTCATGAACCGTGATAGACAGTTGAAATTTTCGCAGATGATGTATTTCTGTTGCTGGTATAACAGCAAATACTAAAAATCCTGAAGAAAGGCCAGGTCAAGAGCACCCTAAACCGGCGAGCGTGTATGAGGAATGTTATGAAAGTGAAGGAAGCGAAAGAGGTATGTCAGGATCGTAGCAAGTGGAAATCCGTGGTCTCTGCCTACCCCTCCGGGAAATAGGTGTGATTATATATAATTATGTATGTAAAAAGTACGGAACTCTCGGTTGGCGAGTCCGACTAGCACTTGTCCGAGGCTGGGACCCACCTCTTGGCTGTCTTAAAATGTTATTGATAACGCTCAAATTCAATAGTAGATATGCGCTCGCGACCCACCAATGGGTCGTGACCCATAGCTTGGGAAATACTGCACTGGATACAGGGCCGTCTTCAACTATGCTGGGGCCCTTGGGCACATAAGAATTTGGAGCCCCTTTGGAAAGTAAAGAAAGCTAATTAAACTAACATTTTTCTACTATGATCTTCTATTTGTCATGGGTATTCAAATATACTGTTACTGTCTGTCCTTCGGGGCCCCCTGAGGGTGGGGGCCCTGGGCACGGGCCCCGTGTGTCCATATGGTAAAGACAGTACTGCTCTAGATATTGACCTAATAGAAAATATTTTTACGTAAATAAATAAAACTGTAAATGTATTTATTTCTTACCATCTTCTGGCCCGACATTGAGCTCATCCTTAATTGCATAGCCATCACGAGGAAGTTGACTTTCCAGGCCGTCTGAGTATGAGGGCTCTTGTTTCACACACACTGGCATCTCTTCTGTAGGTATATAAATACAAAATTGGGTTATTGGGTCAATTTCTTATTTTTTTTTCAATTTAGGCATTAACATAATGCACCTATGAATGTCAACAAAGTAACGGGTCGATCCGTTATCGGATGTTGGAAGGAAGTGAAATGTAAGAAATATGTGTTTCTCTATCGTCGTTTATTTATACATTTAATAAATCTGCCCCAACCGACTGGCTAATAGTCTAGGAAACAGCTAACCACATTCCGTTAAAATGTCCGGCGCCTGCACCTCGTCCTGTTCCCACACAGGTTCCTCTTTCACTCGTACCACCTCCACCGACACACTCACGCGCGCCTCCATTGTGTCCAAACACTAGTTCTGTGTCGTTTGGGCACGATAATACGACCATACGGCGTGCAAAAGTGATTAAATAAGATATTTACTTAGTAATGTGTTCATTGACTTAGTTATTTGAGAATAAGGAAGCTTAAAAGCAATAAAACAACTACGAGCGGGAGTTGCGACTCAAAAGCGATGCTAAAAGAAACGTCAGTGTCAAATTCAAATGCGAAATGACATTGTCAATAAAGGGCTCAACACCATAGATATAATATTCCTAAAGACGGTGTCTAAGCGAGCTGTCAGTGGCCACTTGGTTTTTACAGCACACTGTCGTACCGCACCGCGACATTGGTGCGTCGCACCCATAAGTGAGAGCGAGATAGAGATATCTGTTTCTCGCTCTCACTTATGGGTGCGACGCACCAAGGTCGGGCTGCGGTGCGATAGTCAAGTGTGTTAAGGCTTTTACGATTAACAATGTGCATTCACCTCGCTGTGGACATGTCGATAAAGTCATATCGATAAACTATCGACATTTCTTGCAATTTTAGTTTTACTTGAAAGTTTAACGATACCTAAAATGAACAAAAAACGCTTTTATTCTTTATCGTGGTTATCAAATCACCATTTTATCGTCACGCCCCAGCAGGGAACGAAGGGAAAATTCAGATTTTTAATTACAATACATCATAGATACTAGATTCATGCAATACATAAATACTTACCAAAATATGTTTTCCGCAAATTTGAATCATTTTATAATATACCTATTTATTATCCATTAGCATTTCAATTATGTTTATTTTAAACGAAAATATCGAAGCTTTAATTAATCGCTATTTCTTTCCGCTGTGTAGCGTTTATCGATATATAACATGAAGCCGCAAACGCGAGTGTGGAGTCAATTTCGTAGATCTGCTGCCGCGCCGCGATTCGCGCACGAGTGTGGAGTTTTATGAAGTAATTCAAGATGGCGAATCTCCGCACCCTCAGACTCAGATCCCTATTTCCAACTCATTCGGACCAGTGATATAGGTACTTACCTACTAATCACTACACACCTTGAAAACAAAGTCCCCCGCCGCGTCTGTCTCTTTGTATGTTCGCGATAAACTCAAAAACTACTGAACGAATTTTCATGCGGTTTTCACCTATCGATAGAGTGATTCTTGAGGAAGGTTTGTGTACCTAATTTGTGAACCCGTGCGAAGCCAGGGCGGGTCGCTAGTGTTTGATATTATTACCTATGTTATGCCACCCAATAGGTACGCACAGTTTTCTGCGCCCCGTCATATAAGTACTACATCTATCGGATCTTTGGTCCCGCCATTTACCTAATTAATTAAAATAAGAATAAATTTACTAAAGTTATCGGGGAACAAACTATATGTAGGTAATGTCGGTATCAAAATCCAAAAATCTTTGAAATGCGGGGAAGTGTCCCTAGCCATAGTAGCCACACACGTATTCGAAAGTTGAACGTAAGAACTTTGCTTCGCTTCGCTCGCTCGGCCAATTATTACAATGTTTCACGCAATTCATATTAATAACACTAGTGAACCGCCCCGGCTTCGCACGGGTTAACAAATTATACACTTAAACCTTCCTCAAGGATCACTCTATCGATAGGTGAAAACCGCAAGAAAATCCGTTCAGTTCTTGAGTTTAACGCGAACTTACGAGTACATACATACAAACAGACAGACGCGGCGGGGGACTTTGTTTTATAAGGTGTAGTGATAAGTAGGTAATAAAGGTTATGACCCTTACGAATATAGCGAAGAGTGAGCGAAGATAAGGCAAAGGATACGGCGCAATAAGATAAAAAGGGGTCCGCCGTCCGCGCGACCCGCACAAGTTATTTGAAAGTGGAAGTGAAGACATTTGGTAACATTTCAAAATGGCGTCCTTGAGCTACGTGGTTATCGCAGCTGTGCTGGCGAGCGTCATGGCTGATCTACCTGTAAGTACATCTTTAAACCGGTCGACTAAGTAAAAACGATATTAAAAAGTGTCATTATATGGAACTTGCTAATTATTTTGATAACTATGTAAATAAACGTCATATTGAAATGGTCAAAGAATGATGAATTTACTACTGACTTTGGTTTACATACTTATAGCAGCTTGTAGTCTGTATCTTAATGCTGATTCGACCGATACCTACCACTTGTCGGTATAAACCATAGACATATATATTACTTCGTAAGGACGCGCCTTAACGGGCACTACGAAAGGGACCAGTTTATGGGTGTGATAATCGCATTCAGCACACCAGCGCGCTCAGTCGGGAGCCGCGCGGCGCAATGTGAAGTTGTCACGTGCCTAATGCATTTTACAATTCAAAAAAATGTCTAGATGTGTTGTGAAAGGGTGTAAAAACTGTTACAGAAAAATCTAATAAATTGATGAGATTTCATTTTATTGATTATGATGATGATATTATTGATCTCTTGCTTAAAATCAATTTTAATAAGCGATTTTATTTCGTTATTGCGCGTGCGGCCATGATGGCCTTGTACGTGCGCCGTCCAAAGACACATTATAAAATAGACTGCGCTCTCGTCTCCGGCGAGCGTGCCGAACGAGACGGCTCGAAAGGGAGACTTCTGCTACCACATTCATTAAAAAGAGTGTCTATTTTGTGGGTTTTGACGTGCTGGTTAACTAACTTAAGAATTTTCCCTTTAATAATAATATTTTTCTAAATGTTGTCATTCAGAAAATATAACGCTTCTTTGGTTGTTCAATATTTTGTACGCGCTTAATTTATAATATATTTTATATCTTTTGACTCCCACTTATTGCTACATAATATTATATGAACTGAGTTAATAAACTGGCACGGCGGAATTTGTAATTATGACATTTATATTAATAAAAAGGCGCATGCCTTATTTAGCTGTCGCAACAATAGCAACATTCATTCAATTGTTACTTCATCGTTGTCCTAAAGAAAAGAATGGGACACCGCTCTCCCTCGAGGTATTTTGTTCGGCGCGACGCGAGAGTGCAGTCTACTTTAACATATGTCTCTGACTTAGCCGGTAGTACGCATATTATACAACAGATGGCGCCTGTGTTGATTAACGAGAATGTTCAGTCGGATTTGTATGAACGCGCATATCCCTAGTTAATATCGTTGGTATAAACCTTTTCAGTCCTACGAAAATTGCTAGGTACTCTTGAACTTGGTCTCTTAACTATATCAAGTAGGTACTCGAAATCTTCTAATGAGTCTAATCTCAATGTGTCTATGTTTTTCCATCGAAGGGTTTCACGGCTAATGACCGACAAGTTCGATCAAATGCAGCAATGTAGGTATCAGAAAATCGCATGCGGTTATCGGGAACATTTAGTTTAGACTTTTAGCCCCCATTCACACGACAGCTTTTTCAACGCGCGTTAAAAAAGCGCTTGAATCTATCCGCACTCTAAATTCGATTTAACGACCAAGGCTTAAAGTCGAAAATCCAACAACGCTTGATAAAAAGCGTCACCGCTGTCGTGTGAATACATACATGGTTATCCATTTGTGTCATTCTAACGCTTTTTTAACGCGCGTTGAAAAAGCTGCCGTGCGAATGGGGCCTTAGAGACTTTTTTACGTGTACAGTCAGCAGCAGAAGTTGCTAAGCGAGCCAGCCGGCGTACTATGGATGGCTTTATCCAGGTTTATCCACGTGATAAAATAACTGTCACTTTTTAACACCGCGGGATAGAAAGTGACGGATACCGTTTTATCACGTTGTCACGTAGACAAGAACAACCATCATATCCGTGCAGGCGGCTTAGCACGGTCGCGTTTTTATCGCTTGTCACCATGCCTGTCACGTTCTAACAAGTATGTGTGCGAAAGGGACGCGCATAGTGATAGGCGATAAAAATGGAACCGTGCTGCGCCCGCAGGTGTTCAAAATGATCTTGACGCGACTTTATTGTTAAGATAATAAGTGCCAAGGTAATTTTAAACACCACGCCCGTTTAGCAACTTCTGCTGCTGACTGTCCTTCAGATGATGGCTTTGATTTTATGTTTTAATTTTAGACACATGATCAACTGAGAACAATGTTCAAAGCAGCGAGAGAGGCGTGTAAAAATGAGACTAGAGAGTGCCAAGACTTCTGCCAGATCACGAACCTCGGAATTGTAAGTTATTTTGGGTGCGAATTTAAACTACTAACTTGACTAACTTTAATAGTTACCCATACCACAGAATAAGTAGGTAATAGTATTATCATACAGCACGGCCACGTACCGCCCCGCCCCGATTCGAACTACCTCGCCCCGCGGCAGAAATCTGGCGGACTTGGCGTACTCTCAGTTCGGTCGCGCTACAGCCACAGAACAAATAAAAGTACTACCGCACAGACAGGACACTTCCTACAAAACCGAAGTTTGACAGCGATTCAGGGTCGAATCATGCTGGCCCTTTCAAATAGGGTTGTCAAAATTCAAGTCATTAGCTTATCTGTGGTTGTGCACGCAAAGGGACGTCAACTATGATCGCAGGACGTCAAGTTGTGCCAACAATAATAATTGCTCGGAACAATGCTAAGCCGAACCATAGAGTAGGTAATATAAGTAAAGAAAGAGTGGTAACTCTGTACATCAGTTTTCTTACCAAAACGCGCGTTATTTCGCAGTCGACATCTAGCGTCAAGTAGCGGAATTTATCAGTTGACATTAGATAGATGTCGCGTCAAACGTAGCGACGCTTGTGACATCTGGGGCCGATTGCATAACAAATTACAACTAATATTACAAGCGGAACTCCTTTTCTAATTTCACTTATTAAATAAGGAGTTCCGCTTGTAATATTAGTTGTAGTTTGTTATGCGATCGGCCCCAGGTGTCAAGTAGGGGTACTGATAGTTCCATTACTTGACGTTAGATGTCGACTACGAAATAACGCGCGTTTTGGTAAGAAAACTGATGTACGGAGTTACCGCTCTCGCTCTTTCTTTACTTATTACTCTATGGCCGAACGGAGCCGCGCGAGAATGTCCGAAAGGAGGAGTGTCACTGTCACCCACTGCTACGGCGAGACATAAGCGTTTCGTTCACTATCACGCGAACGAATCAAACGATTGTCATCTTGGTAAGCGATTGCTTGTTTAAAAAGATGCTTAAAGGATGACTCCCGTTAGACCGTGCCGTGTCCGGGCCGGAGCTTCCGGCGCATCGTTTTCTATAGAAAGCATCACGTGATCGCCTGTCATGTCATAGAAAAATAAGCGCCGGAAGCTCCGGCCCGGACACGGCCCGGTCTAACGTGAGTCATCCTTAACTCTACAGTTGGACAAAGATGGTGGTGGTAGCTACGTGGAGAGCGAAGCAATTAAGGCGATGGCAATCATGGTCCATGAGGGCCACAGACCAACCCCTATAGACCGAGCTTATAGGACGACTCGCGGTCACCGCCCGTATGGTGTATAGGTCAAATATAAGATTGTTCGCGCGCCGCTCCGATCAGTTGCGCCCAACGTAACGAACTGTTAGCAGTGTGCACGAGTCTAAGAAAATAAATCGTAAACTATTGAATTCATTGGGAAATCATGGGATATTGCAGCGTAAAATGGTGTGGCAAGTCATCTAAGACATCTACTTACGAAACAGATGGAATAACATCCCACAGGAAAGTCAAATTCATTATTTCATTGAATAATGTTTCTTGTCCGCGGGGTTCATTTTATACTGGTCAGTAAGCAGAGGCGAAGTATGTCCGTCCCTTTTCGTCAACTTGAAAATGCTATGCGCTATCCCTTTCCCTTTCGACTAGTGATGTGACGATGATGGTTTTTCAGTTGCGGAAACTTCGTGCTTCGTCATACCGTATTGTACCATTTTAGACATAATATATAGGTAATATGTTGTGTAAGTTTTTTAGAATCCTCTAGGCCAGCGGAGCAGTTAGGCCGCATGTCACGAGATGGACCTGTGGGCTCAGCACGGTTCCATTTTTATCGTCTATCACTATGCGCGTCCCTTTCGCACTTACATACTTGTTATTACGTGACAGGCATGGTGACAAGGGATAAGAACGCGACCGTGCTACGCCGCCTGATGATGAACTTCAAAGAAGTGCGAGGGCACTCGGTGTTGGTTTGTGATAGACATATGTTGTATGGGTTTTTTAGAATCCTCTAGGTGAGCAGTTAGCTCTCATGTCACGAGATGGACCTGATGATGAACTCCAAAGAAGTGCGCGTGAAGTAAAAATTTCAGGTACATTGTTAAATTACTTAATGAAATATTAAATTAATCAATATAATTATTAAGTAAGTTTACTCTAAGTATACTAAATTGGTAACAATTTTACCACAATAAATTTCGGTATCACTGGTAGCAGTACCAACTACCTGTAATGAACATGTCCCATCCCTACGCTTGCACGTGTCAGCGCGCTATGTTTGAATCGACCAATCGCAACGCCGTGAGCACCCCTCCCGCACCTCACAGTTTGGTGATTTGCGTCGGGAACAAAATGGCCTATATTAGGTTTCTAGAGGCGGTGTTCTGTGATGAGGGCATACTGAATCAAGAACAAGTTAACAAAATCGCTAAAACGTGCAACTCCGGTAAGTAAGTATGATTAAAAGCAGCATAATTAGTAGCATAATTTATAATGTAATTTAATATTATGAGAATAAATATCTAAATCTAAATCTATAGGTCTATACCTATACTCTTTCAACTTATAAGCCATAAAACATTATCGCACCGCACCGCGACCTTGGTGCGTCGCATCCATAAGTGAGAGCGAGAAACAGATATCTCTTTCCCGCTCTCACTTATGGGTGCGACGCATCAAGATTCCACCAACGTCGCGGTGCGGTGCGATAGTGTGTTACGACGAGTGGTAACTCCATACATCAGTTTTCTTACCAAAACGCGAGTTATATCGTAGTTCCTTTAGTTCAGTTCGGTCACGAGAGCTGGAATGAATATGAATCGATTTTACAGTAGTTTTTTTTTTATCTTTGGCAACTGAATTACGATTCAAGGTGTACGATACTATATGACGGTTAAACATTAAAAAGCTTGACACAATAAAAAATATATTTGATTTTCATACTTTTCAGGTTTAGGACTTTTATCTCGTTCGCACTCGTGCCAGCGTCATTGTGAACCATTTCGTTCGGTCTATTTTCTGTTTTACTCATGTCAAGCGCTCACCAATCCCAGTTTACTAAAGCCCGCCATTCACACTCCTACCGTGTAGGCCGCCTCGTAGTCCGCCTCGTTGGGTAGGATTGTGTATGGGGGTTGCGGACTACGAGCCGTCCTACAAACGGCAAAGGTATCAAGCAAAAAACGGCAAAGGTAACAACCTATCAAGGTTAACAGTGATATCCATAACTATAACACTAGAAACAAACATAAAGTTGCTGTGCCCGCCCACCGCCTCCGTAAGGTTAGTACGTCTTTCGTCGGGAACTGTACACGTTTTTATAACAAAGTCCCCACTGATGTAGTGAATTTACCACTTCACAAATTTAAGTCGCACATTAAGCGCTTCTTGTTAAGTAAGGCGTACTACACTGTAAATGATTTTATAAACGATAGAGACGCCTTTAAGCCGGTAGCTTGATTTCATTAGTATAATAAGAGCTAAATAAATATTGTTTTTTTTTACATTGTGAATTAAATATGCTAGTGTCCAGTAGAATTGACACATGAGACAATGATGTTCTCGCTTGATTAAATTGTTTAATTTAATTTTAGTTTTGGACACTTGGAGACCTTATACATCTCTAAGTATTTATTTATATATTTTATTTTTATTTTTGGTTGTACATACCTATATTTTTAATGTTTCTGACACTTAGAGACCTTTACATCTCTAAGTCAACTTAGGCTAGTAATTATGTGAAGCTATACTGTCTTTTTATGTAACATACGAGCACAAAATGCCGTGTCTTACAGCTACATGTTATTACTATTTTAATATTAATATAGGCCGGTAGCTTGAACATGTCATGCTCGCTTAAAAGTCTTTGCTTACGGTGGCGTCGTTGATCGGGTCGCCACTTTCCCGAATGAAGGTTGAGGGAGGCGATGGCTGAGATACGCGTCATACTCGTGAACGGGTGCTGTTTGTGGAGACTGGTCTGTTTAAGCTAACACAAGCTATTATACTTAGTAACTTTATTTTTATTAATTAATTACAGTGAGACGCCTCATTCTGCTCTCGTATGTTTCTTTTCTCTTAATGAATGTATTAATTATACAGGGTATTGACTCTTGGAGACCCTATACATCTCTAAGGATAACTTGATAAACTATATAATCTTATAGTTCTGACACCTAGAGACATTTTCACCTCTAAATATTATAGATTTTTTTTGTGTTTTGTATCTATATTTTGTATGTAATTCGACATTAAGAGACCATATACATCTCTTAGTAATTGTAATACGTTAGATTGAATTGTTAGTTTTATTTTATAAAATTGTTGATGTTATTATTTTTGCTTGTATGTAAATTCAATGTTGACGTGTAAAATGCCCTTGTGGCCTATTTGCTGAATAAATGTTGATGTTGATGTTGATGTTGATGTGGCTAAACGGTAGGACGGCTCGTAGTCCGCAACCCCCATACACAATCCTACCCAACGAGGCGGACTACGAGGCGGCCTACACGGTAGGAGTGTGAATGGGGGGCTTAACGGACCTGAAGATCGATTAAGAGCGTGCAATATTTCGGTCACCGCCGGATGGTATCTGCCTGTCATTTGTTCGGAACTGTCAACTTTTTGTTCTAACTGACACAGGCCGATTCCATTCGGCGGCCCCTTACAGTTCTTCGGTCGTGACCTCATGACCGACACAAGCCTACCTAAGAATAAGAATAAGAAATGTTTATTAGCACAAATAATAACACAAAATAAAATAACACAAAACTATTAATTCATTCACATACCTACATAATATTTGTGCCAAAAGGTCCTCACTCAGCTTTTTGTCACGTTGTGTGTCGTTATATCGTAGGACACACAATATCCTGGTACGTAAGCTACGGACTTGTTCGTATAAGCACAGAATAAGTAATAGTATTATCATAGTATAAGCATATGCATAATATAGTAAGTATAGCTGGTCAAGCAGATCTTGTCAGTAAAAAAAGGCGCGAAATTCAAATTTTCTATGGGACGATATCCCTTCGCGCCTACATTTTTCAAATTTGCCGCCTTTTTCTACTGACAAGATCTGCTTGACCAGCTATAGACGGTCAAGCAAATCTTGTCAGTAGAAAAAGGCGCGAAATTCAAATTTTCTATGAGACGATATCCCTTCGCGCCTACATTTTTCAAATTTGCCGCCTTTTTCTACTGACAAGATCTGCTTGACCAACTATATATATGCATAATATAAGCTTTCGTAAGAACTATTATATAATCTGTGGTATAATAATTTATGTGTTGTTGTTTGGTTTTCAGTGAACGAGAATATAAAGACAGGATGCGAGCGCGGTCTGCAGGTGTCCCGGTGCATTGATGACGAAAGATTCAAGGTTCGAATATACGTTACTTCTTATTACCATAGAGATATATAGAGCATAAGTATAAAGGCCCCTGTACACAATGGGCCAGCGTGGGCCAGTCTGGGGGACGCATTTATGCGTTAGAGGGAGCAAGTGATATTGCTATCTCATGTCCCTTGGACTGGCCGGCGCTGGCCCATTGTGTACAGGGGCCTTAAGATAGAGATAGAGTATAAGTAAGCATAGAGATAGAGTGCTCACTCCATTTATGTTTTCTTACCAAAAAGCGGGTTATTTCGTAGTCGACATCTAGCGTCAAGTAGCGGATTTATCAGTTCAGATACTTGACACTATATATGATGACTTGATGACTAGATAGATGTCTATCTAGTCATGTCTATCAAGTGTCATTATTAAACATAATATGGGTTCATTTTATTAAGACCCTTAAGAGGCTAACTAGTTTTTTTTATCAACTATATTTTTTTATATAAAAAATTATAACATTTATAATATTTCCTGTATGATAATTTCAGATAAGAATTCTATCTTGTTTCATACTTTTTAGAGCGCGATTTGCAGTAGAGTCAGACCAAAAAAAGTCTGCAGCGGATTTGATAGCCCACGCAGTGCAAGTGTTATTTATACGTCATAATCTCATAGAAGTTTGAAGTTTAAAATAACACTTGGGCTGCGTGGGCTATCATATCCGCTGCAGACTTTTCTTAGTCCGACTCTCTCGTTTTATATGGTAGAGAATGTTACTGACAGAATGAGATATCAACACACCAATTTTCTGTTTCAGATCACCGGCAAACGTCAATAAATTCTGGCGAATGAAGTGAATGAGAACGAATCAAGAACGAATGGAAGATCTTATGTTATCTAATATTCATTTTTAAATTGTATATGATCAGTTCAGTAATAAACCATAGTAATGCAAAGAAATAAAATTAATAATAACTGTTTAGATCTAGTACAGTCACAGCAGCAGAAGTTGCTAAGCGGGCGAGGTGTTCAAAATTACCTTAAACCTTAACACGCTAAAATTACCTTGACACGCTCTTATTCTCTTAACAATAACGTCGCGTCAAGATCATTTTGAACACCTGGCCCGCTTAGCAACTTTTGCTGCTGACTGTACTACTATTGAAACACGCCTGTGTGACGGAGCCTTATTGGCTCTATTCGGACGACGCCATTAGGTGTGCTATCTCGTTCTAACGCACACTTAGACGTCCCGTCTCTGTCACACCCTTAGGGTTTGTGCACAAATCACGCGAGGTTCGATAGGGGGAGGGGGATCACGAAAAAATCAGGATAGATCACGTTGGGGGAGGGGGGTATAAGGAAACCTCACGTGTATTTTTCTACAGTGAACGAAACTAAGAAAAAAAACCTACCACATGAGTAGATACTTTTTCTCGGTTTGGTTAAACATAAATCTTCACTCTGCACTTCAAAATAGCGATTCTATTTAACGAAAATAGAAAAATAAACAAGATTTTCTATATACAATACTATTGATCTTAAAATTAGGTCAAAATACAGGTTGTGTGGGGGGAGGGGGGTAGCCAAAAACCACCAAATATCACCAAGGGGGAGGGGGGGTCAAAAAGTAGCCGAAAACACCTCGCGTGATTGGTGCACAACCCCTTAGTTCGTCAGTAAAAAAAGGCAAATTTGAAAAATGTAGGCGCGAAGGAATATCGTCTCATAGAAAATTTGAATTTCGCGCCTTTTTCTACTGTCAAGATTTACGTGACCATCTTATATTTTTGCCATAACCGGTGCATGCAGCACCCCTTCTGCAGCACCCCTTCTTGGTGTCGTGGTGCTGCCAGCGGGAGAGGCCCTCGTTGCGGTGGGTCTGGGGCTGGGTCTAACGGGGACGGGGGAAGTATAGTTGGTCAAGCCGATCTTGTCACTAGAAAGAGGCGGCAAATTTGAAAAATGTAGGCGCGAAGGAATATCGTCTCATAGAAAATTTGAATTTTGCGCCTTTTTCTACTGACAAGATTTGCTTGACCATCTATAGTTAGGTAAGCGAGGTATATAAGGCCCACCTTAATTTTTTTTTAAACTCATCAGGATATTACCCACGTAAAACCACTATGTCTTTGGTAAAACTCACTCAATATATTAGGTTTCTCACTTGTTTAAGTTTCTTCACATATCAAAATATTTAAAAATATTACGGCACTCTGGAAAAACTGTATGACACAACACAGCCAATTTAATAAATACATTTTGTATAAAAAAGTATTATAAATTGATTTCTGTATCATTTCGGTAAACTACCTTGTAAATGATCAAAAATACTAAAACATAAACTTTTTTATTAATAAAATCACTTGAAAATTATCTAAAATTTAGATTCTAAATGGACGATTAAATTTATCCTAATAATTAATTATTTTTTTTTTCCTTATACACGTTTTAATTTTCGCACTCGTACCGGTTAAACTGGTTTAATATTTTTGATCACTCTTAAGGCAGTTTCCTGAAACACTAATCGACTTATAATTATTTATTAAAGCACTCTATATATTTAAACTGTCTTTATTAGTATTGAACTGTAACAATATATTGGTGGTAACTACTGAAAAAAAAACCAGTAGTTACCACCAAACCGAGCAAGTGCAAAAGCGCGGATGAAACCCACGTAGGTATATAAGCTCATTAACGTTAAAATGTTGTAAAATGCGTATGTATGTTTGTCTATTAGGGAGGTATATAGGCCTTGTTGCCTGATTTCTAGATGTCTGCAGGTTTACTCACGATGTTTTCTTTCACCGAAAAGCGAGCGTAGGTATATTTCTTTGATTTTGAATCGTAGGAAAAAAAACCATTTGTTTTTGATTGCTGAAACTAAAGGCGTATCCAGACTAGTCAAATTTTCGCCAATCTGATTAAATTGCCCGATCGAATCAGGACGTGCGGACGCAAAAGCCAATTTGGCTCGCCGAATTAAAAGTGTATCCAGATTAGTCAATTTTTCGCTAATCTGATTAAATTGCCCGATCGAATCAGGAGGTGCGGACGCAAACGGCAATTTGGCTCGCTGATTCGATTGCCCCATCAAATCAAAAGGTGTGGATACAACAATGCCAATTTTCGAAGCTAGTATCTATGGAATGCTAGGATCTGTACGTGCGTTTGTTTATGGTTCTAAAATTGGTGATTAAATTGTGTACGTGTGGACGCTAGATAAGATTGGCGCCAATTATTTTCCTGGTCAAATCGACCGATTTGATCAGACCCGTCTGGATACCACTTAAACCGACCGATATTACCGATAAACTGGAGTGCGGACGCAAGAATACCAATTTGTGATGCCAGTATTTACGTTTTGGGGCATTTTTTCAATTTAGGGGGCTCTAATATCACCATAAATCTAAAATTGGTGATTAAATTGGAATTTGCCACCAATTTGATTTCTGATCAAATCGGTCGATTTGATCACCTCTGTCTGGACACGCCTTTAAAGCAATCTCTGCTTTTTCGACGAAATTATCAATGTTCGAGAAAAAAGCTAGTGGACGGAATAGGCCCTATGACGGAATTAGCCACATTAACATTACTTCCTTAGTCATTTAATTTAAAATTTTAAGAGCTTAGTTCTGCCACAGCCAGTGCATGCACAGTCCCTTGTGCAGCACCTTGGTGGTGCTGTTGATGGGTCGCTGGCAGTGGAAGAGGCACTCGTTGCGGTAGGTCTTGAAGTCGGAGGAACACACCGGCAGGTAGACGCGCGGGCACTGATCACACAGGTCGGGCCGGCAAGTTGGCGCGTCTATATGGGCCAGTCTGGGCACACTGTTTTTTATAACTGTGGAGAAAATTGTTTTATGCCATTGACGTATAATATCTAAGGACGGGCTAATGGGGCACTAAAAATGGTACTAGTTCAGCGGTGTTACTCACGAATTCCAGCCAATCGTGCAGTCTAACGCAACTAGTTGCGATCAATAGCGCGCGTGATGCGAACTCGTCAACCAATCGCGCGCGTGATGCGAACTCATCAACCAATCGCGTTGTAGCGGTGTCACACCGTTGTACTGGCCCCTGTCATGCCTCATTATTATTGCCCGTAAAGCCAGTCCTATTTCAATGTTTTATGGAGAATTATTATCGTTTATTTCAATATTTAGTTAGGTTTAGTTTATAAGTTTTGATACATTATTGGAATGGACCTCCTTACCCCCCTCTCCCCCCAGCACCGGGGCTACGGCCGGGGACTTTTGATATGTTCACCTCCTAACTAGTCCAAACAAAGTTCCTAGCTTCTATAATACCTTCTTATATATTGCTATTAGGCCTACCAATCGCAATATATTAGCAATCGCAGGATTTAATAAGTTTTTGGCAAAAAATCCATTTTTGATACAAGCTTTTATCGCTGACTGTAATTTTCTTTCCACAGACAACTAATACTCACCGAGACCATTCTAAAAACCCCCAAACACAATTAATTTGCATTGTTTTATCACAGAGTTCTTATGGCTACTTCACGTCTCCCTCCATCATCAGATCAGCTCGGTGGTACCATAATATTGCATTGTCACCTGACTTATATATGTATGCAAATTTTCAGCTTCATTGGAAGTCGAAAAATGGGTCAAACATACCTTGCAAGATTAAGGGACGCTAAGTTGTGCCAACCCTAATAACTGCTCGGAGCAATGCTAGGCCCCTGTACACAATGGGCCAGCGTGGGCCAGTCTGGGGGACGCATTTATGCGTTAGAGGGAGCAAATGATATTGCTATCGCATTCTATGGCATGGCTGCGTCCCTTGGACTGGCCGGCGCTGGCCTATTGTGTACAGGGGCCTATCGAGAATGGCCGATCGGAGGAGTGTCCCCCATTGATAACGTTAAGTTAAAATGTGACGTTCCACGGGAAAAGGTACCTTATGAGGGTTTCTAGTTTCGGAGATATTAAATGTTTTGTAAAGAGGTGAAAAAATGCTCAATTTTTTTTTATTGTGTGATCTGAAACCTTAATGCCTAACGTTTGTTTACCTGTTTTTATTTTTGTTATAAGTTAGTTATAAGCCTAGTAATGTCGTCTCAGAGTTTAGTAGAAAAGGTACCTTATGGAAAAAAGATTGAAAATTCCCAAAAAAACTAGTCAATACGGGAAAAGAAGTTTGGTAGAGAACTGTATTAGCATTCTGCAAAACTAATTTGATAATTTCAGTTCTGGTTGGGGCGCCTCGCAAATATTATAATCGTACATAGACCGACATCACAAATCCAAGTAGACTGCTATTATACCAAAGTTACTCTCGTCAAGTCTTTCTTAACTAGAATAATCTTCATTTGGTTTGGTCGCATGCAGTAAATCAGCCATTGGTTTGCTGAAAAATGCCAATACCCGACGCATTACCTTAAGGAATATCTGAGGTCATTGAACCTCAATGCCGCTTATCTTCAATAGCAACCGAAATATATTATTGATAAGAAATAGACGATTTATACCATCTTAACCCCAAAATATTATTAGTTTATCCTAACTGTTCCATCATCATCATGCCTCATCATGTAACTTGACCACAAGGTACCTTTTCATTACATACAAATTATTGGTCTTTTTTAAGATTATTATGACGAAGAACTAATTAAATTGGGGGCAGTTTAATGTAAATTAATATTTTCTATTCATAAAAGATAAACTATAATATGATTGATATTTTGTAGTGATGTATTATTAGATTTATTTCCATAAGGTACCTTTTTGGTAAATGTATGGAGCAAATACTGTTATTGTTATGTAAGTTTAAAGTGGCATAAGGGGTTAAATATAGTATTTAGTTGGGGTTTTAGGATTTATTTCATTTGAATGACAGAATTTCTTTCATATGTGCTCAGAAAAATTGATTGTGTGTCACATTAAAAGTAAAAATATTCAATTTTGTGATTTTATATGAAAAAGTCAGAAAATACATTTTCACCTCTAAATCGGTATTGTTTTTTGCTTAAACTGTCTGTCAGTGTCGTTTTCTAATAGATAAAATTTAAATCTTGAGAGCTCATTGCAATCAATCGTGAAAATGAAATAAAACTTTATTTTCAAGAGATTGGTTAGTATACACATAAATCAGTCGATATCAAAAGTTTCTATTTGCATTACAGAACAAGTCGCAATATTTTTTTAATCTCAGATATATAAGGCATTATTATTTGTAGTCAACTATGTAACTTACTTCAGGAACATAGTTTTTTAGGCGGCTAAACTTAAAACTTCTCTATCGTAAAGTTGCTCATTTCACAACATTATTTTCAAAAAATCATATCTCTGTAACTACGCAACCTAGAAGGTTGATCTTTTGTGTTATCGATAGCTTATTTATTGCAGATTACTGGGGTATGCATAACTCCATACCCGCCATAAGGTACCTTTGACCGTGGGACGTCACAAATGTTTTTCAAAATTAAAACTTACTGAACTGTGCGTTCGCATGACGAGGATTTGGACAATCGAAGAATATTTTTGACTCCATCTTATCCTCGGCGGCAAAGGCGATGTATTCTATTTTCCGAGCATTTTTGACACTGTTACGGTGGTGGAGTAGTACCTTATTGCCAGTCATGTCAGCACCAACCTGCTCGAAGGTGAGGTTATGTCCAGGGTCTCGAGTAACTGAATGTAAAAATAAATGTACCATTAGCACCCGAGATTAGCACAGAATAAATAATACTAAGAACTGTCGTACAGAAAGGAAACTTCCTACAAAACCGAAGTTTGACAGCGGTTCAGGGTCGAATCATGCTGTCCCTTTCTAATGTATCGTCGGGTGAGAATACGTTTGTGCCATACGCCACTTACATTGGTTTGCAAGAGAGCAAAAAGAAGCTAAAAAAAATATTTTTCGAAAAGTTTTACATTTAGGAAATATTGAACTTATTTTTAATTTATGAACATTATGTTTACTATTTATAGTACCATACAAATATTGTAAATATAGTAGTAATTATAAAATAAAAGCATTTTTAATATTGCCATATGCGTTTTTGATGAGTAAATGTTAAACGTACAATGACACAAACGTTTTGGATATGTCACACTTTTGTGATAATTTTCTGTTAACAGAGTGTAATTATTATCCTATAGCAAAATGCGGATATGGCACAACATAAAAAAAAAAACAGTTTTTTTCAAAAACTGATTTTTTTTATTAAAAAAACTGATTTTTTTTATTAAAAAAACAGTTTTTTTCAAAAACTGTTTTTTTTTATTACTGTCAATTATAGCATATTTTTTGTTATTTAAGGAATCATTAAAAAACGATTTTGCCAATAATGGATATGGCACAAACGTATTCTCAACCGACGGTATGGCACTATCCCTGTCGGCTATTTAAAGTTGTCGAAATTCAAGCCATTATCTTATCTGTGGTCGTGCACGCAAAGGGGCGTCAAGTGGTGCCAACCCTAATAATTGCTCGGAGCAATGCTGAGCCGAGCGGAGCCGAGTTTGGCCGAAGTCAGGAGTCTCGCGCCCCTGATAAAACTCCACACTCGTGCGCGAATCGCGTCGCGGCCAGGAAGTTATATATTAATCGGGAGCGTCAGGTGGCGCTAGTGCCACGGTAAACATAATAGGTCCGTAATTAAATTGTTTAAAAATGTTAAAACTGAACATTAAAGTGGTCAATTATAAAATTCTAGTGTAAATATGAACAATTAGTGTTATCTCCTACAATTATTAAGAATTACAGTGACTGTGCCCGAAAAACAACTCGCAAACCTGCCGAGGTTTGGCGCTCGAACGCTCCGAGGCTGAAATGATGCCTTTCACCCGAGTTAAACACTCTATTACCCACTTTTAATTTCTAATACGAGGACAGTAAAATGCAAGTGATTTTTTAAAAACATGACATGATAAATCTTTATAGGATTTTTTAGGGTACTTTCAATTAACAATTTAGGCAAAATTATTGTTATTTATGGAATGGGGAGTCAAATATCATTAGTATAACAAATCCATTTATACTTTCCCAAATTTCAATTGCTTATCGTAAAAAAATAATAAATTCGTTCTTGGAACCTAAAATGCTCTAGTGCAGAAACGTATTATTTTCTGCACACCTTTTAGAACAACAATGATCCTCTTTCAGAGCATGAGAAATGAAAAGTAGGTTTCCCTGTGTCTCAAGAGCCAGTTCTTTCCCGATTACAAGCGTAGATAATGTTACAGAGACGATTGTACATACCAAGAGAATGCTCTGGTTGTGTTCTAGGGGCCTCAACTACAAGCTAAACTAAAAACGTATGATTTTCAACAATTTTCCTTTTAACTATGATAGGTACGAGAGAATAATGCGGCCCGGATAATGGCTCTATCTGACATCTCAGAAAATCAATTTGGCTTTATTCCAGGTATTCCAGGTAAAATACGATCGACGCTATATCGGGGCAGGCCCGCCGTCAGGGAACGTTCCCACCTGCGCCACCTTGCGGTCGTCACCGATGTAAATCGCTGCGTCTTACGTAAGCGAAGAACTCGCGAACGCAACGCGGCGGGCCCAAGGCGTTCGCGTTCGCAACGAGATCGCCCACGTAGGACACTTCTATAGGTATGAAAGGATTGATTCACCCCGCGCATCGCTTCGCTTCGCGTTCGCGTGTCGTTCGCCTACTAACGGAGTACGCTGCGTTAAGAAAAATACGTCGTTATTACCCCGAGTGAACCTGATGACGAAGGATCCGAACTCCTGCCACGGGAGCAGCCAGGGCCGCCTCTGGGGAAACGTTATGTTTTTCCGCTCCTCGTCGCCGCCTTCTTTATATCTGAATTTGACTTGCGAAAAGGCGGGCCCACGATTCTTGCCTGGAGTCTCGACTCCAAGACCTAAACATTTACTCTTCATGTTAAACGTTTCAATACCACACGTGCCATACCATGATTTATTTATATATAATAACAATACACAATGGATCTATGTATATCCCCACGCAAGCCTATCAAAAGACCGGGATTTATAGGCCCGTGAAGTTCCATAAGGGGTCATCCATTAATTACGTCACACGTTTAGGGGGAGGGAGGGGGTCAAGAAAATGTGACATATTGTGACATGGGGGAGGGGGGAGACACAAACTTTGTGACGTCACTTTAACTTCATCAGTAACCGAATTTTTTTTTAAAATTATTTCATTCGCTGTACATTTAAATAACAAGTTTTTAAAACGATAATCGTTTTTATTCTTTTAATTTTCTTTCCTAAGCAGTTTTGGGTTATAAAATTACTAATATTTATATCGTCAAAAATATTTTGATAAAATATTAATAATACTTAGGTACTTACTTAATTCGATTTGGCGATTTCGTAGAAAAAATGTGACGTCACACTAGGGGGGAGGGGTTTGCCAAATGTGACCAAATGTGACAAGGGGGGGGGGAGGGGTCAAAAAACCTAGAAATTCGTGTGACGTAATTAATGGATGACCCCTAAAATGACACTTTAAGTACCTGACAATGGTAATTTCGAGTAAAAGTTCATTTATTTACCCGGCTTCGGACGGGTTAGGTACCTACACAAAACCTTAACAAATTATACACCTAAACCTTCCTCAAGAATCACTCTAATGATAGGTGAAAACCGCATGAAAATCCGTTCAGTAGTTTTTACCTTTATCGCGAACATACAAACACACTAAAAAGACAGACGCGGCGGGGGACTTCGTTTTATAAGTTGTAGTTATTTAATAACTTGTCCATATATATTCCGTTGGATCTTTAAGATGGTTAAACGACTTTCTACTACATTTTGCGGAAAACCTGATAGAGTTAGACCAAGTGCAAGTGTTATTTTGAACGTCAACCCCACATGTTGTCTGAGTACCCACAACACAAGCCTTCTTGAGCTTACTGTGGGACTTAGTCAATCTGTGTAAGAATGTCCTATATAATATTTATTTATTTTTATTTAAACTTGTATGAAATTATGACGTATAAATAACACTTGCAATGCGTGGGCTATCAAAATCGCTGCAGACTTTTCTTGGTCTAACTCTAATTATTATGTTTCTACTCTTGTGAAGTGTGAAGAAATGAAGTAAAAATAAGTTTTTGGCAAAAATTTCATTTTAGGTACAAGCTTTTATCGCTGACTGTACTTTTCTTACGACAGACAACTAATAATCATCGAGACAATTCTAAAAACCCCTAACACAATTAGGTTGCGTTGTTTCATCACAGAGTTCCTAATGTTCCTATGGCCACCTCCTGTCTCCATCATCAGATCAGTTCGACAGTACCATATTATTGTATTGTCATCAGAACTACATACAGCTGCCAATTTTCATGACGCTACGATCCTTGGAAGATGGTTAAATTAGTTACCTTAGATTCCATTACATGTTAGTTACATACAGGTCGACCTAATAAAAGCTTGTTAAAAAGAAGCACTATCTTACTGAATTCATAATATTGTCCCAGATTTGTGCTGCTGTTGTGTTGCGACAGCAGGATTAACAACCTGTAAGGAGGTAATGCAATCACTAGTCAAATCGCATAGCCGGTTAAAATACAAATATACCGTAAAATGGGGTGAGTAGGCGCAAAACTGACATTCAAACCTCGATAACATTTTATTTTTACATATGCAAACTATAATATATAAGTGTTCCGGACGTTTGTATTTTAGTTTTTATTTTATTTTGGGTAGTTCCATTTCATAACTTTGACGATAAACAGGAAATCCCACCTCAACTCGGGACTACCCCTCGTAATTGGGGTGAGATGGGTTTTCATACAAAGGTGATTTTGGAAGATTGTTGGATCGAGTTTTTTTTATTATGAGTATTACTATAGCTCCATTTTAAATTGGCATACATTCTTTTTGTAGCAGTAGCCTTAAAATCCCATCTCACCCCCTTTCATCCTTTCTCTCCCCATTCATAACCCAACTCTCCCCGCTAACCCTACTCACCCCATTTTACGGTAGATGGTCAAGCAAATCTTGTCAGTAGAAAAAGGCGCGAAATTCAAATTTTCTATGGGACGATATCCCTTCGCTCCCACATTTTTCAGCCGCCTTTTTCTACTGACAAGATCTGCTTGACCAACTATAAAAATAGGGGGTGTTACTGCAATATTCTGCCACCAGAGTGCAGCAGTAGCGCCTATCGTAAACCATAGAGTAACTACTTAATAAGTACATACTGTGCCTTAAACTGTTATTTGACAAGTTTTCAAAGATAATAACATATGACATTGATGCATCAAGGCGGGTGGTTTACAAAAGGGCCTACCGGGAAACGCGAATAATCGAAAATTAGTTATCTGCCTCTTTATCGCTCGAATATGCAAGAGTGATAGAAAGGTTAGATAAGGAAATTTAGAATTTCTTGTTTCGCGGTAGACCCCCAGATTGTGATGGATTGTGGTAGTGGCGCCCCCTACGCAAAGTTTTGCGTAATATTTCCTATCCATAAGATTTTATTGAACAAAACTTTTTTTATTAAGTACATAAAAAAGTTGATCGACCCTTATACAGTGTGGAAAGATAAATCGGGCCCTGGAGGAAACTACCTTAAATCCTTAAGCTGGCTCATTTTACTTAAACGAGACATTCCTTTATTTTTAAAAAGAAACAAAACTGCATGCAAAGATTTTCTAAAACTCGCTTGCCTCGCCCGGGACTCAAACCGACTAAAAATTCCAAAAAATAAACACTCGCAAATATTCTACTAGTCGATACAGTTAATGTTAATGATAACATTGAGAGATGCAACGGATAGTTGTTTGGCCGGATACCGGACACCGGATATTCGGCCAGACCATCGGCCGAATATTCGGTATCCGGCCGCTGAAGGTTCGAAATAAGTGCACGTGCCAGTAAATGGAATGTTTAAATTGTTTTAAAATAATAAACGAGTACGATTAGATTACGACCGTGACTGTTTCATATTCCAATTCTGTTTACAATCCGGCCGGACAGTAGGTCACTATCCGGTATCCGGCCAGATGGTAAAATAATGGCCGGATAGAAACCGGATAGTAACCGAATATCCGGTGCATCTCTAATTTGTATAGGGGTTATCCATTAATTACGTCACACGTTTAGGGGAGGGAGGGGTCAAGAAAATGTGACATGTTGTGACATGGGGGAGGGGGGAGACACTAACATTGTGACGTCACTTTAACTTCATCAGTAACCGAAAATTAATTTATATTTTTTTATTCGCTGTACTGTTAAATAATGAGTTTTTGGAAGTAATTTTCGTTCCTAATTGATTTTGTGTTATAAAATTACTAATATTTCTTTTACCAAAAATATTTTTTCATTCAAAAAAATAATGCCGAGCTACTATTACCGATTTCGTTGCAAACAAAATTGTCTAAAATGTGACGTCACACCAGGTGGGGAGGGATTTGCAAAATGTGACCAAGTGTGACATGGAGGGGGGGAGGGGGCAAAAAACCTAGAAATTCGTGTGACGTAATTAATGGATGATCCCATACGGTACCTGGTGGAGGTGGACCACAGCCCCAAATAGATCTCCCAGACGCCCGGCGATGTGTCCACGCTCTGGAGATCTCGTATCTTGTGGAAGCGCGAGGTATTGTAGTTTGTTTGGTTGGCAACGCATTCCGCTTTTTTACACCACTCAAATTTTCCTGATTCTCCAATAGGCTCTCTAGCTATTGTTATTAAAAGGCCGTGGAATAAATGATTATATGCAGAATAAATTGATAATTATATTGATTTGATTAAGACGAGCAAAGCGAAGCGCAAGGGCACTATACCTACTTTTCCTAAAGCGCTTCGTTGTTTTTTTGAACCCTCATAACTTGGGTTTGGATTATACCAGATAAACAAAATTCTCGGGATAGGATGTCAATAGTGGACTTATTAAGCGTACACATTTTCAATTGTTATACTTCGGCTCTTATACTTTAGATTGTATTCATATCTAAAAAACCCCGATTTCGTCACTGACTCACTCACTCACTGATGATCATCAAAATCTTTAAGGTAATTCCTGAAGTCCTAGGAAGCTGAAATTTGGTATGTAAAATAGTCTTAGTAAACAAACAACAAAAAAATTCAAAACCTTGAAATTTTTTGCCCCTAAGGGGGTGACAAGGGGGAGGGGGGAATTTTGTATGGAGAATCTATAACCGCTGAACCGATTTAGTTGAAATTTGGTATATAGGGGTCATCCATTAATTACGTCACACGAATTTCTAGATTTTTTTACCCCTCCTTGTCACACTTGGTCACATTTGGCAAACCCCTTCCCCCTGGTGTGACGTCACATTTCTTCAACGACAACGAAATCGGCAAATATTTATTTAATATTTTATCTAAATATTTTTGACAAAAGAAATATTAGTAGTTTTATAACCCAAAACTGATTAAGAAATAAAATTAAACGAATAAAAACGATTATCGTTTCAAAACCTTGTTATTTAAATGATAATTAGCGTATAAAATAATTTAAATACATTTTCGGTTACTGATGAAGTCAAAGTGACGTCACAGAGTTTATGCCTCCCCCCTTCCCCTTGTCACAACATGTCACATTTTCTTGACCCCCTCCCTCTCCCTAATTAATGGATGACCCCATAGATAGTTTTTGTTGCGGGGAAGGACATAGAGTACGTTCAACCCCAAAATCATAATTGTAACAAGAAGGTAACAGGGCTCACGTGGCCCCTGTTGCCAGAGAGGCTGGCCATAATTGTAACAAGAAGGTAACAGGACTTACGTGGCGTCTGTTGCCAGACTAGAGGGACTGGCCATAATTGTAACAAGAAGGTAACAGGGCTTACGTGGCGTCTGTTGCCAGAGGGGCTGGCCATAATTGTAACAAGAAGGTAACAGGGCTTACGTGGCGTCTGCTGCCAGAGGGGCTGGCCATAATTGTAACAAGAAGGTAACAGGGCTCACGTGGCGTCTGTTGCCAGAGAGGCTGGCCATAATTGTAACAAGAAGGTAACATGACTCATGTGGCGTCTGTTGCCAGACTAGAGGGACTGGCCATAATTGTAACAAGAAGGTAACAGGGCTTACGTGGCGTCTGTTGCCAGACTAGAGGGACTGGCCATAATTGTAACAGGACTCATGTGGCGTCTGTTGCCAGACTAGAGGGACTGGCCATAATTGTAACAAGAAGGTAACAGGGCTTACGTGGCGTCTGTTGCCAGACTAGAGGGACTGGCCATAATTGTAACAAGAAGGTAACAGGCGGGCTTACGTGGCGTCTGTTGCCAGAGGGGCTGGCCATAATTGTAACAAGAAGGTAACAGGGCTTACGTGGCGTCTGTTGCCAGAGGGGCTGGCCATAATTGTAACAAGAAGGTAGCAGGGCTCACGTGGCGTCTGTTGCCAGAGGGGCTGGCCATAATTATAACAGGAAGGTAACAGGGCTTACGTGGCGGCTGTTCCCCCTGCGAAACCGCAACCGCTACGAACAAAACTGAAATCAAATCAACGCTGTTTAGAGTCAGAGACCGTGAAAAGTCTGCAGGCTGCACGTATAAATAACACTTGCACTGCGTGGGCTATCAAAATCGCTGCAAACTTTTCTTGGTCTTACTCTACACAATATTGGATTAAAAAAACCTATTGTCTATTTATTAACTTACGAGGAATATAGGTATATCCTGATTGTAATAATAGGTATAGTAGGTTTAGTACGGAACACTAATAAATGCATGGAACAGCATGCACTTTAGGCTCACTTAGTTCCTTAGGTCAAACAAAGCTGATTTGCCCCGGTAGCCAAAAGATCGTACCGTGCATACCCCCTAAAAAGGGGGGGGGGGTGAAAGGGTCGGCTCCCCAGGTCCAATCTATGCTATATTTCTTCCTGTTCTTAGCAACTAGGGCAAGTAATATATAATTTTCGTATAATTTAGGAACGAGGAATCCATTTTTGAAATAATTATTATACCTTTCCATATAAAAAAAATATTATTGTACAAAAATTGAAAATGATATGTCATTTTTTGTGACTATTTTGGATGTTACAATCGCAGTGTGGTGATTTGCACTAAATAAAAAATTGGACGATGTAGCTCATGTATTTTTTATTTTGCAAAATATCACTTTATAGTAGGCATTCATACATTTTTTCGTAATAAAAAAATAATTTATAGCGCGTGGCGGTAACGATTTCCATACAAATGGAACTATGCCCAAAGTCAAAGATTCAAAATGTTTATACTAAAACACTGAATTTGGCATTTTAAAAGTTTGAATATAATGTTTTAATAATTTTTCCATGCGTTTTTGAACTTTTTTGGAACAAATCTGTTGTTTTGTTTTTCTTCCATACAAACTAACTTTCTCCCCCCCATTTCTCCCCTTAAGGGTTGATTTTATAAAATTTTATTTTAAATGCGGTTACGTTATAGCGGTTAGCGGTCACGCACAGTACAACAAACATTATCGTCCGACAGCAGACGGGGTGTCCGACATGGCTAAAATTATCGTTCACAGGCAGTTGCATGGCTGCGTTATGGTATCCTATTATGGGGCCATAGCACCGATATTCAGCATCTTTTTGTGGTGCAGAAAAAATGCGTCAGAATCCTAGCCAATATCCACCAACCAAATAGCTGTAGACCTTATTTTAAAAATCTAAAACTTCTAGCCCTCCCCTCTCTTTACATTTTAGAAGTAGCCATATTCGTCCACAAAAATATACATCTTTTTAAATTTTGCCAAAATGCCAGACGCAAACAGTATTTAGAACTTCCGGAGCCGAAACTAGAGATCTACAAAAACGGCCCCTATTACAGGGGCTATTAAAATTTACAATAAAATTCCCGCTTATTTAAAAACGTCATACAACCAATTTGCAACAAATCTAAAAAGTAAGTTGGTCGTAAAGTGCTACTACAGTATATCTGAGTTTATGGAAGACACATTGTTATAAGTATAAGTAGTATGTAAGTAAGAAAACACATTTTACTTAAAAAATATATTAAATTGATTACTCCTAATTGTTACCTACTCTTAATTTACTTTAAGTCATATATGTTATGCTTGTCACATAAAATTTATAATTTGATTTGTTACAAATATTTTTGCGATACCCTACCAGGGTCCATGTGCCTGTATGTTACTATGTAGTTTACTCGTATGTAATATAAATATGTACATTGGATGCAAAATAAAGATCTCTATCTCTATCTATCTCTATCGGAAGCGCCGAACCGATATCGGATGTCGGAAGGTGGCAATGACAAAAACAGTTGTCATTGGCATTAAGTCCGCCTTTTTACGCTATAAATAGTTTTTTTTTATAATAATGATTTATTAAATGCATAAATAAATACAGAGAAACTCATATATCTTACATTTTACTTCCTTCCGACATCCGTTATCGGATCGGATATTGTGAAAACGTTCAAAGGTGCACTAGTAGTAGTAGTATTGAAGAATATTACCTGATATACATACAGTAGTCTCAAAAATTCGAAAGGCACTCATTTGCATTGGCAAAAACACAAGTGTTTTTACAAATCAGAGGAGTTCATCAGTTCAGTCGTTACTTTGATCAGTGCCTGTACTTCAATTTCACGCCTATATACATTCAATTTCACATCTATTTCATGCATCAAGTGTTGCTTGGAAGCCATTGAAGAAAATCATGAATCTAGTATTGAACTGGCATGAGTGGTGGGGATAATTGACAGAACGGGATAGTCTTAATGTAGAGTCGGACCAAAAAAAGCGGATTTGATAGCCCACGCAGTGCAAGTGTCATTTATACGTCATAATTTCATAGAAGTTTGACGTTTAAAATAACACTTGCACTGCGTGGGCTATCAAATCCGCTGCAGACTATTCTTGGTCTGACTCTATCTTTCAGTAGGAGTAGCCTAGCGAAAGCGCTATTATTGTTTGTCCTTGTCGCAGTCTCACATATTTATTGTTCCCCACCGTAAATTTAGTATGGCTTATGGTGGGCAACAAATAAATTCGACCAATCATATAGTTCGTTTTTTTTAGCATTAGAAAGAACTTGAAAGAAGGTAAGCAATCTTGACATGTCTTTTAATTGAAAAACGCTTTTTAAAAATCAATAACTATTACTTATGAAAGCAGAAGAATATAAATGATTGTATTAGATTCATAATTGTTACATATTTGCCGTAACTTATTTTTAAAACGTGTTTTTCAATTAAAAGACACATCAAGATTGTTTACCTTATTTCTAATGCTAAAAAAAACGAACTATATTAGTGTCGCATTGCGTATGTTTTGTCCCTCACGGAGGCACGCGTATAGTATACCACTTCTATATGATGATTAGGATGCTACCTTCTATTAAGAACATGAAGAATCATTTACCTAATTTATTAACGTATTTATTTAAAGAAATGCCGCGCTGCTATAGGACTTTATAGCCATCAACGGCGATGCGGGACCCCATCACACAAGCGCTGCAACAAGCATCTGCAGCAGATGATGTGGTCAATGATGATGATATCAAGGTTCCGTATATGTAATTATACGGTTTAGTACCTGAATCCATACTATAATATTACAGCTTTTGCCCGCGACTTCGACTGCGTGGCTCAGTAACAGCAGCTAGTGTAAGCATAGCGCCTGAATAAAATGTAATATCAATCATTCAATTTGAGTATAAGTTTCAATCAGTGGTCAGGCAATTCATTAACTCTCTCAAAAGAGAGTGAAAAGGAGGGGGGGGGGGGGGGGGGGGGCTTTTCATTCTCTTTTGGGATTATTCCCGACGTAAAAACTATCCTATGTCATCCCCCGAGACTCAAAATATCTCTATGCCAAATTTCAACTAAATCGGTTCAGCGGTTTAAGCGTGAAGAGGTAACAGACAGACAGACAGGCACGCGTTCGCATTTATAATATTAATAATAAGTACGGATAAAGGAACTCTAATAAAACGCCTTCTTTTACGATTAGGACAGATATGACCGCTAGGTGGCGACAGCGCCACGCGCGGTTATGGGTAGCCACCAAAATTGGTGTGGGACGGATGTACCTACTTGTAGCTACTTGTTGCGACGCGACGAAATCGCGGAGTGAGCCACGCCTGCCTATAGTCTATATCAGGGGTCTCCAAATCCGCGACGTGTTCCAATCCGGCCCGCGGACCCCCAAAGCGAGTGCCCACTGTCCGGCCCGCGGGAGCCAGGCTCCAGGGGTTCAGCATTCATTGAGAGTGGAACTGTTCCTAACAGCAGCAACCGGACACCGTCTCGCGACGCAGAAACCGACGGTGGCCCGCGCGAACATTTCTGAGGCGCACAATATGGCCCTTCAGGTTATAAAGTTTGGAGACCTATAAGTAATATAATTTACTTAGGTAGGATTACTCGTAGTGCAATCTGTGTAGGTTGCCCCATAGATATTTACACGCTAGGGCTGTGAGTTGTAGACCTCGGGATAAGCTTCTCACCACGAGTTGAGTTGACACTTGACGTGTACGTTAGCCACTGCGTGAACTCGATCGCAGTCCATCTCGCTCGCACTGATGTATTGGTGCGATCACATATAAAAATTTATGATTTTTGGAATATTGCAGATTGGGGTTCTTAATATAAAAAAAACCGGACTCGCCCACCGAGGATTCCGTACTTTTTAGTATTTGATGTTATAGCGGCAACAGAAATACATCATTTGTGAAAATTTCAACTGGTAGCTATCACGGTTCATGAGTTACAGCCTGGTGACAGACAGACGGGCAGTGGAATCTTAGTAATAGGGTCCCGTTTTTACCCTTTGGGTAGGGAACCCTAAAAAGAAATGGTGATGTTCTTTTAATAATGTATCAATGTCATATTTTACTGTCTGTGAAAACTTGTCAAAAAACAGTTTAAGGCACAGTATGTACTAGCAAAAAGCAGAGCTTTGTAAGGGCTCGCGGAGGTTTTCTACCTTAACGTACCGAACCGGTTGCTGTCCGGTACGCCTGTCTGTTACAGCTTTTACTTTGTCCTTTAAAAACGTGTCCATGCAGACGACAAAATCAAATTGCCAATAGATCATCATCCACACGTAATATACAATTTCATAAGTGCATTACATCCTACACGGTCGCCCAGTACTTTTTGTAAGGAACCCAACTGGCTTTCCTACATAATGTTGCGTCAGCGAGCCAATGTTCTTGAATTTATTTTTGCGTCCACTCCACACAATTGATCGAAAAACTATCCCGTCTGGACACCTACTGGCGGTAATCACGCTGCTCCACACATAAACTAACACACACAGTTCCACTAGGTACAGCCAGGGTCCAGCATCAGCTCTATCTTGGGTACTGCTCTTCCAAGTTCTCATTAAGACGTGTCAGATGACCAAAACAGCGTGTGCCTATGTTGCACCAAACCTGAGTTCCACTAGGTACAGCCAGGGTTTAGCATCAGCTCTATCTTGGGTACTAATCTCCTAAGTGATCATCAAGACGAGTCGGATGGCCAAAACAGCGTGTGCCTATGTTGCAACAAACCTGAGTTCCACTAGGTACTGCCAGGGTTCAGCATGAGTTGCATCTTGGGTACTGTTCTCCTAAGTGCTCATCATGACGAGTCGGATGTCCAAAATAGCGTGTGTCTATGTTGCATCAAACCTGATCGAGTTCTACTAGGTACAGCCAGGGTTCAGCATCAGCTCTATCTTGGGTACTACTTTCCTAAGTTCTCATCAAGACGAGTTGCATGACCAAAACAGCGTGTGCCTAGGTTGTATAAAACCCGAGCTCCATTAGGCACTGTCAGGGTTCAGCATCAGCTATCTTGGGTACTGAAAGTACTGATCTACCCAGTGATCATCATGACGAGTCGGATATCCAAAACAGCGTGTGTCTATGTATGTTGCATTAAACCCGAGCTCCACTAGGTACTGCCAGGGTTCGGCATCGGCTCTATCTTGGGTACTACTCTCCTAAGTGCTCATCAAGATGAGTCGGATGACCAAAACATAATGTGCCTTTGTTACACCAAACCTAAGTTCCACTAGGTACTGCCAGGGTACTGGGTCATTTTGCTGAACTGCACGCCGACGTTTCGATTGGCGTGCAGTTCCCATACAAGTTGCAGTCGGGTTGTAGTCCGTCTGTATCGGCCCTAAGTCACTGAAGTTTGTATTAATTATGCTTATCTTTATTTATAATTTTAGCAGTTCCAAGCAATAGTAACACTAAAGGCGCCATTCATTAATTACGTAAGACAATTTTTGCCAGCTTTTGACTCCCTCCCTCCCCTATGTAAGAAATAATAAGAATAGGCTGACCCCGTCCAGCCACCAATATAATTTATTTTCAAAAAAATATTTTTATGAATGTTTATTTGTACCTGTACAAAGGTACTTGAGCTCGTTTAAGCTAACTCTGCACCGTGTTTGATAGCATAGAGTGTGGAAGTATTATTTTAAACGTCATAATTTCATAGAAATTAAAAAAAATATCGCATCTTTGTGATCTTACTTAACCCATTCAGGGCCAGCGACTCAGCGTATGGGTCATGCTCAAACAGTTCCGCAGGGCCAGTGACTCACATGTGAGTCCTGAATAAATTCTGATTTAAACTTAAACGAAACGTAATTTGATGTAATAACGTAAGTATCATATAAGCTAACAACCATTTCTATAAGGCAAAGGCATATTAGGATAAAAAATTATAAACACGTTTTTTTTAATGAAAACAGGGTCTCGAATATTCAAGTTTGATTTACTATCAATGCAATATAGTAAATATACTGAAATTCTAAATACATAATGCGATGCAAGAAAACAGAAAGATCTATATTTAAAAAATACAAAAAATATATATATTTCAGAAGTTATTGACATGGCTCAAGGTATGGGTCACCGTGGCCTGGCGCTACTTGTAAAAACTACTAATGTTTCCGTAGCAGGCTAAAATAAACTTTATTGGCTGGTTTTAAAGCTTATTTCATGTTGAAGCTGTTTGATATTGTACCATTTTACAACTGATTACTGTTTGGATGATGGGAAGCAACAATTTGTAGGAACCAAGCCGTAGTATAATAATATTTTGTTTTGTATGAGGGGTAAGGCAACGAGGATTTTCTCCCACTGTACTTTTATGTCATAATATTTGGTGATCGTTGTATTGTATCTTAGGCAATTACCTACTAACAATGATGTTAAGGTTAATTTTTTTTCGTTTCAATATAGAACAAGGCGGTTGAAACAGTCACCACTAACTAATATGTATTGTATTACAAATAGTTTGTGACAAATATTTACAAGTTTTTTCAAACATCGTGGTTTCTACGGCAGATTAGAAAGTAAGTACTATAATACATTTTAAGTTGTCTATTGTTACTAATATAATGGCGTTTACCAAAACAAAGATACATGACCGACCAGGTGTAAGCTTATCGGACACACTTGGACAATAAACAAGGAATGCATCCGAGCGGCGGCGGCGGTATTATCTTTCATGTGGTATTTGTCACAAGAGTTCAAGATGTGATTCATCCCATCCCCCATTAGAGATGTATTTTGGAGTAACATGGAAAATATTATTTAGTCACGATTTATTCGCTGGCGACTTTATACTCCTCCTGTGCTGTTTAGTGGTTTCGTATTTTGTGACCATGGCTATGGATTACCGGAATTTGAACCCGCCTAACCTGACCGACTGTGCTATGAACTGGATCGGGATATCGGGAAACGGGTCTAATTTAACTTCCAAGATTTGCCCCAAAAAACAACAACAAAAAACACGGCAAGTTAAATAGAATCAGACCAAGCTAAGTTGGCAGCGATTTTGATAGCACAGGCTGAGTACCTAAGTGTAATTTAAATGTCAAACTTATATGAAATTATGACGTTTAACTTAACACTTGCACAGGCTGAGCTATAAAAATTGCTGCCAACTTAGCTTGGTCAGACATTAAAAGCTTGTAGAAAGTAAAAATATTCACTCCTACAAACTGCAATAATTAGTTTCTTTTTTGATAGGCACAGAAAATCGGTGGTTAGTAAAAATGTTGCATAATGCTGTCCAACTGGCCGGCTTCATAAGCGGCGATTTATTTACCGTTCGCGCCAGGCTCGAGACCCATAAGCTGAGTCATACGTTTTAGCTAAAAACGGTTTGTATGGTGGCCTGGCGTATTGTGTACGCTCGGCGGTTCGTGGCCATGAATGGGTTAAGAACTATGAAAACCCCCTCCCACCCCCTTGTAAGAATAAATAAGATATGTTCGACCCCCCTCCACCCCAAAATCGTCTTACGTAATAAATGAATGGCGCCAAAACTGTATCTCGAACTGAAAATACCCGATTTAAGTTTGCTAACACAACATGACTGATCATCACATCGTCAGCGTCACAAAACATACGAGTAAATATACAGCAAGATTGATTGTTCTAGTAGGTATTCACAAAAACTTAATTGCTAAAATGGGAATCAAACCAAGTGAAGCGAGGTGGGTTGAATCCAAAATTGTACCCACTTTGGTATTCATCGTTGTTAATGGCGTAAGCGCCATCGACATTTGTCGAGCGTAGTTACTGTGGGGCTCGCAGATTCCGAAGTCAGGAACTCGTACACGACGGCTGGAACGCGCTGGCTGGCTGCTGCAGATTACCTTCTTGATTACCGCACCATTACCGGGGCTGTGTAGGGTGTTTAATGAAAACACATTTGTTGATTTATAAGAAAACTTTGGAGAGTGTTGGGAGGCTGGTGCCTCTGTGGCTATTGATGAGTGAGTGAGAAGCACCCAGGGTGGGCGCGTATATATAGGCGCGCTCGGCGCGATCCCCACCGTGGGTACTCTAGGCCACGCCTACTCAAGGCGTGGGTGTTACGTGCAGAGTGAGAAATTGTTTTATTCATCCAATAAGCTTAGTCTATTACATATTGTTCGTAATTAAGGGAAAAGGGTATGCAATTTATTGGGGAACAATTTACACTTAAAATTATACACATAACATAATAAAATTAATAAAAAATGGACACAAGTTTCATAATAAAATAAACACACAAAAGTAGATTAACATAATATAAGAACGATTAAAACTAAACATGTATGATTAAAAACTAGCTATACACGACAATCTCCCCCACGTGTGTCAACACCGTCTGATTGCGAGGAGTATATAGGTATAAGCCGGGAAACTGGGCGGCGGACGTCACCTGCGCGGGTGCGAACAATGGCTACTCTTACGTGGCCATCAGGGCCGGGAAAGAGTTGTGCGATTACGCCTCTAGGCCATGTTCCTCGTGGCATGGAGCTGTCCGCTACGATGACTACGTCGCCTACATGTAGTTTCTTCACGTTCTGATGAGCACCGGGCCGAGGGAGGAGGCTGGGTCGGTATTCTCGCTGCCAGCGCCTCCAAAAATGGTCGGCTAAGGTCTGCGCTGTCTTCCATGACGAGAGTGACATAGTCGCGTCTGTGAAGACGCCCAGTGGTGACATTGAGCTCGATCGCCCGATGAGAAAATGGTTCGGCGTCAGAGCTTCGCTGTCTAGGTCTGGATTCACTGGTGTCAACGGTCGAGAGTTGACTATGTGCTCGGCTTCCAGCAGTAATGTATGCAGAACTTCTTCGTGAGGTGCTCTCTCTTTGAGTGTTACCTTTAGTGACCTTTTCACGCTGCCTACGAGCCGTTCCCATGCACCGCCGGCGGAAGGGTTGCCGGGCGGTATCTTTTTCCAGGTTATGGCTCGCTCGATCAAAAATGGCTTTAAAGTGTCGGGCAGCGTCTTCTTGGCCTCTGCCAGTTCTCGCTCTGCGCCGTAAAAGTTGGTGGCGTTGTCAGAGTAAAGAACTGTAGGCGTGCCGCGTCGCGCTATCATTCTGCGCAAGGAAAGTATCATAGAGGATGCCGAAAGTGAGGCGGCAAGCTCTAAGTGCACAGCGCGTGTCGTGAGGCATGTGTATAGTACACCCCATCTCTTTTCGCGGCGGCGGCCTATTGTGATTTGCATAGGGCCAAACAGGTCTACGGCTGCAGCGGTAAATGGCAGTTGATTCGCCTGGAGCCTCTCTGGCGGGAGGTCGCCTACAGGAACCTTGAGTGTGGTTCCTTTATAGGTCCGACACCATTGGCACTTGTTCGCTATATAGCGAATATTACCGCGCAGCCCGATAATGAAATATCTCTGCTTCAACTCGTTGATGACGGTTGCGTGGTTGCCGTGGTCGAAGAGCGCATGAAAATGATGTATTAGCAGCTTGACGAAGTCTTCTTTTGCGTGTAGGACGGGTATGTGCACGTCTTTGTCAATTCTAGCGTTTAGCACTATGACTCCGTTCTTATCAAGTTGTATTGCTATCTTATGCAGCGGAGACTTCTTCGGTAGAGGCCGCCCAGTTTCCAATAGCTTAATCTCCTCTGGAAAGGCAGCATGTTGACTCCGGCGAATTAGCAATATCTCTGCTAAATTTAAATGCCCCTTATTCATTTCTGTATCTGTTTTCTTAGATAGCAGTGAGGCTTTAAATACCTCGGCGGCAACCAGAACCCTAGCGGTGGCGCGAACTAGTCGTACGAACTTTGAGAACCTACTTACCTCCGGCAGGTACTCAAACTTATTTTTCGCGACACCTACTGAGCATACGAGTTTGTTGGCGCGCTCTTCGCCCGTATCGGCGACGGGCGTTGGCGCTTTTTCGGTCGGCCAATGCTCTTCGGGTTTACGTATAAAATCGGGCCCTATGAACCACCGATGGTTCACTCCGAATTGCGCAGGTATACCGCGAGTCGCGTCGTCAGCCACGTTAGCTGCACTAGGCACCCAGCGCCAGTTGGCGGGGGTGGTAGTGTTCTCGATTTCTGCTAACCTATGTGCTACGAATGTTTTATACCTACGTGGGTCCGAACGTATCCACGTGAGCGCCGTTTTGGAGTCAGACCAAAAATACTTGTCCTTTATTACGTAATCTGACTCCTTGACTATGGTTTCCGCTAATCTAGTAGCTAGTACGCAGCTCTGCAATTCCATCCTCGGAATGCTAACTACCCGGAGAGGCGAAACGCGGGCCTTAGCGGCTACTAACGCGGAAGTTCTAGTCCCTTCGGGGTTCACGCTAACTAAATACACGGCCGCGGCATATATTTTTTCATCACACTTGCTCGGAAAAGATGTATTTACACGTAGGGCTTGCGGGCGGGAAATTGAAATTTTCGCCCTAGGGCGGAAAAAATCTTTTCCGAGCAAGTGTGATGAAAAACACTTATTTACACGTAGGGCTTGCGGGCGGGAAATTGAAATTTTCGCCCTAGGGCGGAAAAGTGTTTTATACAGAAGTTTGTTTTTATTAATTCTCCTTTTTTTCCTTACAAGTGTGATGAAAAACATTGTGTGTGCCACGGGCGGTAAAGAAATTCCGAACTCGTGAACATTTTAAGCCCTCGCTTCGCGTCGGGCTTAAAATTGACACTCGTTCGTAATTTCTTATTTCCCGCCCTTAATACACAATGTACTATTTCGCTCGCGTCGCAAAAAACATGCATATATGCCTCCCTATTAAATGCGGGCACGTGTCGCGGAATCTCTAAGTCTCGTAATTGTTGTACGTTATCGATGAACGATCGCCAGGCGGGTGCGAGTGAGACGGGTATAGGCGAGTCCCAACCGATTCCTGTCCTCCATATTTCCTGCATTAACGCCTTGCCTAAGACGGATATGGGGCTTACGTAACCGATCGGATCGAATATTGACATCGCGCTACTCGTTACCTGTCGCTTCGTCGGCAATTTCTGACCGTTAAGTACGTCTTCGGGCGTATTACCAAAGTTCACGTTGAAACCTAAGGTGTCACGCTTGTGATTCCATTTCAAACCTAATGTACGTTCGCTCTCGCTCGCGCCTAACAAAGACGTTTCCTCTTTGCTATTCACTACGTCAGAAATTACCGCAGGGTGGTTCGAAGCGAACCCGCGGAGTTCGAAGGACGCGCGCATGTTTAGCTCGTAAATATCGTTTACTACGCGTCTGGCGTGCTCCTCTGACTTGTCGAGGGCGATCAACATGTCGTCCATGTACGTATTTTTAATTGTTTTTTCAGCTGCGATCGGAAACTCAGTACTATGCGTTTTTGCGTTTTCGTTTTTGACATATAACGCGGTTGTCGGCGACGCTGCCGATCCAAATATAAGCCGCTTCATTCTGTACTCTTGTGGAGGAGATGTACGGTCTTCCCCCCTCCAAACGAAACGTAACGCGTCCCGATCTCGCTCTACTATTTCGATCTGTAAAAACATCTCTTTGACGTCGGCTATCACCGCGATTTTACCTTCGCGGAATCGCACTAATACGCCAAAAAGTGACTCTAACAGGTCGGGGCCGGCTAACAGCGCGCTGTTTAGCGAACGTCCGTATGCTGTAGCAGCCGCGTCCCAAACTAACCGCATTTTACCGCGCTGTGGGTGAAATGTGGGGAAATGAGCTAGGTACCACGTCCGGGGTGAGTCGGGGGGCGGGGGCGAGTTCATTTTCTCCGCGTAACCTTTATCGAGCAAGTTGTTCATATGTTTCGTATATTCGGCTTTCAACTTTACGTCGCGGTCTAGTTTACGTTCTAGACTGAATAGCCGCTTTAACGCTTGCGCTCGGTTATCGGGGACTTTTTCGTCGTCAGTTCGCCATAATAAGCCCGCTCGATACCGATTCTCCCCCGGTATCTTATCACACGTGGCTTTTAATAAGTCTAGCGCGCGTTGGTCGGGATCGGCCCGAGGCAACTTTTGCGAAACGCCTAACGATTCTATGTCGAAATGCTGTTTCATAAGCTCTAGAGCTTCGTCGTCCGCGGTTTTAGGCCGTGCGTGCCCAACAAAATTTACCGCGGCGCGACGCGTTCGGTCTGGGCCGTGTAGGACCCATCCTAATCTAGTTAGACTCGCGACGGGAAGGTTAGGCGGGCCGTCTATGACTTGCCGAGAAATGATGAGGTGCCAGTTATCTTGGCCTATCACGATAGTAGGTACTGACGTCGGGTAACTTAACTCGTCCGCGATTTTCGACAAATGTTCGCACTTGTCGACTAAGTCACGTGGTACGCCTTGCGAACCTATACCTATATCGCCTATCGTGAGCACCTCCATTAACTCCAAATGTCGGCTACAAAAACCCCTAATCGCGACCTGTAGTGAATACGAATCAGGGTCTGTGACTCTGCCGCCTATTCCTTCAATTTCTAGCGTCTCTCCGCGTACACGAGGCGCGATTTTGTCAGCTGTCTCGTGCAGCATTAAAGTCATTGCCGCGCCTTCATCGAGTAGCGCGAGGGTTTGTACGGTACCTAAAGGTCCCGACACCTCCACAGGCATGACTTTAAGATACGTTTGCGGGAGTCTAATATTGTTTACAGATACGGCCGGCGTACTGTTACCGTTCGCGGGCGCGGCCGCGTTCAGTCCGTGTAACAGCTTACTGTGTCCGGCTTCGCACTGATTTACACCGCACGCGACGTATTTACACTTAAACGGCCTACGGTGATTCACGTCCAAACATCTGTAGCACAATCTAGCACCCTTCACCAGATCCCATCGCTCAGATATCGTCGCGGCTAAAAACTTTGAGCACGCACTGACTTTGTGCTCGTTCCCGCTCTTACAAATGGCGCACGTACTGCGCGAGACAGGGACGGACGATACCTGCTGTTTGGGTCTAGCTCCGGTTGACGCGGGTTTTTTTTTATTGTTATTTTCGCGTGGTTTTACTTGTGCGACAGTATGTTTACTACGCGATCTACTCTCCGTTTCGCGTGGGTAATCTTCGTGGAAATCTGACTCCGAGCCCGTGCTACAGTCGCGGGAGAACGCGGGGACGCGAGATCTAGAGGGAGCGTTGCTCGACCGCCTAGGTTCGTGTTCAAAAGATACCGTGTTCACTACAGCTCGCGATCTAGTAGCCGGTCTGCGGTTTACGCGTTTGGCTGCAGTACTAATGTCGTTGAGAAACTCAGATAAAGCGGCTAAGCCGGGAGTTTCCGAATTAGTCTGCCTATATCTGGCCCATTCGTAACGCACTATCAAATTTAATTTGTCCACTATTTTGTTCACTAGTTCAGGCGCGTGCAAATATTTTTCTTGACGCAATGATTTTACGGTGGCGACGGCGTTCGCGATATGCGCGGCAAACGACGAGATATTAGCATTGTCTTCCGACAAACGCGGCATGCGTTTGATATTATGCAGCTCCGTAAGTACAATTTCCTCGGGGTCGCCAAATTGCCGTTCTAGCGCTTCCATAATTTCGTATGGATCCTGAACAGTGTACATGATCGATTTTACGGCCGTCCGGGCCTCGCCTTTAAGCGCGCGTCTGATTCTACTGACATTATTGACGGCACTAAACATGGGCGACGTGTCCTCGAACTCCGCTCTAAACGATATCCATTCGGTGATATCTCCGCCGAACGGGGGTAACTCAGGCGGCTTGTGATACATTGGCGGGTAGGTACCGTGTGGTACCTCTAAATATCGCGGTTGCGGTTTGCTGGCCCGGTCGGGCGCGGCGCGCGGCGCGGTCTCTTTCGGCGGCGGGATTTTTACGTTTTTACGCGCGATCTCGCGCTGTAGCGTCGCTTGTCGTTCTACCCAACTTCTAGTTCGTACCTCGGCCTCGGACTCGACACTGCCGCCGTCAGACTGCGCCTTAACTTGGGCAATCTGCAGCATTAACTTGGCAGTATCGGACTCTGCTTTGGCTACGACTAGAGCGGCTTTACGAACCTCGAGCTCTGCTAACAGCACGGTTAATTCACTATCGCGGTCCCTACTTACCGATTCGCGAACAGACCTAACTGACTCGCGAACAGACGGCGCTCGCGGCGGCGGCGCAACAACGGGTGGCACTAAAGTATTCGACCGACTGCGAACTACCACTGTATCGTTATGACGCTCGTCTGAGTGTACCGACTCATTTTCTTTCTCATCACTAGTTTTCTGGTCGCCACTGGTGCCTTTGCTCCACGTATTGGTCGCGCCGGACGTAGTATTGCCGGACGAGGGCGTAGGCGTGGGGACAGGCAGGTCCCGTTTGCGTGAGCGTAGTGATCTTCCGTCTTGCGACATCTTCTTCTTTCTTGATTTTTACGCACACAACACAACACAACACTTGACACACGCGGGGGGTCCCTAACTATATACAAATTTACCTGCCTAACGCCTATGCTCTGACGCCACCGAGCGCAGCGTCAGTGCCCCTAAGCGTGGATCCCTCGGTGCACTGAATCTCCCGCAATGGCTAAAGTGCAAGGCCTAGAGCGTTCGAAAGCAGTGTGATGGTATCACCATGTGACACATGCAACTAAAGTTGCCAGGACACGTGAGTGGAGGCGAACCTACAACACTGCACGGTCCACCGGCAAGCCGGTAATGGTGGGTTACGGAAAAGGTTGGTAGATAAGGTCTGAGCCGAAGCGAACTTCGGGGGCTCAGCGCGTTCGTTTTTCTTATTTCTTTGTTCTCCTGAATTAAGTATAGTTCTACTTAAAATTCAGCGCGTACTTGTTTCTTTCTTCATTCGGCAAACGAAGGACCATAATGTCGAGCGTAGTTACTGTGGGGCTCGCAGATTCCGAAGTCAGGAACTCGTACACGACGGCTGGAACGCGCTGGCTGGCTGCTGCAGATTTCCTTCTTGATTACCGCACCATTACCGGGGCTGTGTAGGGTGTTTAATGAAAACACATTTGTTGATTTATAAGAAAACTTTGGAGAGTGTTGGGAGGCTGGTGCCTCTGTGGCTATTGATGAGTGAGTGAGAAGCACCCAGGGTGGGCGCGTATATATAGGCGCGCTCGGCGCGATCCCCACCGTGGGTACTCTAGGCCACGCCTACTCAAGGCGTGGGTGTTACGTGCAGAGTGAGAAATTGTTTTATTCATCCAATAAGCTTAGTCTATTACATATTGTTCATAATTAAGGGAAAAGGGTATGCAATTTATTGGGGAACAATTTACACTTAAAATTATACACATAACATAATAAAATTAATAAAAAATGGACACAAGTTTCATAATAAAATAAACACACAAAAGTAGATTAACATAATATAAGAACGATTAAAACTAAACATGTATGATTAAAAACTAGCTATACACGACAACATTATTGAACTTGAAAACACCGCATAGGTATCGTATTGTCTGAATACCCACAACACAAGCCTTCTTAAGTAGTCAATTTGTATAAGAATGTCCAATATTTATTTATTTATTTATTACTAACGCCATCTGTTAGAGAAAGAAATAATTCATTATTTTGCCAACAGATGGCGCTAGTAGTAATACAAAGTGTTATTACTTTATTTAATTTTTTTAGGTTTATAAAATGATATTTTTATGTTTGATAACACATCTAGACATGAATTTAAATTACTATGTTAAATTTCAAACCTAACAGTGCAGTAGTTTTTCCGTAAAGTGTACCACAAGAATGCATAGTTCGTCGATTAGTGATAGGGCTCGCTTCGCTCGCCCTAATAAGTTACTCTCTGGTTTACTAGAGGCGCTAGTGCTGCACTCTGGCGGCAGAACATTGCAGTAATACCCCCCATTGTGTGCGTAACTTCTTTTGTGAGTTAGTGTGACTCTTAAGACGGTACCAAAGACAGGGAATTAAAAGAAACCTTTTCAAACGGTAGTTAAACATTTATTAACAGTAATTTGCGTGCAATTTTCCACACGAGTGCATTTTGTAAAATATAAATAGTACATATTTCGTGGTGTATGGGCGGTTTATCCCTGACTAGCGTTTTATACGCGCGTATAAACAAACTCGTTTATGGAAGCGCGCAGAGAAAAATGCTAAGTGAAACCGGCCTAACAAACTCTTGTATCTTTTAAGTACTATCGTTACTTCTGTGCTTACTAGTGAACACATTTTTATTATCTTCGTGCTTGACTTGTGTACGGATGGCTACTGAGGTGGCTAAATAACTTTACAGTACATATGGTCCCATTTTCCCGCACTAGTGCGTAAAATAGCACTTTTCGTGCGATGTCAAAAGTTTAGAGGGCCATATCTATAAAACGTTGTACGATACACGTGCGAATAGGTAATTCGCAACTCGTGTCGATTTAAAACACTCCCTTCGGTCGTGTTTTAGTTTATCGCCACTTGTTTCGAATTTCCTCTTTTCCGCACTTGTATCGTAAATAACTATATAATGTACATTCCCGTTGCCAGGGAGGTTTTGGGATTATACTGAGCAACTTTTACTATGGGATCAACCCCGAAATCGCGAAAAAAAATTTGGCTGTTTCATACATTTTGGCTGGTCCATTTTCTATGGGAGGGTACATTTTTTTTGCGCGGTTTCGGGGTTGGTGCCATAGTAAAAGTTGCTCAGTATAATCCGAAAATCTCAATGGCAACGGGAATGCAGTTATTTTTTAACCACCGTGTATATAGGTATAATTTTAAAAATATATATGTCGGCGGCCGATCGTAAGATCAGGCATATCGTGAAATTCCTAGACATAATCGTGAAACGTGAAAATCTTTGACTCGTTCCCTGAGTCGACGGAGAACGAGTCAAAGGCTCCTATTTCTGGGCAGTTTGCCCTTCGGGCATCTGAAGCAACCTAACGAACCTATCCTACCTATGTATTGGTTTAATGTGACTATCGTCAAAACATTACACAGGAACATTACGATCTGCCTGATCTTACGATCGGCCTACGACATATAGACTGTCACGCTTTGTGCTGAGATATGCTGGTTTCTCGGGCTTAGTACTCGTCGTGGAAGGGGTAATCAGGATGGTCGGAGCTGTAACAAGGTGATAGGAATATGTCATTGATATACATTAATTAAGTCAAAAGTGTCAAAACTACATTAAGTACCTAAGTATTTATGTCGTTTTGTCAAACCTTTTAACTTTATACACGTGCAGCCTGTGGACGGCATACTAAGACGACATTAAATCGTTATTCCTACGAGCGCTTTTACAACGCGCGTTAAAAAAGCGTTTGAATGACACAAATGGAAACATGTGTATTTATTCACACAATGGCGGTGGCGCTTTTAATCAAGCGTTGTTGGATTTTCGACTTAAAGCGTTGGTCGTTAAATCTAATTTAGGGTGCGGACGGATTCAAGCGCTTTATTAACGCGCGTTGTAAAAGCGCTCGTGAGAATGTGGCTTTAATAAAAGATAAAGTTAAAAAATAGTTTATTCAAGTAGGCATATTACAATGCGCTTATGAACTTCAAATAAAGCTATACCGGCTCCAACCCTACACCTCTGCCTCGAGAAGATTTAAATCCCCCCTCAATTGGAGGAGGGTATCCCAATATGGGACCGGCAACAAACTCGGCGGGACACATCTTGTCATGTTCTGCAAGTCCAAGTAATAAGGGATGTAATGTAGGTTACTGTTGCCACGCTTTTGTAGCGCATCAGACTAGCACGAGTAGCGTTCTCGCGCGCGAGTCCATACTTGAAGTCGCGCTAGATGTATGTTATTCCCTCCACACTCGTGCGCGAATCGCGACTCGCCTTAATATGTCTAGCCCCATCCAGACTATGTGCGTGAATCGCGCCGCGACGTCGCGGAGCGAACATATCACGAAGTTGACGTATGACTCCACACTCGCACACTTCACGGCGATTTCGCAGTTTGGTTTGCGGCAAGATGGCGGAAAAGCATCAGCTGATCGAGTTTAACTGTTAGTTATCTATGGCATCATACGTGATTTAGCTGTTTTTCCATTTTGTTTTCTTGTGAAACCGTAAAATATAGCAGCTTAATATAATATAATCATAATACTCGTATAATTATCTTGCCACAGAAGAGCCCAAAATGGTGTGTAATGTGGAGTCTTGCAAGTTCGCGCTTCGCGTCTCCTTTGACGCGGGCCGAAATACCGACAAAAAACGGAGAACAAGGCGCGAAGGCTTGAACAATCTGCGAAATCGACGCCACACTCGCGTTCGCGGCTTCGCCCGCGATTCACGCGCATAGTCTGGAGGGGGCTTCTGATGCAAATAAATTAAAATTGATATATGTACAATTATAGATCAAGTCTGACATCTGGAAGATCTGGATGGTAATGAATACTAACTCTTCCATTTGGCAGACGCGCCCGTTGCACTCCAAGGCCGCGATGGCCTGCAGGTCCTCAGGGGACAGCTGGAAGTCGAACACCTGGAAGTTCTGGATGGTAATGAATACTAACTCTTCCATTTTGCAGACGCGCCCGTTGCTCTCCAAGGCCGCGATGGCCTGCAGGTCCTCAGGGGACAGTTGGAAGTCGAACACCTGGAAGTTCTGGATGGTAATGAATACTAACTCTTCCATTTTGCAGACGCGCCCGTTGCACTCCAAGGCCGCGATAGCCTGCAGGTCCTCAGGGGACAGCTGGAAGTCGAACACCTGGAAGTTCTGGATGATACGCGACTTTGTCACCGACTTGGGGATCACGATTAGCCCGCGTTCGATCGCGTATCTGCAAGAGAAACAAAAGTATAAATTTAAAGGGTTTTTTTTGTACTCAGCTCAGCGCAGTCGTCAAATACAGTCTTCTTTCTGTACTTTTTGAAAACCATGGCAGAATTTATTCTATAGCCAAAGAGTTAGCGAAGGAAATTCCCCTGAAACCGCCCAGTCCGCGAAAATATATGTTACAGGGTGTAAAGTAAAGAAAAACATATTGCTCTGCGAGGGAATGGTAAAATGTGGATATTGGCAAATATTTCTAAGCTAGATTTTCATTTTAAGCCCAGCTGTTACGATGTTGGTTACCTGATGAGAACCTGCGCCGTAGTCTTCCCATACTTGTCAGCTACAGCCTTGACCCTGGGGTCCTCAGTCAGCTGGGGTTCTCCAGGCTTAGCCCACGGCCGGTCTGGCGAGCCGAGTGGCGAGTATGCTGTGACAGCTATGCCCTTAGACTTGCAGAAGTCGTACAACTTCTGCTGGTTCAGGTATGGGTGTACTTCCACCTGGAAATTAAATCGAGTTTGTAGCATAGATAAATAAAGGATAGAGTGCTAAATGTGCTAATGCTAACTCCATACGTCAGTTTTCTTACCAAATCGCGGGCACAGAATAAAATATGTAATAGTACTACCGTACAGAAAGGAAACTTCCTGTACAACCAAAGTTTGACAGCAGTTCAGGGTCGAATCATGCTGCCCCTTTCTAATATATGGCACTATCCCTTTCGGCTATTTAGATTATCAAAATTCAAGCGATTAGCTTATCTGTTCGTGCACGCAAAAGAACAGAATTCAGAAATTCAGAATTCAGAAATTCAGAAATTCAGAAATTCAGAAATTATTTATTTGCATTGATACAGTATGGGGAAGTTACAATATGGTGTTACAGATCATGTACCTAGCTTGCATGCAAGCGTGCAAATTCATCATTATAATCATAAATTTAAATAAATATAAAATGTCAAATTGAAATAATTGAAAAAATAACAAAATATTAACACAACTTTAAGTTGTGTCACCCTTATAATGCTGAGCCGAGGCCGAACGGAGCCGAGTTTACCCGACGGGAGGAGTTTCGCATCCCTGACGCGGGATAGTAACCGGATATCCGGTGCATCTCTAGTTATTTTCGTAGCCGAAATCTACCGCCATGTAGTGGATTTATCACTACTGCTACTTGACAATAGATGGGACGAGTGTCGCGACCGACGAACAATGTATTACTAAAACAATTTACGACTAATATTACAAGCAGAAGGAGTTACAAATAGAGTTCCAGTTAATCCGGTGATGAGCACCTTTGCATCGGGGGCAGCCCGGGACGGGTTTTAGGGTAGGTATAAAGGTATATTTGTTACATATTTAGTTTGTATCTATATTTAAGTTTCGACAATAAAGGTGTTATAAAAAAACCGGCCGTAGGACGCCCTCAGACTAGATGGAGCTATGACCTTCGCAAGGCGGCTGGCAAGAGCTGGATCAGAGTTGCCGCAAATCGTGCTCAATGGCGTGCAATAGGAGAGGCCTATGTCCTGCAAACGAGGAGAGGTAGTTCATATTTTCAGCAGTACCTGGTTAACTTGAGGAGGGATCTTAGCCACAGCGAGGACTCTCTCGATCTGCTTTTTGTTGAAGTTAGACACTCCGATGCTGCGCGTGAGGCCGGCCGAGACCAGGGCCTCCATGGCGCCCCACGTGTCTACGTAGTCCGTGCTCGAGTAGATCACCTTGCCGGAACTGTCTTTAGGGAAGGGATCGTCGCCTTCCTGAAATTTAAGAAGAAACGAACATAAATACATTTCTATTAGGATATCTCTCTTCCAAGCTATAGACGGTGGCCAAAAAATAAGTGCATTCCCGTTGCCAGGGAGGTTTTGGGACTATACTGAGCAACTTTTACTATAGGACCAACCCTGAAATCACGAAAGAAAATGGACCAGCCAGTATGCATGAAACAGCCAATTTATTTTAGCGATTTCGGGGTTGGTCCCATAGTAAAAGTTGCTCAGTATAGTCCCAAAACCTCCCTGGCAACGGGAATGCACTTACACAACGAAGGCCGCGTAAATATCTGACACGACCTTATTTGTAGAGCCATACGAGCGTGTCACATATTTTTGCGACCTTCGAATAGTAACATAATTATTGCAGGTGACTGTACAGACTTTAATTGTTGAGGCACACTGCTACTCAAAGTTAGTAAACCTGTATGCATCCCATACCAGGCGTGGCTCACTCCGCGATTTCGTCGCTTAGCTAAAAGTACCTACATCCGTTCCGCCCCAATTTTGGGGAAAGCCATAAGCCGCGCGTGGCGCTGTCGCCACGTAGCGGCCATATCTGTGCTGATCGTAACAGACGCGTTTTGTTAGAGAGTGAGTCTTCTGTACCTAGTACTATTATTTATTCTGTGCCCATACATAGACACCACATTTTTCTTTTGATTGACAGAAGAATATACGAGTTTTTTTTTCAAAGTAATGCCGATAATACTCTTAATTGCACACCTCAATACAGAAAGCCACCAGAATACAATACAAAGAATACAGAAAATTAAGATGAGGAAAAACAGGCGGTCTTATCGCTAAAAAGCGATCTCTTCCAGACTTCCAATTAACCTATACAGGGCCGGATTAAGCATGTCGGGGCCCCTAGGCAGTGCAAGGCTCGGGCCCCCCTTACAGTCAATTCTGCATAGAGCATGTTTAGTTGTTTAGCACAGGGAAATAAGTTTGCGTTTTTAATTTCAATCTTCAGCCGAGACGATCCGAGTCTAGTCAGAACGATGTCTTTTTCGCTCTTATTGCTTGGACATAAAGCTTTTTTCTATCGGTTTTTGGCGATTCCGCGTTGCGTCAAGTGTGGGGAGAGCCCTTTAGGAGTAAGGCCAATTCCCATTGGAATACCAAAGCTGTGCGCTTGAGCGTCACTTTCCTATCTACCTCTAATGGAAAATTATAAGCGAGGCTACGCTCAATTAGTGCCGCAAACTTGATTTTCTCAATAGTTAATATTTTGCGAGGCTGAACAGCGATTGCCCGACCATAAGACAAAACGCCGAGCCACATGATTAGGATCAACCTAGTAATAAAGAACTTCCATATGTTAAAATTATTAGATTTAGACCAAGATAAGTCTGCAACGATTTTGATAGCACACGCAGTGCAAGTGTTATTTTAAACGTCAAACTTCTATGAAATTATGACGTATAAATAACACTTGCACTGCGTATCCTATCAAAATCATTGCAGACTTTTGTTGGCCTAACTGTATTAATTCACCAGTCAAGTTAACATGTAGATAGAAAGTTAGCAAAAACGCGAGCGCAGCGAGCGAAAATTTTTTTAACAATATCGTAAATTGTGAAAGCCTGTTAAAAGGCCAGGCCGGGTACCGATCTTTACCTGCGCCTAAAAGTCCGAAGTGCCCCAGTGAGGCGAGCTTTCATGCGAACTCAAAGCCTTTCAGGCTTCGGGATAAGTAGTTGAACACAGACACGAACCAAATCCCATTGTATTAAAAAGCGAGACTGCAGGCCGAGCTAGGCGCAGCGAGGCCAAAGGCTAAGCTGAAGTAGAGGAGATGAGGAACACAAACCAATGGTAAATTGAGGTAAAAAGTGAAGCTGAAGTAAAGGTCGAGCTCAGCAATCTCCGCATTGCTCGACAAGCCCGAAGCGTCTTTTAGCGAAGTGAGCTTTCATGCGAGGCAAAAGGCCAAGCTACTGAAATTGATATTTCATAAAAAGCGACGCCGAAGGCCGTGCTGTAAGGAAGCAGCGCTCTGACAATCGTCGAAAAAAGGTCACTATTGTGACGCATTTTTACATACATTTTGTATGGACCGTCACTAAACTGACACCCAAAATTCGTATTAAAAAACTGGGGACACTTTTTTCTTTCTTTTAATCAATAGTCCTCGTGATTCTGAGTCGAAATAACCCAGAAGTTGTTGGTTGATCGAAAAAAAGTAAATGTAACATTTTTTCAGAAAACCTTTACAGACAGGGACCCCTTTCTCAAAAGCTTGTAACTTGTAACACAAGCGGATGCCACTTTTTGACAGCTTTTGTTAGAAAGGGACTTCCACTTGTATTACAAGTTGCAGGCTTTTGAGAAACGGGCCCCAGGTACGCATATACGCCCCGTAAACTGTAACGTATTGCTTCAATTTTATTACAGTTTCATTTAATTAAAGAATGGATCGAAAAATAAACAATAACAATGCATACAAGAATAAAAAAAAATCGCGTGAATTTTGACCCTATGAAACAAATTTTTTTTTGGTGCGCTCTGAGCCGCCGGGGCCCACTAACCGAGACGGGGCCCCTAGGCAGTTGCCTACTTTGACTTAGGGTTAATCCGGTCCTGAACCTATAGCCTCAAGAGATCCAAGCCAATTTTTGCTGTTTTTAATTTGGAACTTTCTTTTATTTCTATAAGAGTTCATAACTCGAAAATAATGTGTACTTGTACTTTACCTTATAAGCCTGGGGCCAGTGGATAAGGTAGAGGTCCAGGTACTGCAGGCCGAGGTTCTGCAGCGTGACCTTGAGGGCTGGCTCCACCAGGTCGGGCCGGTGGTACGTACCCCACAGCTTGGAGGTGATGAACAGCTCCTCACTGGAAGAAAACATAGATGGCGTTAGTATTGTGACATTTGTGACTACAGGGTAGGTATGCAAGTTGGTTGAGGGATGTTTCCAAAAATCAGAAATATTCTCGGAAATTTCAGGAACAAAAGGAGAGTGGTAGAGCCGGACCAATAAAAGTCTGCAGCGGATTTGATTGCAAGTGTCATTTATATGTCATAATTTCATAGAAGTTTATAAATATATGAAATCCGCTGCAGACTATTCTTGGTCTGACTCTATTAAAAATTAGTATCTACTTATCTAGAACTAGCGACCCCCCCCCCCGGCTTCACACGGGTTAACACCTAAATTTTATGATTTTTTTAAACATTGTCTAAAAAACCACTTTTTTCGATAAGTGCTTACTCGATTGCTGTGACTGTGACTGTGAATCTTACATATACGAAATCTACATATTTGCGTTCGTCTTTGACGTCTCTTAAAACTGGCCAGAGATTTTAATTTTAAACTAATTAACACAAAAGTTAAAGCCAGTGTTTTGGCCTAAAATTGTTCAACTTTTATGCCAAATATCTCGAAGAGAATGGACTTTGAGGTATATAATATGGGATACTCAGGGCCGGATTAACCCTAAGTCAAAGTAGGCAACTGCCTAGGGGCCCCGTCTCGGTTAGTGGGCCCCGGCGGCTCAGAGCGCACCAAAAAAAAATTTGTTTCATAGGGTCAAAATTCACGCGATTTTTTTTTATTCTTGTATGCATTGTTATTGTTTATTTTTCGATCCATTCTTTAATTAAATGAAACTGTAATAAAATTGAAGCAATACGTTACAGTTTACGGGGCGTATATGCGTACCTGGGGCCCGTTTCTCAAAAGCCTGCAACTTGTAATACAAGTGGAAGTCCCTTTCTAACAAAAGCTGTCAAAAAGTGGCATCCGCTTGTGTTACAAGTTACAAGCTTTTGAGAAAGGGGTCCCTGTCTGTAAAGGTTTTCTGAAAAAATGTTACATTTACTTTTTTTCGATCAACCAACAACTTCTGGGTTATTTCGACTCAGAATCACGAGGACTATTGATTAAAAGAAAGAAAAAAGTGTCCCCAGTTTTTTAATACGAATTTTGGGTGTCAGTTTAGTGACGGTCCATACAAAATGTATGTAAAAATGCGTCACAATAGTGACCTTTTTTCGACGATTGTCAGAGCGCTGCTTCCTTACAGCACGGCCTTCGGCGTCGCTTTTTATGAAATATCAATTTCAGTAGCTTGGCCTTTTGCCTCGCATGAAAGCTCACTTCGCTAAAAGACGCTTCGGGCTTGTCGAGCAATGCGGAGATTGCTGAGCTCGACCTTTACTTCAGCTTCACTTTTTACCTCAATTTACCATTGGTTTGTGTTCCTCATCTCCTCTACTTCAGCTTAGCCTTTGGCCTCGCTGCGCCTAGCTCGGCCTGCAGTCTCGCTTTTTAATACAATGGGATTTGGTTCGTGTCTGTGTTCAACTACTTATCCCGAAGCCTGAAAGGCTTTGAGTTCGCATGAAAGCTCGCCTCACTGGGGCACTTCGGACTTTTAGGCGCAGGTAAAGATCGGTACCCGGCCTGGCCTTTTAACAGGCTTTCACAATTTACGATATTGTTAAAAAAATTTTCGCTCGCTGCGCTCGCGTTTTTGCTAACTTTCTATCTACATGTTAACTTGACTGGTGAATTAATACAGTTAGGCCAACAAAAGTCTGCAATGATTTTGATAGGATACGCAGTGCAAGTGTTATTTATACGTCATAATTTCATAGAAGTTTGACGTTTAAAATAACACTTGCACTGCGTGTGCTATCAAAATCGTTGCAGACTTATCTTGGTCTAAATCTAATAATTTTAACATATGGAAGTTCTTTATTACTAGGTTGATCCTAATCATGTGGCTCGGCGTTTTGTCTTATGGTCGGGCAATCGCTGTTCAGCCTCGCAAAATATTAACTATTGAGAAAATCAAGTTTGCGGCACTAATTGAGCGTAGCCTCGCTTATAATTTTCCATTAGAGGTAGATAGGAAAGTGACGCTCAAGCGCACAGCTTTGGTATTCCAATGGGAATTGGCCTTACTCCTAAAGGGCTCTCCCCACACTTGACGCAACGCGGAATCGCCAAAAACCGATAGAAAAAAGCTTTATGTCCAAGCAATAAGAGCGAAAAAGACATCGTTCTGACTAGACTCGGATCGTCTCGGCTGAAGATTGAAATTAAAAACGCAAACTTATTTCCCTGTGCTAAACAACTAAACATGCTCTATGCAGAATTGACTGTAAGGGGGGCCCGAGCCTTGCACTGCCTAGGGGCCCCGACATGCTTAATCCGGCCCTGGGGATACTATATTGCTTAAAGCCGTTGCTGTTAATATGATAAGCTACAAAAAACATTAGAAAACTAAGGGATTCAGATCGAAGGTCATTGGCGCCAGGGAGCCCCTTGAGACCACTGTTTCCGGAGCCGTTTAATGGTAAAAAAAATATAATTCAAAGGAGTATCGCCAGTACCGTGTTTACCATAAGGGCACACGGGGCCCGTGCCCAGGGCCCCCATCCTCAGGGGGCCCGAAGGACAGACAGTAACAGTATTTTTGATTACCTATAATAAATAGAAGATCATAGCAATCCAGCGCGGGAACGCTGCCTGCGTGATGGGCATCTTACCAAGGGCGCAAAATTATGATAGGTATTTTTAATTTTATAGCTTTAGTTATCTTAATTGTAGTTCATTTTACTTTTATATTCATTTTATAACACTTATTATACAATAAAATGAGTTTAAAACTCCGAAGATCATAGTAGAAAAATGTTAGTTTTCCCCGGGCCCCAGCATAGTTTAAGACGGCCCTGAGTATCACATGATATAATAAAATGTACGAAGACCAGGTGCTAAAACAAGACTGCCATAAATACGTTGAAGGTCGCATTATCGTGATTCATGGTGTGATAACACTGATAACTTGTGCACGAGGTGTTATTAACTCGACCCATTACACCATTTACACCGTAAAGAAATTCTGTTCTGACTAAGAACTTTTTAAAGACCGGACAAGTGCGAGTCGGACTCGCCCACCGAGGGTTCCGTACGCAAAGGGTAAAAACGGGACCCTATACTAAGACTTCGCTGTCCGTCTGTCTGTCCTTCTGCCTGTCTGTCTGTCTGTCCGTATGTCTGTCACCATGTATCTCACAGTTGAAATTTTCACAGATGATGTATTTCTATTGCCGCTATAACAACAAATACTAAAAAGTACGGAACCCTCGGTGGGCGAGTTCGACTCGCACTTGACCGGTTTTTGTTCAATGAATAACCTCTGTGTGTAATGTAAATGTTTTTAATCATATAATTAATCATATAAGTACTTCAGTGGACCTTGATTGTCTCCCGGTTATGTATGAAAATAATAAGGCATTTAAATACCATCTTTTTACATTAATCAGTATTAATTATATGAATTTTCCTCAACAAATTCCTACGATTTGGTTCTGATATGTTAGATATTGAATTCGTGTATCTAAATTGTATTCATTCCCATAATTATGAATGGGAATAGATTTGACAATAGATTAATTTTTATTGTCATGAAAAAGTAAGAGTACAGTCACCTGCAATAATATGTTACACAACGAAGGCCGCAAAAATATCTGACACTATCTTATTTGTAGAGCCATAAGAGCGTGTCACATATTTTTGCGACCTTCAAAGAGTAACATATTATTGCAGGTGACTGTACAATGACCCATATAGTTATATAGAGCTTTGGTTAGAGTTAGACCAAGAAAAGTCTGCAGCAATTTTGATAGCCCACGCAGTGCCAGTGTTATTTTAAACGTCAAACTTCTATGAAAATATGAACGTGTGTGAGCAAGACAGCGTTATGTAAGTATATAGTGGTGTCCCGCTCGCACAGGAACGGCCTCCAATATGAAGACCGCCTTACCGTGTGACGACTCCCTCCTGTATCTTGGCGGCGAGCGCGGCCCCCACCTCCTTCTCATTGCCGCAGTGTGTGAGCAAGACAGCGTTATGTAAGTATATAGACCGCCTTACCGTGTGACGACTCCCTCCTGTATCTTGGCGGCAAGCGCGGCCCCCACCTCCTTCTCATTGCCGCAGTGTGTGAGCAAGACAGCGTTATGTAAGTATATAGACCGCCTTACCGTGTGACGACTCCCTCCTGTATCTTGGCGGCAAGCGCGGCCCCCACCTCCTTCTCATTGCCGCAGTGTGTGAGCAAGACAGCGTTATGTAAGTATATAGACCGCCTTACCGTGTGACGACTCCCTCCTGTATCTTGGCGGTGAGCGCGGCCCCCACCTCCTTCTCATTGCCGTAGATGTGCGCGCAGTCGATGTGTCTGTAGCCGGCGTCTATCGCGTCCTTTACGGCTTGCGTCACCTGTCCGGGCTGGGACTGTGGACAAATTGTATTGGAAATAAGTTGCTCAGTACATATCGCGACGCTATAACGTCTACGTGGCGAAACGAGATAGCTATACTCAAAATATAGGAGCAATATTCAAATTTTGTATGGAAGGTTGAACCTTCCTTTCTAGTTATGGAAATGGCTTGCCAGACTATTATATGTATATAGCTAGTCAAGCAAATCTTGTCAGTAGAATGTGAATGTCTTTTAATGTTTAGTTTAATTATTTTGTTTTATTCTTAAATTCAATATGTATTTACTCTTAGAAATTCTAATTTTCTATGGGACCATAACCCTTCGCGCCTATATTTTTAAAAAATGTAGGCGCGAAGGGATATCGTCCCATAGAAAATTTTAATTTCGCGCCTTTTTTTACTGGCAAGATTTGCTTGACCGTCTATAGAATAGAAAATATGTGTGTACCAGGCATTAAGTTACGCAGCCATAGCCATTGTGATTGAAAAAAAAATCATCGGCATCTGTCAAGCAAGTCTAGTGTCGTGTCACTTGTCACTTGTCACTGTCACTTATGATTTCTATTTGATATTAGATGCTTTTTCTATTCCATCACAATTTATTTGTTATTTAACTTCCGTATTAATATCCGTAAAATCTAAGACAAGTTTAACCACGCTGTGAACTGATTAGGAGTCTTAAAGAGCGTGGATAGCACTGTAAGTCTAAATCATGTCGATCTATTCATCAATGCAATTATTTCAATGAAATTAATGAGAATAATGAGGCCTGCTAGCTATCAACAGCAATCTTATGCCTCCTCTACACTAGCGGCGATAATCGTTGATAGTATCATCGGCAAGTTCATCGTGCAAGCATCCACATGCGCCTGTACAACGCAACCACCCGGCGATTCCGTTAGTTCCCTTTGATGCCTGCCCAAAAAGCCGACAACTCACGGGTCGCAGGCCATCATTGGCGATGACTGGCGGGAACTGCCGAATGTGTCCTCTACTCTGTCCCCGCCAGTCAATGTCTATCATCGCCAAGTGCTCATTTAGACGATGCGAGAACTCGTATGTGAGTTTCATTACATTGCGGTTTTTGATCGGTCGGTTGAATTGGACGTAATCAACAGTCCGCAATGTAACTAAAATCGCATGCCAGTTCGCGCGCCGTCTAAATCAGCCCTTATGTAGAGGAGCATTATGCAAAATACTCAACAACGATGTGCCAAGTTAAGAGATTTTTGTGTGTATTTGCAGGACTATTCCTGTAAAGAATTTAAAATATAATAGTTAATTATAATTCATAATTCATATCTTTATTGCGTCCACGTTCATTTGTACATAGGATGGTATTAAAACATTATAAAGTCGGTACATGGTACCCTGTTAGGGCATGGCAATAATCTTAATACTAAATACTAATGGTGACTATTTACAAATAATACTAAAATTGTCATAACATAATTTGAGAATACATTTCAAAATTCATTATTATAATAAAATAATAGAAAGTGTTAATTACATAGGATTTATGTGGCATTACTTATTTTATAATTGTACAATTCATCATTATAAAAACTCAATAATAGTCAATAATAAAATTAAAGAAATATAATAAAAAATAAATTAAATGGGTGTGTTGGATGTCCTATTGATACCAATTTGGCAAAGTGTCATCATTTAAATATTGTTCAATGGTATAATAACATTTATCTTGAAGTAGTTTGTTAAGATTACTTTTAAATACTTTGTTGTTTGTTTCCTGTAAAAGTTGTTGGGGTAGCTTGTTTGCTATGATAACGCATCTACAATAGGCGCCGTTTCTGTACATAGCTAATTTTGAAATATAGGTCTAGGCATAGGCTTATAATTTCATCTTTTCTGTAACAAAATAATAAATAATAATGAAACACACTCAATTTTATTCCCTTACACTTTGGGTTTTTTATCGTTCTTACACGAACTTAGTTTTTATTAACAACGTTTTTCCATTAAGATAACATTCAAGGTCTTTTAACACTATTAATAACCACACTGTCAAAAAATTAACTTAAAAAAATTAAATAAAAATAAAAATTAAATTTGATAAATTAGATCAAAAACGACATTGCTATTTGTGTCTTAATAATAATTCACGTCTCCTTGGTTTTAGGTAACCAATAATGGCTGCCTCTCTTGCAGACTTAATGCAGAAACTTAGTACTACACAGTATTCCATTGGCACACAGCATTGGGTGAATGTCACACATATAACCGATCCTGGCGATTTCTATGTCCGTCCAACAGCTTACAGAGATTATTTGCCTATTTTAAAACAACATCAAGGACCTGCTGATGCTATGAAGCTTCATCTAGGCAGCAATGTTGTGTTTAAATCAAAAACAAATAAGCATCATATTAGAGGACAAATCAGAAACATAAGAATTGAGAATGAGACAACTTTATATGACTTATTCACTCTAGATTACGGCTTTACAGAATCTGTGGCTATAGAAGATTTAAAGAAGCCTCTAGATGAATCCCCAGTGCCATCTCTTGTCTTACATTGTCAACTAGGAGATTGCCAACCAAAAAACAATGATTCTTTTGACGAAGAAGCAACTGAAGCTATGGTTTACTATGTAGGTGACGAAAGAGCTAAAATGATAGTCCAAGGAAAAACTGGTGACAAATACATAGTGCAACTGATCAATACATGCCCTGAAGACATTGCAACTATGTTGGCACTAACAGAATACACATGTTTCGGTTACGGGAACAATGTTATAAGCCGAATGCCCTCCATAGACCAACCAAAACTATACTATACATACAAAAAAGTAAAAGTAGGAGATACATTAAATGTCAGAGTACAATCTGGGGATTCCTTAAAGAGTTTTTATGTTTGTGAAATTGAAGATCACAACCAGTATATCAAAGAGTTGAACAACTTGAAAGAATACTATTATTTAGAGCAGGATTTTATCGCTGAAAACTTGAAGAGTGGCAAAGCTGTCGCTGTGTTTTCCGACTGGTACACAAGGTATGAGCGAGCGATTATAACAGATGTTATTATTCCAGAGAAAAAAGCTGTCGCTCAGCTAATTGACTGGGGTATTAAGACTGACATCTACATGGATGCAACGCGGCTCAAAACAATGTCTAGGGAATATTATTTTTTGAGACCGGCAATGGCCATCTATTGCACGGCTGATGAGAAACAGGTATGGGACAATACATTACCCAGATACCTGTATCCGGGACATGAATTTGTGATAACAGTTAATAAGGTTGGATATCAACTTGATACGCCTTGTGTTGTAACTATATCTAAACCTCAGAAATGAAATGAAAAATATTATTCAAATTACAGAGTGATTACGTGACATCCTCAGGAAAAGGTATCACTTAATAAGATCGATTTCAATAGCACTTAATTTGGTAACTGACATAATGGGCACACTTTTTTGAGAATGACAATATATGTGTGATTTTCAAGCAACTGATCAGTTATGAAGTGATTTAAATACTTTTAATTTCTTTATAAGTCTAAGCTTAAATGTATAATTAATACCACTTTTATTGTAAAGTGATGTTTTTATAATGAATAATTAATAAATTATTAATTTCATTTCAGTCATAGCCTTAGAAAGAGTCATTTTGACTGTGGAAATTATAATGTTCTGTTAAATACCAATTAGTCAAAATAATTTAATATTTAATATGTGTTACAGACTGCCTAAATGCATTATAAATAGTATTAGTTATTTACGAGTACGAGATTTATAAATTAAACAATTTAATTTTGAGTTTTATGTTTGATTTATATTTTAACGGTGACTTGCATGTAAATAATAATAAGTACATAATATCGGGTGGAACCTTCGAGCAACACCGGCTTCCGACACATCGGAAGGGAGGGGCCCAAGCGATATCTCACCGTACAAATCTTTCTGCCATTTTTCGCGGGGGGAAAGGTGCACACAGTCGCACTTCTCACACACTTACATACAAAATCCAATCTGTAATGACGACACAAATACATAGAAAATGACACACGTCAAAGACAAATCTTGCAAACCTCGATCTCTTTTTGTGTACGGACGAGTGACAAGTGTCACAACACGCACACTAACACATTTTCGTTGAAGTATCCTTATATGTGACGTTCCACGGGAAAAGGTACCTTATGAGGGTTTCTAGTTTCGGAGATATGAAATGTTTTGTAAAGAGGTGAAAAAATGCTCAATTTTTTTTTATTGTGTGATCTGAAACCTTAATGCGTAACGTTTGTTTACCTGTTTTTATTTTTGTTATAAGTTAGTTATAAGCCTAGTAATGTCGTCTCAGAGTTTAGTAGAAAAGGTACCTTATGGAAAAAAGATTGAAAATTCCCAAAAAAACTAGTCAATACGGGAAAAGAAGTTTGGTAGAGAACTGTATTAGCATTCTGCAAAACTAATTTGATAATTTCAGTTCTGGTTGGGGCGCCTCGCAAATATTATAACCGTACATCGACCGACATCACAAATCCAAGTAGCCTGCTATTATACCAAAGTTACTCTCGTCAAGTCTTTCTTAACTAGAATAATCTTCATTTGGTTTGGTCGCATGCAGTAAATCAGCCATTGGTTTGCTGAAAAATGCCAATACCCGACGCATTACCTTATGGAATATCTGAGGTCATTGAACCTCAATGCCGCTTATCTTCAATAGCAACCGAAATATATTATTGATAAGAAATAGACGATTTATACCATCTTAACCCCAAAATATTATTAGTTTATCCTAACTGTTCCATCATCATCATGCCTCATCATGTAACTTAATCACAAGGTACCTTTTCATTACATACAAATTATTGGTCTTTTTTAAGATTATTATGACGAAGAACTAATTAAATTTGGGGCAGTTTAATGTAAATTAATATCTTCTATTCATAAAAGATAAACTGTAATATGATTGATATTTTGTAGTGATGTATTATTAGATTTATTTCCATAAGGTACCTTTTCGTAAATGTATGGAGCAAATACTGTTATTGTTATGTAAGTTTAAAGTGGCATAAGGGGTTAAATATAGTATTTAGTTGGGGTTTTAGGATTTATTTCATTTGAATGACAGAATTTCTTTCATATGTGCTCAGAAAAATTGATTGTGTGTCACATTAAAAGTAAAAATATTGAATTTTGTGATTTTATATGAAAAAGTCAGAAAATACATTTTCACCTCTAAATCGGTATTGTTTTTTGCTTAAACTGTCTGTCAGTGTCGTTTTCTAATAGATAAAATTTAAATCTTGAGAGCTCATTGCAATCAATCGTGAAAATGAAATAAAACTTTATTTTCAAGAGATTGGTTAGTATACACATAAATCAGTCGATATCAAAAGTTTCTATTTGCATTACAGAACAAGTCGCAATATTTTTTTAATCTCAGATATATAAGGTATTATTATTTGTAGTCAACTATGTAACTTACTTCAGGAACATAGTTTTTTAGGCGGCTAAACTTAAAACTTCTCTATCGTAAAGTTGCTAATTTCACAACATTATTTTCAAAAAATCATATCTCTGTAACTACGCAACCTAGAAGGTTGATCTTTTGTGTTATCGATAGCTTATTTATTGTAGATTACTGGGGTATGCATAACTCCATACCCGCCATAAGGTACCTTTGACCGTGGGACGTCACATATATAAACGCGAGCGGCTTTGACGGTAGAAACAAATTAAATTATGCTCAATCGAAAGAGCTTGAAAAAATATCACTTTTGAATCGAGAACATGTATCCGCAAAATTCGTATTGTCGCGTATTTTGCATTTAAAAGTGAAAAAATTTCGACAATCAATGCTAAAGGCTCAGTTTGTTGGTTGAGATTTGACAGCTATGGATGCGTTCAGAATTCAGTTCAGAATATGTTGCATGTTAGTTAGCTGGATTGTAACCGCGAACACCGAAGTTCGCAAATTATCTCTGTCATTCTTTCTAATTACGCCTAAAAAGGCGTCGACGGGATGATCAAATCGACCGAAAAGAAATTGGCGTCAATCTCATCTTGCACCCATCCCATTTATTGTGACATTGAAGCGCTCTAAAGAGGAGTTTGAGTTTCCGAACGGTCTTCTGTCACGTCAACGTCATTACATTGTGTTGAATAATTGAGTGTTGAAATGTTGAAATCTAAACTAAATAAAATCAGTTAGGCCTGAAATCACCCTGAAATGTGTAGTTTGAAGTGTAAAAATTGTATAAATAACGATAAACAGTGATTTACATTACGTTTTGTACTTACCAGCCTTTGTAGAAACCGAAGTTACAAGTTTAACGGATGTTAAAATTTGGATTTAACCTGGGCGAGTAAGTATTTGTTTTATTATTTTGTTAGTTTATAAGACAATAGTTCTCATTGTATTGCATATGTGAGACACATTAGCATTACATGTTACAAAGTTCATAACTTATAGCGTCGTGAGCAACGTCCAATTTCTCTTTACTTAACGTATGAGATAGTTTACACCTACATACATTACCTTATAATCAGTATTATGTATGTAGTGTCAACACTTTAAATATATTTGACAAATAAATAAAAATAAATATTATAGGGACATTCTTACACAAATCTCAGTCTCTTTGGAAGTACCTACTTAAATACATAGAAAACATCCATGACTCGGGAACAAATATCTGGGCTCATCATACAATTAAATGCACTTACCATGATTCAAACCCAAGACCATTGGCTTCATAGGCAAGGTCACCACGCACTAGGCCAGACCGGACAAACATTTTATATTGAATATGTCTACTAAGTTGTATTTCATTTCAGAAAGGCTTCAAACATGGCACTGCTAGCCACCTGGACGGAAAGCAACCTTGAAGGAGTTTGCATGACAAACTAATAAGTGAGCGAGATGAAAGTGAAGTGAGAAGAAGTCACAAAAGTAATTCAAAGAAAGTCTCGAGTTAAAGAACCGGCTGACTCCACTCTGATTATATGGACAGTGTAAAACAGTGTGAACAACTACAGTGTATGGTGGACATATTTGATATGTGTGCTTTAGACTAGCTTCAAAGAATCAAACTAGAGGCGTATCAGTGAATCGGGAAGTGAATTGAATGAAGCTAATTTATTAATAAGTGATCTCCGGAGACAATGTAAGTTGAATATAAGGTTAAAAGATAATAAGATATATACATAGATAGTATATATAATAAGATATATTTTATGCTTATTCAAATAAAAGTGTAAATATCAACTTCAGAGTTTGACTTTAATAAATAGTCAGGTGACAACTAAAACAATATACTGCTAAAATTTCAGAGTCATAGTGAAGCTTAGTACATAGTAAACAAGGTTGATTTTTAGAGTTCTGTACACAAAAGGTAAATACGGGACCCCCCGGGAGACGGGGCGGGGAGGGCAATGGGACGGGACTAAGACTTCACTGTCCTATTAACACAAAACAAATTATTTTCAGAAAATATTTAATTTAGGCTCAGGGATGGCCAGGGGGCACCATAAGCTTTCAGTAAGTAGTGCATATACTTGGAAAAATTCGACCTATGCCGCTGGGGCCCGGTGGCCGAATGGCACAGGCACCTGCTGCTATAGCAGGGGATGCTGGTTCGATTCCAGCCTGGGGCACTGGAGGCCATGATCACTTTTTAGGGTTCCATACCCAAAGGGTAATAACGGGACCCTATTACTAAGGCTCCGCTGTCCATCTGTCCATCCGTCTGTCTGTCACCATGATCTCATGAACCGTGATAACTAGACAGTAGAAATTTTCACAAATGATGTATTTATGTTGCCGCTATAACAACAAATACTAAAAACAAAATTAAATAAATATTTAACCGGGGCCAATGCTAGACTGGATATGACAAATGAAATGAGTAAGTTTTTATTCATATGTTTTAAAATGCCATGTTGGTGGCAAACAAGCATACAAGGCTGTTAGTGCCGATGGTAAGTGGGACTTTAGACTAGATCTCTGCATCTCCAAGGGACTTACATTGCTGACGGGTTACAAATCTATACACTCTTATTAGGGTTCCATACCCGAAGGGTAAAAACGGGACCCTATTACTAAGACTCCTCTGTCCGTCTGTATGTCATCAGGTTGTATCTCATGAAACGTGATAGCTAGACGGTTGAAATTGCCACAGATATTGTATTTCTGTTGCCGCTATAACAACAAATACTAAAAACAGAATAAAATAAATAAAGTGGGGGTCTCATGCAGTAAACGTGATTTTTTTGCCGTTTTGTGCGTAATGGTACGGAACCTTGCGTGCGCGAGTCCGACTCGCACTTGGCCGGTTTTTCTTAGTAGGTATATGACATTTATTCAGTTTACTTCACTGTCCGTCTGTCTGTCCGTCACCAGGCTGTATCCCATGAACCGTGATAGGTAGCTAGGCAGTTGAAATTTTCACAGATGATGTATTTCTGTTGCCGCTATAAGAACAAATACTAAAAAGTATGGAACCCTTCGTGCGCGAGTCCGACTCGCACTTAGCCGGTTTTCTTAGTATATGACATTTAAGGCTCCGTCACACAGGCGCGTTTTGCGGGCGGCGCATGAGCGGGGCGCGCCGCTTTTTCATATAAAACGCTCACGCCCCGCCTGGAAAACGCGCCTGTGTGACGGAACCTTTATTTCAGTTTACTCCACTGTCCATCTGTCTGTCTGTCACCAGGCTGTATCTTATGAACCGTGATAGCTAGACTGTTGAAATTTTCACAGATGATGTATTTCTATTGCCGTATACTAAAAAGTACGGAACCCTCCTCGGTGGGCGAGTCCGACTCGCACTTATCCAGTTTTTGTTTATTTTTTTTTGTAATCGAATTTAATATTTAACGGACAGGCTTTAATATTAAAGAATGAAATCGTAGTCATAATTTCCATATGTACTTTTATTTTAGTGCCATGAAGGGTAGGTACAAAAGGGTTCCCTCTTTTGAGATTGGAAAGTGGGTTAGGTTATAAATGCGGCTTTTACAGAACCGATCTGCGATCAGAACAGTGGGTCAGGTTAGAGCTGTAATCCTTATAGAACCAAACTGCAACCAGAAGTGGGTTAGGTTAGGTTAGAACTGCGACCCTTACAGAACCGAACTGTTACCAGAAAAGTGGGTTAGGTTAGGTTTTTTAATTACATATTTGTTTTTAGATATATCGAAATAGTAAGTTTTTAGAGTTATAACTGTATGTTACGGATTTAAAGTTTTCTGAGATGAGATAGGTATGTAACCGCCATGATGAAGGTTTGAAGTCTAAAAGTAAATAATTACTTAATTCAAAATGAGTATCTATTATTATTATTTATTTTACCCGAGCGAAGCCGGGTTTTCATCTAGTGTTATTGTATTCTGAGAGATGAGAAGTCGGATTAGTCGCTCAACCGATCCGCAATTTGTACTGAGCGAGCAAAATCGATAAATCCAACAATTACATGAGACTAAAATATAATAATTGTGTTTGAATGTAATTAAACGTATGATATGTAAAAAACAAAATTACGTGTGAAATGTAACACTTTCTTTTTGTAAATTTGATGTCCCCGACCTCTTTTTATAACAAAAAACCGAGAAAACAGGCATTTTTGTGCAGCAGTGTTCACGCGCGCGTCTGGACTCGGTCTAGTGAAAAATCCAAGTGCAACTAGTTTTATTACCCGCGCTAGATTAGATTGACGCGCTAATCTTGTACCTCGGCAGAGGGGAAATAGTGCGAATGCCGCCTCCCTTCCGTGTTGCTCGAAGGGTGGAACAGAATGAGGGACTTTTGTGCAAACGGGGAATTGTTTAGGCTACGTAAGTTTTCTAACCGTTTTTAACCGCCTTAAAAAAAAAGGAGGTTCTCAGTTTGACCCGTATGTATGTATGTATTTATCCACTCACATGATTGATATTTTTCAGTGACCTCTATTATTATAATAAAATAAGGGTGACAGCTGGTAGCTACAGTTACCAAAAGCAAGTGAGTGGGTATGTATGTATGTATGTATGTATATTTGTTCGCGATTATCTCGCGTTTGGCTGAACCGATTTTGATGCGGTTTTCAGAAAAGTGTTTGTAACATTCTGGAGAAGGTTTTAGTATACATAGATCTGAGCTGATGCTGAACCCTGGCTGCACCTAGTGGAACTCAGGTTTGGTGCAACATAGGCACACGCTATTTAGGTCATCCGTCACATCTTGATGAGCACTTGGGAGAGCACTACTCAAGATAGAGCTGATGCTGAACCCTGGCTGTACCTAGTGGAACTCAGGTTTGGTGCAACATAGGCCCACGCTATTTAGGTCATCCGTCACATCTTGATGAGCACTTGGGAGAGCAGTACTCAAGATAGAGTTGATGCTGACTGAACCCTTGCTGTACCTAGTGGAACTCAGGTTTGGTGCAACATAGGCCCACGCTATTTTGGTCATCCGTTTCATCTTGATGAGCACTTGAGAGCAGTACCCAAGATAGAGCTGATGCTGAACCCTGGCTGTACCTAGTGGAACTCAGGTTTGGAGCAACATAGGCCCACGCTATTTTGGTCATCCGTCACATCTTGATGAGCACTACTCAAGATAGAGCTGATGCTGAACCCTGGCTGTACCTAGTGGAACTCAGGTTTGGTGCAACATAGGCCCACGCTATTTAGGTCATCCGTCACATCTTGATGAGCACTTGGGAGAACAGTACCCAAGATAGAGCTGATGCTGACTGAACCCTTGCTGTACCTAGTGGAACTCAGGTTTGGAGCAACATAGGCCAACGCTATTTTGGTCATCCGTCACATCTTGATGAGCACTTGGGAGAACAGTACCCAAGATAGAGCTGATGCTGAACCCTGGCTGTACCTAGTGGAACTCAGGTTTGGTGCAACATAGGCCCACGCTATTTAGGTCATCCGTCACATCTTGATGAGCACTTGGGAGAGCAGTACTCAAGATAGAGTTGATGCTGACTGAACCCTTGCTGTACCTAGTGGAACTCAGGTTTGGAGCAACATAGGCCAACGCTATTTTGGTCATCCGTCACATCTTGATGAGCACTTGGGAGAACAGTACCCAAGATAGAGCTGATGCTGAACCCTGGCTGTACCTAGTGGAACTCAGGTTTGGAGCAACATAGGCCAACGCTATTTTGGTCATCCGTCACATCTTGATGAGCACTTGGGAGAACAGTACCCAAGATAGAGCTGATGCTGAACCCTGGCTGTACCTAGTGGAACTCAGGTTTGGTGCAACATAGGCACACTTTGTTTTGGTTAACCGACTTCTCGTCGTGTGCCTATGTTGCAGTGTTCCACTAGGTGGGTCAATCAACTCTTTTCTAACCGCCTTTAAAAAAAGGAGGTTCTCAGTTTGATCCGTATGTTTGTATGAATAAGAATAAGAAGAAGATTATGATGCGGTTTTCAGAAAAGTGTTACATTCTGGAGAAGGTTTTAGTGTATGGATGGTTTGAAAAACCAATTGGACCCGGTAGGTGGCGATGCAATCGGTATACCTACAAACAAATTTAGATTGCTGAAACCGATTTAGATAAAATAGTGGGAGTGGGAGTCGGACTCGGACTGGGACTGGAAGTGGGAGTGGGAGCAATATACATACAAATCGCTTAGCACCGAAACGTCAATAAGTATTATGTTTTGTCGCGATTATCATTGAGTTAGACCATCACCAACATTAGTAAGTAATTAACTAGCCCAAATCTAAATGGAGAAGATAACAAACTAGTATTTTAGCCCAAAACCTAAAATAAATGAAGTACCTATCACTAAAAAGTAAAAAATAAAACAAAATAAATAAAAAAGATTTTTTTTTAAATAAACTAAAACAAAATAACTTAATACTAAATTACACTAAAACTAAATGGAGAGCCTAACAAACTAGTAGTTCAGCCCAAAACCTAAAATAAATGAAGTACCTGTCACTAAAAAGTAAAAAATAAAATAAAAAAGAGTAAAAAAATAAACAATAAGAAAACCAAAATAAAATATCTTAATATACTTAATTTCTTTTTTTAAAAAAGGGAACCGCCCAACCCACTGAAAAGCACAAAATAATTCTTATATGGCACGTGTCCTGTCCCTATTCCGTCGTAAAGCAAATCATCCGGGTAATTACTTCATTTTTGAAGGCGGTGCCAAACCGACAAAAATATTCTTTGCTGCCAATCAGAAAAAAATACGAGTATGTAGTACCTACAAGAACTAAATTAATGAGTAAACTAAACTAACATATGACTTATGATAGACCTATGTACGTGACTATGACTCTGACCTATGATATATTTATAATGCAAGTACGTGCAGCGTTCTTTGTTGTCTAAAATATCGATTCTCTAAAATTTTGGTTTGGCACCGACTTCAAAAACGAAGTAATTACCCGGATGATTATTAATTTTCTTTATTTATTTTTCGTCTTAATTTTCTTATTATTAGGCATTTTCGAGCCTTTTGCACGACTTTCTATGCATGTGCACTATGGACCAGCTATACGCAAAGGTAACGACCTACGCATCCAATACAACAATGCCTTCAGGGCACTGTTGCGGCTGCCTCGCTGGTGCAGCGCGTCCGGGATGTTCGCGGATGCGCGCGTGAACGGGTTCCCGGCCATCATGCGCGCGCGCTGCGCGGCTGCACTGCGGCGCCTGCGGGACAGTCGCAACAGTCTCCTGACTGTTATAGCGGACAGGATGGACAGTCAGCTTCTTGCGCACTGGGCCAGGGTACACTCGGTGGTGGCTACATACACATGAGTGTATGTAGTTATACCGGTGTATATGCCTGGCTCCTGTCAAACACTATTTATAGTTTACCTTAATTAGTTCATATAGATGGTCAAGCAAATCTTGTCAGTAGAAAAAGGCGCGAAATTCAAATTTTCTATGAGACGATATCCCTTCGCGCCTACATTTTTCAAATTTGCCGCCTTTTTCTACTGACAAGATCTGCTTGACCAAGTATATTTCAGTACAAAACTTTGTTTTTAAGTTAAATTTAGTTAGTTTGTAGTTAGTTAGTTTTTTCCATGTAAGTGTATGGACCAAGGTCTGAAATAAATGTTTTTTTTTTATTTTTATTTTTTAATTAATTACTTTTTGGCAGAAATTTGCTTTACGACGGGATAGGGACAGGACACGTGCCATATAAGAATTATTTTGTGCTTTTAGGTGGGTTAGTTTTTTGAAGGCAGTTCCCTTTTTTAAAAAAGAAATTATATTAAGATATTTTATTTTGGTTTTCTTATTGTTTATTTTTTTACTCTTTTTCATTTTATTTTTTGAAATACAGTTTGTTAAACATTAGTGCAAAAATCTGTATGATTCAAGTGATCCAACCCTAGCAAGTAAATCCTACGAATGACATGACAACTTTGTAGGGTTATCACTGATATAAAAAAAATCATTTTAACGATTTTGTTTTACTTATTAATCCAGCTTTACGATTATAATAACTTGATTGTATCAAAGGATAGTGTTATCGTTATCAACTTATCACTTAGATAACACTATCCTTTCAGACGAATGAAGAATTCATATTAGAGAGCTAGGTAATTATACAAACGCGTCTTATTATGTTTTTCGAGTTACAGAGGTTTGTTAGTAAATAACTTCGAGAATATACTTAGACATGATAAAACAATTCGCCCATGTTTTCGAGTCTTAAGTTATAGAGGTCAACTTTTACTCCGTCCGTCCGTCTGTCACCAGGCTGTATCTCACGAACCGTGATAGCTACAGTTGAAATTTTCACAGATGATGTATTTCTGTTGTCGCTATAACAACAAATACTAAAAACAGAATAAAATAAAGATTTAAGTGGGGCTCCCGTACAACAAACATGATTTTTGACCGAAGTTAAGCAACGTCGGGCGGGGTCAGTACTTGGATGGGTGACCGTTTTTTTTGCCGTTTTTTAAATTATGGTATGGAACCCTTCGTGCGCGAGTCCGATTCGCACTTGCCCGGTTTTTTAGCATTAGAAAAAGACTACGCGATCTTGACATGTATTTTAATTGAAACGGACTACTGTAAAAGCGGGCGGAGCTGCGGAAAGCGCCGAAATTCTAAAACGTAACAAATATAAGAAGAGAGTACCATTTTGTACCATTTGGTGTTGAAACTCTAGGTCCATGGGGTCCCAGCGCGCATAAGTTGTTCGCAGAAATCGCGAAGCGTCTGGTTGTCGTAACGGTTACATATCAGAATACCGAAAATCGATTTACCTAATGTTGAATCACCTATGCTCGTTTCACCTATTTTTTTAAATGCGTAATGATCAATTAACCTAAGCTCATAACACCTAATGAACGAATTACCTATTGCACGTTTCACCTACAATTGGTTTACCTAAGCTCAGAATACCTATGCTAGATTTTCCTAAAGTTGAAACACCTAATACTCGAAATACCTAAAGCTAATATACCTAATACACGAAACACCTAATGTTGATATACCTAATGCACAAAATACCTAAAATCGGTATACCTAATGATCGAATTTCCTAAAGTTAACATACCTACTGCACGAATTACCTAAAGTCAATATACCTAAAGTTAACATACCTAATGAACGAAATACCTAAATTCGATACAACGAAATATGTACCTAAAATTAAAAATATAATTATTGTTTAGTAGAATATTATTAGGACATACATTTGATATACATTTTTTAGCCAAATCATTCAATTGGCTTACAATTTTTTATTATAATATAAGGTCTAGTCATTTGCCAGAGTCGAGATAGGTGCGACGACGAGCAAAGCGAGGAGGAGCGTGTTAGGGTCACTGCGACCAAACAGTGCCAAAACCGACTTTTATTTCATCGTCATGATGTTAACTTACAAATATTAAGTTTTTGGTAAGATAAGATAAGATAACTAATTTTGTAGTCATACGATTTATTGGGTGGAGTTGCCACTTGATCATTCGGCAAAATGATATGATATTTGTACTAGGTATATAAACTTTAGGTATTCCGTGTATTAGGCATATCGACATTAGGTAATTCGTTCAGGAAGTATATCAACTTTAGGTATTTCGTGCGATAGGTTTAACAGTTTTAGGTATTTCGTCCATTAGGTAAGTCAAGTTTAAGTACATCGTTCATTAGTTATATCAGCTTTAGGTGTATCGTCCATTAGGTATATCAGCTATAGGTGACTCGTGCATTAGGTATAATAGCTTAAGGTGAAACGTGCAGTAGGTAAAACGTGCATTAGGTATATCGTGCATTAGGTGTTTCGTCCATTAGGTTATTTGAGCTTAGGTATTATAAACTTAGGTCAGTCAATGTTTAGGTAAAATAATCGATAGGTAATTTAAAAATAGGTGAATCAAGCATTAGGTGATTCAACATTAGGTAAATCAGTTTTCGGTATTCTGATATGTAACCGTCGTAACTGGTGACCGAGGAGCTGGCGGCTACCTCGCACAACGTATCAGCATTGCGACACAGCGAGGAAATGCCGCCAGCATCCTTGGTACAATGCCTCGAGGGCCTATTTTAGATTTAAGCTAGTTATTAATTTCGTTTAGTAGTACCACTGTATATATAGTGTATGTAAATAAATGATTTTCCATTGAAAAACGCTTTTTTAAAATCAGTAGGTAACTATTACTTATGACAGCAAAAGAATGTACATAATATATGATTCATAATTGTTACATATTTGCCGTGACTTATTTTTCAAAAGTGTTTTTCAATAAAAAGACGTCAACATTGTTTACCTTTTTTCTAATGCTAAAAAAAAACTATAATTTTCTTTCATTAAGTATCTAGGTTTTATGGTAGAAAAAGTATTATTTAGATGACTCATAGAAAAAGTAGGTACTAACTACCTATATTGTATACAATAGTGATATAATCATCAAGCTTACCTATTGCATGTTTATTTAATCTAATACCAGGTACACGACTGAAAAGCTCTCTATTAAGTATATAGGGTATATCACGATTGTATAAAAAACTATTTGGTGTGGTCCTTACTTTTGCTTCAAGTACCTAGAGTCAGACCAAGAAAAGTCTGCAGCGATTTTAATAGCCCACGCAGTGCAAGTGATGTTTTAAACGTCAAACTTCTATGAAATTATGACGTATAAGTAATACTTGCACTGCGTATGCTATCAAAATCGCTGCATACCTTTCCTGGTCTAATTCTATCTACCTTTATGTTTAAGTTTTTGTTATATCCTATCAGGAACGTATACCTAACTAATTGTACTTATTTGCTTATAATCCTTAATCACTGAAACTCATAAAAAGTATTTTACAACATGATAGTATTGAAAAAAATCATATCATGTTAAGCCGTATATTATCGGGCAGCTATATTGCACTTAATATATTACTCTTTCAAGTGCAATAAGTAGTATTATTGCACTTGAAAGAGAACCCCATACATTCGATGACTCTAAAGAGAATGCCGCACAGACTCTACAAGTGATCCTTTCGGGTATTCTTGGCTCCTAGTCTGTTCGAGAAACTGAAAACAGTGAAAAATAGAGATGCTACTCCTAAAAATACGTGTGATCCTACCTCATTAGATTCGTCATGATGCCTAGAAAAATGTATTCGAAGCGTGTATTAGCACACAAAAAATGTCTTAAGTTATAAACAAAAAAAGGGGAAAAAAATAAGCGCAATCACCTTTTCACGCCGCGCGCGTTTCCCGAAAATGAGACGCGGAGGGCTGTGTTCAGCGTTTAATAAAAAGTACCTATTAATAATGGAGATACAGCTCTAGCTGCAAGTATAGAATGTTTTATTGGAAATGTCGTCCTCTTTTATATAATATTAATATTGGTTCATAGGAAATATCTTAAGGGCTTTGCCCACAAACTGTGAGATTGCGGGCTTTGAGGACGCCAAAAATGCTTTTAAAATTGCTTGCCCAGGCAAACAATTTCCAGACAACCCAAATTCACAAAGGAGTTGGGATAATGTTTACTGTGATTTAACTTACAATACTCTCCTAAACAACTGTACAGGTCCAGACCGCGCGAGGCTTTTGGCGGTCGGAGCCCGGGAAGCCGGTTACTGGCTACATGCCCATCCTTCGCCCAATACTGGTACTTTCTTGGATCCGGCCTCCCTTAGACTGGCGACTGGTTTGCGACTCGGGGTTTCGGTGTGTACGCCACACATATGCTCTTGTGGCACGGACGTGGACCGACTGGGACACCACGGATTATCTTGTCAAAAAAGTGCAGGCCGTTTTTCGAGACATGCGTCGCTTAACGACATAGTCCGTCGGTCTCTTGCCACCATCAATGTGCCTGCTCTTCTTGAGCCGACTGGCATTATCAGAGATGATGGCAAGAGGCCCGATGGAGTGTCCTTAGTTCCTTGGAGCTTGGGACGGATATTGGTGTGGGATGCTACCTGCGTAGACACACTGGCACCGTCCCACCTCCAACGGACTACTGTAAAAGCGGGCGGAGCGGCGGAAAGCGCCGAAATTCTAAAACGTAACAAATATAAGAGCCTCGGTAGAGAGTACCATTTTGTACCATTTGGTGTTGAAACTCTAGGTCCATGGGGTCCCAGCGCGCATAAGTTGTTCGCAGAAATCGCGAAGCGTCTGGTTGACGTAACTGGTGACCGAAGAGCTGGCGGCTACCTCGCACAACGTATCAGCATTGCGATACAGCGAGGAAATGCAGCCAGCATCCTTGGTACAATGCCTCAAGGGCCTATTTTAGATTTAAGCTAGTTATTAATTTCGTTTAGTAGTACCACTGTATATATATTGTATATAAAATAAATTAAAAAGAATATTGGTTTCTTAAATATTAATACTTTTTGAGATATTGTGGAAATAAAAAATATCTACTATTTCCCCCCTTCTTTTGTTTATAACTTTTGATATTTTTTGTGTGCTAATACACGCTAAGAATACATTTTTCTATAGGCATCATGAGGAATCTAATCGTATCACACGTATTTTTAGGAGTAGTATCTCTATTTTTCACCGTTTTCATTTTCTCGCACAGTCTATACCCATATAACCATTCCAGTCGCAGAATCACAAAGTGGTAACTAAATGTCAGATGTGTCGTAACAGAGTCCACACAATGTGTCTAGAATTGTTTCGAAACAAAGTGTCGTCGCCGTGTCTACACTTTTCCGTAACAAGGTGTCGACACATTTGTGTGCACTTTGCGTGCGGTTTGCGACTAAATCTGACAGCAAATTTGTGACAGCAAATGTCAATATAAAATACCTCTTGAAAACCAAGGTTTGTCAAACTACTATTAGTGTCTCGTGTGCTCGTAATTCTAGTAAGTCATCATGGGCAATGCAAATGATAATAATCGACCGAAACCATATAAACACCCAACACCCGTCAACCTTTTACAGAAAAGTTTTTAAAGAAATTCAATAAGCTACTTAGGTCAGGCAACGAATGCTCCAAAAGTTGTAGAGGGAAATGCTCGGAACACAATTTTTGACTCCGTAACTCGGTTTGACAAGTTAGGAGGTGAACATATCAAAAGTCCCCGGCCGTAGCCCTTGAGCGGGGGGGAGAGAGGGGGCTTTGAAGGTCCCATTTTCCCGTTTTTCGATTATATCTCGGAAACTATGCATCTCAGCGACATGGCCACTTATACAAAATGAAAGTTAATTTAATTTGTTACAAGTTTATTCCGTCAATTTTTTCGATATGTTGAATAGTTTTTGAGATATCCGCTCTTGAAAGTTTATTTAGGGCTCTCAATTTTATCTTGATATATCTATATCAGTGAAGGTGCTAGGCCGTGTTTGGTATCGTTTTCGTATAAATCTGGGGTGCTGAATCCATTTAAGATATCACATTGACACCATTCCACAAAATAAAAATAAATCTTTTTAGGGTTCCGTACCTCAAAAGGAAAAAAACGGAACCCTTATAGGATCACTCGTGCGTCTGTATGTATGTCCGTCTGAATACACAAAATAGTTCTTTACCTATAGATGACAGGAAAACCTATTAGAAATGTGCAGTCAAGCGCGAGTCGGACTTAATGTACGGAACCCTTAATACGCGAGTCCGACTCGCACTTGGCCTGTTTTTTTGAAACTCTTCTTGACGCTTAACCGCTGAACCGATTTCGTTGAAATTTGGTATAGAAATAGTTTGCGTCCCGGAACAGGACATAGGATAGATCTTATAACCAAAATCATCTTTTGAAGGTGTGAAAAGTGGCGTGGAAATTTGTACGGGAAATCAATAACCGCTGAACCGATTTATATGAAATTTGGGATGGTCTACATCTTTGATTTAGTTAAAAATGATGAAAAAACATGACTTCAAACCTAAACTTAAACAGTATTAACTTCAAGAAGTCAATTCTGAATTCCCCCCTACACCTCATTTCACACCTTTAAAGGGTGATTTTTGAGATAACTTATTATATCCTGTCTCGGAACTCAAAATATATGTGTACCAAATTTAAATTAAAACTGTTCAGCAGTTTAAGCGTGAAGAGGAGTTTAAAAGAAAGTATTTTAATAAGTTTATATGTTTTTACTTCGGAATGGTGTCAATGTGATACCTTAACTAAATTTGGTACTGCGAATTTATACGAAAACGATACCAAAACATGGCCTCGTAGCTTTACTGTTGTAGAAGTCAAAATAAAATTGAGTGCCCTAAATTCTTATTACTTGGCCAAACTTGTGTAGAAGGAAAAGGTAAAATAAAAGTCTTCGGCAGGAATATAAGACACAAATATATATTTTTTTTGCGTTACTATTTCATTCATCAAATATAAACATACCTTGATTATACTATTCTAGTGAGATCCTCATAGATAAACAAAAACATTTACTTAAAAAATTACAAGGTCGAAATGTCACGGAACTTTTTTTTTTTTTTTCCTTTATTAAGGGGCTTTTTCGATTGAACGAATATGTCACCCCATAAAAAACAGACTTAATTAACAAAGTTAAAAGAAAGTAAATAGCTACATCTAGTTTAATTACATCACACATTTCTGTCCCTCAGACCGCACTTAACAATATTTAGTACCTTTTCAACAACCTCAGACATGGGGTTCGAAAGGTAGGTATTACATAACCCAATGGAACTGTCATTGTCATGAAATATCTGTCTTCTAAGTCGCTCATTTCGGACACACTCCATTAAAATATGATACACATCCTCGACGCGATTACATAAGGTGCATAATTCCGAATTCACTTTACGCATGAGGTAGGCGAACTTATTCAATGGAATGTGTCCAGAGCGCAATCTCAATAATAAAACTAGATCCTGCCTACACAACACACTATTATCAATCCAAGGAGAATTAAAGGGTTGTGGCTGTATTGTCTTATACCAAATACCTTTGTCCCTAGATCTCTCGTCGAAATATTCCTTCCACAATTCGCGACACTTTAATTTGACTAAATGTAAACAGTCATTATTGCCCCCATACAATGTTTCAAGTGAAATTCAATGCCATCGCTGCATGCCTGTTTTGCTAATGCATCAGCTGTCTCATTGCCACTTATACCTACATGCGATGGAATCCATTGCAATATTATAACTTTTGCCATAGATTTAGTAATATGTGAAAAATATAAACTTTTATGACAAAAAAAATCTGGACACAATTTAAGAATCACCCAATTGCGTCGAGGAATCATCTGTATTTTTGCTTGTTTCATTACCTCCTCGCTTCTTTTTTGTCCTTTGTATTCTGTAGCAATTTGTTAGATCTGAAAATAAAGATGACTTGCGTCGTCACGGATGTCGATTTATAGGTTTTAGGGAGTGCAGAATTCGAAAACGATGATCATTTTATAATCCAAGATGGCGGCTACGTATTTTGTCATAAAAGTGGAATCCAAAATAGTCATCATTTTCGAAATCTGCGCCCCCTAAAACCTATAAAACGACATCCATGACGACTTTTATGACATAGTGCATGGCCGCCATCTTGGAATCCAAAATAGTCATCATTTTCGAAATCTGCGCCCCCTAAAACCTATAAAACGATATCCATGACGACTTTTATATATATAATTATATTATATGTAATATATGTTTAGTATTTATGTATGTAGCATGTATTTTATTTTATAATATTATTTACGTATTTTATTTACTTTTGGACGTTTTGGTTAGTTTACTTTTAAAATGTTACTGTGCATTCCGTAAGTTTGTCTATCTAATTTGAATTCTCCCCTCATCTACTCGAAGGTTAGCTGGAAGAGATCCCTTACAGGGATAAGTTCGCCTTTGTACCTTTATTTCTGTAAATATTATGTAAACCTGTGTTGTGTACAATAAAGTGATTACTACTACTACTACTACTACTTTTATGACATAGTGCATTGCCGCCATTTTTAAATTGAAAATGATATCATTTTCGAAATCTGCGCCCCCCAAAACCTATAAAACGACACCCATGACGACTTTTATGACATAGTGCATGGCCGCCATTTTGGATTCCAAAATGGTCATCATTTTCGAAAGCGGGGCCCCCTAAAACCTATAAAACGACATACATGACGACTTTTATGACATAGTGCATGGCCGCCATCTTGGAATCCAAAATGGTCATCATTTTCGAAATCTGCGCCCCCTAAAACCTATAAAACGACACCCATGACGACTTTTATGACATAGTGCATGGCCGCCATTTTGGAATCCAAAATGGTTATCATTTTCTAAATCTGCGCCCCCCAAAACCTATAAAACGACACCCATGACGACTTTTATGACATAGTGCATGGCCGCCATTTTGGATTTCAAAATGGTCATCATTTTCTAAATCGGGGCCCCCTAAAACCTATAAAACGACATCCATGACGACTTTTATGACATAGTGCATGGCCGCCATCTTGGAATCCAAAATGGTTATCATTTTCGAAATCTGCGCCCCCTAAAACCTATAAAACGACACCCATGACGACTTTTATGGCATAGTGCATGGCCGCCATTTTGGATTCCAAAATGGTCATCATTTTCAAAATTGGGGCCCCCTAAAACGTATAAAACGACATCCATGACGACTTTTATGACACAGTGCATGGCCGCCTTTTCGGATTCCAAAATGGTCATTATTTTCGAAATCGGCACTCCCTAAAACCTATATATCGACACCCATCTCGACTTTTATGACAAAGTGTTTTGCTACCATCTGCATGCAAGACATTTCTATTATTTTTACGTACAAAAATGGCCCCCTGTCAACTTTCAATCGAGATTTAATCGATAATTTATTCGATTAATATTCAGATTAATTCAATTTCAATCTATGTTAGGTCGACTAAACTAATCGCGATTAAAATTTGAGAATTAACTTTTTTTATTCCATTAATTAGTCGAATAAACAGTTAATCGATTAATGCCCATCTCTGACCACGGCATTTTTACACTTTGAGAATATCTGAAAACAAATCAACACAAGGAGCCATTTTGCAAATCCAGTAACATACCAGTAACTTTGTTATTACTTTTGACAGCGCGTGTCATGTGTCAACACAGAGTCGACACAAAGTCGAAACATTGCAACTACTTTGTGACTGCAATATTTCTCAGCCTTGAACCATATTTATACATCATAATTAACAAGTTTCGTAGTATGTAAAGCGTTATTTCTGTTATTTAAGTATAGTATACGCATCGAAGTACTAAAGATGCTTCAAATAATATAGTTATGAACACAGGCACTGAGAAGTAAACAATTTCATTTCCGGCTAAACTAAAACAATGTGGTGGCGCGTTGATTATATTACACTTAGTTTATCAAATCACTCGAGCAGTTTAATTCCCCATAATAATTTAAGTCATATTGTAATATAAATGCAAACAATATATAATTACGTCTTGTAATCCGTTTTAGAGATGGCGTATTAATGTCACTTATTTTTATTTAAGTATTTTTCCATCTGACAGTTTCCATTTGACAGGAACAAAATGAACGAATGAACGAATGATTTTGGCATAAAGTAGTCGCAAACCCGAAACAATGTGTGCACACGGCGACCACACTTTATGTCACTTTGTGTCATGTGTCGACCCTTCCCCATTTCTGGTAACTGTGTCGACACGGCGACGACTCTGCGACTGGAATTGTGACCGAAACAGACGGTGTCGACACAAGATGTGTCAACACCGCGTCGTAACGGCGACTGGAAATGGTTGTACTATAGTCTGTGCGAGAAAATGAAATATCCGTTTGGCTCGATCAGCATTGCTACACAACTTGACGTCCCTTTGCGTGAACAACCACAGATAGATAGGCAATGACTTGAATTTTGACAATCCCATATAGCCGAAAGGGATAGTGCCATACATTAGAAAGGGATTAGAAAGGCAGTCGAAACGGAGAACTTTGCTAACGCTTCGGTCAATTACAAAAAAAAACACCCTCTATACCCACGCTGCCAAAAAATCCATTTGATGGCAAAAATGCCTTACATCATTTTAGATAAGAGCTGATATATCTACTCTTAAAACTACTGGACCGATTTCCATCAAAAAGTACATATCAGTCCAGATTTCTTTGAAATACCCTATCGGGAAACAAAAAAAGACAAAGATTCAAACGAATTGAGAACTGGAAGAAATCCCTTAAATGGATAAGTTCGCCTTTGTACCGCATATCCTGTGCCATACATTTGTGTTTTGTACAATACATAGTTTATACATACATACATACTTTGTGAAGCCGGTTAAAATGAAATTCTTATTTTTTGCTGTCAAATAGTACCTATGTACCATACTTACATAGGTTTATGAATGAACAACCACTAACCTTCCACGTCCCAAGCCCTAGGATCGGGCAAGTCTTCCCATTATTGAAGGTAACCACGGGAACAGCCATCACAAACACCGTATATATATGTTATAATTATACTTCGTATCAATAGGAAACACGTCTGTATGTCTCGGCGTCCCGTCGCGGACTGAGCGGGCGCGTGGTGTATTTATAAAGAGGTTAAGTTAGGTTTCCGTGCCGTTCCATTGCGCCGATCGATTATGCCGATTATGGTATGGTAGGTCTTGAAGTTTAGAGCGGTGAATGGAGGAGTGACGCAGGCTCCAGTATGCTTGGTGTTTGCTGATAATAATACACCAAACACATGATAAACACCATTCAACACAAACACGGCATCGCCAGGCTTGGCGAACGTGCCAGTTTGTCGGACACCCCTTTAATTTGTGCAAAAAACAGACACCCATGCCGATCACTAGCAAACACAAAACAAAAGAGACAAACATCTGTTTAACAAGCATGTGGAGTCTGTGTGGAGCATGATGAATTAATTGAAATTACATTCCGTATAATATATATTAATTATAGATGGTCAAGCAAATCTTGTCAGTAGAAAAAGGCGCGAAATTCAAATTTTCTATGAGACGATATCCCTTCGCGCCTACATTTTTCAAATTTGCCGCCTTTTTCTACTGACAAGATCTGCTTGACCAACTATATATAGAATTGCTCTCTTCGCTATATGCAAGTTCTTGATTTCAATCCATCGTAAAATTGTTGAAATTAGTGGAGTATTTATTGTATTTAATCTTGGAAGCTAAGCAGTAGGTGGGTACGAGGGTCGCAGTCCCGGTCACCCAACACATCTAAACTCCTAGAAACCTGGAATCCTGCAGTTGTGGAAACCAGAATTCTTCCAGAACGCGTGAATCTCGAAAAACAACAAGAACAGACATTACATAAAAACATAGGTACCTACAATATTTTAAAATATAATCAGTCGCACCAAAGAAACCGTACCCTAACCTTGCTAATGTAACTGACGTAACTATGGAATTATTCAGCTTCCATTCAAGGCAAGCACGAAGTTATGCGAAATTTGCTCTTATAATGATTATAGGTATGACCTTAAAAATTCACAGATTTCGTGCCTCACACGACTATCGAGCACATTGGAAATGAATCTACGGAATTCGAAAAAATATTGTCGCTGAGCGACGAGAAAGTCTGGATAAGGAAAAAGTTACAAAATAAAACTACAACGTTGAATGATAATTATTTTATTCTTAGACTAACACAAGTATCCTGGACATAACGCATGTGAACAAACAAATTGCAAAATTTCCACACGCGGATCGAAGTTTGAATAATTGTCGCCGTGGCGCATAAGTATAGGTACATATTTCATTTTTCGATTAATAAGCAGGATATATTAATGTTCAAAGTACAAGAAACTTATTACACGGCAAATCCGTAGTCAACTCGAGAAGTGGTAGCCACATCGCCGTTATCGTCACTCGAGTCTTGATCGGCAGCGGCCCATTTGCTGCAAGATATGTATTTTTCTTGACAGCAGTTTGACGCGACGAGAGATGACCATAGCAGCGTTTGTCTATGTTGCACCAAACCTGAGTTCCAATAGGTACTACCAGGGTTCAGCATCAGCTATCTTGGGTACTACTCTCCTAAGTGCTCATCAAGACGAGTCGGATGACCAAAACAGCGTGTGCCTATGTTGCAACAAACCTGAGTTCCTTTAGGTACAGCCAGGGTTCAGCATCAGCTCTATCTTGGGTCCTCTCCATCTCCCTCTCCCTCTCCATCTCCCTCTCCCTCTCCATCTCCCTCTCCCTCTCCCTCCCTCTCCCTCTCCCTCTCCCTCTCCCTCCCTCTCCCTCTCCCTCTCCCTCTCCCTCTCCTCTCCCTCTCCCTCTCCCTCTCCCTCTCCCTCTCCCTCTCCCTCTCCCTCTCCTCTCCCTCTCCCTCTCCCTCTCCCTCTCCCTCTCCCTCTCCCTCTCCCTCTCCCCTCTCCCTCTCCCTCCCTCTCCCTCTCCCTCTCCCTCTCCCTCTCCCTCTCCCTCTCCCTCTCCCTCTCCCTCTCCCTCTCCCTCTCCCTCTCCCTCTCCCTCTCCCTCTCCCTCTCCCTCTCCCTCTCCTCTCCCTCTCCCTCTCCCTCTCCCTCTCCCTCTCCCTCTCCCTCTCCCTCTCCCTCTCCTCTCCCTCTCCCTCTCCCTCTCCCTCTCCCTCTCCCTCTCCCTCTCCCTCTCCCTCTCCCTCTCCTCTCCCTCTCCCTCTCCCTCTCCCTCTCCCTCTCCCTCTCCCTCTCCCTCTCCCTCTCCCTCTCCCTCTCCCTCTCCCTCTCCCTCTCCCTCTCCCTCTCCCTCTCCTCTCCCTCTCCCTCTCCCTCTCCCTCTCCCTCTCCCTCTCCCTCTCCCTCTCCCTCTCCCTCTCCCTCTCCCTCTCCCTCTCCCTCTCCCTCTCCCTCTCCCTCTCCCTCTCCCTCTCCCTCTCCCTCTCCCTCTCCCTCTCCCTCTCCCTCTCCCTCTCCCTCTCCCTCTCCCTCTCCCTCTCCCTCTCCCTCTCCCTCTCCCTCTCCCTCTCCCTCTCCCTCTCCCTCTCCCTCTCCTCTCCCTCTCCCTCTCCCTCTCCCTCTCCCTCTCCCTCTCCCTCTACCTCTACCTCTCCCTCTCCCTCCCTCTACCTCTCCCTCTCCCTCTCCCTCTCCCTCTCCCTCTCCCTCCCCCTATCGATAATTCACAACAAACACCGAT